>NC_063283.1:5660897-6300077 GCF_910591885.1 Bombus terrestris | reverse complement strand
GATAAAATTTGAAACTAATCTAGGAACGTATAAAAAAGTCACACGATATTTACCGCAAACGTACATTTAATAAAAAGTTAGTGCAATAGCATGAAAAGTCACTTTAAACGTATAATAAGAGTTAAAGATAATCCCATTATGAGTGTATAACACTCATAATATATTCGTGAAAGGTTTTCAAGAGAGTTCGAATACGTTCGCAAGCTACTGAAAGTGTATTCGATTGGCAAAAGTTCGGTCAATCGGATCATCACCTAATTCCATTCCAATAGACTTCTATCGAAAACCCATGTTCACGTGTTCTACCTTAGAAATAATCCTTACAGCCGATTCTCCCCATACGTTCATGACGCGTGTAATTTCTAAACCCGGCGTGGTTCTGCGAATTAAGCAAATCCCTCTGAACTGCATTTCTGGGCTAAATCCGTGACCAAGCCCGCGGAAACTAGTCGCGTGTATTCGAGGGGTGCGTTCTCTTTGGCAATGAAAAGGATCGATGCGGTCTCCGTGGTAACGGCACCGTCAGAGAGGTCGGAACTACGGATGGTGGTGGACAGAGAGCATCGAGTACGCAACTGATGCAGTAACGACACCACCGACGTCCAAGACACTCGTTTCTAGAGGTTGATCTGTGCCCCGCGCGCGGCTCCGTGCTTCTAACATTCCTCACGAGCACTTCGTTTGCACGACGTTGCTTCGAGACGACGAGCATCATGCGGAGGCGGCAGATCCTCCGCTCCAGGATATTAGCAACGAGAAAGTATTTTATCGCCAGGACGACGATCAGAGAAGAATGCACGAGGAACCATCGCAAGAAGAGAAACCGAAGGTTCGCCTTCTGCGACGATGGAGCGACATGCCTCAACACTTGCAATTCAATCCCCATATCCGCACTGGTTACAGACCGCTCATGACCGTCGGGCAGTGTCTTCGCAGTCTCTTTTATATACACAATGAGACTGTTAATATCATAACACATGGTAAGTTCTAAGCTGTAGAAAATAAAAAGCGAGTCCTTTAGGAAGCTATGGTGATACTTGGATTCTATGCTGGATGGATGTCTTTCGTGAAACGCTGGATGTAGTTGAAACGCTGAAATGTTTTATCAATTGTCGGATGATTGGTATTAAGCCCTCTATATCCCTATGCGATATAGAAGAGTCACATACCTGTGTCTTTATTTTCTTTCCATACTAAATCTATTGAAATCTTTTTGTAATTATTAAATGCAAGCAGCTTCTTTTGGCAAGATTAATGTTGACTTTTATTGAGATAGAAACGTAGTTAGTTTCATTGGTACATCACATTGATCTATACATCGATACAAATCATCTGTACATTCATACGTGGTAATTATTGCTTCTCAAACTTCCAAAATAAGGGAATCAGAATAAAGGAGAAAGACATTTACCTAGACACATGTGATACTACTACACGTGTATCAGTTTAGATAGTATTGAAATGAGAATAAACTATTATAAGAGAAGAAACTATTTTTCGAAAAATCTACAATGTTATAATATGAACATTTTCACGTATCTAGCTTCTAGATATAATCACTTTAATTAGAATGTCGGAATGTGGTGCGAAAGGGAGAGTTACGTAGCCGTCGTGCTTCAATAAAGTAGAAAACTGGATTACCCTTGAACTAAGCGATTTCAAGGTCAACTTATGAGAGAAATCGTTATGTTCCTATCGGCGTACTGCGGGGTAACAAAAGATCGATCAGCGAAGCCGTACGTTATCCTTCGGAGATCTATTCGTGACATTGATAATAGTAATCTCATATTGAAAAGAAAAATTCATGAGAAATTCCTAAATACCTTCATCCAATATTCATATGCATGTACTATATCAATTTTTAACGATCCGATTGAACAATCCATGAGACGATTTTACGATATTACGTATGTATGTAATATCGTGCGGAAAATTTCTAAAACGGGAATGTCACGTTACGTCAATCATATCAAACAACAAAGAGTTTATTAATAACCGAAGAATAATGGGCGTAAAAGAGACTATACGTATGTGAAGGTAAACACGAACATCGCGTAAAAGCATTTATTTAATGAACATTAATTCTCTAAAAATGAACATTGCTCGCTGTTGCACGAGATACTTTATACAACGAGGTAATTAAGAAGTAAGTAATTAGAAAGAGTGCTCTTTATTTATAATTAAAGAATGGAAGCTTCTATTCTTTTGGGCAGAATAAAGGATAAAGAATATTACAAACAAGTACAAATTATGTATCAATTTCATTAAGCCAAAGATCTACTTCATATGTACTTGTACAATGAAAATATGATATCATTCGTTTGTATGACAAGAAATTACTTGTTGCATAGGGTCAATAGATTTTCAGTTGTAATTATTTTAACAAGTTAATGACACCCTTCCTAAGTTCATTATTTATAACTTGCCCTTTGATAATGTAAATTAATTAAAAAAAAATTATGTTACAGGATTTGCCATCCTATACATGTTATTGACCATTCCGCAACTTCTCCCATGGAATACCAAAGGTATCCTCATAGCAGTTTTATCTTGGTGTCATTTAATCGGTGCCACTAGTCCGTGGATCGGGTCTTTTATTTACCACCTCTTTATGAATTTGAACTACGACGAAATCTTCTACCGAACGCTATTAAAATTAGACATGATTGGTATATGGCTGTGTCAAAGTTTTGGTAATTATTTAAGTCATTATTACAGTATAATTGAATCACTTTATTACTTTAAAATGATTAACTTCATTTTCTAAAATATTCTTAATTTTAGTATTAGCGTTTATTTCTTGGAAATCAAAGAATTGATTGATCAGTTTGGCTTCTGCATGATTCAATTGTTATATGAATAATACGATAATAATTCTAATAGACTTGAATTCCATTCCTAATCTTAGGGGCAATACCTATGATGGCTGCAACAATCCATTGTTTGCCTGATATTTATTGGTACTTCTGTATGTTTATCTACTGCTTCTTTTGCATTTGGGGTCTTCTTAAGGTATCCACGACTTATCCATTAGAAATTAAAAATCATTGTCTTCAGTTTTTAAACACTTGAAAGTATATTTCACAGGCGATGAACGCACGATCTCCTTGGGACAGAAGATTATGTTTCGCACCACTTTTCCTCATGAGAATGCTGATGATGACTCTACGATACTTAGGTATCGGCGGTGGTTCTCCAGACGCTTTACTTCACATTGTACTACAGGTAAATGCTGTCATATACTTCGGTTCAACTCTCTGTAACTAGGGCTTTATTTGTTTATGCGAATGAAAATTGTAATTTATTATAATTTCACCTTTTAATTCTAATAAATAGACTATTTGGTATCAACACAATGATGTAATAAAATAAAAGAGATTGGCCATATGCTCATTTCAGAGAAAGTGCTTAATTTTAAATGTATCTATTAAATAAAAAGGCATTAGTAACATTAGTCAATGTAATTAGTGAATTTTTTTATTATGTATTATTAAAATATAAAATAAAACCATTGAAAAAATACCTATCTTCTTTTAGGATTTTGTAGCGGTTGTGGGAGCAATAATAGGCGCCTTGCGTATTCCTGAGAAATGGATACCAGGCAAACTGGATCTAATGTTGAATTCTCATAATTTAATGCACGTGCTGGTTGTCCTGGCGATTTGTTCGATGCATGCTGCGACTCTGCAAGATCTTGCTTGGATCTCCGACTCGTCCGCGTGTAATAAAACGATCCTCGATCAGTTGAAACACGATGAACTGTGATCGAATGGTGTGGGTGAAAATCTTCTAATGAAGTCTGTGATAAATCGAGCCTACGCCAACCGCCGGTTACTTTGTGTGTAGGTACACACTCTGTTTAATCGACGGCCACTTTTTAAGTAAAGAAACCAAAGAAAGAAATAAGTATACGTACCAAAATTTAATACATATAAAAAAAAGCAAATATAACGAGAACAGAGCACGTGGAATAGTTGAAGTACAAGTACGAGTACAAAAGTTAATTTGTCATATCACAGAGAATAAAATAAATGGTGAAATATTTATTTTTATCGTTAATTCGAATATCAGGAGTAATCCCACTTTTTTCGAATAAAATAATTCAACTCGAATAAGCACATCAAAAATACGTTTATTGTTGTGATTATAAGAATTTAAGATCTGCAATAATTTATAAGGTGTGTTCCCGGACATTCGTTCCTTTAATTAGACACACATCGTTTCTCAATGTCAAAACCACTCGTGTAAACGAATAAAACTATCCCAAAATATCGATTGGAATTCATTTAATTCCATAGGGGTTTCGATTATACATACGTAAATTCATCGCCCATATAGAGATATCGGGAACGAAGAATGCACAATCCGTTCATTTACATTTGAAATTACACATACAGGTATAGATTAACCTCCTATCCACAGTCGATAGATCTTACAATTAGATAGTAAATGGTATAAATTTAATTAATATATGTAAATTAATCGTGTTTTCGTTTCTTTCACGTACTTTGATTGAGTGTATACGTTTATGATGAAGTTCTATATGAAATTCGCAAAGAGTAGAGCCGCAAGAATGTCTCGAAGAATGAAATATTTTATCTGGAGAGAACATTTATCAATAGATAGTACGCGTGCTAGATAAATATATTTTTACCATATCGCGTATGAACGTGTACTTGCGGATCTGATCGTTGGTATAAATTGCATGCTGCAGTAGCTTATAGTCTGATCGAAATTAATTATCGAT
The DNA here is from genome assembly GCF_910591885.1 of Bombus terrestris. Taxonomy (NCBI): domain Eukaryota; kingdom Metazoa; phylum Arthropoda; class Insecta; order Hymenoptera; family Apidae; genus Bombus; species Bombus terrestris. The sequence goes on along the minus strand of NC_063283.1, from coordinate 6,295,330 downwards.
ATATGTATGTATTGCATTAAAATTATTTATCTCCGACATTATTTTTATTGAAAATTTCATAATTAATAAATAAATAAAAATGTGATCAATCAGTATATTTTAAAATAAAAGCACCTATGTCGAAAGCATATAAGGCACCGCAGAAGTGCATAGTAAACAATATATTAAATCTTAAATCATTCAGTATGTATCACCTACAATTAATGTAAATAGAATTTAAGAGAAAACTGTAACGCTAGAATTGTATAGTAGGTTAATAAAAATTATTTAAGAAATACTTTGATAATAAATTAAGAATAAAGTATCTTTTTCATTAGAACTTGTTTATAATACATTTTTATAAGCGGAAAAATGTAACATTAACGTGCATACTCTGAATGTACATCAAGAGAGATCTGTACAAGATTTAACATTCGCTTGAAGAATATAGTCTTCTCTTAAATTTCAGTTCCATTATGTAGGTACTCTTACACAATTCAGATGATTAATAATTTTGCGTTAAATTACAATTATTGTAAAGGAGCTTCACTTTCTTGAGTATAACTTTTAACTCTGCTAAATTTAAGCGACGGGTATCGCCCGCCAATAGCCGATACTCTCCATTCTCTTGCAGATGGTTCCTTTAAACACATTTTCGCTTCATGTCCATTTCTATATTTTGTAAATATAGTGTAACTCAGCCATTTCAATTGCGAATTTAACCGTCTATGATGATCCTGAATTTCAAATTCCTATAAATACACATAAATATAATTTGATCATATGTCTTATCATGTTTTTAATATTAATTACTTTGATATAATATACATTGATATTTACAATATGAAATGTTTGTTCCCCACTATCATGCATAGTTTCTTTCTTCTTCTTTCTATATGTACTAACTCCTTTTATTTCCTGTTTCTTGAGCATTAGAATAACACAATTATCACGTAATATATAATGACCAATAAGAACCGATGGATTCCGTGGAGTGCGATATTTTAAAAAATTTACACAACTTTGGGCTTCATCGGTTGAAGTTAGCATCAAAACTCTTCCTTCGGGAAAAAATCTGTTTATCAAAGAAATAATATAAGAATTGACATTTTTTTTAATTAATATATATTCAAGTATCATCACATACCTCAGGTACCTGAAGTATTCCACCAGATGCCAAGGTCTATAAAATCGATCTTGGAAACTATTTTCACCATCGCGAATGTAACTGGTTTTGCTAATATAACATCCATTATATCTTAGTCTAGGCCGTTGTAAATACATATCTCTCCATGATTGATATTTTGGAGCATAGGTTCCACAATTTACGCCCCATACTCTATACAATTTGATCATTTTGTGATCACTCCATTATTACAGAGATCTATTAAATGTTTTTTATTGACATACCTAACACAGGCAAGTCTCCAGATTTCGGTATCTCTTGCAGATATATAAAATCCACGACATACTCTAGAGAACATTTCAAGAGATCTCAAATCAAGTTCTGAAGATACAACCCATCTTAGGATATAAAGCACTATCTCCATAGGCAAGGCAGAAATATGTGTTGTCTGAAAAAAGGAATGCCCTGATGATGATGAGGAATTCCCATGATGGGCCACAAGAATATAGATTACCCAATAATTCTAAATATATGTACTCACAGTTTGTTCAAATTTAGGGAAACAAACGCATTTATTTTGATTTACAATTTTGCATAATTTAACAAATAAATCGCTTTCTTCTTCGTCTTCTTCGTTATGATTTTCAGCATTTTCGCCAATGTTGTTTATGTCATTGTCATATCCTTCATGATTATCATCGTTTGATTTTACTTTAGTTGATTCGTATAAACGTAACTCAATGTCAGGAACTAATAACACAGCTCGTTTGTAAAATTGAATTGCTTCATAGAATTTCCTTCTTTCCTCATATTCAATTCCTTTCAGGAACAAATTTTTTGCCTAAAATATTTATTCCCATATATTATATACATACATAGAGATATCTTTAAAACATCCATTATTATACCTTGCTTTCAATAGATTCTTCATCGTTAGAATTAGAAACATCAACTTTAACTGTCTTTGTGGACTGTGTTCTTAGTCGGTCCCTTTTGGGTGATATTTCTAATTCACGTTGCCATTGCTCTCTGAAAGAAGTCAGAGCATCCTCGATGTTCGTTTCCGAGAAAGAAGACCCTTCCTGATCGTCTCCACCGTCATCTGACTCGCTAGATTCACTAGAGTGGCTCTATTGATATTACGATCAAATGTTTATAAATTACCTGATCACCTACTAAAATCACATTTTAATAACAAAAATAAGAATAAATTGACTGTATCAATTACTTGGCTGCTTTATTATGAATGATTCTGAAAATGACGTTTTATTTTTCCGCTCCGTTTGAGGTTATATTGACGTAGGTAACTTCTTACGTGGTAACAATGAAAGGACAGTCATTGATTTCCATATATTACGTACCATTTTTCTTTCTGTTTCGATTTCCACGGTATTATTCCTTCAGCGCTTGTACTCTCGGTCAGAAAAGCGTACAACACAGCGAAAGTACAATCTCGCCAACAAGACCGCCGCCATGGTTTTCGCCTTTCTGCTTTGCGATTCAATTAAAGGCCATACCGGAACCGGCAGCTATAGACTATATTGTGTATTTCTAGCTGATGCAATCCAGTTTGAATTCGTACTACTTTGAAAAACGATGATTTTTGAAAACCATCAAAAGCATATGCTACCAAGAATTACAACATGGAGATTACGTAATCCAGTTTCCTCTGGTATATATATTTTACGTCACCATTAAGATAAGTAATACATTTTTTGAAATGATACCGAATGTTGAGTACTTGCATTAATAGTTCAAACATTGAGTACTTGATGATTTAAGGTTAAATACTTGAGAGATAATACGTACTAAGTGTTTGAGAATACTTTTGTAGAAAATATGTTAGTTTAATTTCGGCGGGTAACACATATGTGTCTTTTTCCATTTTTCTTTCGTCTCTTTTCCCCTTTTTTAACCCTTCGCTTCTATGATTATATTTCCTGCCACACCCTTTCACCCTTGATAATCGCTTTCTTACTTTCTTTACTTTCTTTTCCTTTTTTTCATACATCGGACTATGATCATTAAGGAGATATAACATAACTTGAAAATCACTTGGTTTTTTAAGCAATAACCAACTTCAACGATACTTTATCCTAATTCTTACTCTACGTTAGAATCTTATTCTTTCTATATCTATGAAATTGAGAACAATAAGAAGTAACGATCAAGAGATTTCCAAAGTCTTAAAATATTTAACATTCTTAATAGTATTTATACAAATGACAGATTACAATCGCCGTATTAACAATAGTGTCAATTATAAGTGTAGCATCAACGATCAGAGGGTAAGCTATCAAAGTCAAGTTAATTTTGTTAAACCTTAAGCTTTGTTAAGACGAATACATCGACTTTCTATATGATATCATTCCACGTCGTAGTTCCATTATATTCATAATAATATCGTTGATTTTATAGATTCACTTCTCAATACTCAATTGTCCAAACCATTCTATCCGAAGAACGTTTCAAACATTTCAAGCAGATTTCAAGATACTCGAAAATTTACGAGAATGTGAGTCAGTTTTTGATTTTCTCCGTCAAAAATACCGGGAACTGTCTCAAAATGGACAATTGGAACGTAACATTTTTGCCCACGAATCTCGGCGATATTTGGAAGATAGCGGAGGAAGCGATTCTTAATTCGACGCGTTTCTCGCTCGATCGTTTCATACACGTGGATCAACATCGTGGACCCCTCCTCTTTCACGGAACTATCGCTACTTGAAGATCATCTTCCTGAGTAAAAGCCGCGTGCTAACCGAATGTCGGCACAGACAGCATCATGAGCTTGGTGAGTACGAAACCACTCATTCGTTGTATACCTTTCCTTCAATAAGTTTCCTCTATTTCACTATCGTTTTCGCCTTTGGTTCTCTTCATTTTATTCCCCTGTACATTATATCCTTTTTGATGGTGATGGACAGGTCTCGTGTCGTGTGACAGTGAAAAGTGTTAACCGTTGGTTTTGAAAAGGCAAGTGGAAAGAGACGTCCGAGAAATTTTACTCGATTGTGTGCAGAGAAGAAAGTCCCGACATATTTCTCTTTATCTAACAGATTATCGTAAGAATGTTGATATTTCGTTGATCTTGTTTCATATTAACCAGGACTTGTTACATAGAATTGTTTGGAAATTATTCAGGATGATAAGAGTAAGTTTCATTCGCATTTGATTATAACTGTTCCAGTTTTACGTTAAAAGAAACATTTTCTGTGTCACGGTGCGTGCCGTGTAAATACAGTCGACGCAATGGCAATCGAAAGTTACCTGTGCCGTGCGACTCAATGCTGGAAAAATTCAGATTTCTAGTTTGAAGAAGTTCCCGATGAGCATTCTGTTACAGGCGACTTTCTTCTCTTCTCTGTTCGTGCGCTCCGCGATTCAAATATTTCCAGGTCTACACACGGCTGGAATTTCCTTTTACACCGGTATTTAATTGAACGTCATCCTCGTATACGAGAATAATACCATTTTCCTTTTACTTTCGTTGAAAAAATTATAGGGATATTATCGGGCTAGGTGAAAAATGAAATTCTATATAGCTGTTGAGTATTAAAGAAAAAAAGAACAATATTTACTTCATTTATGTTTTGGTATCTTTTACACAAAGATGTAATACTTTCTTGTTTATATCCTTTAACACTGGAGTATGGAAAAAGTATTATTTTTATGAATACAATTACTAGCAACCTTGTGAAAAATGAAAGTACTCTTCTGTATAATAATAATGAGCTATTTCCAGTACAAGTGGTTTCTTTGAAGATATAAAAAAGCATATATTCAATAGAACCAAAGGAAATACTGATATTTCTATTATAAATATGATATCTGATAAATCAATTTCATGTATAGAGTATAAAACGTAGCTATCTAAGGACTGATGTTCCATTCATTATATTTAAACTTTCTAATACCTATTTAGAACTTTTATATGTTAAATGACAGTTTTACGAAGAAAAAAGAAGACTGTATCTCATTTGTCATACTTTTCTCTCAATTTACATTTCTCTCTATCTCAGATGCATACGCCTGGAACTATGTATTTAGCATATTAAATTAATTTACAAATCATTAGATAAAGGGGGTTAATTTCTATTCCACGTTTGCACATACCGCGTTCAAAGTATCGTTCAATTCCTCGTTGACTTTTAGTTTCACTGTTGAAGGTGCTACACGTTTCTATCGCGAAGAACTTTCTTTCGAACATCACGCCGCTTTCCTCCAACTTTTTCCTTCTTGCCACGTTATTCTCCTTAGGATTATTTGAAAAGATCCAAAATTACTGTATAATGAGTTTTTCTTCTGAAATTTTCCTACATTTCCAATTATTCATAGAGAGAGAGAAAAGGAAAAAAGTACAATAATCCAGCAGATCGGATTAATCTTCGATCGAAGTTTCACGAATATAACACGCATATTTCGCGAACTTGCAAATTGGACAACCTAATTGTTATCTAGTACAAGTGCGATTAATTGAAATTAAAATTGACTTCATGCAACGGTTACTAACTGATGTGTAACACGCAAGGGGATCGCGAATCGTAAAACAAACTTCGTTCCGCGAGAAAAGTTGGTGAATTTCATTTCAGACCAACACTTTCTCGAAGTTAGTGATACGTAACTCGAGATATAGGTATTGTCCATTTATAGCGATAATTTATACGCGTATGGGAACTTAATATCGCGGTTATGGTCACGACTTTTCTTTTATCATTTTAGTTTTAGTTGTTGTTTCTTTAGGGAACCTGTAAATGGTTTCACTTCTTTCAATCTTGGAAATAGAATCTACAAATATAGGAAAAGTATGTTTCTTTAGTAAAGGGAAATTGATATTTCTTTTTTCTTTTGTGATCTGCTTCATAGGTCCCTTAGTGATGAATTGGCCAATCAAAGCAAATTTTTACTAAAAACAAGAACAATATTCTAAAGAAGATATGTTTTAATATAAATTCAGAAAAGGTAACGATATTCTTGGGAAGATACGACTCAAGTATCACAAATTCAGATATTCAGCAAAAAATTATATTACATTAATCACATCTCGTATATCTGATTCATTCTTCAATTTATAATCAGTAGATACTTCTAGGTGTTTTGAAAATTCCTTTGTACAATTCTTTTCGTTTACAGATGGTGAATAGATCTTCGACCATATTCTCTGATGACGTTCTCTGACAAATTAGAGGGACTGCAGCTAAGAGAAACTCGATAAACCCACAACGTTATAAATAATGATATCAATTCCAATTTTCAAACGTTAACTTCAATTTGGAAATGATTCTTTCTAACGACATTTTATTTTTTATCGTCGCTCTTGCTGTTTCTACTTCTTTAAACTACCAAGTTACATAATGTATATCGCATTCACTAAAAACAGAAATTATACGTAAGTTTTGTATCGTTCAATAACAAGTCACGAATCATCTGTATATTTGCATCTCTTCTGAGAAAGGCTGCAATTCTTCGTGCTATTTATTTTCACCGTCGACAAAACAAATGACGATGGATTGTTAGCCCCTGAAAAAAATGGCTATCCGCATAGTTTCAAAGCGTAGCCACAACGACAAAGTGTCTCTTGTCACGTTTCCGCTCAATGTAATCACATTCTAGGAGAAAGTAATTACCAAACGATTTATGACAAGAGTCCTGATTAGGGTGTGGACACTCTATGCGTCTTATTTGGCGATGGGTTCATTGAACCTTAAGCAGGTGGCATCTTTTCCATCCTCGGCGAGAAGAAAGTTTTTTCTCTCGACGATGATGACGCGTGACCCAATCCGAAAGCGAGATCAGCCTCCGATCGCCAGTCTCGAAACTTATTAAGAGATCGTTACGAAATAATCAAAGATACCTTTAAGATACTTAAGATGTCTAAACGAATGTTTGTGAGTAATTCGAGTGCTTAGTGGTGTGGGAAGATCGTTCAAAACACTTCTATTCGTGGTTCATAAAAGAAAAGGCAATTTTATTATTCTTTATTTGACTCATTGGTTTATTCGTTATTTTTTCGACTTGAATTTTATTTTCTGACTATTGTTTTATTCAGAAAAAGCAACATTTTTAATAATCATTTTTGTTTCATATTCAGATGCTCATCGTTTCTCGCTACAAAATGCATCTCTCTGGTGAATTGCATTACAGTCCCTTTGTTTTGTTCTTCCACAGTTATTGGAGGAATGGGATACTCATACACGTAAATCAAATTTAGGGGAAATCCACTCAAAGAAGACTTAACCCTTCTATTTTACTTGATAAATTCAAATAACGAATGGTATTAATCTGTTCATTATTGAAGAATCGACTGACACCAGTTCCTATCGTTAGTACTATAATTCTAGAAATTTCATTATTAATTAGAACGTATTATTATTATTAATTGTCAATGTATACAATCTTGCGACAGTTTACGTTAAATTTACAAAATCCAAAGGTTAAAACCAGCGATAAGTAGCAAGCAAAAACGGTATAATAATTAGTTACAAATAATAAACGAAAATCGTATGGAAGAGGAAGACAAAAATTACCGAAAATAATCACATCCACGATTCTAGCATTAGATCGCAGCTATTCAACCCTTAACTTCTGCAAGCTAAACGAGCGAACCTACTTGAAATTATATTTCGTTTAAGATATTATTACTCGAGTTCTCCTTTTGATCGGACCATCTTCTTCGATCGCTTTCCATCGATCTCATCGATGGCACAAAATCGACGACGACGACTCCATCCAAGTTATGTGCCTCATCCGATAAATTGTCCCGAACGAGGACGTTCTTTCGGCGTCGTTACAAACCTGTCATCCTCGACTTTCACTCGTCGCCCCGCGATACGACGTGTAGTATCGTACTTTGCAAGCTAATTGCATTTTACTTCATTCTGTCGCATCTCTTGGTCGCGCCAATCGGGATCCTATACATTATTCAACGCCAAGGACTCGGTTGTATAATCGTCCACGCTGGCGACATTGTCGAAACGCTGCTTTCACGCGTGCCAGGATTTCCGCGTTTCTGCTGCGTGAACCTGCTCGAAATATGAATCGCTCGTTCATCGGCATCTGTCATCGTTCTTAAACCGTCTTTGCAGTGATTCACGTAACTGGAACCAGTCGTATGTTTTTCCTGGTTCGAGCTAGAGGCATATTAACGCCACAGGAATACGCAATTGTTCAGATTCTAATTCCACATACGTCTATTTTCCATCTTTTTAATTCTATTCTATATTTCTTCATTTACAATGGCTCTTTTGTTATAAATGCAACGTTGCGTCCCAAAAATATAACTGAACTTTTTTTCTCTCAAGTAGATACGTACGTTCTGTTTACGTACATCAATTTTGTTGGAATATCCTGCGTAAAATGTATCAGGATATGTGTGTTTGGAAACGATTAGTTTAGACGATATTTTAACTTCAATTCACCTTAATTTTGTCTACTTTAGCGAGCAAAGGACGAGAAGAATGTCGCTCTACTTCTTTCCTTGCATTTTATACGTGCCTTTAGCGAAGCTGGTCTTAACTTTAACAGTTTTGTATCTTCTTTATGGAAAAATTAGAAGACACGCGTCTCTCTTAATAATTTACAAGAAACAATTTTTTTCGCAATCCAAAAGACGATTAGGTTCCCTCGAGAGATTGAATAAGAAATCAATGTAAGACGGATATCACAATATCAATGTGTCATTCAACTTGCGATAGAGCCAGCTCCAATGCTGCTCAATTTATATTATATTATAATTACATAAAATTTGTCTTGCAAATAGAAATCATAGCTTGTTACAAAAATAAAAAGGACACGCCTTGCACTCGAAAGCTTCTTCTACTTTAATAACTTCCAACCTTCTTCCATCTCATTCTTATCAGATTTTACATCGTACCACACAATCCTCATACCTTGTGGCCTAAATCGTCACATTGTTCTCACGCATACCCTTGCTCTCAGTTATTATTCTGTCTTATACGAACGATCTTACTTTTTAACCGAATTTTGTCATTATGCTCGAGCAAAAAGGCTCTCTTTCCGTCGTCCGTCTCGTCGCTATAAAGCAAACGTCCGAACGCTTGTCGTTAAAAAACCACACTCCGCTCTATCAGATGCCTCAACCTTCCGATTGATCAGACGACGACTAATTAACCGAATCTTGCGATCTTCCGCGAGAGCAGTTTCGCTTTTCAAGTGATCCGAGAAAAATGCGGTCACAAATGCGTCTGGTTACATCAAACGGATATCCAGGGCTTGCACGTGACAAAACTCGAGTTGCATGCGCCGTGATCGAGCTTCTACATTCGCCACAGCGAATGAAGTCGCGCGGCAAGTTCATGAGCATGCACATCCTCGACACAGTGCCGAGTGAAAGTGCCGCCTTTGGCCGTCGGCCACTCTTCTCTTTCACCTTGTCTTTCTTCATCCGCCTTGGCCAAACACCAGCATGTATCACGCTATCTCTCATGGCACTTTGTCTTCCAACCGACTGCTACCATATAACTGTTCATTAAGCGATCGAGCCTCTGCGGCCTGTGATTCCCGAAAGTTCACATCTTGATTCTTATTACTCGATTTCCAAGGTTTGAGGTAATTATCGCGTAGCCAATCGGCAAGAAGCTGTTTCGCTCGCGTAGCGTCTTGTAACACGGTCGATTCGGAAGCTGTATATAGCAGTTTGGATCAGACGAAAGCTTTCTTCTTTCCTTTTCTCGTTTGATAAAATTCTTCGTTTTAACGAGATGGAAATTTAAGCAGACCATTCGATGCAATTCACACGGACGAATTCTATGCGATCGCGATAAATCGTAATCTGCATTTGCAAGACAAGTTTTATGTAATTGTGATAATTATAACGAGATTTAACTAGCGTGGATTCGGATGAATCTCGATAACGATGCCACTCGACTCACCTTCTGAATATTACGATTAGTCCATTTTGGATATAACATAAGCATCTCTGAGACACGTATAAACATCTTCAAAGAGGTTGTTCGATCGTTTCTTTCGATGATTCTAATACGAAGTGTTACGTTCTAAAATATTTCCCAATATCGACAACTAAAAAGAATTACACGAGATACCCTATTGCAGGCTTACCAAACTCATATCCAAAGCTGTGTACACTCGTCGTGTGTTTCTGTCTAGAATTTCTTTAGAGTTAAAACAGCTCTCGGATAAATGGAGAAAAGTATCTATTAAATGATTTATCTTGCGTTTCCTGCCGGCTGAATTAACCAGCGCGACAATAACATCGAAGAAAATTAGAGAATGAAACTGTAATACGTTTCGATCGAATGAAAACTGGGAACGGGTTTTCGGGGCTTGTTAGAACGTTTTTCAGCTGATGTTTCGCAATCGGCGTGAAAGTTTCTCAAAAACCGTGGAAGAAAGAAAGAAAGTACAAAACGCGCGTCGTTTCGACGATAGATCGTACGTTGCCGATCTTTCTCGTTAAAACTCGATCGCCGGTAAAAACCTCCGTTTTTAAATTCAACAGTTTTATACCGCGGCCGTCAAATACGCGACGACACGCGCCTAAGGAAAGAAAGTACGTTTCATGTCTTAGAAAGCAATCCGAGGAGTTACAGGCGCGTCTAACCCTCGATTTACCTGATGCATTCCTCAATGATAATGTGCAAATGGAAATTATGAGAAATGAGACTAATATTTTGCTTTAAAAAATCGAGAGAATGAAAGATGGATACCATTTATTCGTATCTTCCTTTCCTTCTTTCCTTTTTTCCCCGCTGAATAGAAAGCATACACGTACCTACTTATGTCTGTTACGCGTTAACTTTATCTCTGGAAGAGTTTTTAAGACTCTGTTAACTTGCAGAAACGTAAGATGAGATACGTATAGGAGCATGTTGAGACGCTATCTTAATATCGTTTTGCAAATCAATTGGAAAATCATATTTATCATCCTACGTGCGACAAGTTAATGAAACGGCTGGCTTCTCTGATTGCCATATTATACTTCACGATTATCATACGTATCGTGTTTTGCCCTGTGTTTAAAGAATATAAATGATAATACTGGAGACAGATAGATATACGTAATTTCTTAGTTACTGTGAGTGTTGAATTATACGATACGAATAACATTGACAAATATTTCGACACATAGTTTTGCGAATAGAACTTGTTGCAAGAAGCATTAGAATATTTAATCTCTTCGAGAACGAATTTGATAAGACTAAAAGTACAATACAGTCGTGTTTAAATAAAGTTAAGGATAGCGACAATTATTCGAAACATCGAGGAAAATAATAAGGCGATATAGACGCTTTCGTAGATTCTATGAAATACACGATCATTCGATATCTCGCACCGATTTCTACGACGACGTTATTCGCTTAAAATTCCACGATTCATCTCTCTAAGAAACAGAAACGTACGAAGATAATGCAACTGTAAAAGAAATCCAATCTGATTTTAACAATGAGAAAAGAGAATCGTGGGATCGCATCACGCAACACGAGCTATCGCGTGGAATCTATCGAATAATTATTATCGTAATTGGAGCACGGCTGTCTCGCTTTGATTAGTATTGCGTTATAATTACTCCAATCGGTCAGCGTGTCTCTCGATTAACGTGGTTTATTCTTCGAGGATCAGTCATTGAGAATGCAAGATCAGGATCGTGACGCAACAGAAGAATGTTACTAATCAGAGAGTTATCGTAGCTGCTGTCGGATAACGTGCTCCATGTTAGGAACATCAAATTCCGGAAGCCCATTATTACATCGTCCCGCGCTCCATTAGAATCACGACGTTTTTATGGTTAACCAGTTGCTTTTTCTTCCACTTACGTAGATCGTCTGCTCGTATCATTAAGCCGGAGAAAAGTGCATGAAATTGATCTGCTATCGTGATGATAAAAGTGTACGGGTTTCACCGTAGAAGACCTTGGTGAAAGGTCGAGCGAAAGAATCGGAACTTGGAGGAAATTAAAGACGCACGTTGTTTTGTTGCGCGTCGTAGAACTTGTACATTTTCTTCTTTCTTTTTCCATCTTGGGTTTTTCCTTGGGTTTTGTGAAAAATTTCGAGATACAGAGATGTGCATATTAATGCGCGTAATACGTGCAAATGTAAATGTACAAATCGGTAGTTTAATTAATATGCATAGACGTAGTGTACTCGTAATATTTAGCAGGCAAAGCAAATGTTTTAGTAGATTCTATTTCTGTAATTTTCTTTCGAAAAGTATGGATTTGCATAAATATTCATAGTCCAAATATTCATCAAGAATTGTGCTCTTTCTCTTTCCCTTTTTCACTACTATTGCTTACTGTTTCTTTGATAGTTCTTGAAGATTATCGTTGATAATCTTGATTTTTCTTATGGAAACAAAGAAAGCAAGCGAATAGACGAGAAATAGATTAAAGACACAAAACCTTTTAGAATGTTACAGAATAGCGAATCTTATCTTTTGAACTTAACCCAAACGAAGATACTTCTTTTGCAAAGGAACTATGTGTAAACGAAAGGAAATTTGAAATGCGTAAGAGGCATAGAGCATTATATAACATTATACATTTTCCGAAGATTACGAATCTTATTTCTTCAACGTTGCAAATAACATAGTATTTAATGATCAAATTAATCTACGAGATTATCGTCGATAATACTCATTTTTCTCGTGAGTAATTAGACATAGATGACCGTCGTTGTTTCAGGAAGAACGAGCACTGGCCTTTTTGCGTGTCATTGTTATTTTCTAATAGGCAGGGTATTCGCTCGGCGTGGAGAAATTCACATCGGATCCGTTCACATGCAGGAAAATGACGGACTGGGGAATCGTCCTCTGGAAAATCGGCTTGTAGAAAGCCGATTGTCAATGAAGACGTCGCACGCACAGACGCGCTAAAATAATTTAATTCTTCTTTCGCGAGCTCCTGTACATTGCAAGGGATTAGATTGCTGCGTGAAATTTGCGTAACTCGTTTCGCTATTACATCGGAATAAAAATTCCTGTTATGGAAAATGAGATGTTACTTTAACAAAATAATTTCATCGTCTACGACATAAGAATATAATAATCTGTATTTTATGGAAAATATGACTCGATGCAATATAATTGTATTAGGGTTGATTATATTATATAAAATCAAATATCCGTTTTGACAAGTAAAATAAATTCCTATGTAATAATTCTAACATTTTATAACACTTTTTATAGTATACTTATAATATTTCGTAATCGTTTAAAATCAAAGACTACCTGTACGATCCAGTTCTTTTTGTACGACAAATGATCAAGAGAAGAGTATTACATTTCGTTACTGTAACATTCATTTTCGCAAGTAGTTTCTTATCTCGTAATTAAGACATCGAACACGATCTTTAATTACCGTAACAACCAAAAATTACACCGCTACTGTTCTTTATCCGTCATAACATCGTGGGAAAACATTTCCCTAGCTATAACCGCTTAATTTATGGTGCACGTACACGCCATAAATGACACGTGTCAGATGGTCAAACACCGGACAAGATTTTCAAAAGTGAAATCCACGTCAACAGTGTGGACGAGCTGCTTGTTCGACTCGACTCCAGTCTTGTTCTCTGAGTGTTCGCTGAAAATATTAATGAGATGCTGGACCAAACGAGCCTAAGAGATTATTCGGCGGTTTAGAAACTTTCTAAAGATTCATGCCAGATTAGATGAAAGGGGGTGTGTGCGCTCTGTTTTGTTTTGTAACAAAGTATTTCAGAAACATGTTAGATATTATAAAAACAGGTACTTGCCAGTTATGTAACAGAATCTCTCTTCTGATCCTTATTTTCTAATCCGCGTGGTCATGATTTTTCAGATTTCTATTTTCCAAGGTCGTCGTATATTATACAAGCTTTTATCGGCAGATATAGGATATTCTAGAAGAAAAAAATATATTTGTGAGGTACTGTATTTTACTATGTTTCCTTTAAATTTGTAAAATACCATCTTGTACTATGTTTTCTTTAAATCTTACACTTTTTCTTACTATATCCATCGTCGATGAAGACTAAAAAATTCAATTACGGTTTATGTTATTCGGTCGATCCAATTTCTATTATTTAATAATATTTAACGTAAGAGATCTCTTTTTGAATTGTTGTACGTCGAATATATTACACCTCTTTATATTCCTTTGCATCGTTGAACTTTCTTCATCGTTGACTATTTTCCCCTGGTAATTATCTGCAACATAATACAACAGTAACAACTTATATTTTGCTTAAAATATGCTGTCAGTCGTAGATTAGATAATAAGATAAATATAGCTGCGTGACAAATTTCGAAGCATACGTTCTATGGTAACCATAAGCGTAAAAGAGTGAAATCGATAATGCAAATGTTGGACATGCTGGTTGCGTGTCGTTTTATGAGTTCCATGCTGTTCAAACTGAATTCACAATTAGGATTCTTAAATAATCACTTTCTTTGCATACTTTCCCCCTTTGTCATTTTTTTTTTTTTTTTTTAATTTAACAGGCCCATTAACCACGAAACACATTTCTACTATATTTTGTAGAAATTCTTTAAAAAATAGGTATCACTTTTTAATCAAACGCAAATGAAAATCATTCTTTCCAATAAAAATAACGAAATCATAATTTTAATCTAAGTAGAGAAGAATAATGCGAACGAACAACAACTTTATTCACACGAACGGAACACGAGGCACATTGTAAGCAAATTCATCTTCCACTCGCAGCATTAATTTCAGGACTGTAACTTAAAGATATTCCATCGTTTTCTGCATTCCAGATTATATAGATTATTTTTATCTCGTGCATACACCACTTTACAAAACTTCTTCGTTTTATACATCCTAGATTACATCCAAGATAACTAGACTATTACAAAACGACTACTAATAGTAAGTCCATAAAGTAGACAACAGCAAAGGTAAATTGCAAAACATCCCTCTTTCGAACTAAAATTCTATGAAAGAGAAATTGAACAAATTATTGGAATAAATTTTGTCTTTGTAATTAAACGTCTTATTATTTAAATGGAATATATTATACTACACGATAGTGCGTTATTTCAATTCAATAAACGTTCGTCCATTCATTACTCCATATGAAATTCCATGAAAGAGAAAACCTGGAGAAATTACTATCCTTCCTGCGCTTTTATTTTATAGTTTCCAAATTATATTCAAAATAATCAATCCACTATGCTCGATGCTATATTTTTAATACAAATACCAATATTATGCTTCTAATACAAATTTGCACCGATATTCTTCTAAAATAATATTCCACGAAGGGAAAATCTCACAACAATCAGCTTGCTTCCTGTACATTTTTATTTCATACGTCCTACATTACATATTCGAATTAATCGGATCATTGCAAAACAGCTAATTAAATCTACGAAGAAGAGAAGAGTAAAACCAAACTAGAAAATCCCTCTCTTGCAAAATAAAATCCAACGAAGAAGCAATTTATAGAATTATGGAAATATTTACCAAAAAAAAGGACAATTCTGTACAAAAATGAAAACCCTGTCCAAACTTATGGTACTTATGTCCTACTCCTAATATCAATAGCCATCAACGTCCATCCTGCAAAATTAATTTCCCCATTCATAGACCACAAAGGCTACCATCAACCAAGCCACTTCTACGAATCCTTCATTATCCCATCTCACGATCCGAATATTTGTACACGTCGCTTTGTTATACGCTACTCGATGCATCTGCGTGCGAACTCTTCCCAAAGTGGCACTTTCATCAGAAATGTCAAGAGTCACACGAGATACCACAAGACGGTATTCATACAGATGCAATATTCGTACAGCTGAATTTTTCTCTTTTGGACACGCGGTCGACGCTCGGCTCGTTAAACGCACGAAACGCCGACGTTGTAACGTCGTTGGCGAACAGAGGCGTTTCATCCCGAGCCCCGCAGGCATTCCTTCGCCGGCCAGAAATGAAAATTGCTTTTCCTTTTCGGTCGTAGTTGCATTAACGACTGGTGTGAAAGTTCGCCGCTGAGGTAACATCCACTAGAACACAAGGCAACTTACGACCTAACGAAGGTGTGGTTTCAAACGCATTCAAACGGATGATCTGTTTCTCAACTGTAAGACAGCCTACCTCTCTCGAAAAGCCACTTTGTATCAGAACAATAACCCGCCTTCCTTTTACATCTTTGCACCTTTTACACCGTGAGACAGCATCGCTGATTATTCTTCTCCTTTTTTTCATTAGCAAACTGAGCTGCAATACTGGCGAAACATCTTTGTTTACGTCCACGTGCATTCCCTCGTCCTCCGATATATATTTTTTATTTATTTCATTTAAGATTGCGTCGACCATTCTTGTGGTCAGTAGCGATCGCGATTGGCGAGATATATAACAAGAATATTTTAAAAAAGCAAGTAAGAAAAATTGCGGATTGAAATAATAGCATCTATACATTCTGAACGTGTATCATACACAGTGAAATTGCAGTACGATACGGTATTAATTAATCTAAACTTAAATGAATACGATGCAGTGTATGTTAGACGTCGATCGCTTACAATGTCGTAATTGGTGATGTACAAATTAATATCTTTGAAGGAACAAGGAAGGTTTTCGCAATGCTTTTTACGATTTCGACATGTCTGAATCTGATTTGGGAAGTTTAATTTAATTTTGTATTAGGGAACGTTATTATCATTGAAGAAGACTATCTACTGACAGGATACAGTTACAGTGTCTGCGCTTATTCGGCTCATTCTTAGTTATAATTATAATGGAAATGGAAATTGTATTACGTATTTCTTAAAATGTAACGTAACTGAGAAGTTGAAAAGCATTGGTACGAAGGTTTTTACTTCTCTCAAGTGCGAAATAAGTTGAGAATGCGGTGTCATTATCCGTAATAATCTAGCGTGGGTAAAAGGTTTGCGTTGAAATTTCTTGCGTATTCTTTGCGTTTATGCAAATTATCGTCCCTGCTATGCCGAAAGAAACTACAAAAGTAAGAATTATTTGGTGTTTAATTTTTCCTCTTTTTTTCTTTACACAGCTATTCAGTTAGAGAAATAGAATAATTCACGATCGTAAATTTCAGCGAGTAACAAGCACCCTGCTTAGATAAAGATCCGCGATAATAACAGGAATCAGCTATAATCGAAGCGAAAATTTCAATTACATTTTACCTTGTTCCATATCCTTTTTTTTCTTCTAATAGAAATTGCCAGTGGATTTTATACTTTTCAACCTACTTTCTAGCATTAGAAAATACGTTGTTCGAAAATAGGCTCATTGAATAATTGCGTGATATTTGCTTCGGATCGAATTAAGAATTATTATAGCGTGAAACAGTTGTGAATAAGTATAGGCGAATCGAAGTATGAATGATCGCGTATCGTAAAAACATGTAGCAAGAAAGTGGCATACATTATAGCCGTTGTAATGAGAAACAACGATGAAGGCCGATATTCAATATTTTATAGTGTGTGAGCATTGTTCGTTCAACCATGAACTGTATTTGATTTTTAATTACTGAATTACTCCAGGAATATTATTCTCCTTGCATATGTAACTCTAGAACATTGAAGAGTGTTAAAACCTGAATGAAAAAGATCTAACAAATAAAAGGTAGAAAATCTAAAAACACTTACCGGATCATAAATTATATCCTGTTGCGGTAATTAATAAATTATTCCATAATTAATGCCTTATTTTATTAACGATTATTAATCGAATATTCGATTGTCATAACGATACTTTATTGATAAAGTATTTTTATTATTTATTAACGAACAGTCTATTGTTTATTGATCTTCAGAGGTATACTAATCAACTAACAAGTTGAAAGACGACAGAAAAATTTGTTAATATCTCATTCTTCTATCTTAAACACGTAATACACGCGACAAATTTTCGCACGCTTATACAGGCATTCCTTCCATAATTATGTAAAAACGGAATTACGTCTCGTATTCTTCATCGGACGAAAGTCCTGTCGAAGTTCGACATTTCTAAAAAGAGAAAATCATTGTGAAACGTCCAGATGTTTCAACAGAATTTATTCATACACGTCGTACGAGTTTATAAAGTAGTGCTCTTCGATCAATTAGTGAACGACGGAAACAGCCGCCAATAAATTTCCTCTTAGGTGATCGCGTATGCGTAGGAACTTTCGGATTCTCTCTATTTATCGATGTGACATACGTCCGTTAGTTGAGATTATTTAGCTGAAATATCTTTTTCCTTTTTTTTTTTTTTTTTTTTTTTTGTAAGTTCTGTATCTTTAATTAATAAATTCTATTAATAAATCGTGGTATTCAATGTCACTTTAATATGAGTCATAGAAGAGTTTAAAATAAACATGTGATATACCTTTGAGAAGTGTCCTGAATATTTTAGAAGAATTTTCAATAAGCTCTAATAATTCCTGAATTTTTTTTCGAAATTAATTTGCCTTTTGACACATGGGATGTCTAGTTTCAAATAGGGCATCTATAGTGTGTTGTATAATGCGAAGAATGTTTCTTGTGTAATTTAAATGATATTAAAATTATCTTCTTATGGGAATATGAAAGTTTTAAGAACTAAGCAGATGACCTGTTTAAAGAGCAACATTCTTTGTTATATTTTCTCTATCGAAATTATTTCAATAATATAGACCTGACAGATAATTATTAAATTTCGATAATGCATTTTCTTTGGTTTAAAATCTAATTAATGGTCAATATTCTTATGTAACGTTGCAGGTAACGCTAGTGTTTCTATTGGCGACAGTGTCGATCACCCTGACGAACTCTCAAGAGACAGGGATCCCTGACAAGAGTTTGGATGTGACCCAAGCACCAATAAAACTGGACAAAAACCTTCGCCGAGCTCTCTTGAAAGCCCTGACCGACTTAGAGGCCGAATCTGCTGAGCAGCGCAAAGAGGAATCGGAAAGCATCGCTCAAAGAGACACGAGCGCCTTTGAGGTTGTAGCAAAGCAGAATCTGAACGATGATCTTGGCGCGCAGAAAACTAAGTTCTCGTTCAAGAGTTTCCCAAGCGACGACGATATACCGAGCGAAGATAAACTGCAGAATTCTAGTTTCATCGACGCCGTTCATTACGTAACTTTGAAGTCACCAATAATGAACATCGAGAAAGCCACGCAAGAAGACGCTAGGAGCTTCCATGTACAAAACGTGATACTACCGGTGAAAAATCCAGCGAACTTCGGAATTAAAACCGAACCCAAGGTGCAACAGAAAGAGAAAACGACACAAGCCACGTTTTCAGTGCATAAAGTGGAGAGCTTAACTTTGAAACCAGCAACTGAGATCTCTGAGAGTTTAGCAGGAAGCGCTTCCAATGGAATTGCCACTGCCAATGCCTTGGTTGCTCCAAAACCAACTGAAATCACTCCTACAGTGTCAACAAGAAAGAACGTAACAGTGATCGAGTCTAACGACTCTAAAGACAAAACAGAGGAAGTTAAGATTTTCCAGGCACCCTTGGTAGCAGCGTTTACCGTGCAACAGGATGAACAAGGTGTACCCAAAAGCGTGGTTCCAATATTTAGATCTCCCAACGATGGACAAGCGCTAACTCTCCAAGAGCAGTTGGAATTTAAACAGCAGCTTCTGGAGAAGCAATTGGCAGAACTTCAGCAGCAACAGATCCAGCAGACACAGTTTTTGGTGAGGCAACAGCAATTGTACGAGCAACAACTGAGACAGAAGCAACAGCACCAGTTTTATCTGCAGGAACAAGCTAGAATTAAGCAACTAGAGGAACAAGCTAGGATTAAACAATTAGAAGAACAAACTAGAATCAAACAATTGGAGGAGCAAACTAAACTGAAACGACTGGAAGAACAGGCTAGATTCAAACAGTTAGAGGAGCAACGTTTTAAGTTTGAGGAGCAGAGACTGAATAGATTCCAGCCTCAGCGTCCTATACCTCAAAAGCAGTCCTTCTTTGAACAGAGCAATAACATCTTAAGCTTCCAGCCTCCTGTTGAATCGAACGTTCACCTGCAGCCTAGTTTGGCTCTGGAAGTACCAAACGTTGACGCGTCTCCAGCTTTCCAGTCAACTTTCCAACCAGACCAACGTCTGCAACCATTCAGACAACAGCCACAGGCACACCATCAGCTTCAACAACAGCAACTGCCGCAGTTACCTCAACCACAGCAATTGCAACAATTGCAACAACTTCCGCAACCTCAACAGTTGCAACCACCCCAGCAGCACCAGAGACTGCAACAGAGCTTCGGCTCTTTCTCGAACGATTTCCAGCCTTCGTTGACACCTGCGTCGAGGTTTAATAGACAGGAAGCCTTTAATTCTATTGGAAATTTTGGATTCAACGTGGACAATAAAGCGAATACCGCAAATGTTCGCTTTAATCCTCCACACAGGACTCCAGGGAACTTCTTTTCTTTCACGCAGTTCAAGTCTCAGGCGCACCCTCCCACGCCGGCCAGGCAGATTCAACAGCTTCTTTATCAGTCTGGAATAGCCGGAGATCCGAACAATGCGCAAGGGATTGGAAGTCCTGAAGATTTAAACATCGTTTCCAAAGTTCTGGCATTGAACGTGGGCGCCGTGCCGAATAAGAATTAGTTCATGACCGTCATTGGAGAAGACATCCGCGCGAAGAAAGAAGAAGGAGAAGGCTGAAGTTAGACGAGTCATGTAAATCGCTGCAGGACGATATTAGCAAGGTGAAATCAAGCTCCCACTTTTTCCCTTCCTTATCCTCTTTAGCCGCCTTCTTCATCTCCAATCTAACGTATGTACCGTGTACGAATTTTTCTCTAGATAGTGATGGCGAAAATGTCGTGTTAATTCGTATTCATATTTATCTTCGAATAGATAGAAGTTGGAGATGTTTTATTAGTTAAATTTCCGGTCGTCATTAGATATTTGGTTTCTTTCTCGATATTGGTACATGAATATTAAAGATTAGATACTGATTATAGTAGAACTTCATTTAACTGAACTCATTGGAGAATAAATGGCAACTAAGAAACAGCATTCCGATAGAAAAGGAATAATAATTCATTGAAAATAGACAACGAAAAAACGAGAGAATTTATAATACTAATATATTTTATATCTTGCCTGAATCACGTGCTACGTTATGAAAGGATTAATCAAACTTCTCGCGTTTTAATATCGAGTCATTCATAGGATCAAAGATACAGACTATACTCGTACGAAAATCCACTTTTAACTCTGCATTTAATTTCAAACTAAGAATTCCTGAATACAAATTGCATGCGATATTTTGCACAAAAAAGATATGAATATTTTGAGATAAATAGCTAATACTCATGGAAAAAATTATATACCGCAAGGGGGTTAATAATTCAATTACCGATACTAGTTCGACCAACGGTAAAAATTCGGAATAACGTCGGTTATTCGCCAAGATATTTTCTGTCCGAAGGTTTCGTCGGATGGAATGCATCAGGTGTATTGCAATCAACGAGCATGAGCGCGATCTCGAGCAATTCCGAGTGAAATCGAACCGAAACCGTTCGCATAACAACCGTGCAACAACTCACTGATCCCAAGGTGCGTGGGATCGAAACAATTCCCGAAGAAAAACGCGACTTTCCACCGGTGTCATCGCAATAAGGAAGTCCTTAACAGATCTTGATGATATTAATTAAAATCGAGAAGATTTTTAGCTTAAGGATTCATTCGTTTGCACCACACGCATAAATTATGGGAATTACATAACCTTAAATCCGCGTTACAACACGCAGATTCTGTACATAATCGCACGATCCCTTATACCCTAACCTCAATTTCGCTTTCTTTCTCCTCGTTTCCTTCTCTTTTTCTCTCTTCATCTTTCTCTCTTTATCTTCCTCTCCTCTTCTCCACTATTGTACTATCAAGTTTCGTCACGGTTGTCCGTGAAATGTGCTCAATCGTAAAGAACCGAGCACCGTGAAATTCCTTTACGGTCTGCGTGGAGGCTCGAAACTGAGTTTTTCGTTGATGGGATACTGATCGGTGTAAAGATAGCGTGGAGGGATTTAGACGGTGTTCGAGGGACTTTACTGGTAATAATTATTGTTAATGTAAGACGTGCAAGGAATAAGAGGATGGCGAGTAACTTGCAGAGTATCAAGGAAGGTATTTGTTGGTCAAACGTGGTGTCGGTGGTGGAAAATAAATAATTATCGCCCCTTATATGTTTTTGTTACAAAAAAGATTAGATTATAACGAATACTATTTCTTAATTAAATTTTAATTCACTATAGAATCAGAGATTTCATTGATACTGATGTAACCATTAGTCGATTAATATAATGATTCCTGGATTTCAGATTAAGAAAATTAGCTACAACTCTGTTCCCTTGCTAGAAAATAAAATTTTGTTTCTAGGAGGTTAATTAAAATACGAAATGCTATCATACTTCAAGTACTTTTTGAAATTATAAAAACAATGGTGCGTTACTAGGGAAACTATAGTTGTTAAAACTTCTAAAATACATATTACGATACAGGTGGATTATAATTCTTTAAGAAGAAAGACAAATAATCTTATTAGAAAAAATCTCATATCTTTCCGTTTGAAACTGATAAAATTTTTACTCAAGTTTCATACTAAAATTTCAAAAACCTTGGCACAATTTTCAAATCGCTAAATCCACAGATCGCTAATGCCACAGATGTGAATATTAATTAGTCATTTGTTTTCCACCGCCGAGCACGATTTTTCATCAAAAGGAACAATAGCAAATACAAAAGAGACCTATAACCACTCTGCACAACAGCCAAAGCCAAAATTCTTGTGCAATCAAGTTTTTTTTGCATCATCGCGTTAAAATCGTCTCTATTTCACAGCAGTCAATATAAGATGTTTCTGCTACAACGAATAATCATAATATACACGATAAGACAGCAGTTTAGATAAAATGTTTCTGCAACGACGAACAACCATACTATACACGATAACACGCAGTATAACTACTGCCCCGGCCGAGGCCATTATTTATCTAGATGTACTTACTAGTTATATGTAGTCTGTTTCAATAGTAATAAGATTGCTTGCCTTATAAGTCCAGGTTTATGGTTCTAATTAGATCTAAGTAAATTAATATGATCTTTGAAGCACATTAAAGTGTTTTGGTTATATAAAAGTTTGGTATATATCATTTATTTGATGAAAGAATTTTTTTTATAGATTTTTATGAGATTTTTTAATGGAAAAATATGTGAGTGGGTGTGTTTGAAGTTTTATATATTTTTTTAATTGGTACTTACAATTACGGTCTAAACTCTAAACATAAACAAAACGAAAGTCTAATACTATAATACGTTAGTCGTATATGGTCAGAAATTGTGAACAATCAACTGTGCAAAGTTATAATAATATATACAGTAAAATAGAAAGAACCTCTACGAATCTACTAAAGACAAGAAATAACAAATTATGAAGTTACTCTTGCAACAGACTACGCATACAGTGTGTTCGATTTAAGTGTATACGCGTTAATATTTCTCTAACTATAAAAGTACACAAAATTTTTCCTACAAAATTTGATTCGATGGAAAAGTAGAAATAGAACTTTTAATCAATAATATATTCCATTTTTGCTAATCTACTGAACATTTCAAGGCGCGTTTAACAGCTTATATTAAACCGCATCTTTGAACAAAAATTTATTAAATATCCCTCTAAGTATTAATACCTAGTTTGAGTAATATTATTTACTCATACTTTAGAAACAATAGAGTGATAATATCCTAAAACACGTTTATTTGGAAAATAACAGCTATATATTTAGTTAATTAGTGTTTCTATTCGACTTACAAATAATTCCATACCATTCAACTATTCTTATAAAATGTGACATATATATCAGTGACATATATTAAATTCATGTAATATCTATCCCTCCTGAACCTGTCAAACAAGTTAGGTTAAAGAAATAGTAGCGTGTATACAATGAAAACGAACATTCTAAAAAGTATCTAAACCGCCGGACGTCGGCACTGCGAGAATTCAACTCTCCTGAGATCAAGGGTCTCGCAAAATCGTGCATCCAGCCATGCTTCAGAATTGAAAATACCTCGCCGACTGTAAATAAACTTTCGCCACGAAAGACGCCTCACAATACCACCAGGGAAGAGTCGCAGGGCAAGTGTGTGTACGTGCATGTCCTCAATTTCACAAACGTTTGGCATAGATTCGTGATTTTCTCTCTGGCGTACGGATCGATGGATCTCGTGTGACCTGAGAGCCGACGTAAATCGATATTCAGGAAACGATAAGTTGGGCTTACTTGTTATTATTAATGCTAGAATTACCAAACCAGTCAAAATAATTGTTCTTATAATTGCTACAAATAACTGATTAGATGAATAACAAGAAATGTGAAAATTGGCTATAGTACACTATAAGATAATAAAACAATTGGTAATTCTTTTATGAAAATATTTGGATAAATACCACAATAGTATTTGATGAGATATCTTTTCAGTTGTAGTAAATATATTATAGTTGAGTACATATTAGAGGTTGGTAATTCCAGTATGAGATTAATTGTACTTTATGTCATAGAATTATCAAACTTGAGTCTTCTTTGTGTAATAATTTTGCTCAGATAGGGATTATTCAATCCCTGAAAGCATCAGTTTTGATAATTATATGATATTAAACCGTGAAAATTTAAACTAAAGAACAATGGCAATTATTTGCGAATAATATTATAAATATGAAGATCTATATTTATAAAAGAAAATAATCTCTTTTTTAAGTTTGTATTCCTGTTGAAAATTTTGGGAATTGTTTGTAAGGAGGACAACGAAACGAAACGTGTGTGGGAAGCACTTTATGCGAGACGAATGAAGAGGAATTTATACAGCGAAAACAAAAGCGTGTATAGGTTGTTTTTCAACGTGTGTTAAGACTTGAACTTATGTTAAAAGTTAATATATAACATTAGAATAGATAATGTTAGACGTAATCGACAAGTTTTGCTTGTAATTTATCTGACGCCAAACTATTACAATTCTTTGTAAAAATGTTAATAAACTAATTCGTTTAAAAAAGTAATATATCACTCATTCCATTCGTACGTAACAGTAAAATAACTTCTCTTTTAAGAAGTAAAATTATTTTTTTATAATAATGAATTTCATAATCTTTAGGTTATTTTCACTGATTTTATAAATTTAATCTTCTATAGATCTTTGATAATGAAAGATTGATAATAAAAGATATAATGCCAACAATGTCGAATAAAAGAATGGTATTTTGGCTTTATTAACGTTACTAGGATCTAATATTAAAATGAAATTATTATAACAGAGAATTTAAGAACTTATTTGACTGGTCATTACAAGTTAGAAGATCATATTGTGAATATTGAATTTCATTCATGCAATACGTATTATCTGTTCATTTGAGACGGATTAGACAATGTGTAATTAGAAAATAATATTCAATTTTACACCCACTATGGAAACGCAGATAGATACTAATGCCATCTACGATGGTTGTGATAAAACGTAACAAAACAAATATGGCAGAAGACAAGATTGGTTCATTGGAAGAGGAAGCTTTGAAACGAAAAGAACGCTTGCAAGCTTTGAAAAAGAAAACCGAGGATAACAAAGAAAACCAAAATGATAGTGCTAGTACGTTACCAAAGTGAGTTTCGTTGTTCTTCTTTTAAGTGATTGTAATTTCTAAATGTAACCTCATCTAACCTCAACTAACCTCTAAAGATCGATACTTATTTTTGTATTTGTTCACTTTATCGCCACAGACCGAAATTTCGGAGTTATAAACCACAGGATGACAGTCTTAAGGACAAGGTATTAGAAGATGCACAGCCAGGTAATGTTGAAGAAGAAGTACAAGATCAATTAAGCGCTGCAGTTACGAAAGTTGTCATTGAGGAGCTTGTAAGTAATTGTTTACAATAGATCAAAGTATTTGTTGTTATTTGATATTTATTTAATTACAATCTTTTAGGATATTAGCAATCTTGCTCCCAGGAAACCAGATTGGGATTTGAAGCGGGATGTTGCAAAGAAATTAGAAAAATTAGAAAGGAGAACTCAAAAAGCGATAGCTGAGCTTATAAGAGATCGTCTTAAGCAAGAGCAGCATGATTGGGCTGCTGTGGTAAATGTGGCAACCAACGATCAGACGAAGAATAATCCTTAGGAAGTTTTAAATCTTTTATAAAATTTTAATAATTTTGTGCATATAAGTATAACACAATAATAAAATATATTAGTAATAATTTTATTTATTATCGTCTAGACTACTATAAATTTCAGGACAATATATTTCATAGACATATTCATGAAGAGAACTTATTATCTATAAGATTAAAGTATATGTGTATCATTATAAGATTAAGGTATGTTATCATGGCAGCGGTAGGAACTGTTGAATAAATACATACTAAAATTTTTGGTAGGCTTTATAACTTATAAAATACTTCTATATCTTTATTCATCAAATAAGATGCAATCAAATTCAATTATCATTTGTTTTCTATTTCTATTGCTTTGACTGTCACATTATGAAGAAAGATTATATGTATCTACTGTTTAAAATCAGTCAATGTAAGATGTCTTTAAGTATTTATGTACATTGTTTAATATATCCCTAGAATTAAATGGTAATATACGCGTAATTGCGCGAGCACAAAAATAAAAATATTTATTTCTATTCTTATTTAGATTAGAAATAAATATAGATAACAGAACCTTTGAATATAGATGCCCCGAAGAAGATAAATAATACCTTTTTCATAAGAAAATGTATTATATCAATACTTATTTAGAATTCTTATCGATTACTTTAAATTACAGAATAGTCAATGTGATTGACTAGAGTTTCCAGTACATTGAGCCGATTATTGATATGGTAAGACAAGAGCTGCTCCAAGTATCGCTGCAAATGCTGTAACAGAAATAAATAATTATTTGATATTTAAAATTATGTTACTTTTTGAGATTAATATATATTTTACTTTCGCACATGCTAAATTACTACTTTGATTTCATAAAAATTAACTTGCCCGGCTGATTTCGTTATATTATACAATTAAAGAAATTTATGACCCTAAATAGAAAAGGATACTTACGTGACACAGTCCACATGCTTGCCCCAGAATGTCCATTATCTTTTTTATTATCTACAGGAGCCTCATCGAGTGTATTGGCATTCACTTTCTTAGGTGCAGGAGGATTCATTTCTGGTTTCTTGGCAAGAGCAGGAGTTGCGGTAGTTTGTTCTTCTCGGACATTACGATAAACCGTTCTACCGTCTAAGGGTTGTACTGGGCGGAAATTATGCGTTATATCATTGCCATTAAAGGATTGAATAGAGCGGAATGCAGCCAGCTGAAAAAAAAATCAAGCAAATATAGACAATCAATTATGACTATCAGTCGAGTTAAGAAGAAACACGTTTCAGGATTATTTACGTTATTTCCAGAATGTTTGAGGAGATCTAAAAATAAATTCCAACGCTGCCATTCAAAATAATTCCTCATCCTCTCTCTTACCATTTTATACTAATTATTTTTTAAATAATACTTCTCTACCTTATCTCCTTAAATTTCACATCTACGACTGGAATCTCATTCATCCTCTAACGTGTTTGTCAATTTCTTAACTAATAATAGCAGCTTATTTAACCATCGAAAGAAATTACTTTCTCCGGTAAAAGGTTTCTAATAATAAAGTTTGGACAGCCGTGAAAGAAAGCGTTTGTAGAAGATATTTGTACAATATTCTTCCACATTCACTGTTAGACGACGTTAAAACCTAGACAAATACTCTAAAGGCACACTTGTACTAACAAAATTTACATTGAACTCGATTGCTTTTGAAATACCTGCTCGTGGGAAATATGTCGAGGTTTCGCAAAGTCGATCCACTGAACGATTTCCAGACAAGGAGGTGTGGTCAGTGATCCTTTATATGTGAAATAATCTTGCGCTGATTCAGGAGCGAGCAATTTGCTTAGAATACTGCTATCCCGTAATACCTCATTGCTACCAGCCTTTCTTATTTCCAATATTTGGGGCACGATCAATTCGAACAACGAATTCGGTTCATTCGTGGCCTGTAACAAACATTTCTCTCGATAAGATTTTTCCAATAATTTTTCCAATTATCCAGATAAAACTCGCTACGATATTCTCCTCGTCGATTAAAGTCATCTTTTTTATCTTCGAACTAACATCAAACACATTCGATCGAACTTGTCGAGATGCGAGCGAAGACAAAAATAGGTTTCGCATAAAATGCTTCTGTTTTAAAAGAAACAAACTCGCGAATGTATGTTTTTCGCGTTTGTCTCGATAAAATTACCAGACTGAAATACGATTACAATAGCCTTCCCGTCGATTAAAGTTCCTCATCCAGAAACGCGTCTCGATCGAATTTGTTGATGTGTAAATACAGACAAGAATAGAATTTCTATAAAGTATTTCTATTTTTGAAAAAACAAACTTATGAACGCGTATCCTCCACTCGAACGCTCTGTCCAAGTTTTCCGAATCAATTTAAACCATTTAAAGAGATGCGGAATATACGTGAAATAACGTTAGGTATTACGTACATGCACCCAGTTCGAGTCGGTTTGCGCGATTTACATAACTGATTTTAGTTATAGAGTACGCAAATTCGTGTGTACAAACTCTTACGAAAACAGAAATATCCGTAGCGGAGGCATGAAAGCGAGACGAAGTCTCTTCATTCTACGTCTTCGACTGGAATTACTCGAAATTGATACTAATCGATTTGATTAGTAACAGATACTGCACCGCAAACTGTGAATTTTTATGCAAATTGGTACTTCTTATAATTCTAATTAAAGGAACGGAGTGCGAGGGAGAGATCCATATCGTTCGTTAAGTATACTTTTCTACATTTCTATATTTATATTCTGTGCAGTTTTAAATGCAAACTTTAAATTTCCCATAAACGTATAGAAATCCGCAGTCCATTTATTTACACTGTTAGATCGACTAGATTGACTTTTTGCCGTATAATAAAATATTTTTGCGATTTTACGTTTGGTAGCAGAAAAGTTTTCTTTCAAGAAAACATTTCCGACGGTCGATAAATCTTGTCGAATATTTACTGAAATTTCCAAGAGAATTAATCGTTAAGTTGACATTTTTTTCCCGACATTAATTTCCGATAAAGTGGCATATACCAACTTGCTCGGCGTAGCAATAAATAATTGTCAATATTTGATACTTATATACCTGATACCAGTATCCAAGTACACTGAGACCATCATCGTGTTTTATCGCTTCGTCGTAGGTGCCATATACCTTCTTCCAGAAAACTGCGTGCATTTCCATAGAGTACGAATGATTGTTTATCAGATCCTCGGATCCTAAACTGTCATTGTTTCCCCAGTGGAAGTGCAATTGTGTGAACACGTACGTGCTGTTGAGGGACGACCCAGATATCTCCGGAGATTCAGAGTCGGCACTGTGGATCATCACTAAAACCATGAAAAACAGATGTCAATTTATCCCGTTTGAAAAATTTATCTGACGAGGCGGTCTTATTTCCTGGAGGCCATTTTTTTTTTCTAATGCGTATGATTCCTCGAAGCTTTATCTTAATCGAGACAAGACAATGACTGTAACGTGCTATAATCGACGTTAATTTGCAGCTGTTCAAGGATAAGAGTCACGTTCAAAGAACGCACAGAACAATCGAAATGATCCTACACGGGTTAATTCGATTTCAAAGTTTTCTACCTTCTTGGAAAGATAGGTGAACTAATCTCTTAAACACAAATACTATGTACATAGAATTGCTGAACGAAAGCTTAGCGTTGAACGCGTTATTACTGGCTTTTGCATAGTTACACGCGATGCTCGTTACTTTTAATTTGTCGAATGATTCAACATTATCAACGAACGCGCGAATGCTGTTGGGAATTAAAACGATGCGATTTATAATTAAACAACGCGAAAAACAAACGAATCTATATTCTAATTAGATAATGCAATGTCTTTCAGTATGCAGTCGGATAGGAATATTGGCGCGTGTTTGTAACGAAGGAAATAAAACTGACGTAACTTAATATAAAAATACGCGAATGACAAGGAAATTCGTATTCTAATTAAACGATGCAACATGCTTTAGTATGCAAGGGAATAAGAATAGGTACGTATAAGGAATTATTAATCCTTAAATCATCATCGTGTCTGCTAACTATCGACTATAAGATTATTGCAACGTCACAAAACGTATATTCATTCGAATCGTCGGATATCCGATGTCCGATGCTTCTTCGCGTAATTCGATTGCCTCTTATGTTCTTAATAAATCATCACAGAAAGTTCTCTGTCTCTGTAATTTTTCCTGCTGTATTTTCCTTTGTAATAGCGGCAATACGCTTTCCGAACGTTTATTTCGATTTTCTAACTTTCTGCTTTTACCAACGCTTTTTCTTTCACAAATTTTCCAAGATGCTCTTTCACAAAACTGTTTGCACGATAAGTCCCTTGCAGCGATACGATATTTGGAAGAGACTTTGATAGTATTAGCGAAAAAGATATTTGCTAGAACTGTTTAATAATCGTTTAATCTATTTGTGAGAGATAATGTACTTTGAAAGTAAAATGTATTTTTCATGTTTGTTTACGCTTTAACGTAACTAGACGATGACTATCATCGTTCATTTACTCATCGGTATCTCGACCTTGGTGTTCCATACCTGTATGGCCGTCGTTCATTATGAGAGCTTTATGGGGTTTCTGGAGACCGGAAAATTCCAGGTCCGGGTAAGACGCAAGCGCAACATTGTTCTCTTCTATGTCAATCGGAGATTGAAATTTCCCAACGCAGGTATCATGATCGTCGTTGGTCCATACCGAAGAACCTGGAAAAGATACTTTTTAGAACACATTTAACAAAACGAAGGCGATCAAAGATCCACTTTTCCACTTTGCACGAACTTTATCGATCCCATTATGTCGCGAAAGATTAAACCAATTTCTAAATCAACTGATTCTATATATTTCCACGTTTCGTAATTTCACGATCTCGAACGTACATTTGTTAAATTTCGAAAAAATTGCAAACAAATTCTAAAGTACTTATCGATGTCTCTGATGTACCGTCTAACTGTTGGTTAGTTCAAATGCTCAATAAAAGAAAAAGAAAAATTGTTTTCGAAGAAAGTTAGGAGTAATACATCGCTTGCAATGCCAAAGTCTATGGACGAGCAAACTGACGAGAAAATAAGGTAAATGTTACACCGTTTGTTTCATAAAAACATAATAATTATATATTATATAAACTTTTCCATATCTGAGTCATAAATACGAGCGAGATCGTGATGAGATTACAACGTTGAACGAGTAATAACGTTTAAAACGATGACATTTACGAGGCTTTCTAAGGAAGAAAGTTGATTGATCACGTTGAAATGGTAAACAACTTATTTACAGGACCCCATAGCTTCAACGTAAATCAATTTCATGTATCTATGAATCGCTTCTTTCTACGCGAAGATTCGCAGTTAAACTCACCTTTAGTGCCATCGTAGCCGACACTGCCAGCGGCGATCAGATCTGAAATGCAAACAACAATTTGTAAAACCGGTCGATTTACATGTTACTAGTCGTTGCACGAGCATAGATAAGCAGGTTTGATCAGATTTCATTTTTAATTAGACGGTCATTAATCGACAATCGTGAGAGCCTCGTTATCTTTGCGCATAAATCGTCGTATTGGATGGATGTAGATAAAAGTAACTCTATAGAACGATGAATTTTATTTGTTAACAGGAATATCGGTTTACTGAGCAGATTAAATCCTTGCCCAGCGAAATTTGCATCATTCTTGAAACAAAGAATCATTTCTCTTCCTTTTTGTTTGATAATTTGATACTTGTGTTTTCATACCTAGTACATGCAAATACGTAGATTTAACTTAAGAAATAATAGATATACCAAGGATGTTTAGAATGATATTTCTTCGAAAACCGAAAGCCCTACAAAGCTACCACAACCAGTGTTGAACTTTCGACCGTTCGCGGGGAGACGCGACCTCGAAGAAGCGCGTCAACGGGAGTTACGATTTGAACGATCGACGCCACGAATCGCTCGATCCCTTATTTCGATTAAGATAATAAGGGTGGCTGAATGAATATAACGCTGATACTAACAGGTTAATATATATTTTCAATAATCCAACAACTTCAAGGTGTGATACAATGGTGCGTACGTGAAATGCCAAACTACGAATGAGTACGACTTGAGACTCGTTTCGTGTTGGACATTGTGACGAATGTATCTTCTGTCGATTGACTATCTTCGACTTGGCGACTGTGATGACTTGACTTCAGACTCCTTTCGTTACTCGAACTATGTTTTAACTGACTCATGAGCTTTGACTCATCTGTTACTGTGGAACAAGTCTAGAGAGCAAGCGTAGAGAGGTAAGAACAAGTAAAGCTTGAATTTACTTATAATTCTCAATGAGAATTGATTGTAGATAGTCTACCAAATAAAAGAAAAGCGGATTCGTTGCTCACACTTTCCGTTAGGAAAATAAGGGTAACGATCTGCGATGCCCATGGGTAACTCATGGGTGACATTGTTCATGGGAAAAAGTTCAGTTAGGTTGGAAAATGGGAAAAACCAGTTAGGTAACTACCTGCTTCCTCAGTGATTTTGAAGAACGAATAATAAACCTAAGGATTGTTCCAAGGGCCAGCCATAAATTGAAAATATTTGCAAGTATAAAGATTCTGTTCAAAAGATCCTAATTCCTTAGGTTTATAAGGAACGGTACATGACTTAATGACGGTCAGACCATAAAGGACGTCACACGGACGTAACAAATGTACTCTTATATCTTCGATGTTTCGCATACTTTTCCATATTATATGCAATTTTCTCGTTATCTGTGTATCTAAGAAATTTTTAATAAACACGTAAAACTTCACAGTCCGATGGTAAACGTGTAAATACTGTTCGCTTTCTCTATTCGATTATATCAAACTGAATATACTTAAAGAAACAAAATCACCGGTATATTCTGCTAAAATAACGCGTAAACGTGATTCATAAAGTAATACACGTGAAATAGTTAGCCGCAGAAATTCAAACTGATCCATCCGTCGTCTTTCGAGCATTAAACAAATCGCAAGAAATTGCGCGAACAAAACAAACTGTACTTTGGTGTAACTCGGTAAACTCGGTAAACAAATGGATAAAAGGATCTGGGTTAGGCTGATATCTGTAGCGGTTTCATACTTCCGTGGGAACTTCTCGAGACTCCAGTGAAAGTCGATTTACGAAAGATTTACAAGCGAGCGCGCCGCTTTTGCACTCGGCTCGTCACAGATAAATTGTTCTAGCCGAGTCGATTAAAATATAGAAGCCAGCTACTCTCCTGTACGGTAAACCGTCCGACAACGAATATCGATTCGTCCCTATGAATTCGATTGCACCGATTATACCGTTACGTGCTGTACATCAAATACTTGGGATGATACATGTCCGGCTGACATGCTGTTGAATAATAAAATGTAAACTTGTTTAACGCATGCAACAAGGACAGTACGTTTTTAGCCGCGAAGAACCTGTTATATGTCGTATACGGCGATTTCATGTTTCTTCTGCTTTTTTCCTTTGTTAAAATATTCCGCTAATGATCGGCAGATACTGGCGAATCCACCAGCAAATACGTGCTTTCTACTGCATGTGGCATAAATTGAAATTATCAGTAAGTAAGATTTGAAATAAAAGGAACGAGGAAAGTGCAATAACACGGTTTTCTACTAATCTCTTTCACAGTTAGAAGAACATATTTATACAAATTACAATTTAGTTTCCAGATTACTACTTTCTTAAAGGGAAGCAAAAAACCAATAAAACGGACCGTGCATTATGTAGATACTCTCTCTTCTCTTGCTTCTCTTCTCTCTCTCTCTCTCTCTCTCTCTTTCTTGAGCAATACGTATAAAACATGTATTAACACATACAATTTATTGTCTTATGCATACATACACACGTATTAATATTAGATTTAGATAAATTCGTCCTGCTTTTATGTCTGTTATGTACGAAGCGAGAAAATTTTGAAATTTCTGTTACAGCCTGTAATAGAAATATACAACACGATACAGTTGTAGAGACATGAAAACTACGCACGGAAGAAGAAGAGAAAAGGGGAAGAAACGGAGGAAGAAATATATAGAATTAAAATCAACGCTGACAAGAAAATAAAAAGGAACGTCTACTTTGTCAGGAATTGCGCCAAGGTTTCACGTTATCGGAAAAACGTATTTAATGTCACAGCGGTTACTTGAGTCGCGGACATACGCATGGATTATTCACGATTCGTACGTATATATTCGATAAATTCGAAGTTCCAAGCGGAAAGGGAAATAGGCCACTTCCTCGCTCACAGCAAAGGCGCTTCTCGATTATTAGCGGTTAACGAGTCAGCCCTTGCACGGTCTACGAATGATACATGGCGCGTGTACTCACGTTGCCAGATCCTATGCATATGCTCGACACGTGCGTCGAATGATAAACGTACGAAGAAAACGGCGGTTCTGTTTCAGGATCGACGATTATTGCCAGGCGGACAGCCAAGCCACGTAGGAGGTCCTTTCGACGACATTTCCAGCGCTATAAACTATAAGCATCGCCATTGAACGTACAAACATGTCCTTCCGATATGCGAAACGTTTATTCAGTTTTATCGGTCACGGATGCGCTGCTGGTTCTCTCGCAAAACCTAAATGTTCACACCAAGGATCATCGTACGATGAAAATGGGAGCACGTGTATTGCAAGTGAAGCAATCGTTGCGTTTCGTTGCGAGAAACTGCTTTTTTCCGGATGGAGAGAAGTTAAAGGGACGACGACCTTGGGTTGGTTATTCGATTGCGCAGGATATTGCTACACTGAACGATCGAACATCGTATTATTACGTTCTGAAATGGTTAATTAAAGCGAGATATCTCGTACGAACGTGAAGAATGTTTGACAAAAAGAACGATAAGTAGGAGACGATTAATTTTAGTCGTTAATACCGGTATTTACATATCGCCTGTGTTAGTCGTTATTACTTAAGAGTTTAGATTTCAAGAGACACGATCTGTGAACGAGAATCTTCTCTATCTTCAATCGCGAGGATTTATTTTATTTTTCACGATGCAAGGTTAAAATGGAAGTCGGATATTACTGGAGGCTCGAACCATCGGCATACCGATATATTTCAGCGTCGAACGTTCCTCTCTCGACCAATATTACTATTTCTCTTAACAGGCCTTTTCTAAGTCCGTAGTTCTCATTTAGGATTCCATTATTTGTGAGGTGCAAATGTTTAGGAGAGAAACGACAATTAACGGAACACTTAAATTAATAAGAAACACTTAAGTTAAAAGAAATGGCAGGCGACTATTAATGCCAGTGAGTTAAAGAATACTATTACGATTTCCGGGAAATCCTTTCCGAATGTT
Source organism: Bombus terrestris (assembly GCF_910591885.1). NCBI lineage: Eukaryota > Metazoa > Arthropoda > Insecta > Hymenoptera > Apidae > Bombus > Bombus terrestris. The sequence continues at coordinate 6,259,797 of NC_063283.1, read as the reverse complement.
CAGCGCTATAGGTTTATTTTACTTTTTGCCATGTGAGGATAAAATTGACAAACGGACGTTAGTAGCGACGTTAAATGCAACGGTAATTATTTTTATCTAATCGCAAGCACAGGGCGAAATACGTAGATTAGATAAATAAACATAAATAAATAATAATATCTTTTTGCATAAAGACTCGCTGTTCTCTGTAGGGTGTAACCTGTGATATGTATGTTTACGAGAACTCGTACTTCGCACTTGTGAAACACCTTTACCTTGCAAGAAGTTAGTGCTATTTTTAACATTCGTGATTATTAGACTGCGGATGTTTCTTTAATTGTGGAAACGTTAAAAATGCACGTATTCATTGAATGCAAGTAACACGAGATTACACAAAATGTTCACAGATGTGGAGGATGAAACAATAAAGCTACCTGGTTTTTGTCTATTCAGTTACTAAACCGCGTGATAGATTCCTTCGTTATTGATCGATTTATTTATCTATTTAAAGAGAGAACGTAAGAATTATTTAACAAGCTTGAGATGCAGGTATGTAAATTTTTTCGATCAAACACACATGTACATTTATATACGTACACTTTGTAGAAAATTCGAACAAACGTATCGCCTAATATAACTTAATATATTCATAAATATACGAATTTGCAGACATGCCCGCGATTCGGCGATCATTCGAATCATTAAAAAAAACTCATTTACATTTTTCGAAGGCACTTCGATATTCGAATTACCTGCTCCGGTCGAGGCCAGAGATGAAATATTATAAAACGCACGGCGTTCATCGACACTCCAATAGTTTTCATCGTTCGTTTCAATTTACGATTTCGCTGGTCGTTCGCGGTAGAAGGTTTCGTATTACTTTCTTTCATACAGCACGCCCCTACTTATACCTATATTCCATGTATAAAGATACATCACGTATGTCCATCTACTTGTTGTTAATTCCGCTTCTACTTGTTGAAAGTTTATCGCACGAGCTTAAAATCGACATGTCTGTAACATTCGTTAATGTTGAATGGTTATAGACGTATGTGGCCCGACCCTGACAGTATCGAAGTATACTCTATCGAGTGTTCCTTGCTGCATATACTCTACAGTGAAAATCTCTCGAGTTTAAACCGCTATATCTAGACTACGGATGTTTAGGCAAATTTGTATTCTTGATCGAAGAAAAGGAAGCTAAAGAGCGATCTATTTCCACTACTAAGAGATTGAACAAACAGTATACTTTGGATATTTCATCTACTTCAGCAGCAGTGATATGAAATACAAAATGCAGCGAATTTACTGTTATTCTAACAACAGCAGGGGAATTTATATAATAACGAAATTTTGACTTTTACTGTCACTCTTTACTGGCTAAAGACGATCGATATTTCAGAACAGCAAATAATTATCGATCACTGGCTTATTTTACGATTCAGTGAATTTATTGGTAGTTTATAACATAAAGCAAGGTACGACGTGTAGACTGTAAAAGTTACAATGGATTAATGACGAGATAAGAGGATCGTGCGATAAAGAATTCAATTTTCCATTGATACTATGCTCGATTCGATGGCCGTTACGCTTTCATACGCAAAGACCATCGAGATTATTAGATGTAGGATTTAAACGAGCGAATAATCGAGTACGTGGATTAATTTTATCGATCAATGGATCATAGTATGGAAAACAAGTCTGTCACGTGTTTTTGTTACATATCAACGATGATACTTTGAACGATGTATATTTATATAACTTTATTCAGTATTATAACAATTTTTATTCGCATTCATTGCCCGAGAAATATTTTCTATGCTATCATTCCTAGCTCGATTCATACACAATGCTAGTTACGTTTACTCCAACGTTCTTGGATGTCCTGTTATTTAAAAAAATATTTTAATCCATCTAGAAATAATTATCCAAGATAATCAAGAAGAATCGTTCGATCGAGGCAAAATGAAATCTCGGTTAAGAAATAGATATGCTCAAGTGTAGAAGACGATGAACCATTAAAATACGCGATTCGTACGTAAATTAATTCGACGACTAAATATGGTTAACCACTACCCTTGGAAATAATCCGCGATACGATTTTCCGGTACGTTTTTTCCATCAGGAAATTGCGCAACACGTAGCAGCACGAGGCAAATTGTAAAAAAATGCGGCCGTGAAATCGGATGCACTTATGGGTATTACATATCTTCTTGGGCTATGTGCATATGTAATTTTTTTCCATAAAGGTAGGGGAGATCGAAGGCAACGATACCGCCGGCTTCGTTCATCAAACGCACGTCCTTTCAGTGAAAAATGACAGGTAACGGCTCGTCGACCATTTTTTCTCTCTGTTAAACGCTAATTACATTATCTATATTTCTTTCTTATTTTCTCCTTCCATTCCATTCGCTAATTCGTTGAGTCGGACTTCATGCGCTTTAAGTACAACGTACGTTATCCGATATACGTGTTTTAAATATGTCTCGCGAATTCTTGGGAAATAAGGCATGGCATTTTAAAAATTGCATAAATATCGCTATGAAACTTTTTTTTGAGTATCGTTACTTGACACGTGCAAGATGCACAGGACACTGGGAGACATGGAAAAAAAAAGAAGGGAAGTCCTTGGGAAAATTTTTACATTTGCAATATATATTTACTCCGCGTGACTCGTATTTTTTTTTTTTTCTTTTTCGTTCTATGTAAATAACAGACGTGTCCAATATGCAAATCAGGCGAAAGACTCGACGAATTACAGTAAGGTGTTCTAAATCAACCTCGCCTCGATCTTATAGAAAGTGTGCAGTTATTTTATTGGTAGTTTTTTTATTGCAGAGTAAGTATGCCACTTTGAATGAAAGTCAGATACTGTTCTAATAATAGAGATTCCTTTTGACAAAAGAGTCGGGCCCAATTGCTCGTCGTGATTCGCGATTTACGTCGTCCAACTTTTTTAAAAATACACGACGTAAACGTTTGACGTTTATAAAGTGGAAGTGCGAAAGCTTTAATACCGTTGTTATTTATCAGTCGATGGAAACGTGGAAAACACATCGAGGAACTTAGGAAACTAGAACTTTACGGTAAACGACGGTACGACAATTTTTTGCGTCACTCTATTGTTGCACTATCTACGATTGGAATCGTTTAATCGAAATTACAGTGGGCTATTGCGTTCCAGACATCACTGTGACAAATGCATTGTCTATTTTGTCCTCGATTTTGCACAACGTTCGCGTATCGATACTTCGTAGGCGAAAGGCGTCATGCAAACGCTGTTCTTCGTTTTTTTCTTTTTTTTTTCTGTTTTTCTACTTTTTCATTTCTCTCAATCATGCAGATAATTTTATTAACCGTTAAATGTCACTCGTGTCAACTGTATACATCGTGATGATCGTTCGCGAAAGAAGCGAACGTCGTTTATCGATCGAACGATCTTCGTTTGTCTCGTTTCCGATAAAAATATCTCAACAATTTACCCCTGCTTACCCCCTTTTATGATATTCATTCTTTGTCGTTATGTTAAAACGAATGCTTCCATCCTAAGTAGGTATTTCATTTGTAATTATCGAAGAGATTCTTTGCAAATTGCTGGTAAATTACAGAGAACTAATTCTTCGGACTAATTTTACCCGAGAGGAAATAAGCCGTAAGTAAGCACGAGCGACGCTGGATTCGACAAAAACCGTACTTGATAGTTTCGATTTCTTAAACGATAAATTGCGCTAATTAACCTTAAGCTCGTTCAAGGAACATCAAATTATCTCATTTTATTCTAATTGACTGCCTACCAACCACGGCCGGTCTATTCCTCCAAATAACGGTGGAAAATTTTGGGCCACGAGATCTATCGCGATTTGTAATCTCGTGTTTATATCACGAACTCCACGATTATCATTTATCGTACTGTAAAATCGTATCAAATTGTCGCTCATGTTTGTTACGTAAGAAAATATCAGCATGTTAGAAACAAGTTATCGAAAATTGATTAGATGCCTATCTCTTACTCGATATTTTCTCCCATTTTATTATAAATCTCTGTTTGATCTTATCGTTTCTCGTCGATTGTTTTTCTCGCACTTGTAATTTTCTAACGTTATCTAAGAAAGTATTTTGACAAAATTTTCAGCGAAATACGAAAATATTGCTATTGGTACGTATGTATATATATTTTTTCTTTTTTTTCGTTTCACTTTCACATGAAATATTTCCACCAAGTTACAAATCGTGATGTATCTGCGGCAAAGCCGCGTTCCTTGAAATACGACGCGTTCCACATCAATCGATCGGTTGTAACGCGTAGATCACGAAAATAGCGAGATTACTTCGCGGATATTTACTATCACTGAAATATCTCGCCTCGCGTTCAATAAAAATGAGAAAAGGGGAAAATCGGTATCGGTCTTCCGTTTGTTCAACTGACAACAGGTCCTTTTTTCAAATACAAGAGACTCGAAGATTAATTCGGGATTAACTTTTCGATCGGAAGAGAAGAATTTGGAGAGAAAACGCTCTGCCTTCTGGTAATTCTGGGTAACATAAATTTCATATAGGGCTTTCATATAGGGCCACGTTAGAACGCGATAAGAAGGCAAATATAACGAAACCATAAAAGTTGCATTACACCGTGGGAGTTTAGTCGATGACGTTTTAATCAAAATAAACGTGGCAGGCGGCGCCGTAAATTACAAACGGCTCGCGATTCTGTTTACGCTTATGAATCCGAGAACCGTAAATTACGCCTCGATGGTGTTTAGCTTTCCCTTTTCGTCAATTTTATGTAACGCTTTTACTTCTGTTTTCGCGCAAACATATCTCGTTCAAGTGTGAATCCCGGCCTAATTGTCGTTTGCATAGGCTGTCGCTGCGGTGCAACCGATGAGCCGAGTTGAACACGCCCCGACCATGCTATGGCACCCTATCGTGAATTTTAAGCGATTTCGTGATATTAATAATAAGCATAATTGATTCAGCGTCGGCTATAGTCTATCAGCAGCAGCCATAGTCGGATGCCAAAATGTATAGCGAGCTGAAATAATTATAATCAAGATCTTCCTTCTCTTTATTTACATCCTTATGCATTATACAGTTTTATGCATTTACAGAGAATTAAAAGTTGCAAAAATCCATGCAATATCAATGAGTATATAAAATACGCCAAGTATAGTTGCTTTCTATAATAGCTGGTAAGTGAAACAATTTTTTTACCGAGCTTCTACTTTTCAAAATTATATTCCCGAAAATATGGATTTGCATAAAAATCAGTAGTCTACGTATTCGTATATAATCGTACTCGGTTTTATATTACATAACGTTATCAGATAATTCATTTGATGTTATCCGACAGCTAGTGCTATATAGCAATTAAGTAATGTTTATTGATCTAAGAAAGTGATGGAAAGGAACGAGCATTACACTTTTAAGAGCATCGTTAGTATGTTTGAAAGTATATAGACAATCGTACACTGCTAGTTTCTTATCATATCTTAATTGTATTCTAAGCTTTCACTTTAATTGTTGATATCGTTATCAAATAAAACGCGGCATTTTATCTCTCTGTGTATTTCGTTACATATCTACCCTGCTATTGTCACTTTTATGAACGAGATTCTAACGACCATAATACTATACCTGTGCTACTATAGACAATCGTAACTTGTCCTGTTGCAGAAATATTTCTCCCAAGATATACATGACAATTGCAAGAATTTTCATTAATCTCGTATTGTCAAAAAATTCTCGAATTACGCCCACCGCAAAATTCCCATAAAGACCCACTAATATTCACGTCGCACTATTAAAAGTGCTTTCATCAGAATATGTGAGAAATCTAAAATTTCTTAAACGTTTTCAACATTTATTTATTTCTCTATTAAACGAACGTTAGCCCTATAATACGTGGTAGCAATAAGTAAAGGAAAATAAAATTAGGAATTATAAAATTGCAAAGTTACAAAAATACGATGGAAGAAGAATACTTAAATAAAACGCGAAAAGATATTACGTTATGACCGTGCAAGCATTGAATAACATCGAACGTCTAAAGTTCTAAATCTTTGTTATAGCGAAATATCGTTGAAATCATACGATCCTTACATTGTCACGAAATCTCGAATTACAGCTAAACTTCTAAACTGAAATTCGTCATAAGTATCTATTAATTCCTACAGAAACGTTTCGATTTTTATGTCACGTTCCAAGAATTTTCGTTCGCGCTGCATTTAGGAGAAGCAAATTCTAAAAAAAAATCCCGAATTCGCATCACCGTGAAATTTCAAAGCAAAACCTCGACTATCGTTGCTATAAAAAAATCCCTTGATGTTCATATCGCATCGGTAGAATTCTCATCAAATTCCCAAAGAGATTCGGTAGATCGAAGGTATAATCAAGTTTCCAGCTAAAACTCTCGCTATTATTTCTACAAAGGAGCCTGAAGTGCCGAAAAAATGTTTCACTGCCGGCCCGATCATCTTCCAAGCTAACGTCCCTACAAAAATTCTTCAACGTGTGTATCACAAAAACGTTGGATGCGCGATGAAACTGGGATTTCAAATCGAAATCCCAGTTTCACAGTGAATCACGGCTGCCTAACCTTTTCGTGAATCACCGGTCTGAAGAGAGAAAGAAGAGAAGAAAAGGACTTACTCGACGACAATAGGAGCCCCAGCGTGACAATTAAGAAAGCCATGACGAAAGAGGCAACTGTCACTTTTCACTGTGAATGGATGATGTCGAGGGCCGACCCAAGTTCTGTCGATTCAACGATATGTTAACTTAGAAATACGAATACTCTGTTACGGTCGGTGGTCGACTGAGCGACTGCCGGCTTGTCGACTATGTTAAATAAGAGACCACCACTTTTATTTTGCGGTAGCCTATCGACTCTGCACAAATTTATATACCGGCTAGTGGAGACGAAGAAGCGCGGATGATGGTCAGGTAAACGCGATATCGAGAAAGTCAGGAAGGGGGATAAAAGGCTCGATTTTTGATGATTCACTGACCCTCAAACCGATATCTCGAAACAAACACAGTTTACAGAAATTGCGATAGAGACACGGTTTCTCAAAACTTGTTTCAGCTTCCTTATTCGACTTGATTCAATGACTCGATTGTTTATTCCCTTTTCCGGTTGTAAACCAGTAGAATGGCACTGTTGTCTACGGATTATAATATTTTGTATCCGTGAAATTCAGATTTTATTTAGTCACTGTATATACACAGTTTGTTCAGTTTCTGTGGTATTTGCAATCCGGTTCGTTTGCTATAGAATTGGCATGTACCGATTGCACCGAGTTAAAAATAGTAATTTAATTACGAACGTGTTATTTCGTAACAATAAGAAAAAATGTTTCATCGAAAACTACAAGTATATGTACTCCCTGTATATAAGATCGACATAATTTGATTAAAATTTAATCTATATGTATACCTGTATGAAGCATGTCCTCTTTAATAGTTTATTTGTTCTTCCTTTTTATAGTTTCTACGTACGTAATATCGTTGCAATGTTTTATGCTAATTTACGATAGTTTGTTCTACTTATCATATACCAAAGTTTTCTATGTAAGAATAAATTTAAGATAATACCATAATTTTGCAAATTTCAATACTTAATCGCTTAACCATATTTCAAAAAGGCATCGTATTTGGCATTATAGATATTCTATCTCAAACATTGCAAAATGTTATTAGTCTATAACATCTGTTCCGCTTACTTCTCAAAAGTATACTTGGACGTATCATACTCAAAATATTAAACGATCAAATTGCTTTTCTTCGGGCCCAACGAAAAGACCAGTCGTGCTGAAGACGTTCGTGACATACGTGAGCCATAGCTTGCGGTACTTTGACGTTCGTAAGAACCCATTACTGCATTTTGAATGTGTCAGCTTCCGTTTGGTCAGATTGCTTCCGCTTACCATTTTCCTCGTCGTTTCCAGTTAGAGATTTTTTAAATTTTTCTGCAGCTTTATCGATTATATTCAATAATTTTATTTATCGCGTTCAGGCCTTATTAAAGAAGTTTCATATATTATACTCAACTGCTAAACACTGTTAAACACTAACAGGAAAAATGTTCAATAAAAATTCTCCTGAAATTTGATCCATTACTACCACGTATTAAACATTAACAAAAGAATATTCGATAAAATCATATTTTTTAAATTAATTTATGCAATATATTTTAACTTTCCAGAGTGCTAGATCAACATGCGCTAAAATTGTTACTGTAATTAATGAAAACGTCAAATGTACGTTGCCAGCAACGATTCGTTGTTAACCGGGAAAAACGGTACAGCTGGCAGAACGCTTAGGTAGCTGCAATTATTGCAAAGGTATTTATTAGGGTATGTATATTTGCTTTCGTGTTGAATCTTACTTGTTAGCAGTATGAAATATCGACGATAGTTATACCTGCTTCAACGAAACTTCGAAATGTTTAATGAAGGTCGCCTCGTTTGATACGTTTCGGAATAAAAGTTTCAAGAAAACCGTCGCTAGTTTCTTCGACTGATTTCGCAAGCATTATGCAATGAGCACATATAGAATTGTTATATTTGAAGCAATCTTTTGGCTATTCGGTCGAAAGGAAGACAAGGGCAAAGGCGAATTTCTTCGCGTGAGGTCAAAGAGATAATCATTTTAAAATGACAAGAATGGCTATGACGCGATTTATACTCTTCAGCATTTTGATAATTTTTTGTTTTATCGCGCCAAGTACCGTCTGAGACAATGCTTAGCCATTTCGTAAAACAACAACATACGTTCGATCGATTTAAGAATATAAAAATGTAAATAAATATTGTACTACACGCGAAAGGATCTCTATACATAATTAATTTAAATAGAGTTTAGTTTTTATTTGTTTCATAGAATGTTGAATTAAAGGTACATAAGGGAGCAGGAGGAACGTTTTATTAAATGGGGCAAATGATAATGTGCGAGACAGTTATAAAAATGTAGAAAAAATAAAAGATTATCGTTATCGATATGATTTCTTAATGTTGATTTTAAAAGATTGTATAACTTAATTAAAAACGTTTCCATTATGTTAGATAAGAAGCTTGAGATTGATCTGGTGATACAATCTTGATTCACAAATTCAGAAATGGCAGTGTTAGCCATATTTTTCCCAATCACTGAATGACGCTTTGTCCCACTATTTATCCAGGTATACGCTACGCAATGGCATCCCGTATAAAAAAGGATACGGAAAAAATCTGCATCATCTATGAGACGAGTAGGCCCTTGCACTTTGCAGCAAGGTCAACTCTTGCTTGCCGAAAAGGAGAACGTATTGCAATCGGAGATTAATTGATTTATTTCGCAGAACAAACCAGATTTTTAACTCCTTAACAAGTTATTAATTAACTGATTAAGTTATTGATTAAGCGGTAAATGCATTGTTCCTTGATAAGATCGGCCTGTAATTCGAGAGCTCTATGCCTTCTTTACAAAAACATTAGAAAAGATTTATTTCTATTGCTAATAATTCATAGAAAAGAAAATTATGCCATAACTCGAAAAAGACTCATTTTTGAGTCACAATAAGACGATTATGTATATGATAGATCGGGCAATTCTATATCTTTTCATGTCGTGCGTTATCATATTATAATGTTTTAAGATGTAAGCATTAATATATCTTACAATGGCTTGGTTGGTTTACAAGAAAGTTGACCTCAGCTAGTCATTTAATCTCGTGAGATTTTTAATATGTACATTATATTAGTATGTACATAAAAAAAGACAATAGGATTGTACGATAAGGATGTCCTATTATTTTATATATTAATAAGTTATACATGATTTTATATATCGTAAAATACCCTTACCGAATGATAAATAATTTTATAGTTATGTATAGATATAAATATAGATTTGATTGAATTATACATGAAACTTTATATTGTACGAAGATACATGTAGATAGAACTTGTTTATTTAATATCTCTTAATACAGAAAATATTTTCAATATTATACAATTTTAACAATAAAAATTTCTATCGATCAAATTCTCTCCAATTTTATGACTTTCTGATCTATTTATTGCAAAGACAAAACTATATACCCAGAACAATTATTGACCAAAATTTAAACAACAAATTTTTTACCTTTTGTTTTTCTTTTCTTTACATTGTTATTAATAGTTTAATATTTACATAATGTTCGATATACATTAAATTAGCGTGTTAATCATCTAAACGCATTCCTGTAAAAAGAAACAAAAGAAACTATTATTTACTGCATTTGAGCTCAGATCAATTATAATGTTTTAATAATACGTACGTTTCACTTCCAACATTGATCGAAACTCCAAATCGGATCACATAATCCTGGTTATGGGGCTGGTACCCTTTTTAAATTTAAATTACACGCTCTTTTCTTGATTAGCGCGATCTATAGATGTCGCTGGCGTAGCTTCGAAGAAGAAAATTTTTACGAGTTTCTCTCTTATTCACGACGCTACTGTGGGTATGGATACATCTTTACCGCTCAGAGTGATTCTTACCTGCGCAGATTGTGGAGCAGCCATTACAATACTGTTGGAATAGTGTGCGTTGCGAACTAGCCTGTCAGTCGACCAATCGAGAATCGTCGTGTGTCGGTGGGTAAGTTTTCACGGAATGTGAGTAACCGTTGAACGAAGTGACGATACTACGGGATACACATGTACATTTGGTCGCCGTCGTCGTCGCGATAGTCGTCATCGTCGACGTCGGCGTTGATTGTGCGCTGATCTTGATTGTAGCCATGCGAAACTAAGCTGATTCGCACCAATAGAACCAAACCATATACACATTAAAAAAAAAGAGAGAAAGTAAATAATAAAAATTTGTCTAGTTTAACCGAACCTTGTTTGCGAGTAAGACAGCTTCGTAAGATAGTGACATTGTTATCCTTTATTCTGGTATTTATAGACTCGAAACCGATGCACTCGATGGTGATTTTCTGAAGGTGAAAGAGAGAAAACAGGCCCCGAGATAAGTAACGGAAAAGAAGCATTTCTTCTTCGCTGCACGCGCGGGCTTTTTTCCGGGTACGGATTATACGCGTGTGAGTGCGCCATAGTTACACGAGTTATATTCAATGTAAGACAGAAAGAGAGAGGTATATAGAAAAGCAGCAACGAACGAGAGTGATAGGGATACTTGAGACGAAACGAGAAAGCTTCGATAGTGAAACGAAGTGAGAACGAGAGCGTTAAAGCAGGGGTCGTGAGGAGAAGGAAGGGATCTCCGTCAAAATGTCGCTGAAAACACCAACGCGAATACAGTGATTGCTTTTCGTCGTTTAACAGGGGGTATGTGATCTTCCTCCACTTCGTTCGATTCATTCTTTTCACATTCTCACGATGATCCTTCTTATTGGTTTACGTTTAAAAATACATACAATTTCCTCGACTATTTCATTGAAAGATAGAAAAGTCATAGATGCATCGATTGCGCACGGTCACCCGGTTTCCCTCTGTTTGTTTCCATCGGACTTTGTATAACTTTGTCGTGACTGTGTGCATAACACGCAACGGCCATCTCGTTACAGTAGTGAGCATAGATATCTCCTGTTTATGCCTATCTACCTGTATTTTTCATTTCTTGGTTATCGTACATACAATTCGATCAAGATATTCGGCAGTCACACTCGTACCTCCGATGCACCAAGTACTCGTCCGTTGCTAAACTGGTCGCTAGTCGCATACCATTCAGGTACCTTTTTCAATTCGTCAGTTTGATTCCTCTTGGAGGAGCTTCCAGTCCGATCTCGGGAATTTTAGTTTCCATTTTGTTTCAACTTTTTTCTTGGATTTTTTTGCTTTCACCTTTGCTAACGTTCGTTGTTTTTCGTCCTTTGAGAACCGATGAAAATAACCGAGGCATACGTGAATCTTCAAGACCCTAGGTTACATTACGAATTTGTCTTTTCTCGCTATCGCGTAGATATTTCATCGTATCAAAATCTTACGTGTTTCTTTTAACACGATCGTTCTTGATTATTTGGTTTTTCGGAATTTCTTCTGGGAAAGCATAAAACTGCACCAGCGGGAAATTTTGTTATATTTAGCGTTATAGAAAATAACATTTTTTCTCATGGTTGATTTAATATTATTCGAATTGATAATTTTTAGTAAGCCTGAGAAATTTTACAATTGAGCAATTGGTGTAAATAAATGAATGTCAGAATAAAATCTAATTGTTTATTCAATCAATGCAACTATATGTAGTGTTCTTTGAAAATACTGGAAGAATCTGTGCATGTATATGTGCATAATTTGTTTTGAAGCTAGTGATTTTTTAAGTGCAATTTATTTGTTAACAGGTATATTGTTTACAGTATCATTAACCATACTATCCTACCTTTTATTACATTATAAATAAATTATTTTCTAATATCACTGAATTCAAATGGATACTCTCCTATCCTTTTTCTTTATATATTCTGATAATAATTTTTGTATAAAGATAATTTTTACTCATAATGAATTTTGATTTTAGATTTTGGTGGAGTTGATCAGCTAAAAGTACCAAAATTATGGTGTCAACTCGTCAGTCAAGTAGTATGGGTGGAAGTAATGGAGGTGGGCCGGCTGCTGAAGTTACAGATGTGAATTCATCCAGAAGACAACAATCTGTAGCAATGACTAGCTCATACGCCGGAGCATCTGTTTCGGAGCCACCTCCTTATAGTAATTTAAACCTCCTTGATTTACCAGTTGAAATCCTTGATAAGATTTTTAGCTATTTGGATTATAATACAGTGGCTCATTTACGTCCTGTAAGTCAAAGTCATGGGATGAAATGGTTATATAACTTGTAAAATTTTATACACAATATTTTCTTGATGTTTATAAGAAATATATGTTCATGTTACATTTATTTTTTGTAGGTTTGTCATCAAATGGATCGTGTTTGTGGATCGATATTGAATTCTACTTTTCAAAAGCTTCAGGCACAAATGTTGAATCGTTTTCAGGCAATTAAAGCACAGATGCCAAGACGTGAATCTGCACGCCGTAATCATCCATTAGCTTGTGAATCAGATATTATTGAAACCCTTCATATGCGTCTTACCTTGCTCCAGATGAGTTTTGGAAAGCACATTGAACGTAAACATTGTTGTTTTTTTCCTGGAGAGGTAAATGAAGTTCTTCTTGCTAGTTACAAGGACAAAAATATGCAATATACAAATTTACATAAGTTCCAATTTTTAATTATATTTCAGATTTTAGATGAAGTTAATCGTATTTTACATTATATAAGAGTTACTCCAAAATTAGCCAGACCATACAAAGTTACAGATGAGTTGTTTGATTTAAGTACTATGGCTATGGAGTACTTTAAAGAACGTATTGAACCAACATTACCAGAAATTCCCTACTTTGGGGCAGATTTCCTAGATCTTGCTGGGACATTCTCCTGTGAGCAAACAACACAAATTTTAAGTTTCTTAAAACGAAATTAATGTATTGTTTTATATAGTAATTTTTGCTTTTAATTGTACGTTTTTGCATACGATTTATTTAAATGTTACAGCTTCTAGTAATGTGAACAAGCCATTCATGTGCCTAGACTCTGCACCTTTAGCTGTTGGAACTGGTAAATCAGGAAGCAATAGTGGAGAAGGTTCCCCTCCACACTCTTCGGATGATCCTGGTCTCTTAGAATCTAATGTGTCACCTCCACAGTCAAATATGGTGTTACGAAAACGGATTCGTAAAATTAAACAAGGCATGAAGCGATATAATAGTCAACTAACATTAATGCGTAGAGATTTGAGGAGTTGCAAAGCAAAGATAGCAGAACAACAGAAACAGATTGTTGAATATGCTACACGTCTTGATGAAAACGACAAGAAGAACGAGGAAACTTCTCGTAAATTTAGCACACTCTTACAGGTATTTACTAAGGTACTCTTAGTACTTGTAAGAAATAACACACGGCAGAAAAGATATGTGCCAATCTGGCTAAAAATATTAGTTGGACATATCTAAAATCCAAAATGAAATTTCTAATCATTCGTATGTACCTCTGTTACTTCATAGTTTATGAAATTGTGATTGTATATTGCGTAGGAATTGAACAAGTGTAAAACAGAGCTGCAGTATTGGCGATCTAAGTCTCCGGCAATACCCGTATGTGTAGTCTGTGGGCAATCTGTGCTAGTCCCAACGGAGGATTTACAAGCTTTAACAAATCAAGGTGTATTACCAGAAACGCTTGATGAGGGATTAGACTTCATTCCCATAGCGGATGCACAAAGCCTTACTGAAGTGGCACCACAACCACCAGTTACACAACAACCATCGTCACCACCACCGCCAGCGCCGCCACAACCAACCGTGGAAATGGCACCACCAAAGGCTCCTGTGCCTTCACTACTTTCAAAACGGAAATGCACCACAGAGGAAGCACCGAGTGACGCTGGAAAGAAACCTCGTCGTACTGCCAAGTCACGCCAGGTTAAACGCTCGAAGATATAAATCGATACTGATCATGGTACAAAAATATCTGTGTAAACATCTTTACTGGGTTCTTGAAAAAGGTTTTTCTATTTGGAGTAACATGTTCCTTTACGCTAGCGAGCGAATGATCTTACAAAGAGAGATCCCGAGGCACGATGCTAATTTTTCTATAAGCTTTTCCGTAATGATGAAATTTAAAATATTGAAATATAGTACTCGATTTTGCGGACAAATGATTAATATTTCCAGTTCTATCGTTACACAAAAGCTGATCGAAAAATCAGTGTTATACCTCGTGCCTCTCCTTGTTAGAAAAGTACAAAATTCTTTCCTGAACGTCCTGCATTTCGCGCAACGAACCTCGTTTTGACAAATTCTAGCCATGTTGGTTACCGCGCGAAGGGAATTGACGCGATTAATTTTCCTATTTTATTACGGACGGATTTGTCACACACCGTGGCGTCTACAAATATTCTAAATGATAGCTGATCATTCGTGTCGTTCGTAAAGCAACAAGAGCGCTACTTTTTTCGAACCCGTTTAATTATTATTATTCTCGTGACGGTATATACAAGGAGAACGGAAGGGTTGAATTTTGCATAAAATGTTTATTTTACAATAATATCATGCTGATAGAGCAGATTAAATGTCATACGGCGACAAGCAAGAATTCACCTTCTGTATTCCTTGATTACAAATCATGCACTGATTTATTATTTACTTTCTAAACGTTTCTAACATAATTTTATTGTCGTAATATTTTGTCCTTAACAACTTAATTTAATACCTACTAGACAATACGCAAGAACAAATACAGAAATGGAAAATTTGATAATCGAACAAAGGAAGAAATATATTCTTTCTATTCAAGTCGCGAAAATTCATCTTTCTGTGTACTTTACTATTTGTTACAATTCTGAATTAAACAAAAATTATCAAATTTGATGAATTTTGTTTCAGGTAGGCAAGAGGATATTCTTGTCTTTGTAGAAATTTTTGTATAAAATTTCGAGTGGACATTAGACATGATTCTAGCAAATTTTGTTTCGCAGTATCAATGAATAAGTACCTGAGAGGACTGAATGAGACTAGTTCGCGCAGGTACTCCAAGTTCATCAATATTCATATCAATTTCTGTCTAATTTATCTAAGTCTGCTCAATTAAACAACAAAAAAAGTAAAAGAAAAGAAAAATAATTTTTCTATGAAAATAGTTTGTGCACCATGTTGCGTTATCAGTTCAAGTCTCAAAATGAATAGGGGAAGTAAAAGGTTTTGAAAGCTGAATTGCTTTTGCATAATGACATGTGATATATCGATTTATGTTCTTTCTTGGCTGTTAAATCACGTATGTGTAATTAAAAAGATTAATTTAATAGAGCAGCTCACCCTAGATGAAATCAAAACATTTGTAATAATATGAAATTTTGTGAGCCTTAAAAAAATACGATGTTAGGGAGAAAGTGAAAATATGTTGAAATATCATAATGGATGTTATTTTGTTTTCAACTCGCCATCGTTCAAACGTGTAAGTTTCTTCACGAGATGGTGTATATTGCAATATTAATAGCGCTAGGAAATAATTTATAGGATCAATTATTTATAGGAAAATTATTATCAGATTATTTTTAGAACATTTTCCAAATATCAGTTTCTTAATTTATCAGTCATATCGATTAAAAAAGTAATTACAAATTTCACGCCACGTTCTTACAAAAAAGTGAAAAAAATATAATACCGGAGAAAGGAGTGAATGATTATTGAGATCAATAGTTATTAAATCAGATCAATAAAAAAGTTCGCGATTATGCAATTTCTTTTAAAGTCGGACGGACTACCGTGCGCGATGCTCGATGATCGGACTGCGTAGATTCAATTGATTAATATTATTTGCACCAATCCTAATTAATCTTAAAGAATTGTAGTTTGAAATATTGTGAGACGTGTAGAGTCATGAATCATCAATTCATGATTCTAGTAATAAATATAAAAGATACTGATAATAAGTAAAAATGATACTTTATTATAAATATATAAATATATATATATGAGTGCGGTACTTGCCAGGATATGCATACCACACAGAACAGTTTAGTTTAAACTTTAATGGAACAATAAGATATAATAATTAATTAATGATGAAATAATTATCGAAATATATATAATTTTTTATCGATGTCGAAAATTAATTAGGAGAAAAAAAAGGTGGAAAAAATGAACTTAGCGAACGGACAGGATAACGAGTACGTCACGAACATGCATGTATGTGAGAAATTGTGCGAGAGAAATGTAAGTGCGCGTGATATATATATATATATTAAAAATACTAAATTCAAACTTAATGAGAATTTACGATGTGATGCTTTATCGATTTAACTGCGGGAAAGTGACCTTTATTCAAATAAAATACATGTAGGGCGTTTCTGGCTACGGAAGAAATGATTGAAAAAGAAAATTCAAGAAATGAAATAAAAATGAAAAAATGTGTGAATTTTACTTAATGTTATGTTGAATAGGATTGCGGGGGCGGGCGTAATTAAGTCACTGTGTCGGAAATTTCGAAATGCTTGCATTGTATGCTTATTATCGCGAATAGTAATACGTTTTGACGGATTAAATAGTAAGAGGAACGAAAAACGATAAAAAAGAAAAAAAAGAAGAGAAACACGAACGAATGAAAATATGAAAGAAAACTGTGTAACGAGAGTCACATTTTACGTGAATATAATCTAGGCCCCTGAATGTAACAGCATCCTGTATACAGTCTTCAGAAGAATTGTATTTATGAATCAATAACTAAATGTACTCCCACTGAAATATTTACACTTCCGATGATACACATTGCCAGTTTATGGTCTTAAAATAGTTTAACAGTCATCGGCTTTCCGACATTATCCGTCCCCGAACGATACAAATGTAGCGTTGTGTACTACATATATGAATCTACTAAGGATATACAATCGAATATAACAATGAATACACAATTTAGAAGTAGAATAATTTCCTAATTAGTAGTACTGTGCATTGTTAACAATGCGAGCACAGAAACGATAATTTGTCGATTTTCATTCATCATGATTAGAAAAATCCGAGGACCATGGTTTGTTTGCAGTATATCTGTGTATTAGCAGGTTGAATGGTCTCCGGGTCACAAGTACACAATAAGCAATTTATGAAGGAGAATACCATATACGTGTACTTTGAAAATTTACACATATGAGGAGGAAGTGTATAGGAATATAATTGCCAGCGTTACGGCCCGAAACGTCGTACCGCCGAAAAAAAATGAGTTATCATAAATGATTTTACGTGTATTAAAGCGATTGTAAATATATATATTAGATACACCTTATAATAAACGTAATTTAACATAAAAAGAAGTACTCTTGTGAATGCTTTCTATTTCGATTATATATAAAAAGGAAAAAAAATAGAGCAAAGATATTAAACTTGCTCCGATTGAAAGTTGATGATTGACTGCTCCGATTGGTCTAATGCAACCTTGACTTTCACTTTCGTCTGCTAGCCGAGCACGTGGTTTCGTTTGACAGTTTGTACTATCTTTGTTTCGATAGGTGGCGACCCTGCTTGTTCCACTGTCGACTGTTCTCTCAACAGTTGGATTTCCGTCGAAGATGGCAGTATCCACAGACAATAACGTTATCGTTACGAAATGATGTTTATTATGGAACTGTGATCGTGTTTCTGATAGACATAAGAAGTCTCTCGAAGTCAGTGTGTGTTCGTTAATGTGATAGTTCATCGATCGAATCTTTATGGATATCCGTGATTTGTTACGATATATTTTTGGTATACCTTACTTGTTGCAACTGTGTTGTAACCTTCCCACGTGCGCGTTTTAATTACATTCGATTTCTTCCTTTCCAACAAATAAATCGTTGACACAATGGCAGATACGTTGCACAAAGATAGATACGAAATCTGTGAGTGGAATCGTAATTTATATCTTTAGTTTTATTAGTTTGTGCTTTACCACATTGTTATTTTGATCTCATTTGATATTATCAGATATTATGCGTTATTATTTAATGGTTTTAACGTATTATTTTCTGTTTTAAATGTTTTCTTATTCTAAAATGTAAGCGATATGTTCCATATTGAAATGTAATATTGCAAATTATATTTGATGTATTTTATGGAAATAGCAAATTTAGCAATGCGCAGTGGAGGTAATATAGGAGGAGATAGCGATATGAAGCTGGAACCATCTAGTCCTACAGAAAAATATACTTTTTCCCGTTGCAGTAGTACTGGGTCAGTGAATACACCATCCTCATCTGCTCATAATACAGGTAACGGAGTAAAGAAATTTGTGAGAATAAACTATCTAAAATATAACAATAATTTACAAGTAAATTTAATGAAATTAATTGCAGAAGATGAAGATAGTGATAATAAAAATTCAACCATAAGTTACAAAGAACGCAGGAGAGAGGCTCATACACAGGCAGAACAGAAAAGGAGAGATGCTATCAAGAAGGGATATGATTCTCTTCAAGATTTGGTTCCTACTTGCCAACATACTGATTCTTCGGGTTACAAACTTTCCAAGGCTACAGTACTTCAAAAATCCATTGATTATATACAATTCTTGTTGCAACAAAAGAAAAAGCAGGAAGAAGAACGTAATGCATTAAGAAAAGAAGTTGTTGCCTTACGTATCATGCAAGCTAATTATGAGCAGATTGTGAAAGCTCACCAGACCCAACCAGGTCATGCAGAAATGCGAGTATCCGATGAAACCAAATTCCAAGTGGTAAGATTAAACTATATAATTTAATCGTTCCATAAAATTAAGTTTTCAACTATTTTATCTTAAGAATACACCACAATTTATTTATTGTTATAGTTTCAGGCAATTATGGATCGCTTGTTTCAAACATTCAATAATATTTCAGTAGCAAATTTTGCAGAATTATCTGGATGCGTATTCAGTTGGTTAGAGGAACATTGTAAACCTCAGGTAAGTAAATTATTTTTCAAATTATCATCTTTCTGGTAATAAACATACAGCATTTAATAAACATAATTCAAATATTTCAGACTTTGCGCGAAGTAGTACTATCCGTACTCCAACAACTTAATAGCCAAATCAGCTAGTCGAATATATTATTAGACCATTTGTGATTGCACAATATTTCAAACCTAAAACATTTTCGCGGGTACTTAGACCAATTATTAAGTAGAGTTACCAGAAAGGATGGGAGTATGTGTGTTGTTATACGCAATGCGGGTAGCATAATGATTGTGCGAGAAATACAAATAGAAATTTATTTTATATATTAATATTATAGATGTAGACACAGCCATATAATATGGCATGCCGTTTGTTGGTGACCAAACTATGTTAAATATTTTTAACAGAGATTTTTTATTACATGATGTTTGCTGCATATATATAATACACAATGTATGTATATACATATATAAATGTATTTGAATATGTACATAATACATTAATCTGTAACATAGCAGTTTGAAATAAAAATCAAATTGTCCGTTTATACGTCGTATTTACAATCATTAATGAAAAACGTGAACGACATATTCTTTAAATGCTCCTATTTTCTGTTTGATTAGTTTTCTCCTAAGATTATCGATTTACGTTCAAGAAGTTAATCCTTGATATAAATTTCATATCGCGTATAGTTTCTTTTGATTAAACTTTCTCAGATTCGGTAGGCATACTTTCTCCTTGTGTAATATCGTTTAATAGCATTGCCTCCAATCTGGGTCTGTTAGGATCATCAGGTTCATGATGAGGGCTCTGGGCACGTCTCCTTTTTGATCTGTCCTCTGGTCTACAGCAGAGATCTCGGAAGATACACGCGTAGCAGGCCAGCAATGCGCTCATCATCATTAAACCGCCAATTGCAAGAATCACCACTAAGAATATCGAAATTTCGTCCCCCATGTTATATTTTGGATAGCGTTTTGTTAGCTAATGTTTACACCATCTGCAACAGAAATTTATTCAAATGAAATTTTCATTAGAAAATATTATAGATTATTTTTTAATTTCTAAGGGCAATTATCACAACACAATCTTCAATGTTGTACCATCTAACTTTTACTATGAATACATATAACTCGTGACCTGATTTTCAATTCTTACGAATAAATCACCAGAGTTGGTCTGAAGAATTTGAATAATTTTCAGTGAAAATGAATTCGTAGGATGTTTGAATACATTATGATTTTTCTATAGGTAACACGTGAGCAGAATAGTCATTCTTCACCACTCTTCTATTTGGTGTTCAATTCTTTGATATTGAAAAGTTGAGTCCAGAGCGTGGTCTATTAAAAAGAAAAGAAAATTATGCAATTAGCAACAAAACATTAAATCGTCCATCATATCGTAATTGCTTATCCTATTCTTTATCTGTTCTTTAGAAAAAGGAAAGGATTTGTATACATACATACATACTATTTATATATTATATATAAAATAGACGAAAAAATATTCTCATATGGAAATCTGTCTTCTTCTTGAAAAAGGAAATTCCTGGGTACGAAACAAGAGGATCAATCCATGCTTCATATAATCCAATTTATTCCTGGATAGTCACGTACGTGCGAAAAATCATTGAGCGGATTACTCCTGTATGAGTGTTCCATATTGAGTGTAATTTAGAGGATGAAAAATCCCATACGGGCTGCGTATATTTTCTTATGAAACAATATCTTGTCTCTTATTGGCAGTATGATCGGTGAGAAACGATCAGAATACGTATATCTCTGAAGAAGCTTCCGTTGCAATTTCTCATTCTCGTCTTCGGAGAGGCAGCGATTTTATGATGAAACTCTTGCTTCGACTCAATAAAATCCTTACGATCACATTCGTTTTACAAGAACCTAACGAAGCGAGAGATCGTGCGATAACAATCTGTCCAATATCGTTAATTCTAAAACATTTTCTGTTACAATCGGTCTTGCTATCGAAGTTTTGTCGTGCTGGCCGTATTAACGTTTTATGATGGATGAATAAAAAATGATTGCAATTTGCGGATCTACTTGCAGAAATATGTGTTTAATCTTCGCTCCAATAGATGCAGAAGACTTAAGAAAGACAGAGTTCCTTGGGGAGGATATTATTTTGACTCGAGTATCATATCTGTAATCTTCTCTTCTTTGTAAGAAAAAGCAGCGAATTACATCGGGCAAGTTCGTATTTACCTGCTATCGGCCTAGAAATAATCACGTACACGTGTTGTAATTTTCTTTTTGCTACGAGAAAGTTTTTAATGTATCGCACGTGTACTTCCTTTTTTCTTTTACTGTTCTTCCGGTTTAAACGAAAGTTCTTTTTTTTTAAGTAAAGATTTCGTTTTATTTATTTATTCCATAAACGAATTCTAGCAAGTAATATAACTTTCAGGGAGGAGGGTACATTCGTTCTTTAGAAAATGAATTTGACGTTACGTTAGTCATACTCTTTCTCATGCGTGTTAGTTCAAAGTTTGAGTATCCGACTGAGTCTTCCTTCGTTCTAAAGTTTCCGTGCCCTTTTATTCGTTTTACTTTCGTGTTTTACAAAATCTCTTAATTTAATATCAAAGAAAAGTCTGTCGCTGAAACTTCGTACAAACTCTACTACATACATCTAACATAGTCCTTGGAATAACCGGGAAATCGTATGTTCTAATATTCACGGAAAAATGTATTATTTACTGAAATTCAATCTCATTAACCGGTTCGATTTAATCGGTAACATTTTTTAATTTGCGGTACGATCGGTTTTAAAGAAATGTTAGAGAATTTCTTAAATAATAGTAGAATATTAAAATAACAGATAATATGTATAATTACTCAAACTATATAATTAATGTTCTGACTTTTACCTAATTATAATAAAGCACTACGAGCGATAAGAAATTAGCACGTAATCAATATTATTTTCTATCAGATTATTTAACAGTCCAAAGTATTTTGACTAAATTATTATTCTATACACGGGAAAATAATAATATCGTTGGAATTGAAATTATTTCTCGAAATTGCCTAGAAATGTAATTTCCTTATCGCGTCAGTCAACCTGTATATAGCAGGACCACTATTTTGCAATTTCTGCTACTGCGAGTATGTTTATGCAGACAATTAATCGATTACTGTGTATTCATCGAATAACCGACGCACAAGGGAGCATACTGTCTGTGGCTAGCGATTACACAGGTACAAAGCTGCAGTATAACTTCGGTCGTCGATAATAATTACCGTGATTTTCAATGCAGACCGGTCTGCCCCTACAGTATGATAATTATACGATAAAATATCTGACCCCATGTGTAATAACACATTTGGGCCCATTCAAATGCAGATCTTTTCATTATGACGTTAATATGAATTATATAGAATCAACGCATTAATTAAGATCTTGAAATAATTCTGTACGAACTTATCACTTATTTATCGTTGTTGTTTTTCGATAATAGGAGATAATAGCTCGTTAAAATAACAAGGACACGTATGTGCGTAATTTTACGTTTCCTATCTTCATCTTTCTAAAATACATAACGTGTAATTCTAAATACACTTAAGATATTTCATCAGTTTACCCTGTTCATCAAGATATCGACATGTATTGCGAAATTTAGCTATTATTACAGAAATTTTGATCATTGTTCGAATACTAGGTGACCTATATTTACCACTTCCTTTCAGAATTATTATAACGAGTAGTATTTACAGAGAGAAAGTTGAAGACGCAAGGGAACACACGAGCGAGAACGTTTAAGCTTTTACGATTGTAACTATGATATTTAAAAAACGAATGAAAATTCTGCGTTAACCACGACGACACTCTACCATATTTTCTTTCCATTACCAATTTTTTAAAGATGACTTTCAACTTTAAACACGTTTCAGCGAACACTTCTTCAAATTTTTAGAAGACCGATAGAAGAATAACGGAATAAAACGGACCATTAATGTAACAATCGTTATGGAGATTAATACGATACAGATGGAGAATGATTTAACTGGAATATAAATCATGTCGACCGACAAATCTATTTCTGCTAATCCACTCTGTTTTTCTTCAACTAATATTGCTTCATAAATCAAAGTTAATACCAAGCTTTCCTCCGATAAATTAAGACGAATTCCGCCTGTAGCCGATAACTTTTTCGATGTTGGAAAAGGATAAAAATAAGAAAATGTCACGCACATGAAATCCAATGGGAAGTTCGTAGTTTCGCGTAAAAGGTTCATTTCCGTCGAACTTTCTCGATAAATTCAGACCAATTTTAAATTAATCTTATCCTCATCGCAGTACGATTGACGGTAACGTCACGATGAACCTTATCGTTAAACGTTGCTTTAATTAATTAGAACGGATTACACTCGTAGTTTACGTCGTCGCGTTCAGATCGCAGTTAGGAAATTTAACTCGTGGAATTATTGTCATATCTCATTAGAGACACCACCGCAGTTCGCAAAGGATTTACATCGTTCGTTTACCCGCACGAAATCCTTCGTTCGTGAAATTTCAAACCAAATGTCTGGGATATTAAATCCCAGAGTTGTTCTCTGTTGCGAGTTCAGCGTGTTACGTGAATACGAAAGCTTGTATACATATTAGAATATATTATAATTGTGTTATATTATATTTTAATAAGTATATTATACAAAATATTTTGGAATTTCACTAGCAACCCTGCGAGACTCGATTATTTTTATAGTTATATTACAGTTTGAGACAGATTTGGAAATGTATATAGAAGCTACAAAATACTTCTTGTGAATATACAGGGTGGTTGGTAACTGTGGTACAAGCGGAAGGGGGGTGATTCTCCGCGAAAAAAGAAGTCGAAAATATAGAATAAAAATTTTTCGTTTGAGGCTTTGTTTTCGAGAAAATGGACTTTGAATTTTTGCTCGGTACGCGTGCACTTTATCACGTCTCGTTATAATGGATCTCACTGTAGATCGTTGTCTCGATGGATATTATCGCAGTTTAAGTTTGTTTTTGCCGAAGAATTGTTTTTGCCGCAGTTAAGTTTGTTTTAACGGATGATTAGGAATACATAATGAAATAATATGAAGTAATCATAAAGTTTATTATTACAAAAATTGCTGAAAATGTTGCTCATTCTGCCGAACACATACTTCTGCTCTTCTAATTAAATTTCTATGAACACTTTCTAACAACAAACTTATTGAACAAACTTAAACTGCGATAATATTCATTGAGACAACAATCTACAGTGAGATCCGTTATAACGAGAAGTGATAAAGTGCACGCGTACCGAGCGAAGATTCAAAGTCCATTTTCTCGAAAACAAAGCCTCAAACGAAAAATTTTTATTCCATATTTTCGACCTCTTTTTTCGCGTAGAATCACCCCCTTTCCGCTTGTACCACCAGTTACCAACCACCCTGTATATTTCCCACAGATTACAAAAATATTTCAACAGTCGATTATTTCTTACATTAATAAGCTTCGATACATTTTCAAATTGATTTCAAAGTTCACCGATATGATCATCACAGTCGCGTTTTATTCTGATCCCATTGAAATTTCGAAATGTTTCAAGGAACAAGGAAGTCGCTGCGTAAAAAATGCGAGAGCAAAGAAGGACAGTCGGTAATAGTTAACAATATCGGCAAAGTTTAGACAAGGACGTGGCATGTTTCGTGCTTAATATCGTGCGGATTAAAAGCGAGGCAGGATGATACGAAGAAGGTGACAACACGATGTGATAACACGGAGAATGCATCATGTTAATGTAATAACATCTCTGTAATTTCATCTCTCTGCGAACCTCTCATTTTGTCCGTGTTTTTACTGCGCTTTCGATCCTCGTCGCGCGTGAAATGTTTCCGCAGTTTAAATGGACGTTAAAAAGCTTCCGTCGTTTTCCTTCTAGTTCCTCTTCAATAGACGGACACCACACGTTTATTCCGCGCATTAAAATACCTTTCATCGGATTAGAAAACTGTTCTCCACTTTTCTGTTTCTCTTCTTACCGATGGATCCTCTATGGGTTTGATCGATTCTCGGAAAAATTTAGTTCAGCGGTCTACTTTCTTCAGAATCGAATTACACTTTACCAATTATCCACACGCATACCGTGCTTCGTTAAGTTTCAATGTTTATCACATCCACTACGTTTCTCTCTACTCTGTGTTGTTACGCCTGTTCGTGTTTGTTCATATTTTTCGTTCCTTTTTTCGGGGAGGAAAAGAGATCGATTTTGTAACCTCCAGAGAATGTTTTGCAATTGTATATTCCGTGTTGTGCGAATGTTACGTTGTATTTACGTGGATTTTATATTGTAAATAATTATCGAACAGTTTAATGATCTTATCGCGTAGAATATCATTGGAAGAGTAATTTTAATAATTGGAAAGTACGAGGTATTCGTATCGATCCTATCGATAATTAAAATTTCGTTTGCTCATGAGCGTTAAATGAGAATTAATAATTCCTTAAAATTTTGTTCGTTGATTTAAAATCTGACAGATAATAATACTACCCACGATGGACGAGCAAAATGAAATTGAGAAACTGCGTGCGATGCGATATTCGCAGGAATATTTATGCAAAAATATTTCACTACATCGAAAATAAAATATATTCGTACGAATTTATATTTTACACGCACACGAGCGTAGTGTGGCTGTTTGTCACGTTGTATTCTCGATTATTCTCCCGAACGATTAAACTATCGGTTAAACTATCCACCCTTTATGAACAGTTACTCCTATGTACGAGCCTATATAGCTGTAGCCTATATATTACTTAACAGCCAGCATTTACCATTCTGACATGCAAACCAGCTTCTATAACTCTAGCCTTCAAACGCAACAATAGCATCGCACCGTTGAAAAATTGTTTGCTTCGATACCCTCTATTATTTCGCCTGTAACGAAATAATGGTTGGCTTTCGTTTCTTTTCCCTTCTTCAAGCTACGATTAATTAAAGTTACGAAATATTCGGACGGCTGGCGAGACGGCTCCGGAGTATCGTAATTTATCTCTATAAGATAATAAATGTTGGCGCGAGTTCGCGTTGCTTAATTTAAGAATATATTATAGCAGCGTAACGAGAATGCAAATATCGGCGATGTTTCAATTAAGCTGACTGAAATGGGAGGGAAAATTTATAATCGGATTCGTAATTTCGCTAACAAGTGGAAACGTATTGCAACAGGTCAGTGTAATCACCTTGAAAAGGCCCTCGTTAAAATTGGAGACAAAAAGGCACGATGCTTCTCTCTATTCCACGATAACTTGAATTTGAATTCTCGTTAACGAGATTCGATATTAACAACGGTATATTGAATAAACAATTGTAATTTCACTTACGATTCCGTGGCTATCGTGATTGTTAATATAACAGTATAATTGGATTTTTCAGGCCATTTAACGAACGATTGCTCTTCGTTGTATTTTCAAGTGCTTCTGTTCGTAGAATTAACAGAATATAATGTTCGACACTTATTTACGTTATTAAGGATTAGAATATCGTATATATTGTTTTCAGAGATATTATTAATTATAGAGGCGATCGGTGTCACGTCCACCCCGCATTGAATTGTCCGAGTAAGAGACATTTCTGTCAAGAACAATATTCTACGTAACGAGATCACGTGTATTTGCATTCTTTTGTATTCAGGCTGGCCAGATAAGGACCGTAATGAAATTCTTCCTTCTTTTTTCTTCCTTTGAAACTCAAGTCTCTCCTTGTCTTAACTCGCTTGTCGTTTCATGGACCGTGAATGCACAAAAGTTGCGTTTTATATCTATCGTTACATTTCAAATGCATATAAGGAAACCAGAGAAAAATTAGAAGATCGAATTGCATTTTACGCTTTTGGAAGAAGAAAATGATCAACAAAGCTGGTCCTCGTTACGAATGTCCTTGAATTAATACCAATCCTACCATTAAATGGAGGGTATTTCGAGGGGCACGATTAATCCCTAAATAAAAGATCAATTGTTTGTTGAACTAAATTATAACCAGATCCGATTTTAGGGACGATATATTCAGTAAATAATAACAGTTTCAATAATAATTCTGTTATTGTCGTGATCGTTAATATAGTAGAATGGCCCATAATTTCGCGCGTTCTTGTAATATATTAATTGTGCTATCTTTTCGAATGGACAAAATAATATGTCACTTTGTAGCCCCGAAAACAGCATTAATTAGACAGTAGGAGCGACAAAAAAGATTGCATAGTGTTTGAAGTTCCGCTTCCATCAGCGACGCGAAGGTACAGGAATTTTCAATTTTTCCATAGTCCTTCCCAAACAAATAACGAGATAGAATAGAATTAATCAATCAAATGAAATATATAATATCAAAAAGTACAAATCGCAAGCTACAAAATGTTACAAAATGGCACACTACACGTGTTGCTTCCAAAAAATAATACAGAGAAATATATTGAAAAGACGTATTAAAACTTCTAAGCCAGCCATTAGTATAACCAAATTTTTCCAACGACACGATTAGAACGAAAACTTAAAGTAACCAATATATGCAAACGATAAAACATATGCGTGATACAGCCTTACATTTCTCGAGACGTACAGATTCTCCTATTCAAATGCTGATTTCCTCTATAATCATCAATTTCTCTGATGCTGCGCGAAGGATATTTTTTAAAATTCGTCTTCTTCTCGTTTTTCGTCTTCGGAAGCGGAAACTTCTCGATTCAGTCGCTCGAGCCGTAACGATGTAACTCATCTGAGAATTTTCCAGTGACGCGGATCAGCAATTTCCAGCGTATCAGTCGCGAGGCTAGCCGTTGACGAGAAGCGTCTTCTCCTTTCCCGACGACCCGAGTACGACCATTTGCATGTAAATTTCTCCCACGAACTGGCGAGTAAACTTACCGACGAAATTGCGATACTCCGCCGCGTCATACAGCGAGAGAATTTCATTCAATTCGTTGAAATATAGCAGCGTTGAACGCTGCTAGAAGGATCTCGACAGTCTCTAGCTCCCCAACCTCGTTTTCATTCTTTTGACCAGTTAGTTGTTCTTGACGAGTATACTCGTCATGAAAAATATGACAATGTTTGCGTTACGACGAGCTCTAGCTCTAGCTCCCCAACCTCGTTTTCATTCTTTTGACCAGTTAGTTGTTCTTGACGAGTATACTCGTCATGAAAAATATGACAATGTTTGCGTTACGACGAGCTCTGTCAGTAATAAAATTAAACAATACAACAGTGATTTCGTTACAATTTAATTCTTTTCAACATTTCGTTACAACAGTCACACGTGCTCTGTGCTTGACGAGTATACTCGTCGTCGCTTACTTTCTCCGAAATATTTTAGGTACGAAATTACATACTTTTCAAAGAGATCGCAACAACTAGCTGGTTATTTATCGTTTTCGTTTTGATAGACGTTCCGGTGTACCTCGAAGACGCTTCAGGTTTTAACGATGCTCCGTTTCGTTTTCGTGACATCGTTTTCAGTGTCGAGCAATATCGACGCCGACACCTGTTTCATTAATTACCGTTTTGACTTTCTCAACTCTCGGGAAGGTATCATCAGGACGAGTCAACGAACTCGAATGCATTTTATCGAGCGTTGGTGTAGCTTCCTTTACGACTGTGTGGTGAGAAAATGTAATGAGCTTTTCGTAATTGTAAGAGAGTCGGTGTGCGCGAATCAGAAAATTGTTTGGAAATTTGTTCTTGGGGTAACTTGTTCGATAGATTTTATCAGCAGCTGGCAGGTTTCCTAGAAGTATTTGCAAAGAGAAGTTGCAAATAGTTTGGCAATTTAGATTTTTCAAAGTCGAAGAGGAAGTTTGATGCACGTATTCATAAAATTGTTATTTTCGTTTAGAAAGTTCGCTCGTTACCGTCGAGTGACTCGTTCTCTAGATTTTACTGGAAATCGCTGCTTTTTGGAAGAAAAGGGAAAAGAAATGTCCGAAGATCGAAGACTCGTTTTGTCAAAAAGTAACAAGAACTTAAGACAGCAAAGTAATTACATTTATTATGTCAACGCGCATTTAACAGGTAGTCAAGTTACCTGCAAACAGAAAATTACGTTTTATCGTGGAGATATTGATTTTAGACACCACTTTAATTAACCATATTTCACTCCTCTTAGCAACTATCGATGCTCTTTCGAGTTTCAACTAAACATTTACCCGTTAACGCTCCAGCACTCTAACTATAAATATATAACTCTACACTGCTTTATATCCAACCAAAAATACAAAAAAAAAAAAAGGAAACAAAAAGAAAAGAAAGGAGCAAAGATGAATGAAATCGAGATAAACCTTATTTCGAGCTCTTCCAAGCACGTACAACAAAACGAATTTTTCCTAAACCAAATTAATTCCTTTCGAAATTCTGTTTAATCTTTTCGAAATTACTTGACTCACCCCCTGTTGTCTATAAAAAAATCCGACCAGTAACCAACACGTGACCAACAACGATCGTGAACAACCAACGCTATAACCGATATGCCGATACAACAAGTAGCTACTCGAAAATCGCTCGAGCTAAACGTATCCACTCGAATTTCTCTGCCTATCAACTGACCTGTTACTCCGACAGATTCTTCATTCGTTCGCGTCGCGTGTGCGTATTTGAAACTTCGACCGCACTTCTTTCTCACTTTTCATCGGCGAGAAAATTTCCATCGTCACGTGCGTCGAGTTAGGTCTCTTCATGCTGTCCGTGGTGGAAAGCTCGCAGCGTTTACGCGAAGTCTTACAAAGTATCTCGCGAAAACGGTTAGGGTGTCGAAGCCGGTGAATGTTACTTTGGACGGTGAATCGTAGAAAAGTTTCGAGTCGTCGTCGTCGAGTGTTTCGGATACTCTCGTTCTTGATTGGAAGCCGAGCGAGCGATGTTCACAGCACGAGAGTCGCGCGAGGACTGTCGGGCAGGACCGGTTTATCTTGCGCATCCTCACACTCACAGTTTCCGCCTCTGACACCCTCTGCGACCGTCTTCCTCCCTCAAGAGGAACACGCATAGCGATAGAATCTGAAACGAATCGTATATGCGCTCTGGTAAAAAGGGTTTAAGATGCGAATAAATCGATTTTGATTCCATCGTGTCTTTTTTTTTTTACTGATAAAAGTATGCTTTCTCTGAACAATTGTCATTCACTTTACAAGTCGCGCCCTTCCTTCATCCGGCAGCACGATAATTACGATTGTTTAATAAATGGTATTCGACGTGTTCTACTCGGTAAACAATATTTAGTCGATTAAAATCTCGACCAGACTTGAAGTCGTTGCAATTTCGATTTCACGCGCGTCTCGTCAGCGATTCCACCTGTTCAAATCCATCGTACCGTTAAGATAATCTCACACAAAATAACCACGCGTCGCTCCTCTATGTCATTTCGAACGGTTTGAACGTCGATTAAATCGTCGTTCGACTAGTGTCGATTTGTTTTATTTACAAATAACTGCCTCGTAGGCCGGCGCGATTTTAATTAATCGGGATGAAAGCGAAGACTTTATCGTTCCGCTTCAAGTTTTATGGCTTTTGACAAAACCGTTGTCGGTGAACAGATAGAAGCGATCTTACGTAAATATTCCATGGAAATCGTCGGATGCGCTGCGTGAGCGCGGGAGATGCATTTTATCGGCCCCTTTCCTGACATCAAATTTACGATACCATAACCGAATCTTATCTATCGTAAGCTTTTTCGAATACGAAGAACTCAGGGCTACGCGTTACGATCCTCTTGGGGAAGATTCGATCCCTCCCTTGGTAATACACCGTAGGATAACTGCGAAAGTAATCGACGAATAACTCGATAGACGAGTCTGGAAACGTGATTCATGTGTTTCCTCAATTTCCCTAGATTTATTCTACGGAATATTCGTGGCGTTAATTCTTTTAGTGCGAGCTTAAATCGACAGCGGGTCGCGATAACTATGATAGTGGACAAAAGGATAATTAGATAGTAAGTGGTGCAAAAAGTACCATAATTTTACCGAGTAGAATTAGCAATGAATATACGTACATATGTATTTGACAATAGAGCGAAAAATAGCTAATAGAAAAATGGTTAAAGTGTGCATAAATATGAATAAATTACATAGTAACTTTAAGCTTACTCTTGTTCACAACTGAATGATGTAAAATTTGGAAGGAATTATTATTTGCTACTGATATTATTTATTTATTTATTGATGCACATCGACTAATGGTCGTTGACCAGTTAGCTGTTTTTGACGAGTATAGTCGTCATGAAGAAATGGCATTATTTTGTGTTACGACGAGCCCTGTCAGTGATGAAATTAAAAAATAATACAGCGATCTCGTTACAACTTGATTCTATATTAGAACAGACACACATACTCTGTACTTGACGAGTATACTCGTCGTCGTTTACTTTTTGCGACACATTTTGTTACACATTTTTCAAAGTGATCGCAATAGCTAATTGGTTAAATGTCGCGAAAAGAAATGGTTTCGTGTTGTCTTTGAATATAATTATTCTACTATCGGTTATTTATTAATTATTAATTATTAACCTTATCGTTCAATAATTATAAAATACAAATTTTAACGATGCACGGCTTTGATAGTCGATTGGAGTTGGATTTTCGTTAAATCACTCGGAGAACTTGTAGATACTACTTCGATGAATTTATTTTATCTAAATGAAGTTTATCATATTCTATGATTCTCGTAATATCGCGTATAATGTAAGATATTGAAATATCGTGAATTTCGATGAGAAAGAATCGAAAAATGTTATGCCGAACGAAGGAAACTCTACTCTCACAGAATTCGTGTTTTATTGAAAAGTTATTTTATGATATAATAAACGTACTTTATAAGCTAACTTTACTATTTTACGATTGATCGTTTTATCATCGCATTTCAAGTAAAATATTGAAACATTAAACGCGTTCATCCGTACATAATAGGATACATTTTATAATTTCGAATTGTAATTTGCAATGCTATAATAGCTAATGACAAAGCAAATTCGTACGATGGTAAATTTAATATCCGACATTTAAATAGCAATTTAGTACCCAACTAGGATTAATGTTCCGTTGTTCGTGCCAGAACTTTGTAATTATTACTCCCCAAAGTTTATAATTAATTACACTCATCTAATCTGATTAAGCACGTACTAGAACTTGGCGTCGATTGTTTCCAACCTAACATTATATGGCACGTGTTTGCATATTTTGGACTTATGTTTTTGCACACTTTTGCGATATTACATTGGCAGATCGCGGTAAAGGTTTATTTAAAATTCGTAGAAAGTTCAATCGAGAATCGTTAAATTTTAATATGTATAGGTATGCGAAGAACGATGGACGAGGATGAAATAGCATGTTTGAAGTAGAATTAACAAATGCATAGATCAAACGATGAGTTTTATTCAATTTCCGTGGAAGATTCTAAATTGAAGATTGAAATTTTATTTAACCACGCATGTTATCCGTGCCATTTTTCTATCATCAATATCGTTTTCCTATCGTTAAAAACGATATTCGACAAGTTTTTTATCGTCAAGGTTTCAGGAATTTTAGTTCCAATGTTTCGTTGCTATTTTTTTCTCTTTAATATGAAGAATCTTTATCCGCAACGTAAAAATTCGAAAATCAGAACAGAATCAATTTTCCAAGTGACGATTGAATTCCACGCAGGGTTTTTCATTAAAAATATGCCGAGTGTAATTAGTTTGTTATGCAAACAAAATTGAACTCGCACAACCACATAAAAGTTTATTATACGATGATTAAAATGTGCGATAAGGCTTCGAGCTGTACTTTGTTTTAAATTAAATTTGTTGCGTTACCAGGTCGCTTTTTGTTTTTATTTATAGTCCGTTTAGAGGTCCTCGTAGATATATATCTAATATTTTATATACTGTATAATTTTATTGAAGTTATAACACTGTTACGTAAAATTGATATTGGGAAGAGAGTCGGAAATCGAATAATTAAAACGACAAATATTTGGTTCGAAAAAAATATATAGAATAATGTAAATGTAAATGAATAGAATTAAAATTAATTATGACAAAAATACTCGGATCCTATTCTAAATAATAGGAATATTTCATTTTTTAAATTTAGTCCCAAACGAAACATACGATCAAATTTATAAAGGAAGTTTAAATCACAAAAAAGCCCTGAGCCGTAACGTTGAAAAGCTTTACAAAAACCACGTCCCATTTAATTATTCGTGAATAATCCAATGAAATCAGAATACAAACGAACGACATTCCGTAATCATTAAAACACAAACAGCAGTAGTGCACATTTATAAACTCTCAACAATTCCACACAAACCATTTGAATAACGGCTTCGTTCTTTGCTTTTTTCGGGTTCCTCTTTACCACTAATAAGCATCCAATTTTTCCATTCTTCCTCTGATTCAGCCGTTAAACAATCTCGCGTGAACCACGAAATGCATTATTTTTTTCACCATGTGTATAAATCCCATAAACTCGATGCGGTCTATTTTTTAACGCCGTTCCATTCGTCCGTCTTTATAACAGCGGTGATATCGATTAAGCATCGTAGCGTATGAAAACAAGTCGGATCAGAAGGCCGCGTAAATATTTTGATGATTTCCCAGCGATTAAATTCGAACGATATCCCTTGGTAATATCAGTGCCGTCCGATATTTATGGCACATACGCGTGCCAGTCTGATTTCTACTAGCCGCTACTACTAGATGTGGCCGAGTTCGTCTGAACAGTAACGAGATATACTACTGACGAGTTTAACGAAGCACGAATTACTGCAGGCCTGGAAAGATGATTAATGATCAATGAGGCGGGCAATAGGGGCACGCAAATAATGCCATCTGTCTATCGTTTATCGTCACGCGTTGCTATATTGTTTTATTTGTACATACCGACGTTTTTGACCGATACACGTTATCTTTATGGCTGCGTTGGTTGTATCAGAAACAACGAATTAGATTCGCAGCCCTTTGACTAGTAGTCATCCTTTTAGCTTTACTGTGTTCTCCATCAATCCATTAATCGTTTCTTCGTTTTATAACCGATCGCCGAGATTCTCTTGGCCATTGTCGTCGGTTTAAATCGTTCGTCCGCCGTGGAGGAACGCTGGTGAATACTTATTTGTATTCTATCTTATTTCTTGTCCCTCTGTGTTTCTTTTTATCGCATTGAAACGAAAACGCGGAACGACATCCTTTCCATTTCGAGGTAAAATTTATTTTAGAAGGATTCCTCCGCGTATCTGTAGAAAGCTGTTACATCACGCAGTTGGTACGATTTCTGCAGTTACACTTGTAATTGGAACGAAACGCGCGGAATATACTCTACTTTCTATTGCTTCGTTAAAATGTACACATTGTACAATATTCTTGCGTTAGAAAAATAGTTACACGTTAAATGTTCAGCTCGAAGTTCCAAGTTTTCTCGAGCGAGGCCTGTTGATTTTCTCGGAAACAGACTTTCGTTCGTTTCAAGTCAATCGTTCGCTGTGAACACTTGAAAAATGTACTAACAATATCGTCGATTCATTCTGTAAAGTCGCAAGCATCGTCCGCGCGGTACTGCAACTCGTAACTAATAAATTCCACGATATATTCCATTATCTTGCAAAAGAAAATACCAGTCCATTTCTATCATAATTAACCTACGTGTACTTCAATAAGTTGGCCAATTGGAAGCTCCTCCCTCTTCCCTTTTCCTCGAACCGAACAAGATCCCTCGTTCATAGTTTCTCGCTCGTTTAACGAGTGTCTCTTCCGCCCCTTATCTCGGGTAACAGTAATCGTTGCTATCGTGTGGTCGTCTGGAAAAGAGGCAATTTCTGAGGACTCGAATTGCGCGCGTAGTGACCTCGTCAAAGCGAGGTCGGGATTTAGAGGGTGTGAGAGAAGCTTTGGGGTGCGGCGTGCGTGACATGCACCTTTCCACGGTCGTTTTATATTTCACCAAGCGAAAGCTGGCGCGACGCGAATGCCGATCGGAACGCCAAACGGCGAAATAAGTGGCCGGACTTTTATATATCGTACACGCGTTGCTCATAAATGAGAATTATTGCCGTGGTCGTTGGTGCATCGGAGATAATATCGAGAGAATTATCGCCAGCGTGCACCTTTTTAATTTGTGTCTTTTCATTTCTTTTTTTATTTTCGCCTCTCTTATTTCTCTCTTCTTCTTCGTCTCCTTCGCTCGATTTTATAAGTCCGGTTAACGTTGCGACGTGGCCGTGGAAAGATGTGACTAACAACTTGAAACTTCGCAGGGCTGAAAGTTTGTTTCAAGTAATTTTTACCTCTTCGTTTAAAGAATGTGACGCAATATGCTGCAGTTTTTACTTAAATTCCCCAACGACAAGTGACATAAAGAGGCGCGCGTGTGTGTATGTGCGCGAAATTTTAGGTAAAAGAATATAGTTCATTTTTCAAGAGATGGAAACAACGATAATCTTTTAGAACGATAAACAATCGCTAATTTTGCGAGATCTATTTTATGAGAAATAGTAGTGGGCTGAGCTGCGCCACCACTATGATCTTCCATATCGGTAACTGTTTCTTCATCATTCTAATATGTTGTTACGTATATAACGGTGATCTAATACAAACTATTGCGAAACCATCGCAACTTTTCGCGTCAAGAACGCTCTATCGATAAAGCAATAATCGAGGAAGCGGCGAGTGTCCTAGATTACTGTCACTTATGACGTTGGCTCATCTACAATATTACGGCTAGCTAATGGATACACGATCGCGTCTCGTTATATCGAATATCGCTTATCCAGCTGGGCGACCAATTTCGTTGTTTAAATGTTGATATTATGTCACGAAGGATGAAGAAAAAAGAAAAAAAGAAAAAGCTGACGCCAGGACAATTTCAGACGGTCGAGTTCGCTTGTCTCGCGAGTCTTCGGTTCGCTTCTGCTCGAGTATCGATTTGTTCGAGTGCTCTGTTTATATTCTCATATCGCCGTATTATGCTTCCTGTGACACGTTTTTCCTCTCTTCATCTGTTCTTTCTATTTTTAAACCTTTTACCTTTTTCTTTCTCAAATCATTACCTGGCTCCTGACGTCGATCGATTGATACGATTTCCGGGGGTTTGCTCGCTCCGCGAACACGTTGCCCTTGGTTACAGCGTTTTACAGTTAATGGTGTTTACATTTTACGTGGACGTTGATTTCCATTCGCCCGAAGCGCTCTCAACATGGCAGAGACGGTTGAAGGGGTTGAGTAATTGACGTTGACACGTTGGTCTGATACGGCCAGGGATTAAAAGAATATTTCACGAATTCCATCGAGAGGCGATATTTTATGAAGCGAGAAGTTCTCCACAACCAAGTTTCTTCCTTTGATTCAATTACGTATAACAGCTCCGACATTCGCCGATGTAATGAATTGTTCGACGAGCGAAGAAGTTAATGGCGTTTTCCTAAAATTGAACATCAAGTTTTGTTTGCTAAATAATGTTATGTAATAAAGGAAGAAAGAAAAATGAATTGCGACTTCCGTCAAGAAATTTATTTGTCGAAAGTGGTTCGATCGTAAGATCCATCGATAAAAGAGTTAGATGACAAAGTTCACATTTTACATTTTCTTTTCGGTTATTCGATGGAATGAAAGCTATTTATCCCTGGTTTTTCATTTCGATATAGTCTTGTTTTTTAAATAAAATTTAACGAAGAGGAACAGAAATTCTGAATGAATTATATCTGAAATATCTTCCATGACAGCTCTTCATCCACGTTAATTGCTATGAATTATTCTTTGTTACAGAGCTATAATTTTTCCAAAGAATATACTCTCGGTCTTAATATAATTTCAATTTCTCTCAACGTTATAGTCTCGTCAATTTGTTCTCTAATACATTAACAAGTATGATTCTTTTTAACAATTGAAAGCTACTATATATTTCGCTCGAGAAATTTCAATTTCTGTGAACGTTACGGTTCCACCGTTGTATTTTCTGCTACATCAACAAGTATGGTTTCTACAACATCAGAAACTTACATATATTCCGCTTGAGAAATTTCAATTTCTGTCAACGTTTTATGGTTCCATCGTTTCACACTCTGATACATTAAGAAGCGTAATTTTTACAAAAATTGCACTCAATTTTAATTTTAATGCACGTTATAAATTTTCCTATTTCCTTTCACGCTGTATTTGACGAATATTTTCATTTCTGCCAATATTATCGCTCTTTACTCATAATTCTCCGCCAGGGATATTTCACCCTTTACGCTTCTCGACGTCGAAACAACCGAAGAGGCGAAGCTCTCTAGTGGAAAGAGCTTTTAAGCCGTCTTTTCTTACAAGACGGACAGAAAAATCGTCGTCATAGGGTCCTGAATATTCCGCAAGACTGCGAAGGGTCGTTAAACCCTCTTATTCACGGGGTTTCTAGATGTTCCTGGTAGAATACGAGCGTTCTTTCCTACCTCCTATAAATACG
This sequence comes from Bombus terrestris, assembly GCF_910591885.1. Taxonomy (NCBI): domain Eukaryota; kingdom Metazoa; phylum Arthropoda; class Insecta; order Hymenoptera; family Apidae; genus Bombus; species Bombus terrestris. The sequence goes on along the minus strand of NC_063283.1, from coordinate 6,221,944 downwards.
TTCTCTTTCATCCACGGGCTCGCCACAGGAAATAGGCTTCACGCAACGACCACAGGATTAGATTCCTCCCACTTAGTTGATATGGATGGATCCTGAAAGTGGTTTCTCTATTTCATTTGCGGGGGCTGACGTTCTAAATAAATTCATGTCGATACTACTGGCGAATTCTTACGGTGACAGAAGCTACAACCGTTTCGTTAATGGGATTTTTCAACACGATTAATGTTTCCAACGAGACGCCGTGTACGCCGGGTGAATTTATTTGCGAAGCTGGCAAACAGAAATCGAAATAGGACAGACAAATAGAATATGCGAGTAAAACGCAACGGTATTCCACCGAACGAAATTAAAGTACTATTTGCGCTATAGAATTTATGTTATGAAACTGGGGGAAAAAAAAGGAAATATATAAAACCGAAGAAACTACCGACCAGAGATTTATTTTCGGATTTGAATTGGAAAAAGGAACGGAGGAGATATATTCAACAAATTCGCCTTTCCTGTCAACCACGAATAATTTCTACGATATTACACGTTGTGGGCAACAGTTGAAGTTGCGAAAAAGGAGGAACAGTATTCCGTAAATGTTCAAGAAAATACGCCAATTTAATGATTCGCACGAATGTGAATTTTGCCAATGACGGATCACACGTATCCTTCTGTATACATATTATTACAGCATAATGTATGGCACCCATCAAACGAGCTCACGTTTTCATCGTAACAAAGCCAATAACATTTCCAGCGTTTCCACATCATGAAAACATCACGTAGTAATGGAAAATTTCCATTTCGCTGAAACAACCGTACGTGCTATGATAATAAGAAGGCCGAATTTATGCATGAATAATACATCAGCGAGTCGTCGGCACTGAAAATACATTTTATTGTACAAGATATCCGCTATAGCTACAGTTTAATACAATAATTCATCTTTACCCTTAATTTCGATCGTTTTCCTATTACTTGCATCGTTTAACTGTGACTTTCGCAGCATTTCGATCTCTGCACTCGTCAAAGATATTCAAACAAAAAGCAGGAATCTTGAATAAGAAAAGAGCGTGGAATTTCTTCGGGGAATCTCGAGGATCGATGAAGCCGGAAGAAATTCCTTCTTCGTTTGACGAATGCTTTGCGCTCTTCGCCAATACAGTGAGTTGAATTCACGCGCAGACTGTCAGTGCTTTCCCAAGGCTGTGATATTTCTCTTCGATCTATTTGCTAATTACGATCTTCGTTCGACGATTCCGCGCCCACGTGTCGCGCGAGAAGAGAAAACGACGTTTTTGTTTGCTCGTTCGGCGTTAAGATAGTCGCGGATGCTCATCAAGTAGCTCGGCGGGAAGCTCGTAGAAATCAATTTGGCCTCGTTGATTGTTTCGTCAAACAGTGGTGAGAGCGTCTCTTAGAAGATTTCTCAGCTCCACGATCTCTTTCGTTACTTTCTCCACCTCGTTCTCCTCCATTTTTTTATCCTTCTTCCGGAAGTAACGCTGTACCAACTGGGACATCACTATCGAGAAATCTACGTTGTTTTCCTCCGTCAAGGTTTCCTGCCAATAAGTAGAAATCCCGTTCCGTTACAATGCACTGCTCTTGGCGATAAAATATTTGAAGATCGAAGGAAAGAGGAGCATCATAAATACGTTATTAAAAATATAATTCTTTTCAAATTAGCTGACAGGTTGGCGATGTTTTGTAAAGTACCAAGGATAATTTAAAGGCGATTTAATTATTCTAATTTTGTTACGACAAATGGCATTTTTTAACATTGTGAAGAAAATGGAGTGTAAATCAAGGAAGAAAACAATTTTGGTAATACGGAATTACTGAACTGTGAAACTTCTCTCCTGTGAAAAATGGAAAACGTGATTTATGATGTACTTCCCTTGCAGTCTTCATTTGTAACAGCAAGACAAGAGGATTGTCCAACTTTTCTTTTCTTCTCGTGCCAAGCGACTTGATGCTCATTGTTATTTAAAATTCATCGTTACGTCGATTATGTTCATATTATGAAATATTTTTTATCGAAAAGAAATATCGTTAAAGGGATTGCGTGTTCTGAACAGAATAATCGAATTCAAACTTAAATTAAAGGAGCTTGCAGCCACGAATTTAAATACATATTAAGAACAAGTTTCAAAATTCATTCGAAGTCCAGTTTAAACAACGTTAGAAGATCTTCTTCGTAAAAAGAATTTCTTAATCGATAAATGTATATTTACAAAATATAAATATGACCATTATAAATGATCCAGTGACCTACGATTTTCTCATTTCAATATAATAGTAGAAGATTCTTGGTCACAATTAATAAAAGCAAGTCTCAGGTTGTCCCAAGAGTTTCTTCCGTTTTATAAGACAAAAATAGATGCACGACATCTTTTGTTTTATATTATTTTATTAAATCACGTATGATCCATTTTGTTCTGCTGGAAATAGAAACAAAAATGTGCATCTATTATTTCCTTATAAAATGAAAGAGACATTACATTTCGGACAACCTGATACTTCTAAAGAAACGGTAAGCTTGTCTTCTTTCAAATTCTTCAAGGTACAAAATATACAAAACGTTATTCGTATAGTTGTACCAATTGCGCTGAAACTTTTACTAAATGCTAAATTTACTAACAATATAAAAACAGTGATGTGGATCCCATCGTGCACGCTTGTTTGACGTTGGTTTCAGCCATACTTTCAGGTACTCGACAATCGGTTGAATACCAACGTACGTTGGAATAATGTTAAATGGCGGTGGGAGCGTAGTCGTGAGCATGAAATCGACGTAAGTCTGAAAAGCGGATATTTAATTAGTTTGATCCTAGAATCTACTGTTTCCCAGTTAAAAAGCAACTATCGATTGTCTTTCGAACTTCAGTTCGCCCGAATGTCCATTCCACGATCACGTTCTCTGTGACTTCCGTCAACGTGTTGGACATGCATGCAATTAGCATGTTCAGTATCACGATCACACCGATGAAGGTGAATCCTGAAAAAGAGAGATTACAGTGGATGTTATTTAGAGCGCAAGAAGAGCAAAGATATATCGTTAAGTAAAAGATACTTTTCGGAATAATTTTTCAAAAATGATATTTAAAACATTGAAATAGTATTTGTATGAAGGTTTTGCTTTAAAAATCAATAATAAAAGATAAATAATATATGTATTATTTATCTCATTTGTGTTTGGAAGATATTTTTCTCTTAATTTATCATTTATATTGGAAATGCTAAAATTTACTTTATTTTAATATATTAACGATCCTTCTAACTACCTATAAATTATACGCGAAATTCATACATATATTTCTGTTTCATTAAACTGGAAGGCAGAATGATATTTAATATGAAATTTAATTAAAGCCGTAATAAATTGTTTTGTACTCCTTCCCTATAATGTCATCCACATTTTAGCGTGGTATCTCCTTTCGCGTATTTTAAATGTACTTTGATCTCTTTTAAATTTTATACGTTACATGCTGCGTTCAGTGAAAAGGTTTTAGATGTTTATTACATCGTTTTCCATTAGTAACTTAAGAAGGAAAAATGGCAAGATATTTTTTTAATATTATCCTATATCCCGCCTTCCTCCCAAAAGGAAAAAATTGCAACTTTTCCTATTCTAAGCAATTGAACAAAAATTAAAAGTAAATGTAAAGTAAATGTTAAAAATAAATTAAAATTAAACGTAATATCATATAACTATATACATTTATTTTTCCTATTTTTCCCCATTTTTCGTGAGTATTTCACATTATTTTAGGTTTATTTATCAAATACTAAAGCGATACGATCATCGGTAATGTTATAAATTACAAACTACGATGTTAAAGTTTAAAATGATTAATCAATGGAAATATCGTTCTAGAAGACAAAGACTGGAATTTCAAGCGAACTTTATCTGGATTTCCCGACAAAGAGAAAAGGAAATTTAGATAAGCGTATTACCGGCAAAGGCTATATAGCCAATAATCTCCGTGAACGTGTGATGATTGATGATGGTCTCGTTCTCCGATTCTCCCGGAAGGTTCTCAATTATCACATCAGCGCTTTCGATGGGGCTCATGCAAAAAAGTGCCCAGAAAAGAGTCTTCAAGGTGGCTGAGAAATTAACGAACGAGCTGACCTGTTGGGTCTTGATTTTCGATTCATCGTCGATTTGAATCATATCCTCGTAATACTGATAAAGTTTACACGTGCCTAAAGGAACGACAATGACAAACAATTCCATTATTAATTCTCTGCAATTTTGTCCAACCTTATTAAATACATCGAACTTTATTAGAGGAACTTAAACTTTCTATATGACAAATTTTAATAAATTTCCTGAATAAATCTCAATATATTTCTATTTAACATCAATTGCTTTATTAATTAAACAGAGGAAAATTCGACTATTCGTCTAACTTCACCTTATTGCGCGAAATCGAGCAAGCTCTGTGTTGAATATTTCCGGAGAAATAATTTTTATTTTCGGTATAAATTTAAACTGGAAATATCGTATAGCTCATATACGAAGAAGAAAGTAAGCGTTGATTTATAGAAAAAGAAACATTGATAAATTACGAGTATTACCAGCGGTAAATGCAAAAATGATTATGCTGAAGAGAATGATGAATTTGACAACGTCCTTGATCATTTGCCCGAGAGAAAGTTGAAGTGGGCCCAGATGATAGTCCAGCTGACAGATGTACAATAATTTCAGGAAGGCCATTATCGTTGCCAGACAGTAAATTCCTTCGGCGATCAATGTGGGATCGTACTGGTTCCAATATTTCCTCTCCAATTCGAGCTGACCATTTATTCTCACGTCCAACGCAGCAGTTATCCAATACAGGAAGGTCAGAATAAAGAGGGATATCATGATCATCTCAAACCTGTCATCGTTTCAAATTTTTTTCGTTAAAGTGGCAATACAGAACTGTTACTAGAAAAATAGTGTGATATAATAGAACCTCGTTCGATCCAACGATCGAATAATTGACAAATTAATCAATGGAAAATTGAAAATGCTTTGGCGCGAGAAGAATGAAGAAATGAGAATAGAAAATGCAAGAAAATGTTATGCTTTTGCATAAAGAAGGTTCTTTTGATATTTCGATTTTCGATTTTTAATATTTCTCAATGTTTTAACGAAATGATGTTACATTTAAATCACATACTTGAAATTGCATTCCAAGACTATCTATTTACATCATCATTACACAAGGTCTAGTTCCATATAATCAGTAGTTAGTCTAAAGAAAAATTCATAAAATTCACTTGGTTTCATTGTTGTTACACAAGATCGTGTAACTCTCTTAAGTTATCAGATTTAGCTTCGTATTCGATAATAAATAAAACAGAAATAATTACAACTTATTTGTCCTATGCTTTTGTCGTTATATATCCTTATTAGTCCATGCAACTTTAGATTTTTTAAAATGCAACTGAAAGAGTGGAAGCTAAATCTCGATCTGTTTAACTCACTAAATATCATAACATGGGCTGTACATTGGACATTTGATATGTATCTTTGCATAGTATCTGCATTCTGTATATTTTTACACTTTCAAACTTCCCATAAATCCCATAAAGAGCGCAGTCTAGCGATTATATAGAATACGACATAACTTGAGAAATTTCGATAATTTTAATGTACAAAAGTCGTACAGCAGGACGTAATACGAAGTGATGCGAAATAATACGACGTAATACGACGTAATACGACGTAATACAAAGTAATACAAAGTAATACGATGTAATGGCAAGTAATACGATTACGAAGTAAAACGAAGATGAAAAGCGGTACGATTACGAAGTAAAACGAAGATGAAAGGCGGTACGATTACGAAGTGAAACGAAAATAAAATGTGACACGAAGTAATTTTCATTTTAAATGTCGTCCATCGACAATATGAATTTATAATATAAAGTCATACCAGTACCACGGTCCAGCGAAGAATCTCTTCGGCCCGTGTATTATGCACATACGAATCAACGACCAGGCGTACGACATCACGTAAATTATCAAAACCCAGACGTATACTGAGGAAGCAGCCGGAGGTGAGAAGTCAAGGCGCTACTGTTCGATTTCTGTTCGATGTGTCGATATCAGGTAATAGGGTATACCAGAGTTAGGCGGTCCACGAAGCTGTTCGGTTTTGTCTACGTTCGATTGAAGAAAAACGATCAACAGGAACACCAAGTAACTGGCGGTGGATGAAATAAACTTGTTGACCGGTGATTGCCAAAATTTCGACCTCTTTGAATTTGGAGCGACCAAAACCACTACCAGAATCACCGGTAGCATGAAGATTCGCATTAGTATGAATAAAGACTTCATCCACGGGTTCATGATCTTCCATTCGTACCAGCCGTCGATCCACTTGCTCGTAATTAACTGCAAATTGAAATTTCGTGGTGTCTTTAACCAGACGATTAACAAATCGGTCGAAATTGCTGGCTTTTGTAATTTACTAAAAATATGCCAGCATTTATAAATATGGTAATATTAACGTTTAACTTTTACCGGGGCGGGAAGTTTATTTATGCTCGTCATTATATTGCTTCATTTTCTAATTGCGTATGATATATTTAGGTATATATTAAAGGTCGATAATTCTTGCGATTAATATAAATCGCTTGGAAATGGAAAAAACTTCCTAATTTGACTAATAATCTTTGGATTTCGAAGATCTCTAACGAAATATTTTTCACGTATATTTCTCGCTATTTTAAAACAGCTCTATCTTGAATCGTCACGCTGTTCTCGCCAAACGATACAATTTTATTCGATAATTATGAAGACACTCTGACGTGGCTCGCATTTAGAATTCATTTTTCCGGCATCGTCAAATTAAGAATTCTTTCGCTAAATTAACGCCATTCTTTTAAAGTATTACTACATAGTATACAAGTATGTCTATAAAGTATCGATTACTATCTACAACCTGTTGTACATTAGGATGAGCCACAAAGGTTCTCTGCGTGTTGTGCAGCGCGAACAGTAGCCTCGGGTATATAAATTTATACGAATGGGCAAATCCAGTAGACTGCTTCAAGATGACTTCTACTTCGTCCACGCTTCTGGCGCAATCGATCAGATCGGTCGCGAACTGCATGACGTTCTATGAAAACAACGACATATTCTATTAGAACTTATTCGATAGACGAACGATACATTTTATAAGAATTTATTCCAAGAGAATGACAACACGTTCTACGATAAATTTATCCTAGAAGAATGGCATACTGATTAATGGATTTTTATCTTCAAAAGGAAAATAACCTCAGCGAGTTCTATGTAATCGTGGTAAAATTCTCTGACAAATTCGGCGGCTTTCCGTAGCTCGTAAGACAAATTGAACGCTTCCAAAATCGGATCGTCGACGATTTGACATATGTACGCTGGATTTGCTACTGCCCTGTACGAGAATAATCGCATCTTCTCTATCGCAAGAATGTCGCTCCTCTCTCGTTCGCTTCTACGCTATCGAACAAGAACATAGTTTAACTTCATTTCTTTGATCGAATCTCTTTTCGTTTTCCTTTTACGAAACTACAATTTTTCACAGATTCTCCATGGACCCGTAAAGATCCGCGGTATAATCGTTGGTTATCGAAATTTACAATTAAGAACATTCTTTGAATCCAATGTATCGAGCATAAACGAATCACGATGAATAATTCAATGTTCGATTTAATTCGGACCGCAAAGCGTTAATCAGGCCCAGTTATGCAGAACTCTGTCCAACCCACAAAACTACAAAAAGTTAGTCAAGTTAGATGTTGTTACCCTTATCGCGTAAAAATTTCTGACCCATAGAACAGCTCTTACGTTATAAAATTATTAAAATTATCAAGCTACAATCCCTTCTTAGTCTTATAGCTATTTTGCAGAAAACTTCGAAACCAGTTGGTCGGACAAAATGAATTCTGCAATCCTCTTAAAATAATAAACCTAAAGAAAGTTATCCATGGTAGATATTCCAACACTATGGATACTTTTCCGGATCTATCGATGTTTCCGTCGATTGGCTGATCCATATCAGAGACAAAACATAAAAATTTGCAAGAAACGAAAATTTGCCTCGTTCTCGCAGATCGTCTACATTTTCAAGGTAATTTAAACAGCGACGATAGGATCGTTGGAGATACGAACATCTTCGAAACGCTTTGACTCTGACGTGGACGTAACCGAAGCCGAATTTGCTGAATGCTATACCCATCCACGAACAGTAAGTAAATATTTAAAATAATATTAGTTGCGTTACACGCTACATTTAACAAGCCGCGAAGAAGCATCGTGGAAGAAACAGCAGAAATAAAATATACCCAATGCGAGCGGAGCTGAATCTCATCGAAGATGAAAATGTTTCGACTACGATTTTCTCTAACTTCCGAATCATCGTGAGTTGCTATAGGGTTCTGCGTAAAAGGGCCCGTTTACTCTTAACATTGATTAATTCTTTTTCTCTTTTTTCCCTACTTGCACTCTTTGCAATTGCAGCTAGGTGGATGAGGTTTCGGAAGGAAGTGAAGTCTGTTTCGAAGCATACTGATCATCTCGAAGTGTCCGTATTGAGCAGCGATCGCCAGTGGCGTGGCTTCGTCCGGGAAATCGGCGCTTCGCGTTATACCGGCGTACTCCAATCCGGGTGACAGATCGTTCAGTTTGTTCAAAATAATCATGGCGATTTTTATCTCGTTGTCCCTGATGGCGTGTAGATGCGTGTCACTCGGATCGATGTCCGGATGAGTCAGGAGATACTCCACCATTGGCGTGTTCCTGTCACTAACCGCGATGTGAAGCGCAGTGACACCCTGAAAAAAGGCCATGACCTCTCGTTAGCGAAAAAAAGAAAAAAAAATCTCCTGTTTCGTTCGGGAGAGAGCACAGAATCATTCGTGACACGTGTACCTTGTTACAGACGTATCTCGTTCATTTTTAGACTTCGAATTTTTACGTATCTTTCTTTCGGTGTGCAGCAGGTGCGTATAAAGGTTTTTTTCTGTAATCGATGCTTTTAGGTCTTTTTAAGGAGATTTTTTAAGGTATGATATTCGAGGATATTGTATGGTTTGAAATGATACTTTGGAGATTTTTTTACGTGATAGTGAAAAAGGAACCTGTAAATTTTGATATATTTTTCTTTTGTGTATCGGAGGTGTGTACAAAGAGGTTTGAAATTGTTTTTGTGCCTTTTTTATGTTCGATGTTTCGTGGATTTTTTGACGTGATAACGAGGAAAGAGATACAATTGTCGTCGAAATGGTCTGCGATTCGTATATTTCATTACGATACAAATTTTCACATGTCTTTCATTTATTTTTTCTTTTAGGAGGTGCATCTGAGGTGTCTCCAATTCCGTAATCTGTCACGTTACTATCGTACGTTGAAGGTTTGCCTGCTTAATATTCACCTAGTTTGCATTTTGCTCGATCTGAGATACATCTCGACGACGTTCAATACGCTTTCACTTGGCGACAAATTTCGACGTTTAATCTTCGTCAAATTTCATTCACAATTTTGTAAGCCAATAACCGTTCCTAATAGAAGATAATCTACCAAACACGTAAAAGAGGGACACAGAAGAAGAATTTTCATAAACCTAAAATAACAGGATTCCCAAGACCCTAAAAGACTCATAAAAACCACATTCCTCTCCCTTTTATCGGTCCAAGTACCATAAATAGACACTTTCCTGCCCTTAACCGGAATCTAATCGTCAAATTCCAGATGTATTTCATAAAAATCCGCACTCCAGTCGCAACGCTCGTCTCCTTAATTTATAGCCAAGAAGAAGAAAAAGGCATTCGATTAATTTCTACGCACAATCAAAGAACGAAAATTCACACATTCGTGATTCTATAGCATACATACATTCCTGAAAGATTTCTATAATACAAGAGTTCGAGAATACTCTCGTGAACCATCGTATGTACTGACCTCTCGTTCTCCGTGCTCCCTTACACAATGTCCATAATACTCAACAACAACGATGACGATCGACTTCGTTTACGACAGAAATGCCCGACCATCGTCTTGCGCGTGTCACAAAAAGGCGTTCCACGTATTTCCACAGGAATCACGGAATTCCTGTTCGCTTGTTGGTCCTCGTGAAATCGACTTTCCAACTTCTCTATATCTGCTCCCCTTTTTTCTCTCTCGTTCCTGTATCCTCCTCCTTTTTGCCTCCTGGCCCTCGATATCTCGGCCGTGTCCCTTTTCGTAGGAAGAATGGGACGACGACGTTTGTCGCCCATCTGCGGCGCGTTTAACAGAGGCGGCCACCGACAATGGGCTAACTCCATTGTTGCCGCCGACACACCGGTCACAATATTTCCTGATATCCTGGCTTTTCGGCCGTCTCCCAGGGGACATTGTGAAACCGACACGATCCCGCCTTGTGATATACGCCGCCTCTAGGCCTTTTTCCAAAATCGAGTTCCACACAGCTGCCGATTTTTCGCGTCAGAATAAACACGAACGAGTCTCCGCTGTCGAAGCAATTAGGGCATCGACTGTTTTATTCGCAGTATTTGTGGAAGTCGTCGTACGTCAAATAAGGGAATAATGGGAAGGGGGGGGGGAAATATATAGCTTGATTTTCTGCGGAAAAGGGAATTTATTGCTTACGGAGTGGTTCGATGGCGCGGTTCATTTAAATTTCATGTTTGGCGAATTCTTTTTGTGGGGTTTCGGTGAGGTTCTTTGAGCGAGTGATTTGTTGTTTGGGATTGTTTGGTCGTTTGGTGATGATTAATGGTTGCCAAGTTATGAAGAATTATTGCGAGAATGATTGCAGGAGGAAGAATCGTGCTTGAGAGAGAAGCAGAATTTGGGAATGTGCAACGAAACACGTTATTTTCAACAACGTTATATTCGTATTTTGTTATGAATAAATGACATTCATTTTTAGGCTGATCGAAACTCAATTTATTGCGACCTTCTCGTGATAGATCCTGAGTTCTCTCCAGTTTTCTTACTTGAATCGAATTTTTGGACATCAAGCGTCAATTCTCGTTATCATTTATCAAATTTACGCACCTTCTTACGTATCTGATTGCTTAGCTGTAATTTTGTATATCTTCAACAATATTACGTATCTGCTCCTGCAACAGGATATTCTCATAAACAGAACGCGGAGAATGTCCAATTATTTTAATACACCGATCAAAATGAAACTTTGATTCGAACGCATCGTAAAACAGTGTCGATTGAATTTTCAACGAGTATTATGTCGATTTTTTGATGAATCGATTATTCCGCCGTAATCGCAAATGTCTCTTTCACGTTCCTTCTAACAGCATCTATCTTCATCTGACTAAAACGCCATTCAGCTACCGTTTCTAGCCTGAAAAAAATACACGAAATAAAGCAACCTTCTCTGCCGCTCAAATTTTCCAGCTGGCCCTGACGTGTTCGCGAATATTATATCGTATGCAAAAAACGAGAGCATCCTCCAGGTTCTTTCCAAAGTGCACGCGCACGCTCACGAAGAAGATGGCTCTCGCGGAGGACACGCGGCGGCAAGGGGATTCCCGGATGGAATTTACAGCGGGACCAGTCATTTGAATAATTTTTATCGGTCCTCGGCTGAAACCATTGTCTTGTAAAGGACGGCCTGAAATATGGCCGTAGATACACGGAGGCAAAGCGGTGCCAGAGCGCTTCTTTCGTTCCGTTTCTCTCGCGCCGTATCCCCTCCCTCTCTTCTCTTCCTTCTTCTTCGGCATTCTCTTCACTTCTCTCGTCCATCTCTTCCCTCTGTTCCACTCTTTCGCTGTACGGTTTCTTCTTTCTCGCTTTCGTCCTCGATCGGCCGTGGCGGTGTCTCCTCGGCTCAAAGCGAAACGAGGGTTGGGCTTTTTGGGAACCCCGAAGAGAGGAGGACGACACGAACGTTGCCGAAGGAGGGGGTAACATTCCACGGGGGGTACGTGTATCTCGACGGGGTGAAGATCGGAGATAACGAGACCTCGTCTTGCTTTTTCTCATTTGGTTACGGTGCTTCTGCGTAAGAGTTTCGTCGACTCTTCGTTTGCTTCCACTCTTTCTTCTTTTTCCCTTCTCGTTCTTCTCTTTCGTATGCTTCCTTGATAATATAAAACTTGGCTTTTCCTACCTTCTGTCGTTTCTCGTCCTCTTCCGGTTTCCTCGATTCTTCATTTTTCTTCAGCTCCTTCTTCCCTCAGCTTCCTCGCTCTTTTCTTCTGTACGTTGTTTGTTCAGTTTGCTGGTACAAGTCCTGGCTTTTCTCACATTCTCTCGTTTTTGATTCCGTAGACTTGTCGACTTCCGATTTTCCTCTTTAGTTCCTTGTTCCCTTATTGATTTTGATTCTGTAGTTTGGTCGATTCTAGTCTATCTTCTTTGTTTCCTCGATCTCTTCTTCTTCTTCTTCCGTTGTGTTTCGCCGATACTCTTCCTTTTTACGTTTCCTGGCTTAGATCAGTCTCTTTGCAGTTTCTCTGTTTCTCACGGTACATTATCGATATTCTCTTTTGTACGTACTGTATTTCTTCCGTCGATTTCATCGCTAGTGAAATCTTGTCATCCTTTGCTCTCTCCTCCTATCCTCGTTTCTTCGTCTTCTTTATACATGGCGTTTCTGAAATCGTAACACAATAAAAAAAAGGAGCGATTCCTCGTGAGAAAGTAAGCAGAAAGTAAGAATAAAATTTTCTCACACAAAGCTTCGTTTTCGAGAAAATGAGAAGTTCCTTTATACGAAAAAATTCTCGACTTACTTTTACTCGAAGAATCGTTTCTTCTCCGGTAGTACTCCGATCTTGGAAACACCCCCTGTATATTTGCGGCAATCTTCCATTTTATCTTCATCGTTGCTCTTGTCCTCGTTTCTTCGTTCCCCTATTCTTCCTCATTGCGCATTTCATTGGCACTCTTATGTCCTATCATTTCTTCTTTGACTCTGTCTTCTACAACTTCATTTCCGCTTTCGTTTCCCCATCCCCTCTTGCATCTGTGATATCCATGTTTCTCAATTCTTGTCTTCTTCGTCGTTGTCTTCTGTTCTTATTTCTTCTTTTTTTTTTCTCTCTCTCTTCCTCGTTTCACAATTTTATCGATAGTTTGCCGCGATTTGAACAAAGAGACGGCATTGCTGTTTGAACTTTTCGGAAAAGGAGCGGCCCATTGTGTAAATCATCGGAAATGATCTCGGGAAAAGGGGTCAAGGGGAGTCCTGACACGAAGAAAATAGTCGGTGTGTCCACTTTACCTGCGGCCTTTTGCTGAATCGACACGTAAACGACGGACACCACTTACGGTTATGTTGTGGGAAACCGGCGATAGCAGATAAATCCGACGATCTTTACGAGCTCCCACGAAAAGGGAAGCTGTTTTTCACCATCTTCCGCTAAATTTTTGCTACACGTTTTAAAGTGCACGCTTGTACCTGGTATACGAGAAGAGTTAGTAAACGGTCATCGCATCGTGCGTATCCTTGGATATCGTCATCATCGTAATATCATGGAATAATTTTGAAGAAAAATTCGATACCGATCAGATCGATAATTTTCCGATTAATGAGATCCGTATAATAACTTGATACAGAATGTGGTACAGAGAACTGCAGAGATTCGGGACATTTTGTGAAGAATGTTAAGCGAAAATGGCGCGAAAAATGTGTGTATTTGAATGTATAATAAATCATATCTCTGTACGATCGCTTAATGTAAGTTTGGAGAGGAAGCTTCAATAACGATTGTAGTATGAGTTATTTATTGAATTTACCATGAATTATTTCTAGTGTAAATTTACGATCGATCGATAAATTAAAATTAGAAGAGACTCTGCTTAAAAGTAGGCACTAAAGGAATTAAAATACACGGGAGCTTTACGACATTTAATAACTCAATCATTAAGTTCTTCGATAAAGTTGATAAAACGTCGCACTATTAATCTTACCTGAAAATCAACAGCGTTGATATTGAATTGCGGATTATTTTCAAGAAACTCCCTTACGTCCGGAACATTCCCATGGGCGACCAATTCGAAAAAGTGTTTCTCCAGTTCTTGCAAGTATGAAATCATCACGGCAGATTCCTGAAACGTCAATGAACCTGTCAGTGGCTCGTTAATATTACGATCGTAAGATCCTAAATTGAATTAAACTGGAAGAACGAGCTTTATTTTATTTAATAAAAGGTACGAAATCTTCTATATTTTGTTAAAGGATGATCGAAAGGTAGATACAATTATTTAAAATAATTAATTATTTTAATAATTGTACGTTAAAGGAGCACCTATAACCTAATCTAAAGGGTAGAGTTAATATTTAAAAATACTCACCCTTGGTAAGTCACCTTGATTTACTTCCTGCGACATTCTGGGCACGGATCTACCTTAATTACGTTAGAGAAAATGATGTTCGTCACGTTTTACGTGAAACGAGTTTGATGTAGTTTAGCTTGACGTGTAAATTTCATACAGAACGAATGAACAAAGCAGCAACGATTTTAGAGAACTTCGTTGCGTTTCCTTCTTTTTCTCTTCGATTCAGACACGGTTGCTTCGATCTACGGCCACTTTTTAAATTATATTTCAACCTCGAGGAGCAATGTCTAAAAGGATAAATTAACTATCGCCTTCTTAAACCTGCGTTTGGCTGTAGTTTATCAGACTCGAAAATCTAAAAATAAAATAGATATAGTTTAAAGTAATTTTATAAAGCGACGAAACGATCCTCGAACTATGCTATTATCTTTTACTATTTTCCTATTATCTCATCCATATTGACCAATATCTTTATAATTATAAACGACACGTTAATGCGTACGTAGATGTTTCGAACGAAATCAATTTAAGTCACAGCAAATCGGAAACGATTCAAGATTGGAATTAGCGTTTCAACGATGCGCAAAGAGACGTAGGACTCTGATCCCCTATGAACGTTCGTCCAATTTTCTTTCAACCTTTTACGTTTATATAAAGATCCCTTAAACATTCAGCAATTTAAAATAGAAGAAAATAGATACATATTCCGTATATCTGAGGATCATTTCATTAATGAATACGTAAATCATGTTCCTTCGTTGTTCAATAACTTTATAAAATATCTGTCAATAATTAATTCTTAGGAAAGCAAAAAAAAAAAAAAAAGATAAGAAGGTGAAAGACAATGATGGGACATTGGTTTCTGCTGTGTTTAATGATGTAATTCAATCTATCGATGGTGTATATACATAATTTATAATTTGTTTCCGCTACGTACAAATAATAATAATATTAATAATATAATAATAATAATAATAATATAATAATAATAATAATAATAAAATAATAATAATAATTACTATAATATATAATATATAAATTTCTGCAGATAACTTAGGCGTCGATGCAGTAACCTCTCTAGCGTGAAAATTAATCATCCTCAGCCAATTCCGGATAAATCGATGATGCTTGGAAAAATCGAATATGCGATATCTCACGCTAGGGATTCCTGTACATCGAGGGGAAGAGAAAATCGTTGTTTCGGGTTTATAGGTGGCGTTAAATGCAGCAATTCTATACGGGATACGATTAAAAAAAAGGTCGAGTTGAGGGAAACGCGGCGCTCGCAGAATTCTACAGAAGAAAAAGAAACTGGCGAACAGCGGACTATGTACAATGATTCTTTCCTTTTTCTACGCTTTTCTTCTTTTCTTTGAAGCGTTCCTAATCTGTTCTTCTTCGTCTTCTTCTTCTTCTTCTTCTTCTTCTTCTTCTTCTTCTTCTTCTCTTCTAGGTCACTTGGGGAAAAGGTAACGGGGACGTAATACTTTTTTTCCGTTTTCTAGTTCTTTCTCTTTTTTCTCTAGCTTCTTCTGCTACTTTGCATACGTATACACAGGGCACCGAAAGCGCGAAGAGAAAGCATCGATCGACGAACGCACGTCAACGTTTAGTCTCTATAAATAAATTGTTTCTAACATTAGAATGCCGCATTAGATGAATGAAAGTCGACGCTACTCTGGAGGCAAGATCGGGGGCGAGAAGCGATTAAAAGGTATAGCATGTTGCAACGAACATGAACGTGTCTCTGTGATTTGGCTGAATAATTTCAATCTTTGCCGGTAACTCGTTTAGATAGTATGTTTGTAATTTGCATAAAATAATTGGAAATGTATTATAAATTATCTTATTTATCATTTAATTAACAAAATTTCATTATTATCCTAAAAGGATTCGTAGGTAAAAAATTGCGCACTTTATCCTTCTTTAAGTAGGCGTCTAATTAATTTTCGAAATATTCGAAGCACAAACGGGTGCCGAATTTTTAAACAGAATTATGTTACATCCTAAATATTCTAAGGCAAATAATTTACATCTTCGTAGCTTGATAAATGTTTTACGTAAATATTTTTTAGGAATAAATAATCAAGATTATACTTCTATAATTTTTAATAAAAAAAGTCTTAAAAATTTTGTACATGTACGATAATTTATACTTCCAATAGTCACAAAGAATAATTACACACACAGACAGAAAATGATCCTCTGAAATCCTCCGCTTTTTTCCAAATATTGAAAAATATTCAAATATTATTAAAACTTTGATCAAGACGTCAAGAAATAAATCACGAACATGATAAAACCTGTCCTGAAAATTTATGGGACGTATACGTATTTTACGAGAACGATAAAACGCAGAACCGTGAACACATAAAAATCAATTATTTCACAGAATACGTGGCACGAATGAACACAAATATTTTATCGCGCATTTCATGAAAAATGACAAACCATATTTTTACATAAGTTCAGCCAAATGCTTTTCACTCGCGTCACAAAGTACAAAACGGGGCATACTTCTCAAGTATTCCAAGCATCTCGTCGAACATCGACCCTCTCATCTTAACAAAAGTTTCATAAATAAATTTCAAACACGCACTATGTCCCTTTCGTTCGACTTATCGACGAACTCGTCGCAAGGTTCCATTCTAATCGGGTTTCGTAAAAGATCCATCTCATAATCCGAAAAACACGATTCGCGCGCAAAAATAAAATTCGTCGAGAAAGAGAGAGAGAGAGAGAGAGGGAGAGACAGAGAGAGAGAGAGAGAGAGACAGACAGAGACAGACAGAAAGAAAGCCAAAAATGAAGAAAATTACAATAATTATATTATATATTCGTATTATACACACACTATACCAAGAGCACAAGCTTCTTCTCTTCTAAAGCTTCGTTTCAACTCCATCCTCTCGATAATAATACCTAGTATACTACACGTTAATTCAATGAATGGAGGGGAGGTCACTGGCCAGAACAAACTTCATTTCTGCATGCATCTTCGACTTCCAGCTACGCGCACAGTCCACGCATCGAGTACATTTCTCGATGAGAAATGAATAAAAAAAGAAGAAATCCAATCCTTTTAACAGAAAAGGACAAACGATCGTTTCGTTTGTTTATTCCATTATTAACAACCAGGATCTCTTCTTTTTACGGCGCAGGAACACGTGCGTAGACATTTCACTTCGTCTCGTATTCGTCCATTCGTTCGTTTCTATCTTACTTTTATTATCATTTCGGTTCAACTTGGTTTTGAGACACACTGAATTTGTCGCTTCCTTTCGTAACATATGAGATTGTTTAACTCTCAACTATAGACTAAATGTAAGTTTTCATATCATTACCACAATTTAGCATGGAATTTTAAAAGCTTCAACACTTGATCATCTTCCACTCTAGGAAGCTTCGCCCTTTGTTTCCCTTAGTTTCATTTTTACGAAACATCGTGCGTTAAGCAAAATAATTACATTAAATTAATTCTAATTCAGAAGAGAGAGATTTAATAAATAAAACGTTAATCCATGTACCACTATATTGGTACATGGTAATATTATAAGCACCAACATCTGTAATTAAGGGTTAACGAATAGAATCCAAAAAGTAGTAGTTTTTTAGCTACATTATATTTTCGTATTCTACTTGTTGCAAACTCTCGTATATTTCAAGGAAGACAGAGGAACAAATTCTTTGGGTTCCAAAACGAAGTACATCTGCAACTCCATTCCGATTCCACCTCAGTTCTTCCACATCGTTTTCCCCTGTACACGTGCATTCTTGTCAAGAGACCTCGAACGATCTTCCACATCCTTCGAAATCCTCCTTCGCCTGACTCCACGTGGGGCACTCGCGGACGCGTTTCGCAGTCCGTTCGACGAAAAAAGAAAGATAAAAACCGAGAAGAAATCCTCTCGATCGACCGCGTTTCACTGATACAGCATCCTCGATGGCGTGACGTACGAGGAGATCCAATAGAGGAAGGACGCATACCCAAGTATGCCTTCTTGCCCCGTTCTCGAGTCCTGCCTCACATCCGTGTACCTGAGGTCCTCTGCTTCCAGGAGCCTCCTTTCGAAAAACGTTCTCACAGCGCTCCACATTCGGTACGGAAGGAACGCGAAGTGAGCCAGTTCCTGGTTGTCTACGAACGCGTAACAAGAAGCGACCACATCGTCGACTAACACCGTTCCCTCCGTTGTTAAAGGAGCATAAATGCCTTCTTCGAGAACCAATCGATTGTCGATTACTTTGTCCCATCGTAGACGATGCTGAACCTCGTTTTCATTGACTGGGTCGCTTACCAGGATCTTGTCCCCTGGCTGAACTCTGCCAGCGAATACAGTGGATCTGCCTTCGACCGGGACCAGATGAGCTGGTGTCAGAGTGAGAACTCGACCAGATTCGGTGGTCAATTGGACGAATTGTCGCCTCTCGGCGAATGAACGGTCCAGGAAGGCTATTACTTCGCTGTACACGATGTCACCGTGCGAGTCCAGGGCTGCGATTCGCTCACCAAGTTGCACTTGATCCAGTCGCTTCGAGGAACCGTCCGCCGTTCGCACCAAGCTTCTGCCCGGGAAACAACCTCCGGATTTCGCCGCTGACGATGATTCTGAAAGAAGAGGGTGGTTGATTAGAAAGTGTGAGGTTTTTGGAAACGTTTCTGCCAAGATTTTTTATTAGTAACACTGTTAGTGTTTAATTTAGCGTATACTGTTTGGTTAATGCGATGAATGTGATGAATGAATGATGAATATATTTTTATTATATTTCACCGAAATACGAAAAAGAAGTGGGAAGGTTGCGACTAAAATTTCGCGTCGATAAATGGAGTTCTACTGTATATTGTTTATTATAGACATAAAAAATAAAAAATTATATTTCTTATGCTTAAAAAACATTATTCTTAAAAGAGAATATTTAAAAAAGTCTTTTATAGTATAAAATATTATATAAAAGACTTTTATATTGGACAATCATTCTTCCTATATTTCAATCTTTTAATCGAATCTCCGTCGCCTGAATAAACTTGCGAGTCCCAATAGAACAGATGAAAGTCGATTCTTTTTTTGGGATGATCGAAAATTGAATTGCGCCAAGGAGATTAATGAAACTGAAGTATCGATTACTGCGATTTTGACGTCGAATTTGGGGTGATTCGATCGTCGAAACAGCATAGAAAAACCGAGCAACTTCCCATTTGGTCTTCCAGTGATCGTCACGCTGAATTCTAAAGCGCGAATTCGTACGATCATATTTCATTGAAAGTAACACGAGTTCAAAAAATTTCGATGAATTTTCTCTCCTATACAGCAATCGATACGATTATCTTTTATTTGAAAATATATAAATTTTATACGTTCAATGCATCGACATTGCTTTTTCTTTAATATTTCTCAACGATCGAGCGTGTGTTCTAACGATTAAAACAAAAAAGAAGAAAGAAAGAAAAATTGAAAGCGACGAAATTTTTCTCAATCTTCCCCTTCACGGAAGCTAAAAACCATAAAAAATCTTCTCCTATTGAATGCGTTGATCGTTCAACTTTTAAATCGTAATAGACGATACCCTGAATTGCAGCAAAGAACGTACACATACGCACAGCTATCAAATCGTAGACTACGAATCCATAAAAATTCCACCAAATTTTCCCTGCGTCTGACGTGAAAAACTATCTTCCCAGTCTACGTGGCTATTAGAGAGAGCGAAAGAAATACCAGAGGAGACGCATCGAATGATACCTCGTGGATAACAAGTCGTATCGACGTTGTCGCGGACAGAAATTTAAATTTAAATGAAGCCTGTCGTCGGTGGGTCGCAACAGCGCGATATAGAGAGCCACGTTCTCAGGGGAAATCGCGATTATTCCCGTCCAACAATTGTTATTACGAGGTACGACGGGGTAGTCGACAAGGGATGATTGCCACGAATTTCTCACGGTTAGTTTGTTACACATGAGGCGTTCTCAACCGTGTTCGATTCGTCTGGTCGACAACGGCGACACCGCAGTCCACGGATCCGATTACCTGATCAAACCGGACCGGATCCCTTCCGGTTCGAGGCCTTCAACCACCGATGAATTCCGACGTTTCGCGGCGGAAAATCGCCATCATGTCAGAGAACGTCTGCGTTTCGTTGATTCACTGTAAGAGGGACAGGGGCAGGGAAATCGAACGTTTTGAGAAACCAGTCTCGAACGGGATATTTGAAGATGGAAATTATTTGAAGGTGCTAAATGGTTCGAAGTTGAGGATTCAGGTAATCGGTAAAAACGTTGAAGTGGAAAATATAGAGCTAATAGAAAGTTTGAAGTTGAGAACGAAGAGTCGGTAGAAAGTCTGAAGTTGAGAATGAGGAATCGGTAGAAAGTCTGGAGTCGAACATGAAGAGTGCGGTAGAGAGTTTGAAGCTGAAAATTTGAAGTTAGCGAAGCTACAGCTGGCCGATCGTCCTTTTCAGCAATTAAAAAGCATGTTTTCATTCATAACTCAAGTGATAGTCGTCAGATTTTGTGCATGTGTGTATGTGTGAGACAACCATCTTTACCTATCTTTGAAGGTTTTCCTTCTTATTTGACTTGACGATGTTTTCAAACTGTGTGTAAAATGTCTTTCTATTAAACACGGAATGCAACAAACCAGAATAACCAAGGAATAGGTTGATAAAATATTCAGTAAACGAAATTAAAGCACTGGAGGGGTTGAGTCTTCCACAGAAATGTTATTTTTCTTTTATTCGCAGATTTTCTTTATATATAGAAGTAAAGCAAAGGATGAATTCGAAGAGGTGGAAGCTTGTTCGTAGAATTATTCGACACATCGTTGCACAAGTGGGTTGAGCATGGAATTGATTGGAAGAAAGTTTAGGGGAGGAGATCGTGAGAAAGATGGAGAATATCGATTGCGTGAATTGTCGCCAAGGGATTGGGTAAGCTGATTAACCCTCGGACATCCGATGGGGTGAATATCACGCAGCTAATATCGAGTCAGATACGATCCGATAACAAGATCTTTTCCATACTTCAAGTTTTCTTAGATCAACCAATAGTAAAACATTGTAGTATAGTTTAAAATCAAGTTTAAAACATTTTGTATGAATTTCCAAGCTTTCGTGCGTTCGCACAATTACATGTTTTATTGATCCTTCCATTATAGTTTGACCAAGAATAATTTTCCATGAAAATTAAGCTCTACTACCCACCCTGAATGATTTTCCTCGAATTAACCGATTTCTATCTTTTCTTCTCTGTCTCTTCTTTCGACTGATCGAAAGTTCAATCACATCAGACTACAAAATCTAGCAGAATAGATATTTGGAGAATCTCGTAGAGAATCGTCTCGAGGTAAATCGGGCAAAGGGTCTTGGAAGGAAATCGATCGATCGATCGATCGATCTAGGAAGATGGATCAGAGAATGGAGCGAGGGCGTCGAAATCGTGATACGCGTGGCTCGCGTCCACAGACGATACCTGTTTCTCTTAACTGACCGTTCCCTTGGTCTCTCGAATATCGTTCTTTCGGCTCGTATCGATTTCGCAGCGATTGTTACGCTGGAATCTAATTTGAGCCGACAGGCAAGCCTAGATTTATTGACATTTATTTTGAAACTCGAGCCTCGGCCAAACCGACGAAACGAGCCTGCACCCCCGAATCCTCGTGTTTGGTCCTCTTTAACGTTCCTTTTCTACCCGCGGTGTATGTAGCTTATGAGAAATTTCGTCCAACCATTCTGTGAACATTTCTCGCTCGTAACGAAAATTGACAACGTTGAATTATGCGATGGAAATATCTGGCCATTCTTTTTACCTTATCATCTTTACTTAAATCTAGTTGCACGCTGCACGTCGATAAAAGAAATTAAGACAACGATGATAGGAAATGAACTGAAAATAGGAGAAACAGAAAATAGAAAGGCATGTACCAGGCGACTGCACAGTGTGTAGAGAAATCAGACTAACCACATTGAGGAATAAGAAATGGACAGAAACAATAAAAACCGCAAAGCGCATATTGAAGCTAGCAAACTTCACAAAGGAAAGCACAAAGTCGAGAGATTCTTGCTTCTCCATAGAGAAGACACCAAGAACAACGACCAAAACTGAAATAAAATACCAAAGACTGACAGCATATGCTCGCATACAGCATTGTTTTTTTTTTCTTTTTTATTTAATTCCTTACATTCTCAATTTGTCCAATTTGGACATTTGGAAGAATTTCGCACAGCATAGAAATATACGTGCAGATGCCTTAGCCCATATGTTTTAGAATAACGAGACAAAATGAGCTAGAAGATATAAGTATAATAATTTATACGATATAATCTATATGATAAGTTAGGATATAGCTAGATATTTTAGATTTCTATAGATTCAGATTGACAATGAAACGAAGACTTAACTGTAAGGAATAGATCACGATGGAAATAAAATGTATCAAACGTGCACAGAAAAGATCGTAATAGGCAGAAGCCTCGATACTATAAAGAAATACAATACAGTACGATAGAATACAAATTTAATTTCACATCTTTACTGTTTCTTTTTTCATTTTTATTTATTTCTATCACAGTCGAACCTCTGTAACCCGAAAGCTTCTGTAAGACTACAATTTTCTTCGTTGCTTTCCGCTCCGTTGCGAAAACCATTGCAAGCTGCAATAAAACTTACTTCAACTCGAATTATTTGCCACATATCCATAGATGTATTCTTTTACCTCTGAAACTCCACTTTCGGATACTCGGATCTCTACGAATCCAAGTTTATCTCTATAAATCAAAGTTTACCTCTGTAAGTTGCAACTTCTATCGTCAGTGCTTTTGTAACTCGAAGTGTACTTATGCTGCGTCCACAAGATGTGAGAAATCGATCATCCTGCATTGTCTCCTTTCTCTTAACTGTTATGGTTGCTTCAAGTAACGCGAGACGACGCAGGCCGTACCTCTGGTTCTTCGCCTTTCGATCGCGGGCTTATCCATGGAAGCTAGTCGTTTTTCGTCAGTCGAGCGCACAATTGCCATCATCCTCCGGGTCTTTTTCTTTTACCATTCGTTTTACCAACGTCAACTTTTGCATACGTGTGCGTTGAATAAAGCGAGTTTCAAGGGAAAGCTTAAAATACTAACATTTTCTGGAAAAGTGAGCGTGACTGTGCCATTGTACGAAGCTTGCGCACGTCGAATTTTCGTTTGTGTTAAATCTTTATTTATTCAACTCTTTCCTTGAGCTTCGAATTACCGAGGTTCGACCGTATCGGTTTCTCTTCTTGTTCTTCTATTTCTTTCTTTGATTCTTTTCACGATTTGTGGATTTATGCAAATAAATAAATAGAATCAAGTAGAAATATAATTCCTTATGGAATTTAATTCATGTAGAACAGAATATTCTGTAACGCGAATATTCCAAAGAATCGATATTATATGGAATCGCGCTCAATTAGTATTTCGATATGCTATTTTTAATTTCTAATTCCGTGAGGCAATCATGGTTTAAAGTTTAAAGAGCATAATTAAATACAGTTTAAACTTTACAAAATATATAGTATGTATATGCTGTATGTGAAACGCGTAAAAGAATTGTCGCGTTATTCTTTGTTATCCTCGATAGATAGGTCCTGGCATACAAGATATATTTCACTGCCTCTATCCTCGTAGAATAACTTCTTTCCCCGAGTGCGATCATTTTCTACAATACCTTGAAGATCTATACAAGTCGGTAAAACAGATAACTTCCTCTTGGCAGAGAGGTAAATGGCGCAGCAAGTAGATTTTCTTGCAGCAGTGGTGCTCTTCCATAAATAAACCAACCAAGCATCGATCAAAGTAAAAATGAAATATCATCGTACGCACGACGAATTGTTTATAATTTCTTCGTATAACAGATTTGATACCACAATTCGCTGAAACAGCCATCGATTATCGAAAGGGATTCACGATCCTATAAATATTTGTTTACAAAGTTTTAATAAATCTGTTTGCCCGCAGCTAATTCTCGCTTCTTATTTCCATTTCAAAATTGCGCATTCGCAGAAATAATACTTTGCATCGTAAATTGCAAGCTTTGATGCTTCTAGAAATGAATTACTAAACGGTTCCACGATCGTTCGTTCGTATATTCCATAAAACGCGGTGATGTCTGGAGGACTGTAAATTGCGCGCGTGATTTAAAGAGATTTCAGGAGAAATTAGGTGCCGGAAACGATTACAAACGTATAACATGGTTAGGTGACTCGAACATTGGCTCGCCAACGTTATTTCGGCGTGACGAATGAAGTGACCGTGACAAGGCGGAACATCCAAACGCGTGTCTCCACTGGAATGTTGATTGATAGCGATAATACGATTTATCGGGCATCGATAGATAGATCTGGATCTCTCCGAACCAGCGAATACATTTTTGTTACGTCGTTTCTCGAAAAAAAATATTAGCAAGTGACACCGTATCATCGATATCTGCAATTTAATTTTACTCATTTACGAACGTAATTTGAAGAAACATAGTTCGAATAAAAATTTGTCTCATCTACTGAATATTATAACAAGAATATTAAATATCGTATTTAAAAATGTCTGTGCAAATATCACTGATTCTGAAGTTTTCCTAAAGCGAGATAATAACTTCATATAACGATATTAGAAAATCTAATATTCGCCGGTCGAAACGTGGAAATAGAATGCAAGAGACTATGTTGTTGCACCGGTGGTTCTGACAAGCCAAATCGTTTTTGCCCTTGGTAATTGAAATTTACGCGGAACTTAATCGAAGCCGCCGAATTAAAGGAGCGTAACGACAAATTACACGAGAGCGTCGACTGCAGCTTCTCGGCAGATTGCCTTTATCGATCAATAACTTCCTCTTCATTCTTATCGATAAATACCTACATTTAAAATACTTAGGATATTTCAACGTGAAGAACGTTTTTCAAATGCGATTTACTTCTTTAAAAGTTAATGGAAATTCAGCAGCGGTGTTTTAAAAATATTTCAAATATTACAAATTTAGAATATATTGCATCGAAACCCGATGTAATTTAATCTTTTTTTTAAGTAGTTCATTTCTCTAAAAATTACGTGAAATCTAAAGTACTTTTGAAATATCTAAATTTGTGTGTGCAAAAATTCGGTACATCTTTCTAGAAATTATCCAACATCTAAGATAAAAGAAATAGAAAAAAGGAGAGAAAAGAACTTTCTTTATAATAGATCTAATTAATTAATTTTATGTTTGGAGTAATTTTTCTAACTGAAAAATGATTTAGTTAACAAGGCCATCTAATTAGAGAAAATAATGAATAAAGAATACTAACCAGACTTGACAGAACAGTGAATGTGGGACCTAGACTCGTAGTAGACCCAGTCGAAACCAGCTTCGACAGCGAGCCTCGCCAACATTCCGTATTTCGAGCGATCCCGATCGCTCGTCGTCACGTCGACGGCACGTCCCTCGTAATGCAGCGAATCCGTCGCGTGTTTTCCCTCCTCGTCCCAACCCTCTGTCACCCTTAACTTCACTCCCGGCCACTGGTTCATTACCGAGATAGCCAGGGTGTTCAGCTTCTCCTTACACCTCTGTAACAAAACGCATCCTCGGGTTACTCGATTGATAATTTGCAACATTTAGTAACTCAACCGTAAGTGTGCAATGATGGTGGCATTAGGATAATGAATAAAGATATTAGGGAACTGAGAATCCTAACAAACCATAAATAATTTAAAGATATTCGACGTAACAAAAATGAAGAAGAAATACTCTTCCTTTCTTTCCATGAACCTAATCCTCTCTAGAAATCCAACACAAATTGAATAAATCCAGAATTCTATTACATTATTGCTTGCAAAAGCATAAGAAATATCGTTAATCTCTATTATTAATAATAGAATTTAAATATTTCTATGAATAATAGAATTCGTATGTCTATCGTTTGTTATTTCCACCATCAATGATTGATTAAAGACGGATTTCAGGTTCATAATATTAGGTCGTCCCAAAATTTTGGGTCTGTTTCAATAGAATGAAATGTATCATACATAATCCAATAAAAGGAATATAAAACAAAGAATGTTGTGCGACTATTGTTTCCTTATAAAACGAAAGAAACTTTAGGGACAATCTAATATATTGATACAACCGTGGAATAATTTCTTTTCCTTATCGCGCCAACATTTCCCGTCAAAATTACAGAGAAAACCGATGACTCTGAAAATCCTCTGGACCTATCTCGTATTTAAGGCACCCTCTCGCGCGAGACCAATCCCTCGACTTCGTCTTCCATCCGTGAAACGCAAACAACGGCCTTTTTCTCCTCTTTTCATCTCCGTACACAGTGAACCACGCTGGACCCTCCTTTCGAGCTAGTTTTTCCTTCACAGTTCCGCTTAACGCGATTTTCCTTACAGGCGCGTCTGGACGAGGATTTACGCGATTTCACGCGGATGCACGCGGAAAAAGGCGTCGCGCCGCGTGCAACCGCTCGGTCAGGTAAACGAACAGCCCCTGGAACGAGTGTAGAACGGGAAACGAATACGTGTGTTGGCCGGACACCAGGATTTTAAGGGTCGTGTCCGTGGCGAATTAGCAGGCAAACAGGAGTATAAATACGATCGGTATCGAGGATCATTCAGTCACGGCGATCCTCTTCTTTTTTTTATTCTTCTTCTTTTTTTCTCTCGTTTCCGACTTAAGAGCAGAAGACATCCTTCTCTATGCTTTCTGTATTCTGGTTGTATACCTGAATGACAGGAGGAGAAGCATTGATGGTCAATGGAACGCGCGAGAAAGTGTGCTCGAGGATACCAGTGACTTTAGGTTATGGGAAGCCATGGAGCTTCCGGTAAACCCTGTTTAATTCACGTAGCCAACTACAGGGGCTGTTTTCGGTTTATTGTGTGATATAAGTAAGTTATCCGTGGCTTGTAGCGAGTACATTAATCAAGAGTTAGGGTGTAGAAATTTATGCGTTTATGGGAAATTTGGGAAGCTATGGGGGATCCAAGTGAATCTTGTTTAATTTAACAATTCTTGTAGGCAACCACGAGGCTTGTGTCTAGCTTATTTCGCATGTAAATTGCACATAAATCAATTATTCATGGCTGTGGCGGGTAGATTAATTAAGTGTAGAAGTTTATGCATTTATCAGACATCTGGCAAGCTACGGGGATTCGAGAAAATTGTTGTTTAATTTAATAATCTTGGTAGACAACTACAGGTACCATTTTTGGTTTGTTCTACGACATAAGCAAGTCGATAGTTTCAGCGAGTGGTTTAATTAAGAATTAGAACGCAGAGATTCATGCACTTGTGGGAAATGTAAGAAGCTTGTAAGACTCAAGGAAAACTAATTTAAATTCTTCAACTGCTGTAGACTCTTAATCACTTTATCCATATTATTTCTTACTGTACCTAAAGTATTCAATATTTTCTATTTGTTCCATCATTAATTAAAAACTGAGATCTCATAACATGCAACAAGTATAATCAGATATGTAAACTTTACAGATCTTTATTCATCTATGAGAAATTTATAATGTATGTAATACACAAAAATATATAAAACACCCAAAGAAAAGTACCTTTAATAAACGAAACGAACCTCTGGCTGAATTCCATGTCTTGTATTAACACAAATATGAATTTGTATCTGTAAAAATCCGCTGACAACATACTGTTCGTGCGGTATAAAGTTCGAGCTTCTGAATTTTGCGACGTTGAATCTCGAATAGTCCTCTCCCTTGCTATATACATCGAAACTTCAAAATCCTGCATCAAACTGTCCCCACGCAAAGATCATTAACCGAGAGCAACGAAAGAATTCTTCTCGTTGAATCGGTTCCGCCACGGAGAAAAGGATTTAAGGATAGCTATTGAGCCAGTGCACGATATCTCGTGACATGTTTGGCGCGACGCTTGGCACGGCACCAGGCGTGCAGCTCCGTTTCATTGAGAGAGGCGGACCGCGTGTGTGCCGCTTAATTGAAATTCATCCGACAGCCGATGGGCGTGCGATTCGCTTGTGGCGATCGCGTGCACGTGGCCGTGACACTGTGCCGCGAGAGCAACGAGCCCGCTTTTCACCCGCGAGACGAAAAAGGGGAGGAAAAGGGAGGTCGAGCAGCACGAAACGAAGAAGAAGGCGGGACCGGTCCCTCGAGCTGTCGTGCACCGCTCAATAGGGGCTAATTGCCGCAAGGAGAGCTGCAAATTCGCGGTATTGTAAGGTTCGTCTCGTTTTCGTGCCCCGCTGTCGAACCGGGTATTGTCGGTCGCCTCTCGCGCCTTCTTAAACCATCGTTTCAATGGCACGACTTGAGTTCCGATGCAACTGGCGTCGCATGCATTTCCACACGAATTTTGGCATACGTAGGGTGGAGTATGTGCGACGACGAGAAGGATTTCCAGGGTTCTGCATTGAAATTCTAATGGCGAAACTTTTGCTTCGGGATCGGACCTTTAGTTTGCAAGTGGAACTTTGGCAATGTAATAAAATTTCTGGCGTCAGAATAGAATAGATATCGGATGTCGGGTTATTGTGTGCGAAGGTGAGAAGAGGTGGAGGGTTTTGTAGTGAAGTTTTAATGGAATCTAAAATTGAAAAGATTTTAATTTGGAAAATAAATTTTGTAAATTCGTTCAATTATTTGAATATCAGCGATATTAACTCTTTACAGTGCAATAAAATGACAAAGGATTCTTGGTTTCCTGCCGTCAGAATAGGATAAAATAGAATAGAATAGAATTGGATATAGAGAGGCGTGAAGATAATTTTGCGTTGAAATTTTAATTGAATTTAAAATTAAAAAGTTTTAATGTTTTTAATTAAACCTTGCAAATTCATGAATACACGGGATTTATAGCTTTTTACAGCGTAATAAAATGTCTCACGGAATTCTTGCTTTCGTGATATTGGAGATAAAAGATATACGTTTTCCACCTTTTATGGTAGATAGGAATTAAAAATATAAGAATTGTGTATGACGATGTTTAAGATGTGAAACTTGTAATACTATATCTGATGGTTTGTCCGAGCCTTTCTCAGGATATGTTAGAGGAGTTGAACAAAACATGTGTCTAAGTAGTACTATTATAATATGTAGATGAGTAGATCAGATTGTTTATGTACGTAAAAGAATATTTTAAAAAATTGCTAAAAAATAAATGTTAAATGCCTATATAAATGTTATAAAACCTAGTTATATTATGTACAGTAAATTCTTATTCCTTAGGGTAAAATTTCTTATACATTTCTTAACATGAATATCAGATCTTCATCAAGGAATGCATTATTACAATTACAAATATCTAAGAACATCATTCGATAGAAAATTCCGGCTTTAACTGAACGAGAAAATAAAAGTAAAAGTAACTGAACTTAACATTTCACGAATCGATAAGTATATATGCGTTTGAAATATTTTTCACAATCGTAGCTTTGAATTACCTTTATAATTCTTTTAAATTTCTCCGTTTTATTTTTCCGCTTACCAACAGATCGAACAAAATGATTGGCCATATGTTGCAATAAAATGCGTCTCCGAATAATCGCGCACTCATCGCGGGATAATCGGCACAAGGGGAAGCCCATTGTTATCGAATACTCATGGGTGCGATCTGTCACCGTGAATCGCCGTTTCGAGGGCGCGGCCCAAGTTTCGAAAATTACCTTTGTTCCCATAGTTATCCACGATTTCCATTGAATCTGCGTATGGAAGGAAGTTCCTCGTAGTGGAACCCGCGCAAATTTACACAACGAAGAAGTGCACAGGGCAAACACAATGTGTTTTCATACCGATGATTTATCGCTTCCGAAGAAAGCGCGTGTTTGAACGGACGTTAATAATTTGCACGGCCAACAGTGTGTACTATGTTAGAGCACATTGTCAAATAGACAGGGAAACATTAGACTTGAGAAAGAGTAAAAGAGTCAATGCTCGGGCTCGCATGGAAATATTTTACGTGTCTGTTTTGTCTGGTAATTTACTGTGTGGATACTGCATAATATTAGGATTTGTGACAATTTATATGTTGCTATTAAATTTTTATTTTAACCCTAGGACGCTATCATGAATTCAATTTCTCTCATATGAATACTTATTCTGATACTACCGTACCCCATAATAAATGCTGTTACGGTGTTATTTGTAATTCCTGCAAACGGCAACTTTCCTATCTATCGAATAACATTGAATATCGAAATAATAAAGCAACTACGTTTCTTTGACTTTATTGATTTTTAATCCAAAGAAAATGTACTAAGGGTGGAATTTCCTTTGTGATAAAATGTCCCAATGTGTCTTTTTTCGACGTTAACTTCTAAAGATCAAGCAGAGTAGCTTCAAAGCTACTATTGTCTCTAAGACTGTTTATACGAAATTATAATACGAAAAATATTAAAACAGATATGTATATACAGAAATAAGAAGGAAAAGCTCAACAAGCGTCAAAGTTACGCGATTAAACAACGAACATCGGAAAGTCTTCTTTGGTTCAGACGAGGCTACGAAAAATCGTATCAACGACACGTTAATTAAAAATACTTTAATCGTATTTTTGATCGTTGACCCGAGTCAAGAATCACGATTCGTTTCAAGGAATATTTCGCGCACGCTCTTTGTGATCGCTATTCTTTCTCTCCCTTCCTTCTTTTTTTTTCTTTTATTTTTTTAAGCCTCCTCTTCACCCCCGTGTCTGCCTCCCTTCCGCCCTTGTGCCCCTAATGGATTACGGACCAGGCCATTTTTCAGCCGAAATGGATTTTCATAAGGGCCGACATTCTCGGCTTTGGCCGACCGCGTGCATTCTCTACCATTCTCCGTTTCACTCTATCTCCGGTCTGCCAAAATGTTTGTAAATAGATGTAAAGTCTGGGAGGGGCTCAGGGGGTTCCCCGCTGGGTGAACAAGGCACCCTATGGTGCGCCACGGCCGGTACATTTCTCGGCCTCTTCACCATTCTTCCCGGCCACCTTTTGTATTTTCTATCACCTCCTTCTACTTTTTCGCTCTTCCTTCCTCCCTTCTTCGTGCTCTTTCTCCATCCTCCCACTCGTCTCTCTTGCCGCTTCTATGCCCCTTCTGTTTTTCTCCTTTTAATCTTTCCTCGTGCTCTTATTGGTTATTAGTCATCTTAGTACTCTTTCGAAGTTTCATTTGCATTTGATTCTCGATCAGGTACACGCTATTCAAAGATATTCGGATTGTCGCTTATTTTTCACAAGACATATGTTAACGACGAAACTGCAAGTCAAGACGTAACCGGCTTGGTTCTCCATAATCACAGTTGTTACGCGTAATAATTATTGTTTATCGATTATTATTGAAAAGTAGCATTTGACATTTTACGTAAGACACGTATTACGCGAATGAAACGACCTGATTTATAATGAAGTAACCGAGAAATAAAAGCAGCGAAACACGTTCAATCTACGTCGAATATTATCACATGTTTTAATATTTGTAGTCGGCGGCCACTTATCGCTTTATTATCGGTGTCATACTTCTTTTATTTCCTTCTTGTCACATAGTTTGTTCGTGGGAAAGTTAAATAACGCGAGTTGTATCAAAATAGAAGTTTCGATCATTTCGATGTAAGATTAAACAATAAAATAGAAACCAAGGTATCCAGGCGTCTGCGCGTCGCCAGACGAAACACGATCTCGCCGAAATTGGTTTGCGAAAGGTTAGTGAAAGTGCAGAGCAAGTTGTCTCGAAGCCTGAAAAATCAGCGGAGCGTGAATGGACGCGTATCGACGCGTAGCTCCTCCTCGATGGCGATACGCGCGTGACACCTCACGATATTACAATCCGATCGTCGACGACGCGTGAAACACGGCCGCCGACAGGTTTACGCGAAAATTTTCCACACCGCCAAGGAGAGGAAGAAAAAGAGGAAGAAGAAGAAGAAACTCGAACGACTAGTGGAGTGGAGGAACGTTACGAAAGGCGAATAAAAGACAAAAAGCAAACCAGTTTTCGGTGGATGATGGATACGACAGGGATAATGTCTTCCAGTTCGAGCAACCCATCTCTGCCTCGTCTCTCACCTCGATACCCGTTAATTATCGAGCGTCTATCACTTACACCTGGTTTACATGCATCGTATCTTATCTCGTACGACCGAGCGGCCGTGTTAATTCCACGACCAGCTGCTACGTGGTTAACCAACTCGAGTTAGTCAAGCAATTTCAATTCCGTATTTCCGAACAGCGTGATTCGCATTAGATTCTTACTTTAACTTTTACTTTTCATTTCTACGATGGTTCTCGCGGAATTGGTTAGGCAAGAGATATCGCTTGGTTATATCAGTGATATTTTACTGCGTCGTCAGCCGGAGAAAAATGTTAATTTCGTATACGCCAAGTTTTTATCGGCGAATTATGAGTTTACTGTCTGCTCCGTTTCATACCACCGTTTTATACTGCTCTTCGAGGAGCTCTTTATTACCTTTTATGGCTTGGCATCAGATACGTTATTAGTTATCGTGACGTGTTTCAAGTATCATTTTCATCCGACAGAATAAATCAAAGTATCCTCCTTTATTTGGTCATTTTGACCATCGAAGAATTAAGTAAAATGTTTCTGACGCTGTTGTCACTTCTTATGGAATTATAAAGAAACGCGCAAAGAGAAATTGGTTGGTTGATATTTTTCTGCAGCAAATGCACGATTCGCAAGAATTTGTAGAAAATTGAACGACCCATTGGCGAATTCGAAAATTATTATTCGTGGATTTTAGAACTTTGAAAGAGAGACAAGTACTTAGGAGAAACTTTTCTAGTGTTTTTAGCGTTAAATGTCGAGCTGAAAATCGCAGTGGCCTGAGTCGCATTTCGCTTCGACAATTCGAATTCAGCCGCGTATTTCAATTCTTAAACGTATCGCTCCTTGCTCGAATCTTCTTTCCTGCCATTCCTTGGAATCGCTGGAAGCAGAGGTGAGAAGGTCAAGGAAAGGCGCAAAGAATAAAGAAGACGAAGAAGAACACAGATAGTGAACGAATGAAGGGTAGAGAGAAGAGAAGGGAAAAGATGGGCCAGGTTTGGGTCTGAAAAGGGGGTTGGGTCCCGAGATGAACGAAGATGGTGAACTCGGCTCCATCTCAGTATCCAGACTCTGGGCCCCGCCCCCGCCGGTTCTCTTCTCCAGTCCTTCTCCACCTCCAGGCCCGTTTCTCAGCTTCACCTTCGTGTCCAGACCAACCTTTTATTCCGTTCTTCTTGTTTCAGTGCCTCGTACACGTTCCGCTCTTCTCTCCCGCTTACGTTCCCATCTCTCCCAGTCTCTTGGTCCTCTCGTGGTCGATTTCTTTTCGTGGTCCTCCCCACCAGGCGGCGTTTCGTTCGTCACCTCCTCCACCTCTTCTTCCAAAGCTCTCTTCACAGCATGATTCGAGGCCCCGAAAAAAGAGAGAGTAGCGGCCACAGACTGCTTCTTCTACTCTTTGCTCTCGATATTCCATTCACTAGAGACGAACCGCCCAGGCGTCAGCTGATCTCCGGTCAGGAAGTCACTTCCGCTTCGCTGGAAACGGATCCCTCGACACCTCCGACTTCGTCTCACCAAGCTCGGCCAAAAGAGCGCTCCTTTATCGGTTCGCTGATCATCGGGAATTCGAATTCTCAGACAGTGAGATGTCCCGGATGATTCTTTTATGGGGCTTTAAACGACCCCCCCCCTCACTCCGCTACTCAGAAACGCCGACTCGAGCGTAAAACGTCAT
Source organism: Bombus terrestris (assembly GCF_910591885.1). Taxonomy (NCBI): domain Eukaryota; kingdom Metazoa; phylum Arthropoda; class Insecta; order Hymenoptera; family Apidae; genus Bombus; species Bombus terrestris. Next base: position 6,187,958 of record NC_063283.1, on the reverse strand, counting down.
TTTCTTCTTCTCTTCCTCCCTCCTCCTCTCCACACTCTCTTGCTTCCTGAAGATTTTGCCGAGCAGATTTTGCGCCATGTCGTTCTTTCGATCGTTCTTCACGAATACCAGAGGGTTTTTAGTTCGCTTTGATATCGTAAAAGACAAGTAGGGGTTCCGTATAGAATTTCTGGTTTAATTCTGATACGGAAGAGAAGCAAGAGTTGGGTGGTATAGACGTCGTTCGAATAATTTCAAACGTCAGGAATAAAAAACGACGAGTTACATTTTTCCTAGGATAAAATAATTTCAAAATTCCATACACTTTTAACCCGTCGCGTATTTCTAAATCTCCCTTTGTATTTGCTTCTGGGGCTGAATATCGTGCGTATATATCTGCTGGCGGATGAAAGAAAGTTTAGCATTGATAACACTATGAATTTTACTAGCTTTTGTGCTAACAATGTTTTATTACGTGGATAACAGTCATCAGACTCTGTGATATATACTACATTCATTGCTCTTATTGCACATAAATCCATTTTGTGAAATTCTGGTATCTTATTATACTTTATAAATTCTTTTTTTCTTATCTTTTTTTATCTTTATAACTAACCGCTTGCTTTCTCCTGCTCAACTACATCAACAGTAGCTCTTCAATTACAATCACTGATATATCATCTTCTGATAGTATGCCAATAGCAATATCTTCACTGTCGGTTTCTTTTGCCTCCTTATTTTTAAATAGACGTTTTTAAATGTTGAATCAAGCATGGCAGACACGAGGTTGATCGATCTGAACGATTGGTAATGCACGCGTTGGAGGACAATGGCCCAGGGCCCAAAGAGATGACACGGCAACAATGGAGCCCGTGTTTTGAAGAAGACTCGCGCGAGCTCTGTCAAGTGTTTGTCGAGCTCTCTAGATGGTACCAGGTGAAGAGCAAGAGCCTTCGCTCCTGGACGACCTATCTCACGCTTCTTCATCTTCATCCCGCCACCCTCTCGGCTCTTTCCACCTCGGCTGCGCACGATTACCAGTACTTCAACAAGCATCGAACGGCAAATAACCGACAACTTCCACTTTTTATCGATTGTTTCTTCTGTTTTCTTACGCGGTAAATTAAGAATTTCGACTTTGAGTCGACAGTTTTTTTTTACGAATTCGTTCAGAGATTGCTTGGTAAAGGAAGAATTTCGTGTTTACGTTAACAAGTTCTTCCGCTCCTTCGTTTAGAATTCGTTCGGCGAATCGAGAATTTTGACTTCGAGTAGAAAGTTCTGTTTCATTAATTCGCCATTAATTAACAGATCGTTTGATGAACTGGAAATTTTGAATCTGAATCGATAATTTCTTGTGTCTCGATGAACCATAAACTTCAATTTTCTTTCTTTCCGGAAACTGAAAAATTCGACTATAAATCGATAGTTTCTTTCGTTCTACCGTTTACAAGTTGCTCGATGAACTAAGGTCTTCAACTTCATATCTTCGGTTATGGCCACGAAAGATGCCCGTAGCCATGATCTCGATCGATCACAACAATTTTTGCGGTCACTGGCGGCAACTTCGAATTAAATTTCGGACAACGAGACGACCATACTTCCTGGAAGCCTACAGAATGCGAACTTCGATCTTCGTATGGAATTTTCGAGACCCGTGGACAGTCTCGAATCTCGTCGACGTCCTCCAGGCTTAGGTTACATCCTTGTTGCATACCTGCACGGCTACACAATCGTGGAAGATTGGACGTAACGCGGGACCATCGATTGATCAGCGGATAAATAATTCATGGCAGATTCCTAACGAGAAGAACTTTGAACTTCCGACGCGTTCCAACTTGATCGATGTCAATATCAGCATTCTTATGGCGGGCATGTTGTGTGGGGATATGGTTAGGCTGCTCTTAGCTGATGGATATTTTCTCAAAGTCAGAGATGTACCAATTACTAATTATTAATTATTAATTACGAGGTTGGTACGTGTGAGATGTTGTTTCTCAGAAGATCCAATTTGATGGGGTAATATAAATGAACTATTCCGAGCTATTGACTGCTGATTAAAAATTAAACAAGAAGAATGTCACGAGAAGATTTTTAGCTATCGCGAATAATTACAACAATCGTCTGATTAAAATTTGAGGAAATCATATGAACATGAAATCGTCAAAAAGATTACAGCCACCTCCTCCTTTCCACATAGAGAATATTCGAATAAATAATTTGAAGAAAAATAGTAAGTGAGAAATTCCATTTCAAAAATTCGCGAGTTCTACCTACAAATTGTTCTTCCTTTTGCGTTGCGATAGTTACTACGATGGAAGCAATAACACGTGATTGCAGTGGATTATCATCAAAGTTACAACGACTGTAGCGGATCGAACACACTTTTGCATAGCAGACGAGATGAAAGTTCGCAAAAACTCGTTGTTCACCGCCGAGCAAATTTCTCCAGTCGATACCAAAAACTCATTCACTGACTAATTAGTTTAACGATACTCTATAACCAATCACACTATATACATTTTACGTATCATCGCATGTCACGTGCAATTTTGCATTTTCAGAAATCCCATAAACGCATGAACCTGCACTCTTTTTACCCAACCCTACCAAACGCCTACCGAACTAACATTTTAAGTTACCACCCTAAGTCACCGCTCTAACTTCCCAACTACCCCATTTCCTCAGCTACCCTAACTTCTCAGCCACCCCAAAGCCTTTTCCAACACCATCGTCTCTCTAATTTCTAGCCTAGTCCGAGGAGCGTTTTTCCTGGAAGCGGCTTGGTGGATCGAACGATCGTACGCGATCCAAGTTACCTCGAACCTGTCCCGTGGAACCGATCGCGGGCCGTGGTACTCGTTGTCCCGGTCAGCTCGGGTTACATCCTTATTACATACCTGCACGGTAGACACGATCACGGGCACGGACCAGTCGAGGTGGTGGAAAGAAGATCGAAGTCGACGGGCTGCGAGGCCCTTTTGTCTGTGGGAACGGATTACCGTTCGCTCGAGTTAGAGTCACCGCGTTCGGGACGATCGACCGCGTACTATACGAAGAAAGAGAGAGACTCTGAACTCTTCTGAAGTCTACGTGGAAGTAGAAAAAGAAAAGAGAGAGAGGGTGAAGAGGGACGTGTTGTTTTCGCCCTGAGGCTACATCACGCCCGTCGTCGACAGAAACTACGACGAACGCGACCGCGGGTGATGAAGCCTCGAACCGCGCGATCGGTGCACGCCTCGTCGCGTCCACTGACTCGTCACTCAATCTTCTCAGCTCCTTCCTCCTTCCTCCGCTTTCCTTTTCATTTATTTCTCGCATTAGGCGTCGCTTCTTGCACCACCCTCTCCCTACGCTGTATCCTTTTTTATTCGGCTCGAAGATGTTTCTCTCGATAGGTATCGTAGAGATCGGTCGAAAGCCATACCGATGAAGCTGGCAAATTGAAATACAGAGAAACAATTACCGGCACTGTGTTTCTAAATTTCTCACGGAACTTCTGACTGTTTACTATGCTTACCTCTTTACGGTAGATTCTTGAAAATAAATTGCCTGCTGTTTCAAATAATTGTCAATTAATTATAGCGTACTGCAGCGTCGTAATTATTTATCGTTCTAGTCGACGCACGTATGGTAAGTCGTACAACGATAATAAATGAATAAAAATCAATAATAAAATTGGACAACGCACGACGTGTTGGGTTACAATCTCGAGTGGCGTTCTGTCTAAGCGATTCGCACCTACTTCCACGTTCTATGTGTTCTTCAAATAACCAGGACGAGATACTATTTCGAGATTCCAAACAATCCGTACTCCGTAAATGCATTAACACGGCTATTTACGGTAGCGGTTATTCTATTTATCGAGTCCATTAATTGTCAACGAAACCCTCCAATTACGTGAAGCATTCTAAAAACGTCTCCAACGTTCCACTCGTCACTCGGCCACTCGCGCGAAGAAGAGGAGAGAGAAGGCTTTTACACTTCGTTCCTCGAGTATGTGTGCATCCTCGAAATACTTTCACCGTCACCTAAAATGCTGGATGTGGAAAGAAAAGAAAGAAGCGAAACAAAAGGGCTGAGCGTCGAGAAATTGCCGTCAAGTAGAATACACTTCCAGAGAACAACTACTCGATGCTGGAATATTCTATTCCAAACAGAACACGGAAGAAACGTCCAGCAAAGCAATAAACTCGAAACAAGAGAACACAAGAAGACCATTAAAGGCGAAACACATCTTTCGCATTCCGGCGAAGAAAGCCGCTGATATTATTGACACACGTAACGGCATTGTGCGAGGCAAAGGTCAGAAATATCCAGATGATCAATTATTCTTCTTATCATAAAAGTTTGTTAAAATATCGATGAATCGACTCGTAAACCGTAGCTTGAAAGTTTATTAAACGTGAATTTTAGCGTAGCTTTAATCGCAAACTAAATAAGTAACGTTCATGGAGGGAAAGTTATTTTTAATTTATTTTCATTCACTCGATGCCTAAAACGGATTATTTTCGCAAGATCTGATCAAAGAGAAGAACGATTCGCTGGTGCGAATGTAAAAATCCAAAAAGTTTCATATAAAATCAACGGGACGACTGATTAAACGACTGATATTAAGCATAAAACAGAGAAAAGACCGCAAATAAAATAGCTATAAAATAGTGTAATGTCTCTAAAATAATTACATACTTAACAAAACAGTAGCTGTGACAATGACAAAGAAAAAAATAATTGCAAATTTCCCCTCTTAATAAATTTTTAATCGAATTATATTCCATCGAGGAGAAGCAAGTGTCCGGATACTCTCAAGACCTTTTAGCGGCAGTATACACGACGAGCTTTTAAGTTAAGGACACGAAACGTCCTACGCCTTTCACCTGGCCCGTGAGAGTTATTTAAAAGCCGACTTTTTTTCTCGGCTTCCCTCGCTTTTTCAATGGAGAAAGCTGTTGAAACGCGTACATCCGAGTTTTATGGGCAGCCAGGGTTACTCGGTTGACTGGGTTAGTCTCGTCTGGTTAGTGTGATTGTTTCGTTGAGTAATTGTGTCGCCTTATTGTGTCGAAAGAATGACGCGTGTTTTGAGCGAAGGAGGATGGGCGAGATATCTTTTTGAACGGCTCTGGCTGAATCGTCCGCTGGTTTCCTGTTTCGTGATGAATGGACGTGGTTGTGAAGGTTGATTTATTTGAGGAGTGTGACTTGTCTCTTCTTTATTTGAAAAGTTTAGAATTCGAGGTTAATGAATTTTATTGCGGCACCGCTTTTTAACCTTTGACACTTTTACAATTTCTATCTCGTTTTCGAAGAAACAGCATTAAAACTTAACACACTTTATTCTTTATTAAAACCGCCATTTCATTTAGTTTTGCAGGTGAATGTGTATTTTCTCATCTCGCTCGAAGGATGCAAAAAGCAGTAATAAATATTTGTCTTGGTAATTATACCTTTGGCTTGCACAAAACTTCGTCGATATATCAGCTACTTTTACAAGATTTATATCTTCGGACCAAACAGGTTTCCATTTTCGTGTACGTCGTTAAAATTCTTCTGTTTAATCATAAAGCGACATTAAAACCAAAAAAGAAAAAAAAATCAAAAAATATAGAGTTCCACGTGACCTTTATTCGTAATTACTTGCTATAAATTTGAAAAAAAAAAAGGAAGAAATATAATGCACACACTGTATAAAATTCACACACTGTTACCACAGATCCACCGAAATGTCCTTAACTCAAGAATCTCGTCGCGTATCTCGCGGTCCATGAAAAACGAACGAAAGAGAGATCGAGAGAAGGAGCATGCTCTTCTCGAAGAGGATTAGAAGAGAGACGAAGGCGAAAGAAGAAAAAGAGAGGGAGCAGAGAGAAAAGGAAAACCGTGGGTATACGTATACACGGAGTGGACGGATATCGTGTTCCAAATCGGGATCCGAGGGATCGGGTTATTAGGATCGAAATGAATGTAAATCCCCTTAACACGATCCCCGGCCAAAACACGGCTACCCGCGGCTCCGAAAGTGGCCAGATTAGATACCGTATGCTGGCCTGTGAGAGGCTGCCTCGCCACGATCCTGTAGGATGTAGAAGCCTGATCCTATCTCTCGCCCTCCTCCGCGTCCAGTGCAGACCTTTTGGGGATCTACTCTGTGAACGAGCCTTAAATCTCTCGCGGACACCGCATCGCAAGGAATGCCTGGTGCGCGGCCGACCTAACGAGCTTTTAATCGTCGAACCGATGAGACGCGACGTCCCAAAGACACGTGACACAGCGTCGTCACGTGCCCTCGCATACCCAAATTATGTCACCCTTACTTTCTTTCGTTCCTTTTTCTTCTCTGCCTTATGATTCCTTACAAGGGAACCCATAGATTCGAAAAATTATGAAATTCTGCGGACACGCGAGGGATATATTGGTATTACGCACGCAGATTCACTTTACGAGGGGGTGAAATTACCACACCTCTGGAAAGCTGGCTATTTTCCGTCATAATTCGCGAGCTGTAAGAGATGGAAAAATAGTTTTCGGACAAGTTTTTTTTTTTTAATTAGGAGCTATCATGTGGTAGAAAATTTATCACTGACAATGCAAAATGGAGAAATAGCCCGATGGAGTCAATCTCACTCACTTGAAGTGAATTTGGCCAGCGAAAAGAGATTGCGTGATACTTATTCATTGGCATCCTTCATTCAGGTGATCCTTTATAAAATAATCGAGTTTCTGTCAAAATGGGAGAAAATACGAAAAAATTGGTCGAACGAGAAATGTTCGGTTCCACGGGAAAAATATTTCGACGTATGTATACAACGACGATGTAGGTGGAAAGGACTGCATGATCTCGAGGCCAACACATTTCTTTTGCATGAGATCTTATATTTTTTTAAATGGTACTCTATATTTTTTATACATCATCCGATTTGTTCTTTTAATTCTCTAGAAAAATATATTCAGATGCTTGGATCAAAAATTGACGTTTAAAAGACATTTTAACTTTGATGTTGTAAAACTTATCGTACGAACGACAAGGAAATACAACGCGGTCTACACTTTTTTGTTTATATCTTCCTTGTCTTCCATACGATAATTTTACACAAAAATCCCTACAAGCTTTTCGATGTATACGATGTACATTTAGCGTTGATTATTAAAGAATTGAAGCTTAACAGGTGGATTGCGGAGCCGAGGTCGTTTGGCTATTCCATATAACTGAAATGTTTTCTTTCTTAAGTACTTTTATTTGTTCGTTTTCTCTTTTTTTTCACTACTTTTCCTACTCTCGAATTTTTATTATTTCAATCTTGCCCATCTTAACATACGAGACAGGTTTCCAATACTTTAAGGAAATGCGTGACATCAAATTGAAACGAGGAATCACGCGCGCCGATAACTTCGACTCTGCATAGACCAACCTAATAATTACTAGCTACTTGTTAATATATTTCACCCTCTTATCGGAAAACATACAAACATTAAGAAAAAGGAAAAGAACTGGCAGAAAAGAAGCAGAAACAGCGGGATACCTGTAATTAGCAGAAAATGGTATCTACGTGCTACGATGCTTTGTATAAATTACGTCGATCCAACCGAAGATAACGGAACAAGGCTGCAAATTTCTCGGGGCGACGTTTCAATGTAGCTTGCTACGCGCAGGAAATCAATGTTCCAGTGAAAGCAACAGTTTTACCTGTTGATATATCGACTGGTCCCGTATCGACTCGATTTAATCGAGTCTATCGGAACTGGCCAACAAGAAACGTACCATTTACATCGATCCTATCGATGCAAATCAAAACGATAAAGTTCAGTCGGGCCAATTACACGAATGTTCTACAAACGATTTAATCGAACCTACAAATACGTACAATCAGCATGTATAATCGTGTTTTACTCGTTATCCAATCGGCATTATCGTTAATTACTCTATAGTTGTTTTCATTATTCGTCAAGCTTTCGTACGTGGACGACACATTAACATTTTCGTCAACGTAAAATAAAACCAAAGAAATAAAACCTAAATATCGTGGAAATTTATCACACCCTCTAAATATATCCAATGAGTACTTTGCTTTCGATATGTCGTATATTTTTGTATACTGTACGCGTCGTATACATGTAGTTTCGCGCTTCTAAAAACTTCTTATAGACGCATAAACATCCGCTGTCTGGTCGTACGTATCGTACAACGCGTCATGTTACATCGGTGCGTACGAAATTTCGTTTAGTTGAAGCTTGCACTCGACGATAAAAGCAAAATCGACTTTTCTTGCGACTCACAAAGATACATCGTGGATCGAAAGCAATAACTTACTCAGGAATTATTTCGATCTTTTCACGATGAAGACAGATCGTATTTTTAAGGAAGTTTAGTTCGTTAAATCGAAGATTTCTAAATATAAATTACACATAATATTTTAACGTTTTATATCTAATAAAATGCTACGCTAAATAAGTATAATAAATGTTTAGAAAAATCTTAGAATAAGCGATGAAAAATCCGCCTTCCTCAACAAAATTTTGGAATTTTCAACGTAACGAAATACGTATATATCTAGATTAAAAGACACGTGTATCACGATGATAAATCCATCATTCAGCGATAGAAAATAAATGTCAAGGGGAGCGTGTTCGCATCTGGCGAGTCAACGATCTGAAAATAGTCTGGATGATTGATCGTGCTAAAACCCGCAGCTAAAAGCCGATTGTTTTCTAAAACAACGGTCGAACGGATTCTGCCAATTCTAAATCCGACTTCCAGAAAACAAACTTCGAACGTAGCACCGAAATACGATAGAACTGACCTTTGTTTCGCAGGTGACGAATGAAAACGAAAGACTGGAGACTTTGACCTTGCGCAAAAGAGAATCCTGACGTAATAAAGTCCATTGATCGGATCACGAATATAGAATGCGGTCCTTGTGGGTATAAAATTTGAATGGAGACGAGTAGTTACACAATTTCTATTTTTATTTCGTTTATCGATCGATCGAATGACGCGTGACGTTGATTTGAAGATGGTTGTCATCGTGAAGCTCTACCTGCGAGCGACTTAATTGAACAGTCAAGTGCAACCCTTTAAAGATGATTAGGAAATGTCGTCGTATATTTTATTCTTTTCTTGTCTCAATTTTTTATTTAGCTTTGCTTGGGATATTAGAATATATATTATTTTCTTTCGGAATTTTTTCTTCGAGAAAATAAATTATTCTTCTTTTACCATCATTTTATGAAGAGGATTGATTTAATACAAGATCATCTCGAAAATGAAGAATATTAATTCAACTTGATCCAACAGGATGTTATTTTACTGTCCGGTAAATAATTAATCGAATTTTTATTTGATTTTTAATTCAGTTCGACTTGTGTCCATTTAAAAGCTTTAAATTTCTACTTGCAATAGAAAACAATTTAAAAGAAGAAAAAGAAGAGAGAGTAATAGCGATAAAAATGAAATTGAAATAGCATTCAATAGACTTATCACAGTGACGCTATCTAAATTGATCGTTACTTCAGTCCCAAACGAGCGAGCCTTATCAAAACTGAATTTAAATTCCGCCAAGTGGCATAAAACCGCAATAAACGATTTAACTATCGCACTATCGACCGAACGACTGCATTAACTATCCTAGACGTCGCTACTGTATTGCATCGTGTGCCTTTTCATGCTTTATACGCGTCGAAAACGGCGTAACTCGCGAAAGCTCGTCGTGAAAAATTGTCGACAAACTCAATTAACCAGTCGACCCGATTAACACTTTAGCTAGTTCGCTGTGCGTTGCATTATCGTGCAAACGGTTGCATTAAACGCAGCTGGTGTTCTTTGGCTCGCTGTGCAACCAACGTTCACGAGCGTGCGAACAACAATCTGCGTTGGCAATTAAGACGTTAAGCATCCCGTGATCCTCGTTTGCGACCAGCATAACACATCGACGCGGCTAATTGACCGGCTACTAATTAATTACGCGGATTAATCGACAGTTAATTCCTTCGTTTAGCTGTTCTTAGCTACTCGCGGCTAATATTTACATAATTTTTTAATTTGTAGCTTCGGTTAAGTTTGTTCGTTTGAAATTATTTTCCATAGAAATAAAAATCCTTTTGCGATGTTAAAAATTGTTATTCTCTTTAAAAGAGACGAACGTAATAGGTGACGAATGAACGCAAAGTGATGACAGTGAATTAAAAATTACGTAAATAAATGGACGACGATGGAGCATTCTATATTTTTAAATTTTGCATATAATTTGGAAAAGTTCTCTTGAAAAAGTAGCTGTCTGATTTTGAAAGAGTAGTTCTGATGGAGATACAGAACTCCATATAATACATACAATGATACGAAAGTTGGTATAATAGCATTAAAAGGAAAGTGATCTAAGTCTATGATTCGTGCGACGACAGATCCAAACTTAAAATATCGTGGTCGTTTCTGATCAACGTATTGTCTGGTTATGAGGAAATACGATAACAAGTGTTTATAACCGGTTGTAATATCGTTTTGATTCGAAAAACAGAAATTAATCGCTGGTATAAATGAGCTGCTTGTCTGCCAAACAAGAACTGACAAACAGAAGAATAAAACGCTGGCGTCTTCCTGATATTTCCGGATAACCCGTAAGATACATTTCACAGAAACCGAGTGTCCGATGTCTTTGTTCGATAACGTTAAATGACAATAGGTCAGTTACGACGCCACACTCTGTCAAGGTTTCTGTAACACGTGATCTGCTTGCGAAGCATAGCAGAGATCATGCTTCAGAATATGAATCACAACGTTTGTGTGCGTGTAACCTAAGTACATTCCATAAATTCTTTAGATAATTACAAATACACTGCGAATGTTTTTCTAATTATATTAATTAGATTTCTAAATCTTAATAAATTGCTGTAAATCTCTATAAATCTCGCACATTTCTTTCATCCTATTGTATTATAAAAAAAGTACGTATTACGTATAAAGACCAGCTTGGATATCTTGCTGTAAAATTGCTACTAAAATTCCGTACGTTTAAATCTTATCCAAATGTACAAATGTCTATGATACGATAAAATTTCTATTTATAAACCGAGCGGAATAATTTCTAACACAAGCTATTGTAAAATTAAAAGCATTTTATTATTATTATTGCATAATCTTAATCAAGCATCGATACAACGACAAACGTATAATTTCCCTTGCATCGATTCATTAACAATAATTTATATAATATAAGCCACGAACACGATTGATTGAAAGAAGGAAATATGAATGGAGAAATTAAGAAACGATAGTCGTTTCGATGTGCGAATTTTTTGCAAATGTACGTGCATGAATAGTTTAAGGAAGTTTTGACGTTAAGTCAAGATTGAAAGCAGGAAAGCGTTTCCCGGAGCAGCGGTCAACAAATTACATGGCGTTTTATGGTTTGCCAGGGGAATTATGCGCTTCGTGGGCGGACGATTATTTATCTTGTCGTCCCCGTAATTACTTCGTGGCCACGGGTCGAGATCTTCTAAGGCACGTGACTGTGAATCACACCGGCGAGCTTCGTCTCTTCGGATTTCTGACGAAGAGAAGAGAACGGCGAGAATCGCGAGTTCCAACGTTACATCCGAAGTCGGACGTGCGTCGAGTAAATCAATCAGAAGTATCCTACAATCGCTTCGTGCTAGTTAACATTAATCGATTCAATAAACGTGGATCGAGTTTAATTACCGATTTTGTTTATAATCGACGTTCGCGCCGTTTTGCTCGTTTTCTGTCCCTTGAATCTGACTTTCTTGCAAATAAGAAGCGAAGTTTATACTAATGGAATTTTGAGAAGTCAAAATGGGACGTATCCAATCGTTTTAAACGATATTTGGATTAGATTAATATGTTTTGGACTTGAAGTTATAGCTCGGCGAAATGCACTGTGTCTCATAGTCATGACGAATGAAATGGAACACGCGTCGTAAAGTTCAGTAATCGTTAATTAACTATTAAGATAGTTACGATGTAACTTGATATCGTATATGATTATTTGTTACGATGAAACAGAAAGATGTGACATCCGAAATTGTACAATTTTTAACTTCTTTTATACTTAAATTTCGTATACGTGCTGCTTTGTTCAGAGATTCAAATAAAACTTTGAATACATTTACATAGTAGTATTATGAATTCTGTGCGTAATAAAGGAAATTTTATGCGGTAGATGGATTTTAATAAAGCTGGTATATGAAAAATTTTAGTCGCGTGGGAAAATGGCTTCTTGATAATGAATACAGGTATTCTGTGTGTTTCTCGTCCGACGTTTCGTTTTTGCTCGATAAATATATCAGTAAAGTACATATTTGAGGATAAATAGCTAAGATGTTACTAAAAATACTCCAAAATTAGACCATAAAACTTAAACGATAAGAGACCTGATATTTCCTAAGACAATCCACAAATATTACGCGTCTTATCTGCCTTTACATTCCTATAAATTGAGCAATTTCTATACTAATCTTCTTTTAGTCTTCAATGAACATACCATAACGTAGTAAATTACACGTCCGTATCGAATATTTGATATTTCATACTTCATTGATTTTTATAATGGCGATTTTCATATTAATAAAAATTGTTATTTGATTTGATTGTGTCGTAACGATTTTCAAATTACAAAAAGCTAAAAGCATTTATCGCATCACTGCCATCGATCATCGAAGCTCAGAAAGACAGAATCTCTGGTAGAAAATTTACGGAAGCAAGAATTTCTAATCTATCCTACGATCTGTGCGTTAAACAGCGTTAAACAGAGATCAAGCGATAGATCTTTCGCTCGTCTCGTAAGTCACTCGACCCTAATCACGTTTGTTAACGAGAACTAGTTGAAAGTTTGCGTCAGAAGCCGGCAATACGATCGATTGTTAAGATAAAGAATGTTTCGAATCGGCTCGTTATTTTGAATTCTGTCACGTATTATCGCCGCGCGTTTTTAACCATCGAATATCCAGTTGAAACCATCGATCGTACGCGATTCTAGATGCATCAACCTATGACGCAACGCAACGGAAATAAATCTGGCGGCAGAATAAAAATTTGAAGTTTCCGTATACATTTATACAAGATTTAGAAATTGTAAAAGTTGGGAATTTCGTAGACGTAGCGGCTGTAAGAAGTTTTGTTGTCAATTTTTTGAAACTTCCAAAATGATAATTTTATTTCAGGGATAACACTTTTTGCTTGATAAGAATAATTAGTGTCGTTTGTTTAATACACTTTATACAAATAAAAATATATATGTAATCGTTAATTCACATCCTTTCATTTATCCGATAAACAATTCAAAATAGAAACAATGGGGGATTACGATCATTCTTCATGTCATTTTTCTTCAAGCTATGTTACATGCCACCGTTTACTCTACTCGACGAGCCACATAATGTTAATTAGATAATTGTACGTTGCCGTTACGCAAGAAAACTACAATCGTACAATGACGATAAAAGAAATCCGTTGATAGAAGTCTCTCAACCAGTAATGCCAGCCTTTAAACACTGCTGTGTTAATTAATAAACTGCGTATTTTTGCGCGTGGAAAAAAGAAACCGCGATCGCTTAGATTAGATCACCGATGTCCTTTTTCATTTACAGTCAATAGACTGTTTGTTCGTCGATTTAACGACGAATAGCAACTATTCCTGCTATTGAAACGCTTTATTATATTTTTCCTGAAATAACGTAGCTATCTATTCATATTATAAAGAAATATTTAAACATCTCGTCTAGATTAATTTAATCAGGTCTAAGCAAAGAAGACGATATTTTTATTACCGTTCTTTTGTGGTCGAAGGTTTTACTTGTACTCGTCTGAGAGGAAAAACGAGATTCAAGCATGGAAATGTTAAATTACGTCGTCAAATTTTATTATAGAAAAAGAAATCGATTCCGTGTTGCCTAAGCAAACACATCGATTTGCTATGATATATATAGAAGGGCTAATATATCATATTAATCGTCGATATAGAGTGAGAAGTCTCGGTCGAATTGTCATTAATCATGAAATCACGATCGTGATAAATTGAAATTTATCGTATCTTGAAAAATCTAACCAATAGCCCAACTTCCTACTCGCGTCATGACACGATACCATCTCATTTGCCGACTAAAAATTCCATTAGAAGAATCAATTACAAATAACACCGGGCAAATAAGATAAGTGTCTCGAAAAATGAAAAAAAAAAAAGAAAAAATGCTATTTTAACGAACTAAGGTATCAACACCATTCCAACACTGTGCTAAATCTCGACTCCGTTATCTATAAAGCTCCCGATATCAATCGAAAACCTTTCCAAACCTGCAATAAATCTCGATTGAAACCAGATTGAACAATTTCCAGCATAACACTACTTAAATACTTCGAAATTCCTCTTAGGAAATCGCACGAGCTGACGAAGCAAGTAGAATTCCAGCGAACTCCCTGTCCAAAGAAACGCTCCCTTGCGGCTTGAGAAATGGTCCAGCCGTCTAGAGCGTCGATCTTTCTCGCGGCCCAGCGATCGAACTCGGGGAACCGTATTAACGCTAGCGTATTAGCCATAAATTCAATTACGATCGAGATTAAAGCGTTGCAGAACTTCGGTTACGCTCGCCACGTTCGCATCTATCTCCGTCTCTCCGTCGTGCAAACTGACAGAGCGGTTACGTTTAACCGTAAGTTACAATGTATCGGACATTTCTCCGGCGCGTATAGTTCCTCCGGTATTTTATGGGGCATTGTGATGTCGGCCATTATTCACGGTGCAGTTATAACGAAGGATTAAATTATAATGCGCGCGTTTTCCACCGTGGTTAACGGTACGACTATTATTGTAACAATAAATATGCATTCGTAATTGCCCGAAGCCGCGGCCAGCGTGAATGAAGCGGCGCATAAATATGTTAATTCTGGGCATAAAATTCCGGCCGTGTAATTACGATAAATTCATTTATGAATCTTTCGAGCGGATGGGGCCCCAGCGAAATCGGTAATTTCCCAGTGAAAAAGGAAATATGCGAGGAATGGTAAGGCGAGGATGAAAGAGGTGAGACGAAATGCGACTTTTGTAACCGAGGGAATATTCTGTTCGAAAATTTACGAAAAGCAACGAGATAGCCACTCCTCGATGCCAAGGAGATACCGATGACGGAGGACTTTAATTATGTCGGACCGTGATCATGTTACTACCGTGGGCCACTGACGCGGCCTGTCGCGACAAATCTGATGGGGCTATTCTCCGTTGTTTTCGATAGATCCTCCGTGTTTTTTACTTCTTTTGATTGTTTTTCGGCTGATATATACGGTGGACTGGAATTTCTGGTATAGATGGAGTGTGAAAGATCCTATGATCGGAAATAGATTGAGATAATCGTTTCGTAGTTGCATATTTTTCACGAGAGCAGCGATCTTCCTTTAATGTCTCCTGCGGCGCTCTCTTCTTTATCCGTATTTCTAATTTATTTTCTTGAAACATGCATCGCTTGAAATAAAACAGTTGCGTCGGTAGGTACTCAAATAATTCAATTGACACACTAAATGCGTCGGTAGTAGCGGATGTGTTAATCGGACATATTTATCGCGCGATTGTCTCACTGACAATTACGGTGATAAATTTAAACGACATTTTTTTTCATGACATGCTGTCGATATATATACGAACCAACACGTGTGCCGGTACCTGTACGAAACATACTACTATTTTATAAATTATTAACCAACAAGACTTGACATTTTACTGCATTACGCCTCCCTTACAAAAACACCAAAAATGCTATGCTTCTACTATTAGTAACCAGCAAAACGAAATTTTTCGCGTAATCGATAAAAACCTTGACGTCCGAAAACGTTAAAAAGCCACTACTACTCTCGCCACAAGAAACCTTCTCTCTACACGAGTCATCTTAAAACCGCTCCATCGAGATCAATAGTTCAATTTTAGGAAAATTAAACATATATATATTTTGGTAGGAAAATTAAGAACATTTCAGGAAGTGGGGTCGATCAGTTTGGCTTCTGATTAGCTCACGCAATACCTCCCTTAATTTCAACCCTTCAACTGTCCACGAAATACAAAGCTATTGCTACTGAGAGCTCAGATATCGATACCTCGGACATGTTTCGCGGCGATGTCGACCGCACTCGAGTGTTGTGAGCCGATCGTTAACTCTATTGTAAAGGCATTACCACAGGGTGTGCAACCTGTGAGGGTCTCGAAGGTGGACCAAGCAAGGAATTCGAAGGGTCGAGTGGCTCACGAATAATGTAGATTTGTACGTATATCACCTTCTCCCTTTTTCTCATTCTCCTCTCCCTTCCTCTCTTTCTCTCTGTCTCTGAAGTCATGAATAAAAGTGAATAGCTGAACCGGTAACCTAAACCCAAAGCCACTCACCACCTGTTGCTTTTGTATTTGTACAACATGAACGATGTTGCTTTTGGTAGTGGAAAGTGAAACGTGGTTTCACCGGTGGCCTCACGATGGCCATTCCTGTTCTCTTTCGTTGTTTCTCCTCGACAGATTCGTCGGCATAATAGCCAATCGCCAAGGATCAACCGCCCTATCTTTGATCTCCTTCGGTGAACTCCTGCTGAATATAAATTTGCTTCGTGCGGCTTGTTTGAGTTCTCTGTTAACGCGTGACGAATTGTGGAAATGAGAGAAATTTGGAAAATGCGGAGAAGCGGAGATAATTTCGTTTCAGAGATGAAATTTTCGTTGATTTACATACTCTTTCTTCCGAATTTTTTACACTTTTTCTTCTTCTGGAATTTCAGACAGTATCCAAATTATATTCTTGGAAGAATCGCAAAATATACCAAGGTATTTCGCTTCACAAATTTTGTAAATGTTAGATTCCACGGATATGTTAGGTAATTTATACCTATATTGGTTTATTAGATAAAGAAGGATTTAAAGCACATTAGAAACTAATTAACGAAATATAATTTCTTGCAATAGGATTAACTCGATTGACTTGAATTAAAAAGTTGGGAAAAGATATTCACATAAATAATCCAGTTTATATTATTAAAAATCGTATTTCCAACTTTACCGATATATGATTATTAAATGACAGATGATTCGATGAAGCGTGCAACGAAATGTTATAATCCATCGAGAGATGAAAAACAGCAATCGCATTTCAAAAAAGTTGTCTTCGATCTTCCCATAATTTCGCAACATCGTGACCTCGTTACACAGTCAAAAGCCTGGATTAAATTTAAACTAGAACTGGGTTAATCGCTGTTGAATCATCTTTTAATACAGTTTGAAGAAGCATTCTCTTTTCTTTTCTTTTTTCTTTTATCGCATCGATCGAAACAGACGTGTAAATGTTTTTTTAATTCGATAGCAGGGGCAGAGTTTATTTCCATTTCTTTTCACAGAAGTCAACGTATGTATGTATATTCCGGTGATGTAAGAACAGATTCGAGGCGCTACTACGCCTTTATGATCGGGACCGACTAAATTTAGAACGTTGACGCGTGAAGGATTTCTTGAAAGTTGGATCATTTCTGCCCCTCCCGATGACAAACAAATAAATTAAGCAAAATTTCAATTTTGCCATGAAATTGAAACGATAATGCAAACAGATCAATTACTTTCTCGAACAATCGTTTATCGTTAAGTTTCTAAATGCTTCTAAATTCCGTACTATCTCGTGCCTAACACTGAACATGTTCAACAATGATCCGCTGTGATATTACTTTAAACAAGACACGGAGAAATACCTATGCTCCTTTAAAATTCAAGGCATACACCTTACAGTGTGCTACAAAAAGTATTGGCACGCCGTTGTATTTATCATAAGACTATTAATTAATTAAGTTCGAGTACCTATATTAAATATGTATTAACGTTACAAGTATCAAACCACAACGACCCAATTCATAATTCTTCATAGAAATTCGTGTTTCAAATATTTCCTTGAGATCTGAGAAATCCTTGGTAAATTCTACTTTCATTTCTCCTCATAGTTCTAACGCGCAGTATGCCGAAACCTTGTGGCATTAAATAAAAGCGATTTTCTTAGACACGAGTTTCTCTGTTTTGTGACTTAATCGTCGGTACACAGTTGTAGCGTCAAACAATCTACGAACAGTGAAACAGCACAGAAGCTTCTGTGCCTATAATCGTCCACTTTGTTCATCTCAGTCTGCATCGTCGACTCGACTTAACGATATCGTCAGCATCTAATAGGCTGTGGAACCCTTAACAACGTGTCTCGAAGTTGTGACGTAAGGCGTTCGACGCTGAGGAGACATCGCGGATCGTTTGGACGTGTTGGTCGTGAACGACTCGGATGCTCGCCTACAACCGGGATAACGACTCGATTATTGCTTTACAGTTGGCCGGGATAACTGCAGTAACGAGTTTATTGCTCGGCCGTACATACTTGTAAATATCGCTAACGACCTCCGGTACACGCCGCTTCTGAATGTTAATCTTAATTCCCCGTGACAAGACGCGCCGCTACCTGCTTGCTCGTACAAGTGTGAAGAATTGAATTAATGCCGCTCGTGCAGGCTCCGCGGAATTATAACGAACCTCTCCCCTTCGGCCGTAATCTATCGGGGCCCCGTGAAAAAGAACCAGTTGACGCGTTTTCAAGATACCAAGCGCAACAGGGGTCTCTCCGATCTCGTACATTGATTATTCTCCCAGATTACGTCGCCTGATAGCAACGAAAAATTTCATATCGCTGCATCCGCAGTCGATTAACTTTAATTTTCAACTTTCATTTGAATGTTAAAGGAGATTCGGAGATAGCCGCTTACGAAACACAAATGATCTTTTACATAAAATTATAGAACGATCGTGACATAAAATTGCCTGATAAATTTCATATCAACGTGTTTCGGAATGGTTTTCGTTTTATGTAGGCTCTTACTCTACAGCGATAAAGAGTTTTGTATAAATAATAGAATTTGATTTTGAAATTGTCCATTTTTTATATCGGGCAAGTTATTTGTTTATTTTAATTTGTTTATTCTTGGTACTTTTTATGCTACATTCGTTTGATTGTCTCACGCATGCTGTTGAAGCGCATCTCGCATTTTTGTTCGTGTTTAAGACTTAGAATTACGTCAACTGAAACGTGTAGATTCTTACGAGAATCGAATTTCTTCAGATGTTTTATTTATCGAAACACGTATTCATCGTAACGTTAGTTTGACTCTTGCATCGACTCGCGAAAGTATTTGAACACCGACTACAACAAATTTTACGCGTACGTCGTATGTGTAGCGATGAAACATTTCGAAATTTCATTAACACCGTAATGACATATGATTACCACGATTATATTGGTCAAAAGATCAATTCCAAAATGTGTATAGAAGTTACGATTAATAACAGCAATTATCACTTAATAAGAATTTGAATTTAAATCTTATAGAAAATTTGGGATGCTCGTAAAAGAAAATAAGAGACGGAATAGTTTAACTTTAAATATGTTTCATTTTAATATTTACAAAATAGTTGAAAATGGATCGTATTCTTTTATGTAAAATCGTAGAACAATCACATTTCAAATCGTTTGAAAAATCAGCGTGCCAGCTACTGCACTTAGGATTCTCACGGTGGTTAAGCATCGTTTATCACGTGAGCGGCGTTCACAGATTCTAGAGTTCACCCGTTAGTTATTAATGGAGCCGAGCTTTACTTTCAAAGACGACGTTAATTGAAACGATGAATAGCCTTCTGTGTAGCAGTAGAAAAGCCTAGTAAAGCGTAGACGGTAGCTGTATCCTACCTGTAAACTTCGCTGTTTATCAGTTTAATTTAAGCGTTTTTACCGATCACGCTAATTATATTGGCACGCCGTGGCCAATTAGAGTATGCACAGACACAGTAGAATACTGTTTGCCCTCGGAAATTCTTCTTCTCTTATTCGAGGCCGCGATTAAAAGTATATCGCGAATTAACAGAGCAAACACGACTGCATAATTCCGTGTAATGTTTGAAATGGTAGCAGTGAAAGTATACACACGTTTTCTACGTAATATCATGTATAGCAATTGAACGTAATACTGTGCATAGTTTCTACGCGATTAATATTTAAAAAACGTTCAACAACAGATTCGGTGAAATTCTACGATGATTTCATAAGATTTGCGCGACCCGAATCGAAGCCTTCTATCGTTCTTCCGATTCTCTTCCCAAATTCCTTCAAATCTTTTCAATTTTCTCACACATTCCACTTCGATATATCGAGCTGCTTAAATCGCACAATGCATTATCATTTTTATAAATTCTTCTTACTCCGTTAACTCAATCCTCCAAATTGCACGATATTAAAAATTACGTTCTCCACGTCTGAAATCCATCCACGTTTCATCATTCACGAGTCACATGGAGTCAGCCCATGGCGATGAGCATTTCCTTACACGTACGATCCACGTGTTTCATCGCTCGTAGGAAACACAATTAGAAAATTATTAAAACCCAATGCGAATGATCCTCGATTCGTCACGTTCCTCTCCCAAATCCTACGAATAATAATTTTTGCAAATTTTCCAGAATTCTACTTTAGCTCGTAGGAAACACAATTAGAAAATTATTAAAACCCAATGCGAATGATCCTCGATTCGTCACGTTCCTCCCCCAAATCCTACGAATAATAATTTTTGCAAATTTTCCAGAATTCTACTCTATCTAAAACTAACTATACGCCTGCCGTATGAAGGCAGCGTGTGTTTTAATACCCATATACACGAGCATAAATATTCAGCGTGTACTTGATCAGGCGGGGTGCCGCGAAATTCCATCAAACTGCGAAGCATCCCCGGCGTAAGGGGTACGCGACGGAATTCCCGTCGATCTTCACGCGAGATCCCTAACCGCGCTCTTCCTCTGTCTTTCTCCATCTCTCTCGGCTGCTTGATCCTCTCCATGAATCTCTCCCGGGGTGTAGATGGTGAGCCGAGATAGGTGGGAGGGGGGGCTACTTAAACTTAACCCTTCCACGAGCTCGTGCTCTCCGGGGCCAGGAGGACCGGTGAGACCGGAGGCCACACACCAAGAAAGACTAATAGCCGGGAAGATAACGCTCTTAAACACTTTGCCAGGCCAATGCTTCTTTCTCCCCTGTGTGTTGCAGCCTGCTTCGAACCCGCCGCGCGTCCCATGCTTCGCTACCTTTCCATTCGGAACAGGGAACCTGGCTACCTATTCGGCGCCGGTAAAGCCCGGTTAAAGATCGATCGACTGCCAATAACATCGCGAAAAACACGCGAGCCACACGCACCGGCCCGGAATTCGATGAGCGCTGACTCGCGAGGAATCCGCGCGACTATACCAATACAAGGCACGAGGAATATAAATGAGAGTCTTCGGAGAGCCTCTTCAAGACGTAGCAAAGTAGGGTTGTTCGAGTCACGTGGACTTGGACTGCTTGGAATTCAATCGTGTACTTTACACGGAATAATCAGATTTGCGTATTGCGGGGAAAAGCATTTGTAGATGAGGTACACGAATGTACAAAGATGTGCAAAGTATTCAAAGTACAGCGCTTGTTATGATATTCGGTGGATGAAACGAGTTTCTAGTTAGATCCCATTTGTCTAATTGGGTTTATAAAAATACGAATTTTATTTATAGTATAATTATGAGTAGATTATTTATGCATTTTTGGAGAATTTAAGGTGCCAAGAATCTACAGGATATAAAAAGATCTACAGGATAATACAATACGTAAAAAGTGCTCGTGTATAAAGTATCCAAAGCAAAGCATTTATTATAGAATTTAATTAATCAAACGACTTTCCACTTAGGAAAGTGGACATTTTTAAACATTTCATAAATTTCATGAAAAACGTGAAACGGCGTAAGAAACTAATTACGAGATGTCACTAGGCTCTGGCCCTATTGCGTCCTATAGGTCAGAAGGGATGATACGCGTGATTTTTTGTTTCCACTATATGTGCGAAATCTTTTTAAAACATCAAAAATCTTCCTTTCCGTTGCAACGCAAATTTAAAACACAAAAAGTTGGAGATCGTAATAGGGTTAATACACCAGTGAAACAATAAAAAAATATCGTATAGGTACTTCAGGTCCAACAAGAAAAAATATGAAAAAACGAGAAAATTATTTGAATAATTCTATAGCGGCAAAAGATCCGCAAATCTACCTATCTATTTCTTATTTCGAATCGATTCGAATCGACTCGCCATTATCTCAATCTAATACCAAGAAGCGAATCGAATTAAGGAAACGAAAGACAGAAGATTAGGAGTACAAGAAACGAGATATCGGTACTACGGACGAATCAATGAAAAATCGATAGTATCGAGAGATTTTAGTTAACTCCAGGTACTTTGCGAGCCGTTTAATAACAAAGAGGGCCGTGTTTCTTTGTTAATACCGCGGTTTATTAATAGGGCCCATTGTCGAGCTTGGGTAGCCATTCTCGTAGCTAACTCCGTGTGGGCCCATTGTCGAAGGGAACGTGCGGTGCGCGTAATTCCTGCCAGATTGATGACCGACCATTACCAGGATTTATCACGCCTGCCAGCCAGACTATTGTGACGTACGTGTAAATAAAAAAATGACGGTCGTGTGGCCGGATCGACGTCCAGGAATCCGTCGTTCGAGGTAACCTGTCACCCATCCCCATCCCCCTCCCCCCTA
Source organism: Bombus terrestris (assembly GCF_910591885.1). Taxonomy (NCBI): domain Eukaryota; kingdom Metazoa; phylum Arthropoda; class Insecta; order Hymenoptera; family Apidae; genus Bombus; species Bombus terrestris. Next base: position 6,165,363 of record NC_063283.1, on the reverse strand, counting down.
TCATCGTCGAATCACCGATTTTGCTTGAAAAATCGACTGGCGCCAGTCTGTCACGCAGTCACGGGCCTTTACGGTGATCTTTAAATTTGATCGAGGTGGAAGACGCTTTTTGTGGTTTTCAAAGTAGGTAGAATAGAGTTGAACTTCGGGTTTGATTAATTGTTCGCCTTGAAGCTTGTCGGATAGACAAGCGTTCTGTATTATGTTTTCCTTTCATATCTTATAGTTTAAACGATTTATATTTGGGAGAAAGTTGTGAAAATTATGAAGATATTACGATATACAAAGATATTTAGATACTTTGCATATTTCTCATTATTTTATAAAGTTAGCTAGTTTTATAGAGTTAATCGGATAGTTATAACAAATAAATGTGTGTGTTAAACATTTATGGAATAACGTAGTATCGTATAATATCCATAAATAAAATATTAAAATTTAAGATAAATAAAAATGTCCAAAGACACTCTACCATGAAAATCGTTATGCAATTCGAGAAGAAACCAGTTTATATAATCCAAGCATTTTTTAAATAAAGAATATAGAACATCACTCCTTACGCGCAGTAATCAAATTCAATGAAATTGTCTTAGATTTCTTACATATAGTAATAATGTGTACTCCTAATCTTAACCTCTGAAACTAACCTAACCTAACCTCGATCTTTTCAACAAATAACTCGTAATAAGAGTCTCGAATGTCTCATTTCATCGCCAAATATTTATTTCAACTCGAATTGATCCCATTCCTACGTGCAATATTATAACGATTCAGAAATATTACACTTTCCCCCAAAACGAACCTTCGTCTAATCCTGAAATGACCCTCCCTATTCGCCCCTATTCGTCCTACGATTATTCGCAAATGTTTCATCATTTTCCAAAAACATTATCGCAAATCCAAACAAATTCCGTCTTTATTCGCGGTCTTACGATCATTCGTAAATGTTCCATTCTCACCAAATATTTTTGCAAATCTAAATTCTCGTTACCTTCGTCGACAATGCTATTTTAGAACACAGAGAAGCGTCTTCCGTCCGAGAGACAGAATGAAATTGCGGTAACGGGGGACGAGAGAATGGAACAAAGTGAAGAAAAATGAAAATAAAGGAAAAAAGAATAAACATTTTTATTTATCTTCGGCCCCGGGGTAATATTTGTCGGAGAGACACGGTCGTGAGGAGATCCGCAGCCTAACCAGGTTGAATTTACAGAGACCCAGAGACCCCGGCGCAACCGTGAAGACAGGCCAACCATGCTTTTTGCCAAGCTGTCCGGCCAACAATAAAGCCTGGGGCCCCGTTATGACCGCTGTAAAATCTTATGGCGATCATAACGCGATCATGATGTGCATAACAGCCTCACCCATTTCGATTCTCTTCCTTCTTCTTCTTCTTCTAACTTTCCTCCTTGATTCTATTTAGAATCATAAGTGTCTCGTAGTCGCTATTGTAACAATAATAATTTCATCAGGCGATTGTGTTACAACTATTAATTAGTTATCGAGAATATCCCTCGATCCTCTTCCCTCTCTTGCTTGTTCTATCTCTTCTCCTTCGTTCTATATAGAACCATAAGCGTTTTGCAGTCGCCATTATACCAATGACAATTCCATGAGGCAATTGCGTTATAACTATTCATTAGTTATCGAGAACGTTGCTTTAGAGAGAACCGTGAATCAGCAGAGGAGACACGTGTACGCTAATTAATTTCAGGTAGTAGGTATTTCTACAGTCGATCCTTTTTGGCTGTTCTAACGAAGAAATTGATTTAATACTTTTATATTTATTTAATATTATTTAACAATAAGATTTCTCTTATTCGCCATAGTACGTCATATTTAAAAACGCGCTAAAAATTGAGCTCAACATACGATAAAATGAGATCATGATAATAACTCTTACGATTTAACTGTTCGATTTTCTAATCAGATTTTGTTCCATTGTACCTTGCATCCTCTCTAAGAATTAAGAATTTATCGTGCTTTTATAATTGCATGTCGCAACATATAACGAAACAAGCGTGAAATCTCGGGGAATCAGAGCCAAATTCGCAACAAAAATCGAACTCCAAGGACGTGGAAGCAACGTTGTCCTCGAGGTGAGACGAATGGGAGGGACGGAAGCGGCCGTTCCTTTTGCAGATTTATTGAGAAGTCGTCACGGATCGCCGAGCGTACAAGTGGACGCAATCAGATTCGCGATTCTTCACGGTGCTGGCCCTGCTCGAGGCTTTGAAAAGGGGCCAACTACTGTGCGACGGCCGGGTTAAACGGTAAACACAGAAGTTAGGGACCTTCGCAGGGTCGGCCTAAATATTTGTGCGGGCCGATTGGTCGCGCGTCCGAGTGAAACGGCCGTGTTTCCCTGGCTGACGGTTCCGAGGAATCGCGTCGTCGAATGTATGCGAACCGGGAACCGTGACGAGTCACGTCAGTCACGGACGTGGCGATTTTTCCGGCAGATCCTTTTTTCCTTTCTTGTTTTTTCCCGCCTCCTATTCTATCCTTTCTTCTTTAAGACTTAAGTAGCCGCAACACGGTTGCAACAGAGGCGTTCTATTGTTCGAGAGCCGGTAAATATGAGCTAGATTAGACAAGGATGAGCTAGGCTAGACTAGGACGAGCTAGACTAGATAAAAATGAACTACACTGGAAAATACCAGGGGTGGAGACCGTTTTTGAGGGATTGAGTCCTAAGTACATTCGGAAGTTTACTATCGTGTGTTTTAGGGACGTTTGATGTTCGTGGATGGACGTATGTTCGGTGAGAATTTCGAGACGATTAGAGGATTTGAAAAGAACATAAGTGATTTTCATTATTTGCAATACGATATATAGTATACTAATTTAATAATAAGTATTGTAAGAATTTTAGATCGTTACTTGAATTAATCGCATTAGACTTTCCATCGATTTAAATGAATTTTTCTCGTTTGGTTTATAGTCCTGAGAACGAATTAGTTGAAAGTGAAGAGCTTCTGAAATAGCAAAGTAGTTCTTATAAAGTTTAAAGATTACGAATGTCAACTTTATTATCGTATATTAGCTTTTAAAAATTAACTTTATCACATTATGATATTCTGCTGTACACAGCTATAATAAATCCTGTAAGTTCTTTTACCCGTAAATTTCGTAATTAAATTCCATTCTACCAAAAATAAACAAGCGTCGCACTATCCACAGGACAAGTATTTACGTAATCTTGGAATTTAATATCTTTTTAACGAGATACTTTACGTTGCTTCAAAGTTATATCGAAGTTTATCGCCAACAATATTACACAGGGTGAACAAATTTTGTATTAAATCTCCAATTAAATTAAAAAAGATGTAATATCAATTACGTAATAACTCCTTTTCCTCAGAAACAGCCGAGGTTCTAATTACAGATGATTAAAATTATTCATAAAACAAAGTTCCTTAATTATCAGTAATTAGTAGTGATTAATAAAAGTACCATAATTATTTTGCTGTTTCCTTAAGTAATCAGCTAATAAACCATTTCAATCATCCGGTTGCCTTGCACAATTTAACATCCCTTACACAAAATAAATAAATCATCGATATACTTCAAATACATTCAACATAAGTTTCAGCCCAGAAGTACAATAAATCATGAAATACAATAAGCAAACGAAGCTTCATAAGTAACCGAAACAAATAGAATCGCTGCAATAATTGAACTATAATAAAACTTAAGCGAACATTTGCAGGTACATCTGAGTCCGCGTTAGTCGTGTAAATAAGAGAAACGTTTCGAGAGAATTTTCAAAGAAAATTTGGACGTTTATTACAGCAGAGATGACCCCCTACTGATCACTTTTCTGTGACGCCATTATTACCAGCAATTTTGCCACTGTTTTCTCCAACAAATCAATTGTAACAGTCGCAACAATCCGGTGATTTACGAGGTATTTTTCACCTCAGGGAAGCATACAACGAGTCAGTGAAAATCCAGTTGAAACAGGAGCCTGACATGGCGCCCCTTTCTGTTCACGAAGTGACGTGAATTCTGTTTTGCAAGCCGGGTACCGGTCGACTACTGCAAGCCTTGAAAGAGAAAGGGCACAAAAACGACCTTCGAATATCGGTCAGCTGTCCGTGACGCGTCCACCAGCCGATGACACGTTATTCTTCAGAGGTTTCCTCGAAGAACAACGTCCCGCCGTGTTGTCAAGTGAAGAAAGGAGAAAACTGTTTGCACTCCGCTTTTACTTTTTACCAACGATTCGGTAGAACTAATCAGTTTTCTAAACATTGTCTACGACGGTATATTTTAAGTTCGGAATGTTTAGGTTTAGGAAATGTTTGATTACATTTATTGTGTATTTTGTAAGGTTATTTGATTTTAAGGGTTGAACGTTTATGCGTGCGCGCATTGAGAAAATATCTCAAAGAACGACGTCGCTTCGTGTAAACGAAAGTAAAGAGGGGAGAAAACTTTCTGCGCGTTGCTTTTAGTCTTTCGATATGGTCCAGTGAAATTTCTTGACGTATCTTTTACAACGGTATATTTTAAGTCCTGAATTTTTCGGGCTAGAAAATGTTTGGTTACATTTATCGTGCATTTGGTAATAAAGTTGGATTTTAGGGGTTGGAAAGTTTATAAGAAACTGATTTATTTCGTAGATATATAACACCGGCCCGAACTTTGGAATCGTTACGTGCTCCATGGAGAAAAGACACTTGGAATTTCTTTAGCTCCAATTCTTTCAAAAGTTCAGAAATATATGGAAATAAAAGAAATCGTTATTTATATCCAATGAATAACATCTCTATTTTACAGTAACAAAATAATGCTAATTACATAGCCGACATAATGACATTTAGAAATTTATAAAAAATGAATTTCACCAGTTTGGCTCCTGGTAAAGAATGCTTATACAATTTACTAAACTAAACTTCGAAATCTTGCGATTTCACCAAAAAAATCACACTTAATCGTTCAAAGCAGAAAAGCTTCATGCCCGATCAATTTCAAATTTTCGAACGCGTAACGTGCTCGTGTATGAGACAAAAATTCGAATTCCTGAATATGGGCGTATAAAGATTCTTTACGGGTGAGAAAGGGGAAAAAGGAAGGTTTAATGTACGTTAAAATACGCGATAAAAATACCGATAGCGATAGGGGAGTAGGGAGAACGTTGGAAAAAATGAAAAAAGGAAGTAGAAATGCGTGGAGAGCGAACGCGAGAGGCCCCGTGCTTCCGGTCGATCGCCTCGTTAGCATCGTCGTGTTTCCAGTTGGTGAACGATAACCGCTCGTTAACGGCGATTAAACGGCGAGCTAAACATCGTGGTGCCGCGAGACGAAACAATCTCCAAGGCACGTTGAGGCTCGATTAAAATAAACAAGGTGCTGCTCGCCGCCTCACGGAGCCGGCTTCCTACTTTCGTTTTATTCTCGAGAGCCGCGTGTTCATTCCCGCGCGACAACCAGCCTGATCAAACTTTTATTTTCGCCACTTCGCCCTCGACGAGTGATTTTTCCATGCCGCCGGCCCGCATCGATCGATCTTATTAAATACGACAGCAGTCCGACGAAAAGGGAAATTACGAAGCTATATGGAGCGCCGAAAGGCGACGTGGTTCCTGTTTTCCTGGAATCTTTTTCTTGCATTGTCTCTCGAGGACTTCATGTACTTCCTGGAGTAATTATAAATGCATCATTGTAGTATATCGCCATTGTTAATCGGACAAAATGTGCCAATTCGAGAATTTTTGATCGACCATCTTCTGGACATAAAGATTTTCTTATGTACCAGGTTTATATGCAACTATTTATTTTACGTGTAGCTGCATTTTTGTTGCAGATAAATTATATCGTATTTATAGTCTTAATTGAGATTGATTTGTCTTTATAGACATTGTAATCCTGTGAATATCGAGGTCCTTCGTTGAGAGGCGAACGAGTCGAAGATGGAAGTAACAAGTTAATATATTACAAATATACACTGCGTATTACATCATCGTATGTAACATATCAAAAACGTATTAGATTATTACAGGATTAAAAACTTATCGCTTGTGGCACACATTTTACCATTCAATAACGAAACATTGATTATGTAGCATTCGACTAACTAAAAGTGAATTCCGAAATATCGATAACAATAGGAAACAGCGAACGAGATGGCATTATTCTAAATTCTTGAAAAGAAAATTGCCTTAAACGAACAACTCTCCTTCTAATTCAAGACACAAAGCCGTCAAAGAGACAGGGACCATCGGACAGCTACGTCCAACGATATTCGAGCTTTCCTCTTCCACTAATAAGTCGCGTTTACTCGAGAAAGCAGCGCATCCTTTCATCTTTCCCTTCGATTCTGCCGCGTTAACAAATTCAACAAAAAAAAAAAGAAAAAAGGGGAAAAGGAGAAACGAAAGATGAAGAAAGGCCGAAACCACGGGCAACACCGAAGAAACACGCGACCAGAAAGAATATCTTCGAGACGCCTATTTAAACGGAACTCGAGGCACACAGAGCCGTCGAGAAAGCACACCTACGACCAATACAAATTTCCATCGTCCTCAAGGCGAAACGCGCGATGTATACTCTCTTGCGTTGCACAAAAGAGCATAGAACGAGGGATGTGAGAAATTTTGTACAAAAAAGTCTTCCTAGATCGTTGAAAGCGAGTCCATCTTATACACTGGATAAATATAGAAGAGAGGCTGCCTCGTGGTATTTCAAAGGCGATAGATCTATTGCTTTTATATGAAAGGTATAATGGCCTATCGGCGAATCTGAATATTATTATTCGCAATTTCTTGGCTTCTCTTCGTGATAAGTAGACTGGGAATTTTTGTGCATTCACGAGAAATTTAAAGACGCAGAGGTGCGGAGATGCACGTGTGCAAATATCCGCAAAATATTCAAAGTACTATCCACTACGTATGACATTTAACAGTTAAAACAATGCAACAATGTCCCAGTTTTCTGATGATAACGTATCGACGAGACGTTCCAGCGATTTTAACCCGTGAAGAATTACGAATTCTATCCATAGCGCGCAAACCGCTCGCGTTCGCCTTAACCACCGACTGGCAAAAACTAGAAAGACGAAGAAGAAGAAGAAGAGGAAGAGGAAGTTAAGGAAGACGAAGAAGCGCCATTCGCAATGTCAGAAGAAGAAGAAGAGACAGGAGAGGAAAGTGAAAGAGAACGAGCAAGAGAGAAAAATAGAAAGAACCGTGAGAGAGTCCGGTTGTTGTATGCTGGCAGGGTCGGGGGTCTTAATAAGGTGGAAAGAGGTGGTTTCGTGCTGGATGCACGAAGAGGAGAGACTGATAGAAGGAGCCGAAGGGCGGCAGAGTTCACACCTTGCCTTGAAAAGGCGCCTTCGTGCCTTGTTCCATTCCTCTTTCTTTCTTCTTCTCTCCTTCCTCGTCCCTTCTCTCCTTTTCCATTTCGATCCTTCTTTTACATCGTCGTCCCTCTTTCAACCTCTCTCGTTCTCTTGGTTCGCGCTTCTCTCCACGCTCCGCCGATTCTTCGTCCATCCTCCGGCACCTCTTCGCTAAGCCTTCTTTCTCTCCATCTCGTCCTCTTCGTGTTTGCCCGCCTCGTTAACGCCTCGCGGCCAGAGCGGACATTGCACACGCAGCTATTTACCGGCCGCCTTTCGCCCTCTCCCTCCATCGAAGGTGAAGGTCTCTTCTCTCCGGGAACCCAAGAGAATAGCTCTTCCAACGGGGAAACGTTGCAATATGGAGGCCGCGAGGGGAGCTTTCCTCTTCGCGCGATTCGTTTCACCAAGAGAATGTCTTATCGACGCCTGGTATAGAAACTGATAGACGTATTCTATAAGACGAGTGATTATCGCCTACGGGTGTTTTCGTAGGATCTTGTTTAGCAAGTCCCTAAGGTCTTGCAAGCCAATTACGTAGCCGGGCTTGGGCAATTTAGTGTACGGTAAGTGGATTATCGTGCAAAAGGTGCCGAAAGAGCGTACAGATAATAAGAGAAAATGAAGGCGACGGGCGAAAGGAACAGATCTCGTTCGTTTATTTTAATACCTAAGACAACATGGCGATGAAAATAATATTTCATCGAGAATTGAAGGGATTAAATAAAAAAAAAAAAAAACGTCAGGTAGGATGAACGCTAGTATCGAAGAAAACTATAAAAATAATCCGTAGAGGATTGAAGACTTTACTGCAATACTCTACCAGTGAATGTCATGGTTAATAACAATTTTTGACAAACGAAAGAAAATAAGAATACCTGAAAAGTATTAAAGATATCGTTGATACATTTTCTTTCACCTATCAGAAATACCTTGTTACGCCATATGAACAAGAGCTTGCAGGTTATTTAGCCACCATAAAATCATGGCTCTAAAAACCTCGAGAAACACAAATTTAAAGACGTTTTTCCCAAATACTATTTAAATACTTCTCAACATTAACTTAAATATTTCTTACATTTTACCATACGATTGTTCTACGTGATTAGCGTACGATGATCATCCTGGCGATCATTCAGCAATAAATTCAATAAATTCCATTACGAAGACTAATCGATGACTGATCACTTGTTTGAAACAAAGCGAGTTCCATGCATTCGCCAGAGTCATATAAATAACATTCCTTAAGGCTTAGTATAAAGGTGTGCCGAAAAAATCCTTACCAACCTCTTGCTTCTATTTACGTCATTTCCATCGACCCACCCCAGCTGTTAGCTCTTCGACCGAAATATCGTGTTACGACGACGCTCTGCTAACGCCACTACTAATTACTCCCGACTGATCACCTTCGGGAAATTATGATTCACGTCGATAAACATCGTGACGCTGCCTCTATCTTCGTTAAGGTGCTAATTCCAACGATTAGCGTGAATAAAGGAGACGATGAAAAGAACAAATTGATTCCGATGTACATATCTATTAAATCGAAGATCGTACGATTGTATGTAATGGTTTAGTGGTTTGTGGGAATAACCGGACACGTCTGATTAGTTACGGGATAATTCACTTGAAGTATTTCGTTTTATCGAGTTGTTGGCCTTTAGTAGAATCTGTGTTAATTGAAAGACTAAGCTAAGGTGCAAAGGCTCATACACTTTATTTCGAAGGAACGTAAAGGATTATTAACTTGGTATAAAATTTGTTTAATTAACGATGAAGTTCTTTTTGTTAAATTATAACTTATTGGAATTCTCTAAGTTTATGCATTGAGCGTATTTATAAATCCTCGGAAACTCGTGTTTCCTGTAATGTCTGAGCATGGCAAGAAATAACATTGAATATTAATGACAAGTCGATGAGATGTACAAATTATAGATGAATAAGTTCTCGAATCTAATTTTAGAAAATTGTTCGATTATTTGCGAGGAGACACGTATAATTTTGTTGACAGAGCATTGGTCATTTAAGTCAATATTTGAACGATAAAAGAATAATAAAACAACATCGAGCAATTTACTTCATGAAACCATTTAACTTCACAGTCTTTGATGTTTGTTCACGTCTTCACGAGACATCCAAAAAATCGCTTAAATAAACATTATTTAAATCACGCGGTTGAAGAAATATTCGAAAGCACTACAACAATTCTTTACTCTTCTTTTACTTTTAATCGTTTAACAAGCCTGCAATCATCAACGATCGCTCAAACATTATCTCCATGTTTGATCTAATCTGTCATACCAATACGAAATATCCAGAACGTTTAAACTCGCGAATTGTAGATCTGCAATACTGTAGATAGAACCAAGTACGAATGCATTGCAAATAATAACTTCGAATTTGATTAGAAAGTTTCAAACTGTCCGTAAGTATAATACTAACAAGCAGTTCAGTAGACTCAGTTAAACAGATTTGATCCAGATATGGTATATGAGTCTGCACTTTAAAACCATTCCATGTAATCTGAGTATCTTTTCCGCTTCTTCAATTACGATATACTTTAAAGAAAATGTATCTTTCCAGGTTACTTAATTTTATCCTAATTAACTATTATTTCTATATATTAACATCCATCTTGCTTCTATCTCTGCAAATCCTTTCCACATAACAACCCTCGCATATACCCAAAAAAAAACATCCCCCACGATACAAACAAACCCTATAGAACTTTTCTAATACGGTAAAACTCCATTTATTTGCCCTGGATTTATTACAACAAAATTAGCGCCCGATTGATCGAACCTTTGCCGATTAAATTTGCTGATTCGAAGTGCTCTGTGAGGAAAAATAACAAGTAGCGAGAAAATGGGCGAAATGCAATCATAAATCAGAAAAATGAATCTCCATGATATTTCGTCAAAACGTGCGATGCGAGGAATCTTGGCAAAAGAAGTAGAATTTTTCGAGCGATCTGAGCGAGAAACGAGGAACAAAAATTCTAAAACAAGGGAGACCCAAAGTCGCGTACTTCGCAAAGAATATTTGCAGTTGTGGCAGTAGCAGTGGCGCGGCGGTGGCCTGGCCCAGGGAGGCGAAAGGCGAAGAGACGACGTGGACAGAGTTTCGCGCAGGGTACAAGAAAACCATTAGCAGCCGCCATCGTCGGGGCAAGAAGTTAAATTAATTACCGGGGCAGCTCCGAAGCAGCCTATCCAGCTGGACGGAGCGCGACGAACACAGGGGGACTGGAGGGGAAGGAGAAACGAGGGGGCAGAACGAGCGGGCACCGCATGCCGGTGAACATTCCATCGTCGTCCGCGCCCCGATCGCTCGCTTCGAATTAGGACGACACGAATAAAGGGGGCCCCCGGTGCTCGAGGAAAAACCGCCCCACGGGACCCTCTCGTCGGCTTGGCTTCGCGTCGTCGAATTCCAGGCTGTCCCGGATCGTGTACCGCGTCTCTACCGCGAAAAATACGGCTGGTTTTTAGAAAGCGCGTTCCCAACCAGAAAAATAAGTTGCCAACCGTAAGAGAAAGAGAGACACGCGGGAGAGAGGGTTCGGAGAAGGTAAAGCGCGACAGAAGTCGATTTAAAGGTCTTAGAATCATAGCGATACGACCCTGGATTTCCAAAATTTCAATTTCGTCGTATATTTTAGCTTTCAAACGTACGATCGTCTTAGTTTCGTGATTAATTCATTTAGAAGCGTGAAAGGACACCGTTTGATGGACTGAAAATCGTCATGGTGTGTAGGTCAAGACATTGCAAATTTCAATTCACACGCATAGTCACGTGTTTGAACTTTTACACGTATAATCTTTTGTAGTTTTGCGACTAATCAATGTTTCTATGCTTTGGGCAAATATTACCAACTTTTTATATTAACAATCACGGGACATCTTTCCTTATGAAAACTAGCAATGGATCGGCGTATATTAAATTTAAAGGGACTGAGTAAAGAAAAAGTGGGTCAACTAAACTGGTGTTAATTAAAATTTATATGATAGAAGTTTAATAATCCTCTTCAGTATCAACGCTCTTTCGTTCATATAATAGCAGTCCAGATAAGTAGATAAGAAAATTGTTCGAAAGGCCATTTCAAACAGCCAATTATCTTTTAAATTATCTCTCTCAACTGTACGTACCTACTTATCAAAAGCAAACGGAGAAAGAAGAAGAAAGAGAAAGGAGAAATCTAGGAAGTAAATATCAATATTTGTGCCTGTTCTTCGAGGAAAATTCGAAAGGCGGCTACTAATAGGCGAACCGTTTAATAAATCTTCAACGGTCTTGAATGGAAGTGTTCGTTTGTTCAGAAGAATGTAAATTTAACAGATTTTACAGTGTCCGTCTTGGAGGAATTTGATAACCGAGAACGATGGACTTCGAAGTCATCTCGGGACAAATTACCGTGCATCCGATGCCAGCGATGTTATCGAGGATCCGGAGGAGTCCGATGATACCGGATAGAAGCATACTTGGGTTAGGTATCGCGTGGGAATCGTGTTCCTGATACATCTTGCCAGCAAGTGCCGGATTATATCGACCTATCTAACGGTGATCGTGAATATTAATGACCCTTTCCTGGGACCTGTCTAATCTTAAAGCGGTTTCGCTTTGACAAATCACCCATCACAGTTAAATGTGTCGATATTTTCTCGATTTATGTAAATCGTTAAATGACAGAAAGATTTGAACTGTCTTTTGCCTCGTTGTTTATTAATTCGAATGACACATTTCATAGTCATTGCGTATTAATAGGTATATATTTTCCCACGTATTTCAAGCTTTACCCAACGATCATGAACGATCTTTGATTTAAACAGGTTCGCCTCGGTGAATCATCCACGATGCTAGAATTAGATGCGCCGATTCTTTGGATTTACGTAAATTGATAAATATCCGGTCTACGTTAAAAAACATTTCTATTGTTTTTTCGCTCGTTGTTCGTTAATTTGAACCAGTCGTCCCGCGGTGTTCGTCGCATATTAATTTTATACAAATTTTCAGATTTGTCTTCAACTTTACCGATAATCGTCGTAATAATGTTAATGAAACGTCAAAATGTTTCCTATAGCGCACACAATGTATCCATAAATTCTAGTACTTTTATAGGTCTGTATAAATAGAAGAATGTTTCGAACGATTGCATTTAACATAGTCAAATATCGATTCAACGATATTTCATTCTGTAACTTATGAACTGTTACGGAGATTGGAAGGATTCTTGACTTCACAGCGAAATGCTGTTGGATTACTTGTGGGGGAAAAAAGATCAGTAAGCGAAGATCGCGAAACAATGCTCGAGGAGTACAGCAAGAACAAAGTGGCGTGAAACGAAAGGAGGATCGTCGATTTAATATCGTTTGTCTTCAATGAGTAATCGATGTATCTTCAAAGACAAATAACCACGGTGCGTCGTCGGCGTAGGCGTCACCTCGTGAAAGGGTAGCGAATGTACGCGAGGAGAAAGGCCGAGCCTCGAAAGTGACGGAAAATACGAGATGAGCCGGTGCACGAAGAAAGATTTAATACCCTTAATCACTGACTGTTACCACGATCTCGCCATGATGCTGACTAACTATATAGCGCTGTATACCTGAAAGCAATCTCTGACGGCTGGAGGAGAAGTTTATGGAAAAGACGAGCAACAAAATCCGACCCATCGAGCGTCAATCGACTTTACGAAAATTTTTCAAGTTAGCCACGCGCGCGAATATATTAAAATTCGTGCAACAAAATGCAGATTGGTTGTTTATAATCAATGTATCGATTCCGAGTCTTAATGTTTAGAGCGATCAAATTTAAGTACTTTTTACTTTTACTTTTTATGTGTTTTTATGGGAAAGAGGTTGTCCAATTAAGCTTCTGATTACGCGATGTAAATATTTTGTTCGAATCTTGTAGGTACTTTGTAGGTTCTATCGCAATATAGAAAATGTTTGATTTCTATGAATTCATAAAAGGAAGCAAGAAGTAATGGTAATTAGCAACTAGAACGGCGAATTAAAAGAGATTGAAATAAAATTTATAAGAAGATTTGAAAAAAAATATAAAGACAAACGAACAATCTGAGCTTCTGCTGTAACAATACATTGACTAAAAAACACTAATCGAACGAAGATCGCAACAATCGATAGAACAGAATAAACTGTCGCAGAGAGTATACTAATTAAAAATGAAAATTACGTTCCAAAAAAAGGACCTCCAAAAGATAAACGAAAACGAAAGAAGAAATAAAGAATTTGATCTCTAATTAATATTATAACTGTATTCGTCTAAAGAATAGGAATTCGACACAAACAAAGACGACTTATAAAACCAAATTCTCAATCGAATAGCAAATAAAAAATATATCTGTCCAATAGAAACTATTCTACCTGCAAACTTACGCTAGAATAAGAACAATTTATAAAACGAAATTCTCAATCAATTAATAAGTTAAACAAGTCAAACGCCGAACCACCTGAAAACCAAGATTCCATAGATGAAAATCGGCAAAATTAAGTCAGGAGAAAAATCAGCGTTTCAATGGCGGATGATGCCCTGCACCTGATATCTCAAGCCAAATCGAGTCGCCATTTTCATACACCCTGGCCAAATCAATTTCGATCAAAATCACGACTCATTATGTTCAATGTACGTAATTGTGTTGGCGATCAATCGGCGAGGAGAACACGTTCAAAGCGGAAGACGAAGAGGAGCGGAAGGCGAAAAATCGAGGATGTTAAAAAAATACTAATCAGAAGGAGAGCAGAAGACGAGAGGCTGGGAAGAGCAGCGCGCGGAGGCAAGGAGAAAACGTATAAAGCCAAGGGAAGTGGTCGGGTGCCGCCCCATTAATTAACCGCCCCTCTTGTACTTCCCCTCCCGTAGCCTCTTTCTGTTCCATCAAGGGCGTAGCCATTCACAGCTTGCTACGCCGATATTCTCTGCCCCTCTCAACTCTTTCTCCTTTTCTCTCGTCCGTTCTCGCCACTGCTTTCCTCCTTACAAGCTCGGATCCGATCCACCACCGCGTCGAATACATTGTGAGGCAGCGATTAATTACAAGTAGAACAAGTCAGTCCGATGAAAAAGGGTTTCAATCATGAATCGCGTGCAAATATAGTACCTCGAGACACACTTGGCCAGTCTTGTTTGCTGTTTCACCGTCTTCCATTTTCTTTGCCCCGGGATTTTTTGTATAATTAAACTATACTTCACAAGGTATAAGGGGGTCATAAATATTTTTGTATAATAATAAGCGAATCTGCGCCATGTCAAGCAGATGGTCGTTAAAGGATCATTTAATTCGGGAGCCAAGTTGATTGATTTGATTTTACTCGAGTACGCGATTAATATTGAAATATTGAAGGAAGAAACGATTTAACAGCACCGAATGCTACGCATTTTCCGAGATAAATTTTAAAACGTAATGCTTGGTAACGTCATCAATTTTCGCTACTTTCCAATTTACGGACAGCTGGCCAGTTTCGCCTTCAAGTGATTCATATGTGAAACTTTACAACATAAAGAGAGATAATATAGAGAGAACGCGAGAAAAGGAATTACTTGAAATAGAAAACGTACAATGAAACCATACGGATGATAAATATAAAGGTGAAAATTATTAAGGATAAAAATATAGAAACGAAGATTATTTATTAGCATACAGCCGAAGGAATTGAAATTTTATCAGCAGTAGACACATTACCAAAGGGAAACTTTGAAGTCAACTTTGTTACATTCTTCTAAGAACTAAATAAAAAAATTAAATCTAAAGATCTAATTCGAGAACAAATTAATTTACAATTTTCAACCAAGGAGCGCGAATCATCGGAACGTAACTCTCTGAAGAGATTCTACTTGACAGGTAACGAGAACTTGCGTACAATGATATCGAAAGTACTTAATACCTATCTACGATGTCATACGGAATTACAAATGACACGCAAAAGGTCTGGTAGTTTATTGATGAAAGCGCGGGAGGATAATATTTCGCGAACAGATTCGAGATAAGTAAGACGGTCGAAGATTTAATGCCGTTACGTACGGTCCCAGGAAACGCGAGGCATACGTATACCGGCCGAGCCATATCGGTGAGGACGATTACACGGCGTGGAAGCCATTGTTGTCTTCCTATGGAAATTAATTGAATGTATTTGAATAAGTGCGTTGTTCGCCGCTTGTTCCTACTTGCCCACCTACGCCGAACACGCGCGAGTCATAAACCGAGGCCATAATCGAACCTCTACAGGACGATTCAACTCGGCCGTTGCTCATTTTTCAAGGGAACACGGGACTATCGAAGAAAATTCAATAGAAAAATAGCAAAAAAAATTTTCAAACACTATGGATGAAATTCAACTTCTAATACGAAGCTTGTACGAATATATAATGCGAAGAGTTAAACGCTGTAGATGTACGGACATTTTTAATGAGATAAAGTTTGCATGTATTGCAAATATTAAAATGTATAGTGATCTTGTGTTGGTACTGTTAGATTGTAATTTTTAAAATGTCCGATTTTTTAACCATTTCTATTACATTGAATGTTAAATAGAAGATGCGTTTACATAGGTTTTTGTAGGATAAGTACGGAAAAATTCGGGATGTTTTCATCACTATTATCATTTAAATAAATTGAAGCTTCTTTCACAAAATAATTGAAACTGAAAGCCGTCCCTTTGAGGAAGAGACGTCAAACTACAGAGAGTTTCTAGTTTAATCAAACTCTTGCGGGCTGAATCTACTTGTCTGATTGCGAACTCCTGTATTACTTGACTGAGAAATCATGTGTACTGGAGGCAATTGTAGTAACATGAATTCTAGTTTTACTGTACCGTACTGTCGAAGTACTCGTGGAAGGTTGTACACATTCTGTTCAAAGAAATTTACAATAAAATTCCCTGAATAAATATTACGAGCGTATAAATTATTTGTCTCGCTGTTAGAAAAATGTGGTGCACATATACCACTTTCCGATTGATCCTCCTAACTAATTTATTTGTTACTAATAATTGAATTACGGATATTTATGAAAATGTGTATTTTTGTAAAAGAAATATATAAAAAGTTGTAACATAAAAACGAAGTAGCAATCTGATAAATACTACGCTCTTCTAAATTATGAAAGTCTTTGTGTGTCCGATTTCTAATGGATTTCTATAAAAGTCTACTATTCTAATACATATTTTGTAGCTTGATAAAACAGCGTTGAAGTTATTTTGCATTTTTCAGTAATATTACACATTGCATATTCACTACCCGTTGCTCAAACTTCGATTAATAACGTTCAACTGCATTTACATATATTTTACATTTTATGGGATAAGAAGCAAATTCTACAAAATCATAATATATATTCATATATATAATCTAACTTAAATTGTTGATATCATTCATGATTCTCAAAAATACTAATGCACAATTATGTTTTTTCCAAAATCTCTGTTCGTTATCCGTTCGAGGAACCTTCCACGTCCAACAGAATCGTACTCTAAAGTACGTTGTATAACGATCGTATAATGCAAATACTTCTGTGCGTACCTGTAGTGCAACGTGTAACACGCATACTCGGGCCAGCGAATCGGGCTCCCGAGCCATAATGCATTGCAACAGATAGGACATTGTGTTACCGCAGGGGCCTGTTGCTTCAAACTCGGTAGAGCTGCCTTCCGTACAATGCACAATAGGCTTGTAACGCGTATTATACAGCTATTTGTTTATTTATTAAGCGCGGCCCGCCGCTTTGTGCCACTAACAAGATCCATTGATCGGATCGGCCCCAATGCCACTGTCGCGAATAAAGATTTTCACGATTGCTGCTACTTTGTCCCTGTTTTATCGCCCCCGACAGGGACTGTCTTTGTTTCGCATGTCGTGACTCTATAATTGACCTATTGTGTAGATACGGTGTAGGTTCAGTGTAGATACAATGATGGGTGGACTGGATTTAATTATAACGTTAGCTAATTCCTAGATTGCAAGAGACGATTGATCGAAACGAAAGTGAAAAGTTGCAACTTGTATTCTCTAATTTATTTACGTGTTCACCAGTTACTTCTCGAGAGTAAGAAATTATTTTCTACTTTATTCGACTATTCCATCTTTTCTGTTTGTATCTTTTCCGGGATTTATAGATTAAAAATATCTGAATTTTTATATAAGTTACTTTGTTCCTGGACAATTCTTCAAATTCGATACTTTTTAATATCAATATAGTCTTGATCAATTTTAGACCTCCATTTATATTATGATCCTTGCTTAAGTTTCGTCTGGACACAAGGTGATTCCATCAGTCTGGTCAATTTCTAGTGAGTTTTAACAATTCAATAAATCAATATAACTTTCGTTGAAATTTTAATAGCTCCGGATCTTTCTTAGATTTTACCACCAACGATTCAATATTCCAACTGTTCTAGCGGAAAAGATTAATTTCGTGTCACCCAATATCGTTGGAATAAGTATAATAATAGCGTTGAAGCGAATAACATCAGACTGGAGCCCAAGGATATTTGCAAGGAAATCGTTCCACTTTTCCCTGAAGCAGTCGGTGATAATTTGACACGAACGTATTAAACGTTGGAAATTTCGCAGGCGAAGCGTCGAACGCCCGCGGAATTACTTTAATATCGCCGACAAGCTTGTATCTTTGAAACCGGTAACCAACGAATCATCGAGGCGATAAGCGACGCTCCGAGCGAAGAAATGTCGCCTGCCATATCGCTAACGCGTCCGCGTTGAATTTCAAATTCGATGGATCGCGAGACCGGCTGCAATTTGCGAGTGTTAAAGCGCTACAATAAAACGACCAACGCTTCCCATCGAACAAGGCAATTAAGTCGAACGATTGATACCTTTTTCGGACAGAATAAAGATTCAAAAAGCTTCGTGAGGTGACTAAGAAAAAATTTGTCTTTACAGATGGTTAGGGTAAGTAATTCTTGCACAACCGAATCCATACTGTTAGAAAAATTTCATGAATCTGATTGCAAGTAAAGAGTAAATTGTTTCGTATAAAAGTAACAAGTTCTACTAGCGACGACTTAATTAAAATTACATGCGAGTAGATTTCATGAGAATTGTAAAATTGTAGAAATTGTTTGTGCAACAGATATCTACGATCTACAACTTGTCACTTGTCAATTTGCTAGGTATTATTAATTATTGTAATTAATGTGAAACAGGTTCGCGTATAAATATCTTTCGAATGATCCGTCAGACACGTCGATGCTATTTTCTCAGCAACTTTAATCGAAGCTGAATCCAAGGCTTCTCTTTGTCGTAATTCATCGAGCGAATTTCGGAGGCGCCGACAGCGAACGAATAATTTTCACACGGAGGAAAACATCGTCCGTTGGCCGGCGTCGATGACCGGAGGATCACGCCGCGCACCTCGAAGATCCCGCGGAATTTTCGACAATCAATTTTTATGGCAGGGAATCACATGTATGGCCGGTTATTACTGTCGAACGGTATGGAAGTCGCGAAACATTGTATTACATTCTGGCGGAGGTGTACGGTTACCACGACCCTTGGTTCTCTCGGGATAACAAGAAAGGGGTAAGGACGGTGAAGGATCGCGAACAAGCAGCGTGTCGGGGCCAGAGCGCGAGCACGACTCGATCGTCGCCCGATAAACCAAACAAGATCGAGCAATTTTTATGCCAGCGTATAATAGCATTATAAACATAAATATCGATCAAAGAGCCGATCCTCGTTCGGCCATGATCTCCTATCCTTCTTTTACTCGAGAGCCAGCTTAAATTGCAGAACGATCGAAGGAGCCGTGTAGCGAATTTACAAAATTAACGAAGGTATGCCGAGCCACTCCCGGCGGCGATAATGGCAAGAAATTGATAAGTTATACGAGTAGCAGACGTGTAGCACGACGAAGAAACGACGAAGACGACATCGATGACCAACGTTGTAGCAGCTTCAGCGGTGGCGATCGACGAAGAAGAAGAACAAGAAAAGGAGAAGAAGAAGAGGAGGAGCGAAGAGCGAGGGGAGAAACAATAAGAAGGATAAAAAAAGGAAGAAAAAGAAAAGAAGAAGTAAGAGCACGAGGGCCAAAGGAAGACCAGCCAGTGACGATCCTTTCCCACGTCGGTCATCGGCGACCTCAAACTGGTCATCGGATCCCCATGCTCGCTACGGGAGGAAGGAAGTGGTCGGGAAGATCGTTTTACAGCGAGAACCGTCCCATATTTTGCAAAACTTTCTTCTCCGGCCGCGGTCTACCCCATTCACGGACGCAACGACCTCGTCTTCCTTCGCGTGGCGTGCTTGGATCACGAATCGCTGATGCGGGGAACGCGTGGAACGCCGATGGAGAACGTCGTTTGACAAATCGTTAGGAATCGCTTCTCCAGACGTGTCGCGGCATGCATTCGACTTGTGATTGTTGAGCGTGAGAAAATAGCGCGTCGAAGAATATTTCCGAATGTTTTAGGGTGTAATACGAAGTTGTATATTTATGCGAATTTGCCTTTTCTTTTATAATTCGGAAGATGCTGAGCTACGGAGAATTATCAATTCTTTAGTTCGCGAAGTGCAGAAACACGAATGTAAATATATAGAAATGGAACGAACGGAACAATGAGAGGAATTGCCATCGAATCTCATTAGAACAAAAGTTTTGTATTGCAACAGGAACAAAACGAAAGTTTTCTATTGAAATTGAAACCAAACGAAATTTTCATATCAAAATTGACTTGGAGATTCCTGCATAACCACTGAGAAATTTAAAAGCAGTTCGTAAGTCACAACAACTTCATACATTAAAAAATATACAAAGGCGAAGATGCTACAAACACGGCTGTTTTTTAAATTTACCTTATCATCTGTCGCTCCTGTGAAGTTCGTATAAAAGTCAACTCCATCTCCAAATATCGATACCCATAATACGTAGTGCACATGGCATACACGTAGAGCATGTCGCTCAAGCACGACGTGCCCAACGCGACGTCGAAAAAGCAAAGATTAGAAGGTATTTGACATGAGCACGCGACAGAAAAAGCTCGAGTACGTGTTTCGCTGTATAGGAAGAGGAACGTTTCTACAATTTTTCAACAGGTCGTGAAACATCGCCATCAGTCGTTCGCTGTCGCGTCGAGGAAGCGATTTCTCTCTGTCCGCGAGTAGACTGCATGATGCACGGACCTGCGGATTTTATGGGTTCTAAGTCGGATGAGAGGAATTAGAGAGCGAATGTCTGTCTGTTGTTGATCAATAGAGTACCATGCTCTTCCAGCGTGCAGATGCAACACGCAACCAACGTGCTTCGTTTTGCAAAAGATAGTCGAGTCATTTCTGAAACGAGCTTTTCAATTTGTAACTATCAGTTTTTTTATATTACGTAAAAAGGCTTTAAAATCGCGACTGAACGCCACCAACATTCAATCATTGGCGTATCTGTTCCCGATCCAATATCACATTGTCTGAACGATACACAGAACAAGAGTAAATAAATTGGTACAGGATAGCTAAATAATACGATCAGATATGATTCTCCTAAAAAAATATAATTCTTTGCCGAAGTGTTTCTTAAAAGCAACTTTCAAAGTTACAGGACGATTATGATTTCAATGTTGATTCTCAAAACACTTCTGCAGAATCTTCATTCTCCAAGGGATTAATTTTTTGATTCTATGCACATATCGATTCCAAATACCCGATTCTTATATAGATTTTGCAACAATCAAAATTCAATACTGTTTGAACCTCCAAAGTATTCGCAAAGCATTCGTCACTTTGTACTCAAGCGGCGACCGATATCCAAAATTCTCCATCCAATTTCTAACTACACTCAAACGATTCAGAAGAATTATCGTAAGATTAACAAATTGGGCTATCCATCGAGCAAAGTGACAAAGTATACAAGAGGATTTTTACGATTGAAGGACTGGCGTAATCGCGATGAAGTCGTCGTGGCGTCACGTATCCGAGGGTTCGACGTTAAGCGAGCATCGACGAGGGTTTCGACGCGTGTACGGGGCTCCGCCATAGGGACGAGCAGCGCCATGACGTTCTTTTGACCCGTTTGACCCCATGCACACTTCTCACGATGCATTATGGCGGCCGCCTCGAGGCCCTCGGCCCTTCCTTCATCCTTGCCCCGTTGAAACTCGGTGGACCAACCAGATTACGTCTCTCTCTTTCTCTTTCCTCGTTTCGCCCGTTCTCTCGCCTTTGCTCTATCCTTTCTCCATCGGCTTCTTCCTCTTCTTGGCCTCTTTGTCTCTCCTTGTTCTCACCCGTATTATCCCACATATAATCGAACGTGCTGTCAGAGCGAGAAAGAGGACGAGGCGAGGATGAAGAGAAGAAAGGAAGATAGAGAAAGAGGTAAGAATACCGACGGCTTTCGCTTCGTGCTCCTTTGGTGTCTATACGCATCCTGGTCTGCGGTTTCTACTTTAAGCACCGTGCACATCGAGATAACCGTGCCTCGCACGGAAACCTCTCGATCAAGCCGAACAACGACAGAAAATCGCGCCTGTATCCGGCTGTTAACACCAACCTAACTCAGGTCCGGTCAAACGACCGGTTTGAAAATTTAATTTAAAATTGTACATTCATCGTTATCTCTTTTCTTCGTCTAACTTTACGTAGATTCTTACATTAACAAAAATTGAGAAACTGATTGATCGAATAATAGAAGAATTTACACAGAGTTGTATGAACTCACAAAGAAGAGATAACAATGAATGTATAGTTTTAAATTAAATTTTTAAACCAGTCATTTGAGCTGGTAAGGTTAGCGTTAAAGGAATTCTTTCTTTGAACCGCGACTGTACCGTACAAGAGAGTTGTTTCATCGATTTGCGAATAAAATTCGGCGGAAAGTCGTTTATTAACTTGGTCCAATTTTATTCTAACGCGATAGAAGAATTATCGATATGTTATCGCTTTCGTGAATGGAGCTCGATGGAAGTTGTGTATTTTGTATAATTCTTCATTTTAGTTTATTTTAATCTTTGGTACCAGTGATTTCCTTTATGGTTCTCGTGTTAAACTCGATATTATAATATTAAATTTTGCATAATCTTGAAGCCTCGTTAAATCAGTGAATACTGCTATAAATATTAATAGAATACTATTTGATGTTATGAATAATATTCGATAAGATATAGCGAAGTGCCAACCATAAATCAAATAAACCAAAATAAAATCATTAATCTAGAATCTGATAGATTATGGAACTCCAAAAAAATTTGGTGCGTTAAGTTTCGTTTATTGCGCGAACTAAATAATATTGGTCGTTCGCTCGATCCCTTAACGAGGTTGTAGCTCTTCCTGAACGATCAACGACACAATTAATCGACAAATTTTACCTGACATATCGGGCTTCGCCCTGACAAATGAATTCCCGGCGAAAAGCCATTAGAGCGAAACAACGAAATATGATATTTGATCAAGGAGAACATCGGCGTACGGCTTGTCGCCTCCATGTTGTCTCTGCTTAAAGTATCGTATGCTTCGTTCCGGTTATAATTGCTTCTAAATGCGTTGTAGAGCTGTCTTCGTCAGAAAACATCAAATAAACTATTTTAATTAACAGCCAACTGCTTGCTATAGGATCTTTAGATGAAAAATGGCAAGATCTAAAGGCTATCATGGATGAAATTTCTCACCTCTGAATTTTTTCTTAACCTTGTTATTACATCCTTGAATTTTTATACCTCAATCTTACTCAAACTTTCGCGTGAGATATTCTTTAATATTAGAAAAATATCCAATGTTATTTATATCCATTGCAAACTATAATTTCTTAATTTTTCGTCGAATACCCATCGCGCATTTTCATCATTCAGGTTTTCAGATTATAGGAAATTTGAAAATGCAGAATTCCACGAAATGTACGTAATATGAAAAAAATATATAAAACATAGTGTCTTATATAAGTAGTATAGTATATATTATACATACAATTCATATCTCGTGGGAATGTAAATAATGGAACGAGAACGTTTCTCAAAAATAAGAATTCGGATAGAAATCCTCGGCTCCATAGTAAAAGCTACATTTATTTAACTTTATCAATTTCCAAAACGAAAAACAAATATACCGTATGTTAGAAATGCCTCCCAAAAAGTGCTGAAATAATTCAACGACGATTCTTAAAAGTTAATACTGCCACGAAAGCTCGTCATCGCTTCAGAAGCAACCGAATCTCCCTCGGTGGAGGAGGCTCCATGAGCTCTTAAGTCGCGGTTTCTCTTCAACAGCGATCGATCAAGGGAACCGGTCCACGGGTGAAAAGTCGATACTCGATAAATATCGTGGAGGATCCTGTAAACGCTGCCGGTGGCTGGCGAACGTTCGACGGCTAACTTATTGCCCCGGCGTCGTTTTACTAATGCCCACGCGGGATTAGCGTTCGCCTTAAAACGTGCGACTACCTGCCGTTCTCTTGGCCGACGCGCCGTTATCTTCGCGGCCATAACCCCGTAAATCCACGGGCATTTGTTTCCCGCGGCCGGACGTCGGGGTTACCTCCGTTAACCCCGATGCGATCGTTCATGCGTTTACAGCGACAAATCGCTGGCTCCTTCGTCTCCTTCCCTCTCCTTCTTTACGCTCAACGTTCCTCGTCTCTCTTCTGCTTCCTGCGAGCCTCTTGTCTTTCGCCTCTTTGTCTTTCGGTCTGCGGGCGAAATCGTTTTGCGTTGATCTTTCGTGACCGTCGAACCGATCCCTCGTGACTCTCGAGCTGATGCCAACGATTGGCGAGCGAGTTGCGAGAGCAAGCTTACGTGTACCTGTGTTTGTCGTATAATTTACCATATATAGTATATAATACTATATATAATTCACCATCTTCCCCCGGGGAATCCGGAGCATAGTTACGATCTGCTCCAAGTTGAAATTGAGATTTCGGTAGCATCTGGTAGGAAGTTTGGCATCGTTACCGGATTGTAATATATCTACGGTATCGTTCGAATGGGGAACGCAGGAACGAATATAATCGATGAAACGTTCGTATAACGATATGTACATATAGTACGATTATACCTCGTAAGCTTTTTAGACATCGCGATCCACAGATGGAAGTTACGAAATAGACGAGGAACACGTCATCTGCTTACTTGTGGCCTAGGTTTATTTTGATAAATAAAATTTTCTTGCCATTTAGGTTATTCAATTAACGTTGCAATAATAACTGTCATGTTTTATTCATACGTTAACCACCCACAGTCTTACAGTCTCTCTTGCCCGTTCCATTAGAAACCATAAGTAACACGATATCGTAGCAACTTCTCAAACTTCTCTGTATGTATACAGTAATAGTTTCGATAAATCCTGGATAAAACTAAAATTTGACGTTTTCAATCGTGATAAATCACGACAACCTATCCAACGCAATGTTACCACGTTTCGATATTATAATCTCTATCTGGAACACGTATCGATCCATTACTATCGCCACTTTCAATTGGAAATCAGTGGTAGCTATAGGATACTACAGCGACACCTCCGTATACGATTCTAGTCTTTCTAAAACCTCGATAAAAAATCAAATTTGATTTTTCCAACCGTAACGAGCCACACCAACACCATATTACCATATTTCAATGTAATCTGTACTTAGAACGTATATCGGTCGTTTATTACAGCGACATTCGATCAGCCAATATAAAACTCCAAGAACAATGAACTCTCTTATAAATCAAACATATACCATTGAACCGGCGCAATAAACGTGCTCTCTCGGAAATTACACGCGCGATATTACGCGCGTAATATGACGCCGCTATAATATGACGCCGCTATAATATACGACGACAGTAAGCAACGAAGTCAGAAACGTTTATCGAGGTCTAAACCCGGTCTTCGATCGGAAACCCCTAGGTACTGGACGGCAAATCAGCATTCGACTAGGGAGAGACCCCGCCTCGAGCAACAATTAGCGTTTTAACTCCGAGCTTCCAACGCGCGAGAGGCTAAGAGAAATCAAACGAAACAAATCTGCCCTCGCCGCTAATTACCATTGGCAAAACGATATTCGTATTATATTTCATACCGCGTGGAACAGCCATAACTCAGACGCTGGACAACGAACGACGTCGAGAACGGAGCCAGAATCGATCTCGAAAATCGATAATGATTCGAGTAGAAAATCGATCCGAGTAGAGATCAACTGGAATATGTACGTGTCGCGCATACAGGTTGTTCTATGCGATCGAGCAGAGTTATAGTTTTAAACGAATAGAAGGTAGAGAAACAGGATATCCCGTGCAGTTGAACAGGGCGAATTATTCAAAGGAATAGAAGATAGATGAGAACAATGTTTTTTTCAGGCGAAATTAAATGATTTCGAATGGTGTGTGATTCGATGTATTGTATATACCTATTGCAATAGTTCAACCAGTTAATCGAATCATTCTTTAACGAGAAACTCTTACGATTACGAAAGTATAAGCTGATAGCAAGAGCAAACGAGTTTCAGTTGGGTCAGTTTTAATCTTTGCAAGTGTAGATACAATTTATTGTAATGATACAATTTATTGTAAGGAAAGAACCAATTACAGGTATATGGTAAAAAGATAGGTATGCATAGTGAGAAGATATGAGGTCTGTAAATAAAGAAATTATTATCCAAATGTATTATCAGAAGATATTTCAACTTTAATTTTGTCAAACTTGATACATATGTAGATATATGAAGGCTGTAGAGGAAAAACACGATAATTTACATATCGTATTTTTAATAAGGAATTTGTTTTAAAATTCAGCAGCAAAATTGTTTTCTTATATGATTTTAAAGCAAAACACGTGTTTTCATCCTCTCCAAAATTGTTCAAATATTACTCGTCTTAATAATTACGCCCTCGACTTCTGTAAAATTTTAACTTGTCAGCTATTTTTACAAAACTTACACATCTATGAATCTAATAGATTTCATCATATTAAAATCCTCTTATTTTCTCATAAATTGAAATAAAAATTTAAAAAATCAACAAAAATCTGGTCTTCACGAGCACTGTTCGACATTACTCAATTTCGCCTAATATAATCTTTTTATTTTCTATTCTCTTGGAGTTATGACTTGGTACTGTTCTATGGGACACCATGTATGTACAACGTACGACGATCGACCAAAGGCAACAGATCGCTTCGAACGGATTCGCTTGATATTTAATGTGAGCGAATTCGCGTTTTATCAAGATCGTTTTGATTGGTTATCTCTAAAGGCGAGAAATATCGCATTAGGTACAGCACGCTGATAAATCGTCGACCGATTGTCGAAGCTTGACAATCGTTGGAAAATAAATAGTCGCGGCTATGCGATCGGTCGTATTAAATAGAAGTCGTAAATTTCACGGACTGCAACTCGTCATTTTGAGCTGATGGACACGCTCGTTTTTCTTGTTTGCGTAAGCGCGAGTTATTGCACGTTGCAAGCGTAAAGTGCTGTTGAGACTGCGATTAATTAATTACTTTTGAATTGAACTGTGAAATTACGATAGGCCATCAATGAAACAAGTCATTAACCGTTTTCAATCCTACGTGTCTTTGAGATTTTATGTATTATGTTCATAAATTTTGTACTGTTTGCTTGTAGGTATTTAATGAAATTTACATCAAAATAAAAAATTGTGATAAATTATGAGCCTGCTTTTCTCATAAGCAAATAAAATCCTGATTATAGAGGCTTAATAAACTTGTAATGTATTCATGTATTTACATTTCCTCAATTTCATTCCATTTGTCAAATTTTCAATCAAACTGAACAAAATATGTTTTTCTAATAAGCAAACAAAATTCTAATCCTGGTACATCGTTATCATAAAATTGTAACACGTTGAAAAAGATCTGAAGATATTCTGCACAATTTACGTGACATTTTCCGCCGAAAGCAAAAATTTCGAGAAAAGAAATTCGAGTGAAAAATATCGCCCCTTTGCTGAAATTTTGTCCGAATTTGAAAGCTACGTACCTTCTATAAATCTAAACGAAAACCGCTCCGACGTTAACAATAATATTCCTGCTAGAAAAATGAACTCTAGGGAGATTTGCAGTTGGCGGACAAGCCTGTCATAAACTTCCCACGTCGAACAAATTCTCAATGGCTACGATGTTATTAAATGGAAATAATCGTTTACAAAGTACCTACTACGAGCTATCCATTTTGCAGTTCTCTAATCTAAATCCTAGAATTCATAATCGTTTAGCCGCGGCATCGGGGATGATTTAAGTACTGTTACTCGTAAAGGTTAATTGTGGATGTTTTGATGAAATTTACGATTCATTCCGGAGAATTATACCTCGAAGAACGGAGATCGTGTAGATAAACAGAACGAAGGAGTTACTTGCGGGCGCATAAATACGCACGACACGAGAAAATATGTGACAAATGAAGGCATTTTAAGTAAGAAATGTATGAAACGTAGCAACGACTGTGCGTCATAGTTGTACAACAGCGAATTCGATCGTTTGACATTTTACTTCAACCAGGAACCAGTTTATCGATACTTACGACATTAATCTATCTATCGTTAGCAATGAAATTACACTCTTAAAAACCAGATATCTAAATAATAGGTGATACGATACGTGTATAAATCATGTTATAAAATCATCTGATAACACAGTTAGTTGTAACAGGTGGTAATTGCGTGAACATGCAAAAATCTTTCTAAGATATCGTTCTAATTTTGTAGACTTCTCAATTCATTTTTTAATGTTTATGTAACGTAGTTTATTTTCTGCCATCCTGATTGCTGGTTTATATCGAATTACAAAGAAGGATATCTGACTTGGATTCTTTGGTAAAGAACATATTGGAACAGTACGTAAGTACACCATATTTATATAACATGTCACGTATTGAAAAGGATAATGTTTATTAAAACACGATAATAAGTAAAGTTTGTAAGTCAGAATATTAACAATCTCTTCCTTGTCTTACGTTCTTCTTTGGCTTTATATAAAATTTAGGTACCAGACATTCATTGCCAAAGGGTTAATGTCGAACGAAATAAAGAAATGCATCTTCAAAGTTCCTTCAGGGAATATACCTTTCGCTATTTAGTACAATTTTGATGGTTTCATAGTTTTCGTTACCTTATACCTCTTTTGCTTTTTTCACAATTTCAAGATATGGATATTACGACCTAGCACCTTTCGTAATGTCATAATTTTTACAAGCTCTGCAGTCAAAACTCAATAACGACAGACAAATATATTTAATTATTTATCGAAATTCGTAACTATATAATTTCACACCTTGCACTAATAAAATTTGCTCGTCAAGCATCAGATTGTACGTTGTAATACAATAAAACAATGATACAATCCCATAGCTTTGGAAATGGATGAAAATCATCGTAATCACCAGCATTCACCATTTGTCGTTAGAGAGTTAACACGTCGGAGCGAATTTCCAACGAAAATAGGACGAGTTTCAGATTTTCTGATGAAGGTTCACCTTGATTACGCCTCTACCATTTCTCGATCCTTCGACGAGAACGATAACGTTGTCGACGAGCACTCCTGGAGTCAGAAACATATCACGTAGCGCCACGTGCGCCTATCGGGTTACCTGGTTGGTCGTTGCCCGTCATTAGACACCCGGTGCAAGTCACTGCAACTTGCTGTAACCGTGATCTGGCCCCGTCTGGTCTTCTTTATCTCACAATCATGCGAATTACTATAGGAAGTACGATTATACTTGGCGAACACGTTGCG
Organism: Bombus terrestris; assembly: GCF_910591885.1. NCBI lineage: Eukaryota > Metazoa > Arthropoda > Insecta > Hymenoptera > Apidae > Bombus > Bombus terrestris. The sequence continues at coordinate 6,136,331 of NC_063283.1, read as the reverse complement.
AAATAAAAGCTGTCTTAGAATTGTCAGAGGATTTTGAGAAATATCGTAGCAAAGTATTTGAAGTTAGACTTTGGTGAAGTACTGGATATTGAATGATTTACCCGCTTGTATAAATTTCTATTTTTATATCGCTCTTATCGGTAGTGTCGAGTCATTACAACATGATTTATCCTTATGTGTTATTCTTTATCTTGCATATATCTTGACTACCAAAGACTATAATTATAATACACATGAAATATAGGATATCTCAAAGTGAAGTGTATACATACATAGTTTCTATAGATCGTAGAATATAATTTTCCATTCTGCACGAGCAAATTATAAATTGTGAACGAAGGATTCAAAAATCTGAATCGCTAGTCTTCTATCAAAGCTCCGCGAGGTGAATTCCGATTTTTAATATTTCAAATCAGATTAGGAAGTTCGATACTAATGGTTATTTCAAAATAGCAGATATTTATTACAATCCGCTACAATTGACTGGATTTACGTATGATATACGATCGTGTTTTACTCCTTATCCCGCGATCATGTCAATTATCGAAGTATATTACGGTCGTCCAAGCATAGGTTTCGCAGTTGCGAAACGTCGAAAACTTTTCCGAGACACCTACCTAAACCGATCCCGGTTATATAAATATAGACTGAAAGTTCTGCTATACTGCATATGGAATATATCCTGATATTTTTCTAACTTTGACAAATTAACGATCAATAACAACGGAAAATTATTACAACCGGTATGACAATTGTTTGTAATTTGATACGCCTTCTAACTCATGGCAAGTAGTTTCATTCACAGTCACAATTTTCTCTGGTATGTTATCGCTTATCTCGTTGCAATCGTATCGATTACGGGTCATAAAATTACGATCATTGACGTATAATGGCCATTTATAGCGTGCCTTGTTGAAAAATTACAGGAGCTCCAAGATTTTTTTACCGATATCTAGCTGACACACAATGGTCTATCATGCAACTATTACTACTATTCGAATAACGTGTTCGTGGCACCACTATGGTATTGCAGTCTTTAGAAATAAAGTATCGATACTTATTTGGAAAAATAGACGCTCATTGTAAATTACCAGCGGCGACTGCAGTTATGATTTGCTTTCGCGTGTTATTTCTTATCTCGTTTCGATCGGGTCGGTTACATGCGTAAAGTACAATGTGTGTAACTACAATCGCAGTTGTGCTTGAATAGTTGAGCACCGATCATTATTTAGAAATAATAGTCTGCATCGTATAGTATCACTTTTCGCCGATAAATTTTGCACCGAATCATTGTAAAAATTACAAAAATACTATCTGTTACAAGACAAATGCCACTATTCGATGTTGCAATAAATTTAAAATACCTAAAATAAATTGCAAAAAGGGTGTAATATAAAGGGAAAGAAAATGGATATATGTAATAGGTAATATTTTTCGGAACTGGAAAATATCCTTTTTGGTAACTTTTATCTCCGAATATCACGTCTGAAGAACAGTTCGATAATTTGGTCATCTCCGGATTTTTAAGACACAGTACACGGTAATTCAGGACACGGTGACTAGTTATATTTTATGATTATGAGTCTGTTATATGGTTATTGAACATAGCCACATGGTGGTCTAGCCGCGGGATTGCTTCGACCTGCTATTCATTTATAATTTATAAGAGAGTTAATGGATTTAGAATCTGCAAAATTTATGATTATCTAGAAAACGTGTCAATTTCCACAAAAAAGCTTATCTTTCACTAATGAGTTTTATATTACGCTCGTATTAATCGGATCCATAAAATGATTCTAATAACGTAAAGAACGAAGTATACATTTTTCTGAATATATTCACAGTACATATATGTACCCCTAAACCAAAAATTAGATTATAACAATTAAAAATAGTAACGTACGCTATCTCAATGCTGTTTTTTACTACGAAACATTAGTCTCCTTTTAATTCAATGCAAATTTTCATACCCTAAAATACTTCTGTAAAATTTCTCAAGCCTTCGAGTAAGTGTTCGAATATACCAACACAGATATTGGATAGGTACATTGCAATCAAATAGTATCCACGTTTACATACTCGTTTACTTCATAAATGAAAAATTCCAAACACACACATACCCACATATTCACAAATGTCTATCCGACTTTACTACCAACTTGAAGCTTCTGCTTGATCAGCCTATATTTCGTTTCTTTACTACATTCTTCCAACTCATTACCGTCGTTCAATATTTAAATCATTCTGCATAGAATCCGCAAAACCACTCGTTTAATATAAAACCACGACAAATTCGATACCCAGCCACTCTTCCACATATCGAAAGAAAATAAATCTCAATTACGGTTCACCGACATCAATCGATATCAATAACAATTAACTGGTTACTGCGGCTCGTTTAACCAACACAATTGACAAACGACACCGTGTATATTGAATTTCGATCGCACGATCGTTTCATTTATCACGACGAGCTCGATAAAAGTACGTCGGAACCGCGTTCACCAGCGCCGGAAAGATCAATTTTGATGACAGACCGATCGATATCGAGAAATCGAGGAATCGCTCCAAGCATTTACTGTTCATCGGATGAGAGAGGGAGAGAGAGAGAGAGAGAGAGAGCGAAATAGAGAGAATTAGAGACGAGAGAGACCAGGAGAGAGGAGAACGAGTAGCACGGCCATTAGGTTTATTTGCCGTAATTGGGGGAGCTTTAACGCGCCAAACCAAACACCGGTTATGGCCGCCATAAACCTACCCACAATCACTTAGAGCCGGCGCACGGTACGCGCTTTTTCCCCTATTTATTCCGCGCGACCGGCGCTCCTAGTGCCGCGCGATCACCAGGACAGCTAAGAACAGGACGAAAAGAGGGAACGAGAGCTGCCAGCAATTTGCCGGCCTACCCTGTTTCCTCTCTTCGTTTCTTGCGTGCCGTTTTTGCAACGTTTCTCGTTACCCCCACATTCACTTTGTCGTTGATCGTGAAAAGAAGACGGGCATAGTTTGAATTTGGCGCGACACAACGACGATGGAACATACGTAGTTTAATAACGTTGAAACACAGACGATCGCGGAGTTAACGAGACGCTTGTAGAGACATTTTCCCGATATATTGGCTGTATTACGCGAAACGTCTTGAAATTTCATTGGCACTGTGACGAGATTCGATTATCATGACTATATTGATCAAGTTTGAAACGAATATAAAAATATATATTACAATTTACAAGGCACTTAGTGCAAGTATATACTTCACGGAGATCCCAAAGTATTTTTGAACGGCCGGTCATTATCCGTTACATTGAGAAGCCTTAATATTCAGCGAGTCCATATTTAGCACTTCTTATGTACCTTAAGATAGCTATTTATGATGTATACCGACTTTTTAATGAATATACGTTTGCAGTAAATATCTTGTAATTTCTATATACATTCTCAGATCGGTTTCAAATGACCGGTATAATCATGACAGTCGTGTCTCATTACAGCGTTGATAAAATTTCAGAATGTTTCTCCAATTATTTACGACGTTCTTACTTGTATTATGTGTTACACGTTTATGCAAATTCCTATTTTTATCGACGTAACTATAAAAATGAAAATTAAACAAAGATTCTGCTTGATCTACTAAATGCAACGACGAGTACTATCCTTGAAATATTATATTCATTATGAGTATTACGCATTAAATTTCTCATACGTACGTAAACATACACGGTCCGGTAATCATAAAGATATTAAAAAGTTCCGAATAATTTTTCAGACTTTTTGCATTTGATCTTTGTCAAGTTCCAATGCTTACGAAACCAGATATATATATATATATACATTATTAGAATCTCGTTAATAGCTCGATAAAATAGCGATATAAATGGCACAACAGAGGAAAAATATCACTGGGAAATGACTAAATATAAAAATCTATAAGAATAGATCAGTCAGTAATCAAGTTCATAAAGAAACCAGCATCGTCATGAAACGCGTTCGATTTTTGCAACTTCACGTCGTCGTAAGACAAGTTGGACAGGACGAACGTCGAAGGAACATCGCAAGAACGTCTCGCTATTCGTTGTACTTAAATTTGTCGGTCTACCCAGCTAATTGGCCGGGATACCGTCATTTTACGATCGCGACCAAGAAGCGTGTTCTCGTCTGACACGAGATTCATGCTCGCAAAACACGGCGTTAACGAGCGGCCCCGGCAACTCAGCGACGGATCCCTTCACTCGGGAGACATCGATGCCTGGACAACACGGTTCGATCTGCCGGCAACTTCTATACATAGCTACTTACAGTCTCGCCGCAAATCAATCGACGCGTCTGTCGAGCGGAAAATCACGATTTCCTCTCTCGTAAATTGAACGATAGCTCGTGAAAACGTCGCTTTTGCACGTTCCGTACGTGATAGTTGACTGGTTGAAACAACGCTTTGGGTTAGGATTGTGACGTGCGATTTAGGATTTTTCTAATATATAAAATAGGTACATATTGTTATCCGTTTTCTTATTATTGTCATATTATTATCTTGCTATTTATCATGTATTACTAATATATTTTATATTTGAATATAACTAACGATAGTACCATATCAATATTCAATATGATGTTAAAGAAACGAAACCTAAATGGAGATTCGTTTTATTGCCTACTAAAAATCTAGTCTTTCGGTAAGGAATGCATTACTGCTTTGCTTGTTTTAGATACGATAAAACGTACCTTAAAAGATTTTGATCGGTCGTTCTGGCTATTCAAATCTTTAAAACAAACAGCGATCTTCCTCAAAAATTGTGAAACTCAATTTCAATTTCAATTGTGCGTCTGATAACCCGTCACAGCAATTCGTGCAATTTTAAATTATCAATGGAGAAAGAGAAAAAGCATGCTTGAAAAGAATATTGAAAAACGACAACTGCAGTACCGAACCCTCGATAATACTCGATTCTACGATGTTACTTATCCCAGCTACAGATATCGTCCAGAATATTCAAGCGACGTAGATTAGCTTGAAAACTGCACGACGAACTTACGCGTAAAGAGGTTTATTTTCTAAAGTCGACCTTTATCCGGTCTTGAAGCAATATTTGTACGACTGAAATCGGGAGTCGCGATAGATTCGGCGCCTGTTCAACGTTCATCGCGCCGATAAAACGAGCAGCCGGGGAATTTTGCGAAGAAACGCGGGTAAACACGCGAAACACGCGGCCTGTCGACGACGTTCGAACGACGGGGATGCTTTACGAGCGGAAACCGGCGCCGAGCCGCTCTTTTGTTCGCCGCGCCACGAAACGTGGGACTTACAAATTGGAATACAACAGGCCCAGAGTTAGGAGAATCGTTTCACGCTTCGCGGGGGCGCCAAGTGGAAGGCAAACACCGATAAAAACTGCATGAATAAAGCACTAATGGAACCACCATGGACTGAGAAATAAACATACGAACGATCACGAAACGTGACGCAGGTGGAAGAAGATCGAACAATTTCCCAGTGTCTTTTTTCCTTTCTGTTGTTGGTCCTTGAATGTTTATTATCCTAACTTTACTCCCGTCGTAGCCAATAAAAGAACTTTTAAGGCTAACTTTAAAATACAGTGGAAATAAGCGATCAGGCATGTCAATAATTCTATTATATCTTTCTGGAACTGAAGAAGTCTTTCAATAGGAGAGAAACACTACTGAATTATAGCGCGAAGTGCTGGGAATGGAAGAATCAATAATTGCTCTGTTATTCGGTTTGTTACTTTGATCCAAGAAAGATTTTGGAGGTATCGTTTTCGACATTGAAGTGGAAGTTTAATAACTCTATTGAATATGATAATCAATATACTCTTGAAAAAGAAATTCAATATTTTTTAACAGAAACCCATAGCCAAACTTAATAAAGAGACAGTTTTGGAAATATTTAAACGCTTAACAAAGTATTGGCTTTTAAAATTACTCACTAAAATGAAAACCAAAGAAAAAAACGCGACTTATTATAATACGAATTCTCGTGCATTTCTACAAAATTTCAGGACGCGAAAATGCACAGAATTCGTTATAATGTGCAAAGATATAAAATATCCAAAGCGGAATATTTCTTATCACTTTTAATAAGTAAGACGAATCTCCGCTTAATTTCTTCTTTCATAAAAATCCGCAATCTGGTTATCGTCTTTCCCCTATGCCCTATGCCTTCGTATCATCTAAAAAGTAAATAGTAAAAACCAGAAAGACGCTGTATGGACAAACCAGAGAACTGAGCAAAAGGACGCACGGAAAATTCGCAATTAATCAAAACCCCGACAGAAGAACACGTGCACATAGAATTACATACGTACACAGAAGGCAGGTTCGCGTGAAATTCTAGGACGCAATTCGAGTTTCAACGAGTATCGGTCCTGTGTGCACGTGAAATGTATTCAAGAACGATCGAGGCAGTCTTATCGGGTGGATAGCGTTTCGCGTGAATCACCTGCCGACGTTTAACGACGTGCAGTAGCTAATTTGTCATACGGCCGTGGAGCACGGTGACACGCGTTGAAGTAATAACACGCGTTGCTGCGGTTAACGCGGCCGTCAGCCTGTACTTTAAACGAGAAACGCAATCAATCTCCTCGGGGAATCGAGGATCCTTGATATCCCATGCATGTTCTAACATTCTAATTTTAGCAAGATCCACTCGTAAAGTGCCATGGAAAAAGAGAAAAAGGATTGCAAATTACGAGTCTTGCGAGCATTGTCTAGTAATGGATTAGCTAGAAATAATAAATTAGTTTCTTAGAGTTAAAGATATGAATGTACATTTAGATTACGTACGTTGTTTGATTACTGAATTCTGTTTAAACAGACTATTTTCCGATAATGATACCGAGAAAGTAAAAATAGTTAAATCGACATAGAAATCTAGATTGTGAAAGTTTGTTATTCTATTTCGTTGTGTGTTGTAGCAAAACAGCTGCTGAAATTTATGTAATTTTTAGTATAATGATTAATAGACCAATATTTATCATTCATAACATCTGTACAGATGTTAAAAATCTCTGTTGAAATTCAATTTACTCCGTTTCGTGATCATTACTTGAAATAAAAGTTTCAAAGATGTTTAATAAACGTTTTTGAAACATATTTTTACTCAAATTTCAATTCTTCGTCTGTTTCTGTGGAAATATTCAATCGCGTAAAAATTTGCGGTTCGATATTTCTTTCATATTGAAATGTAAAACTGTATATATTGAGAGATTTGATTCCATCATTTACGGATTTATGTTCACAAGTTGATAACTCGGTGGAACGTCGGGCTATTATTGGAATAAAACCATTTTCTCTATTGGATAAAGCCAGCAGAATAAATCCATTAAGGTGAAATTGCAAGAACTACTGCTCGGCCACGAACGATTTGATACGTTTGCCTTTTTTGAGCCGCTTTTTACGAAGAACGCCGCGATTAAATAGCAATTCACGGCCTTTATGCCATATTTTAAAACTTCAAATATTTGCGTTTAACATAGAACTTTTCCTATTTCATAAGACAATCCGTTAATTGCGAATACATATTCTATGTTGTAAAGTAATGCTTAAACAATTTACATTATGAACTGAAGTCCTGAAAAACGTGAAATTCTAGAATCTTATTTAATAAATAATTGACAATAGTCTACCTAATAATAAAACAAACAATTGATATCTTACGCCAAAAAATACATCGGTTTAGTAATACTAATCGTTGATGATCAGTCATAAAAATAATTCCTTAGGGTAAAGTATATCTATTCGTGACTAATGGTGAATGAAATTTAGTCAAATTAAAAATATTAAATGTAATGAAAATATGAGTCTCTTAAACCAAAGACAACAAAGATACTCATTAGAATGTGAACATAAGCATAAGGCTGTATCGCTAAATTAATTTATCACTTGATATAATTAATCGATATATATCTGAATGTACCTGATAATATCTTTACTCAAGGATCCTTCGTTTTTTCATGTATTATATAACAAGCCATTTATGCACTAGGTGCATATACCTATATCATCGTCAATATCCGAAATCTGGCAATATCCGATCTAACTAATCAAAACTCTTTTATCAGAGATCTATCGTCAATAATAGCTTCAACCAGTATTAAATTCTAGAAACAAGTGAATATTTGGTGACTAAAGATTTGACGAAGAAAATTCGACGTCAAAATTTTTGTAATCAATTTTACGTTTCAAGGACGACACACCGTAATTTCTAGGATTAAAAAATTAATACTGATATCAAACTAATCGTGTCAAATATCGACAGGATTCGAGTTTGAACGTATATGAGTGTGAGGCATATATTCACAAGAGAAAATTGAAAAAACACCATTTATCATCATTTCAACAATGGAACGAATAGAATGGACGATTGCGGATCCACGATATTTCCCATGAAATCCATTAATAGCAACCTCGCAAGCGATGCATTGGCGGTGAAAATATAGAAAACATATTTTCCATCCTTTTGACCATAAAACAAACGCAATCAATCACCGATTCCCGATTCATATTTCCTTTGAAATCCGCTGTTGCGTCCCCACGGGGCATCATACCGCCTCGACGATTCATAACCAAACCCGCCATACATCATTTCACTGAATAACCAAATTTCTCGACGCGAAACACGCCACGTTTCTATTGGCGCGTGAATCAGCCAACTATTATCGGATTCGAGGCGTAAAGGTCACTGACTGCACTTCTTTCTATAATCCTCTAGGTGAGTTCCCTACTCCTACGTGAAGCAACGCGATCGAAAGAGTATACCGCGTCGTTTTCTCGCGAGTATTCGCTATCGGCACTCGCCGAACCAAATCTACAGGTCGATAGGAACGACGATACCGACGCTTCAAACTCTTGGACGCGTCATGATTCACCGACGGGCTCCTTCAAGGGCAATCTTTATCGCTGCCTGACATACGACACATATTATCGGCGATCACCGCGGCGAAAACACCCTCGACCAGAAATGACGAATCTTCCGGACACGGTTATCGAGTTGTCGTAACGTTCACGCCTCGTTTCTCTTGTTAACCAAGAGACCACGGTAGGATAAACAGTATTTCGATTGCTGTAGGTCTCGTCACTGTCCTGTTCAATTTTATACGTAGCTCTAATAAGAAGCGATCCACTATTTCAAGATTACTGATCTAAAGAGCTAATCGCTGATGTATTTCAGTTGGTACATATTGATGGTCTTTAGATATTGTTTTTCGCGAGAGAATAAGAAGAATCGTAGGGGTTGGTTTAGATATTGTCTACGGATACAGTCTTTAACTCGGTTTATCGATTATTCTTGACCTTTTATAGTCAGAGTCACGTTTGACATTTCATCTGAACTGGGGCTCGTACCTCTCAAGGCAATTCCAAAATCTCTTCTTTAATTTGGACGAATATAATTAATAAAATATCTATATTGGAAATTCTACTGCATTTATCAATTCATTCATAATAGAAATAAATGTTGTACGTGTTAAAACTGAGAGGAATCGAATGTATTTGGAAGAAAAGAAAATTCTTCGATTTTTTTCTTTGCTCGTATTATACTAATTTAACCTGTCATGTACGTATCTTCGGCAAAGACGAATTAATTTTCTCGCAAATGAAGTGTTTTTAAGATTGAAACAGGAGCAGCCATGTTCACGGTTGGCGAAAAAATATTAGAAACAGAACGTTCGAGTACTTTAGCTCCCCTGAAAACGATCTCCCTCGCCAATACCAATATTTGTCACAGATAAAATTATACTCGACCATATTTACATTGCTACCATTTCCCAAATACATTCTTAAACCAAAGGGAGCTCCCAAAGTTCGTTTACCGTAGACAGTACCGATCAACCACGAGGCCGCGTGAGAACACGTTCATCCATCGCGTCTCCTGCGCTTCGCATTGAAATGCGTAGCACCATCCTCTCCCAAACAGGGATTAAAAGCCATGTTATATACCGAGATATATGAAGCACTCATGACAAGCAAGCAATTAACCTTCGGATGGCGATGGCTGGGTCAATTTTGGCTCGTACAAATATTCCACGTCTTTGCATTGCGAGCTACATTTACGTATGGCTATTTTATCGAATTATACAAGTCCATTTATTCATACTCCATTTATAGAAATCAAATTTTAATGCCCAATTGGATGAACTTTTGCTCGTTGTCTCCGTCTACTTGAACGTCAACTGCCATTATACGAAAAAAAAGTCACTGGTATTATGCGAAATCAATGAACTCCAGTTACGTAAAATCGTCCCTCGGTAGGTTCTATAAACGGAGTTCTACGATAATCTTTTACTTTTCAACTAGATTCTATTATTGCATAAGAAGTCTTTTCATTCGGCTCTTTGCCTTAGCGTTGTAAAATAAACATCAGACGTTCGCGATAAAAATGAGCCAGCATTCCTCAAACGAAGATTAATCAATGTTTGAGAGCGTTTGTTCACCTGTGTCATCAGCCGATCGGCTCCGGTGCCTTCTTCATCCTTGAAGATGATGTCTGCGTTGTAGTTGGGCACGAGATCCCGGAACCTGGAATCGTGCCTGGACACGCGACCCTCGCTGATCCCGCTGGCCGGCAGCGTGTTCTCGCTAACGTTCGGCACATGCTGCTTGAACACCAGAGGCGTGAGTTTCCTTAGACCAGGACGTCGTCCACCGCCCCTGCCCGGTCCACAAGCCAGGACGAGGCCACCGTTGTCCAGCAGCGGTAGCCAAAGGCACAGTATCAGCAGGAACACCTGGAGCAGCGAGGGTGTCGTTCCTCGCCTCCTAATCGTGCAATGATTGCTCGCCTGAAGGCCGCGACGACGATGATGATGGTGCACCATAATCACGTGGCTCTGCCTCGAGGACGACCCTGTTCGGTCACTGGTACCTCGTGCACCTCGCGGACCCTGCTGCGCTCGTGTTTGTCGAGCACGTCGACGGTACCACCGAGTCCTCGCCACCACCACCGCCGCCGGCTATCCTCCTCCTCCACGGCTGACAGAACGACGACGACGACCTAGACAACGACGACGAGGACGACGCGTTTGACGAGCTGCCGGTCCTTCTTCTCCTCCTCTTGCCACTGACCTCACTCACGCTTAACCATAACCAGGGCATCACACACCTCCCCTGCACGCACTCTTATCACCGTTGTGACCGTCGTAGCTGCGTCTAATCACCACACGCGAGAGCCAAAATAATCCACTAGGATTACGAAGGATTATTACACGTCGATGGTAATCGATCGCCGCGATAAGAAACTATAAACGAGAGCCACTGCACGAGGGCCTCCAGGGGGAGATCCTCTCTCACTGTTCGACTTCCCTTTCTCTTTCTATCCCTTCTATCGGTGGTTGTGACATTGGTGCGTGTATGCTATCGCTAGTCAACGAAGGCTTGATGTCCACCTATGGGTGGTGCGCGTTAACTATTACGCGTCAGCGATAATGCGACGATATACTCCAAGCTTGCTTTACTGTTAAGTGTTTTCATCGTACATCAGAAATCAACAGGAACCATTGCTATGCTGCTTAACCGGCTAACCGTAACACCACACACCCTCGTGAGAAAGAAAATTTCTCAAACTACGTTCTCCAAGATCGAACCACGCTCTCCAGGATCGAACCACGCTCTCCAAGATCAAACCACGCGCAATTGAATGGAACGCGCAAAACCGACGACAAACAGAGATGAAACTTTCCTTCGATACGATAGCGGTCCGAGATGTCGAACTCTTTGCCAGTATACCCGATCGATCTGACTCACTTGACTGAACTCGATATCCGAGTAGTCCGGAAGCTCTGTGGCGCACGTTTTCCGGACGAGTCAGTGGTGGGAAATGCGGGATGGGTTTCAGTAGGTACCCTTGCGTTGTTCCTTCGGTCTGTTCTTGGGCAGCAGGGTGCCCCTCTTCCTGCCCCCACCAAGGTGGCCAACGGCCGGCCGGGCCGCTGGCGCTGGTTGCAGCTAGCTGCTGGCCCCCGTGGGGCTCTCACGGCCTCCGATCTTCCAGGTAGTGGGGAGATGATACTGGCCCCACCACGACAGGGCCTTGTAGTGCGCGTTAGCGACGTCACTAGGCCCCAAGAGTCTCGATTGGTCGGGGCGGGGCGTGCGCGAGGTAAACGAAGACAGGTGCACCACGCTGGACAGAGATCGAATTGATTAAACAAAGATAGGAATACATAAAAAGAGAGGGTAAGAAGGAGGAGAGAGTAAGAGAGTCTTTTCAACTTTCTCCTCGTTCGATTCGGTTTGATCGTAGCCTATCTTCTCTCTTACTTGTTCGCCTCTCTTCCTCTCTCTCTTTATTCGCCAACGTTGCTCCTTCTTCCTTCGAATCTTTCCGTTTCTTCGGCTTCTTTGCCACGCAGCCTGTCCCTCTTCCTTTTACGTACCGATCTCCTCTTTTGCCCCTCTTCGCGTTCGATTGATCCTTCCTTTTCGTCCTTTTCGTTGTCGTCGTTGTCGTCGCAACAACGTTCTACCTTGTTACTCGCCTCTCCTTCTCTCCTCCAAAAGGTTCCCTCTCTCGCCTTCTCGGAGGGGGACTTTACGCTCCAAGAAAGTACCGCGCGTTGCGCCAAGATTCTCAATGACCGTGTCTTCTCTACCCCCGAGGCGGCAGCGTGTACATCTCGAGACGTAGGGTGGGCTGTGACCTTCACTTCTTCGTCAAGTTTCGCTCTTCTTTACAATTTTCGATGTTTTATTCTTATTTTCTCTTTTTCTCGATCTTACTTCTTCTTTTCTCTTGTCGCTTGTTCCAGCTTGCTTGTACTTCGTCGCTTCGCCCGATTACCGCTTTTGTCACATTCCTACGCCGTGTCGGCAGACTCCCGGGATCTTATTAAACGCGACACTCCTCGATTCCCCGAGTTCCTGGTGACGAACGACCTCTTCGATTCTTCGTCCATCTTCCGCCTGCAATCAAGCTTCTACTCGTGTGTCACGGTTATACAGATCGGATAGATCTGTTTTGATGAAGTTTGAAAACGTGTGTTGGTATTGTAAATGGAACGAATCCAAGGACAGTGTACACTTGGAACATTCGATCGAACTGTGAAAGGAAGTGATCGATCTTCGGTTATAAGTGGCGCTACGGTTATCAGCTCTTCGACACAGATAATCAGGCCGCGAGCTGATCCACCTTGAATTGCGCGAGGTTATTCGCGTTTTTCTCCATTTTTCTTTTCCTTCTTTTCTTTTTTTTTCGAGGAAAATCGTGAGGTTTGTCGATGGAGTTTGGAAAATGATCTTCGTAAAATCTTGACCTTTTTAATGTAATGGAATGCTATTCACGTTCTTGAAAAATTAAATGCAACTCTAGGAATTAATTTAAAGACGTTTCCTGTTTCCTTTGCTTTCTAGAGTATCTTCGCACGTTATTGACCAGTGTGCTCGCATATATGATAAATCGATTTATGCAATATTTATTAAAATATACAGTGAAAATGAAGTTATCAAAATCTATCAAGCGTAAAGAAGCTGGTCAGGAATAATTAAAACTTATAAAGTGCCCTATTAAAATATAATTCGAGATATTTAAGAAGCGACGCTGATTTCAATCGGTTTGCATTTTGTAAAAAAAACGGGGTAATTTTAGGAAGATCAAGAGAATAATGAAGTTCACAATAACGGTTATTTGTAGGCTGTGTGAGTAACCGAACATCTGTCATGCATTCGTGCGTTACACAATGTAACACTTTCTTAAGACCAACTTTTCTTTCAAGTATTTCTAAAATATGCATACTCGCCGTAGTACCGACGCACGAAATTCCAACAATCACAGCAGGTATGATTCAATGTCGTCTTTGTAAAATTAATATTTTTCTTAAACGCGTTTGTATCAAATAATAATATTCTTATTAATTTATTCCGTCAACAATAACCGTCGCGTGTAAAACGTCAAAATTAAAACTTCAGATTTTTGTCTTTATGACGTGTTCTTTCTTTACTTGGGTTCGTAAAATTGTACGCTTTTTTATATTATTTTATAACAATGAAATAAATGAAATCACGATGAAGATTATTACGTTATTGATCACGTAGAATATAAAGAATAATACTATATAGCAAATAATTTTTGTGTAACAACTATTTCTATTTCTAAAATGAAACTTTCTATATATTTATTCTTTAGGTATATAAATCATTACAATATGAAGGCTTCAAAATCTCGTGACTTTTAACGCGTGTTCCGCGCTCGAGTCGATTGCCTGCCGTCTCTCACCCGAGACATACACAGTGAACGTGTTAAACACCAAAAACAACGTCTCAAATGTGCATTAACATTTTAACTTCGAACAGCGATATGCATCCATACGTTGACAATAATTAGAGCTTCCTACGCATACACTCGTACAGTCAGAAATCTCAAGATGATTATTGCATGCATCTGCTCCAAAATTGAAAAACAAAACGATGTACCAAACGTAACTAAAACGATAGAAACGAGTGTATATATATTCCAGAATATTCTGTCGTCACTTCATCGAGATTTTAAACGAGAAGATTATGATGATCCGTATAAATAATTAAGCAACGAACAAAAATTTGAAGTTTGTTCTACGATATCACGCCTCGTATTAGCGACAATTAATTATTATTGGTTAAAATAAATATAGGAAAATCCCCTTTCCTCGGAGTCACTGATAAATTAATCTACTTGAACTATGTAACTACGAGAAAAATAAGAATACGTTGGCCGATTGTTAATGCGTCGATGATCACTTCTACCAAATTGCCAACGAACAAACACTCGATTTATATCGATTGAAGAAAACAACAGCGGAAAATTGAAAACGGAGAAAGCGAAAAAAAATACCGGTGACTAAATATCGTACAGGTATCGAATCTCGCGCTACGCAACGTGGAACAGCACGTACTATATACCTGATACGATCGCGACGATAACCGCACTTGAACGTGAAGAATTTTGTGACGAGAAACGCGAACCACGGGTGGAACGTCACCAGCCACAGCTATGAGCCAACTGATATGAAAGTCGAAGTCTAGCGAAGGACGAGGAGGAGAGGGACGAGCCACGGCCTACCAAAGTGTTCGGTTTACTGATAATAAACATCTTTTGTGAATAACTGGCCGCCCCACCAAAGTCGTTCCAGCGGCAATCTATCATTGACATGCCCAAATTTACACGGTATATACAAAATCCTTGGAATCGTCACTAGTAACAGGGAATTTACGCTGTTTACCAGGAAATACTTCCCTTCCTTTGGGAAATGAGATAGAGATAATCGAGATAGTTGTATTTGGCTAGAACTTTTCTCTCGTGATTCTTATGTAATGATTGTATTAATACTAGATAGAGCAGATTAATGAAAGTGATCTGATATCAAATTTCTCGTTTCTGCAATCACTGGATACGCAAATGTTTTTAGTAACGTTAATTTTTATTTAGTTATTAACGATCGGAAATTTTAATGTTACATGAATCAGAGAGATTTTTTGAAGTAGCTCGAAGAAAGGATAGATTTTAGTAGTACGATGATGTTTGAGTTGTTTAGTTTGGACTGGAACAGATGAGGATTTAAGGGACCCAAAAATCGCTGTTTTGAGGAAAAGTCGTGTAAGAAGAGGAAATGATAATTTCGTAACAGTTAAATAGAAAGTAACAGCATATTATATATAGTTATAAATTAGGAAATAATTAAGTTTCTATATAAGAAATTCATCCATGCAAAACCTTACGACACCAGATGAGCGATTAAAAATTTTTCTTTCGAAAATATGTAGTTATACAAGTATGATTTATTGTGAAGCAATTTTTAAAAATTTGTCACAATGCGATGAATATTAAACAATAATAATTTCTCTGATAACACAAGCACCAAAGGGAATTATATTCTGTAGAACTTGTACTAATCGAAGAAGAATATGAGAGAAATTTTTCAAACAGAAGGAATGTTCTTTAGAAGTCAGTGAACGATATAGTCATGTAGCTACACATGTCGGACAAAATTTTTAACATTTCTGCGTACGAGGCTTTCTATCGAATTGTACGAATTCTTCGCATTACCGATATGTTGCTCGAGCTAGCTACCGAAAATAACGATATTTGCAGCTTAATTTCTCAATATGGAATGAGCACACAGATTTTTCTTCGTATAACCCACTCGATTTCTTTCGAAACTCGAACCACACTCAGAACTCAGAAAGAGTACGTTAAATAAATTCGAGACAATGGTATGTAAATGCCATTAAAAAATCCTTCTAACAAAAAGTCACCCTATAAACTAGAAACGTGACCAGACAACAGAATCTTCATACGGTATGTTGTCCAGAAACTAAAACATTCATAAGCATCGAGAAACAACCTGAAAAGATTCTCTAACAATAGAAACAACACCAGCAACTGTTGGAGCAAGCAAAGGCGAAGACAACAGACGGACCAGAGATTAGTGTGGCTGACCTGCGTAGATAAAGACGGTGTTCGCCAAACAAACCCTATCGTCGAACCACGTAACCAAGGACCCATCAAACTCAGAAACACGCTTTCGTGTCGAAGAATCGACAGACACACTTGTATTAATAGGATTCGCCTCGAAAGCGTGAGAATGAATCGGCATGAATGACCTATGGAAAACCAATATGTAGTCGACGTTATGACGTGTAGGCATATGTACAACGAATCGTAGGGAGAAACACGAGGGGGTAGAATTACGGCCGAATGAAAGCATAAACGTCGCTCGTTAACGAAGCCGATGCCAGAATCGCTGAAACCCGCCGGCAATAAAAGGTAACGAGTATTCGCGATAGTTGTAAACATCCGTGGAACGCTACTCCGGAACATTTCATAATCCTGTTACGAGGCACTTTGACTTTTGTGGCGGCTACAGTGGCGGAAATAAAAGTGCGCTATCAAGACGCGAGTAACACCAACGCTCTGTTGCCGCGCATTCCAAAGACACGTTGTATTTGAATTTCGCGGCATTATTTCGTTCCGCGGTTACTATTGAACGCTAGTCGAACGCTAGATAAGAGAACGAGTTGTTCTTTTATCGGGACTATTCTGTTTGGAGAGGGAGTTAACCTTCGGTCTACAAAATTTTATATTAAATTAGAAGACGCCTTGCATTCGAATTTCACGGGATTATTTCGATCCACGATTACTATGCAATTGTATGCCAGGCGCGATAAAATCATTGTTTGAAATCTCCTTTTCGATATTGGAACTAATCCCCAGTTTGCATCATTGGGTTGCAGCCAATCTACAAGAATTTCAATTAAGTTAGAAAACGTTTCGTTATAATGCACTACGTTTGAAATTCGCGGGATAATTTCGATCCACCATTACCATCGAACGCTAAATGCAATTATTTGAATTACTGTTTGGATAATTTCTTATTTGAAATCCCCTTTCGTATATGGAGTTAACCAGTTATCATCATTGGGTTACGCAAAACATGGTGATTTAAATTATTACGTGGATCGCTTTTTCAATTGGAATTTTCTTTTGGATCGTTGGATCATAGGTAATCTGCAAGAATCAATATTAAGTTAGAAAATTTTATTTCACTTTAATGCCTCGAATTTCAAGTTCGCGGAATAATTGCCATCTACTAAACTACTAAACTATTAGTCTATTCGAACTATTTCTTCAACTGTAAACTCTCTCTTGACATGACTAAAATTACTCGAGCCAATAAGGATCGGCATTGCGTTTCGTGTACAATAATTGTTCGATGAATGAACATAGTGCCTAACAAAATCTAGAAGAAAGCAAACATCAAAAAGTAACCACAACTGAATCCACAAACTCCACGATAATCCTCAATGAAACAAAAGAAGAATGACGAGAGAAAAAAAAAAGAATTCCATGTGACGACACCATCGCGGGCTATCCGGGTCCCGGGTGTCCCTTTTACAAAGTAACACGATCCACGGAGGAAGCTGCGCCAGCTCGAAGAAGGTAACACCGGTTCGGACCTCTGTCCGTAGTGGCCCTTTCGCGTAATGGACGGCTCAAATATTTATCATCGGCCGCGTAATTTAAGGTGCGTTTAGCAAACGGAAGACGACGCGAAGGGAAAACAAACAAGTCTCAGGGGCGGTGTAAGGATCGGCAGCGAGGTGGAGAATGGGTACGTAAAAGGGTAGGGCGGGCGAGTTAAAGGGTGATCCAAGAAGGTGGAGGTGGAGGAGGAGGATAAAGACAGAGGAAAGGAGGTAGTGGTAGGATAAGGTCTACAAGAGGAGAGGGGGCCAGCAAGGTAGAGAGAGAAAGAGAGAGAGAGAGAGTAGAAACGACAATGTAAGAGCAAGACGAAGGGGAAAACGACAGAGGTAGAAAGAGTAGCTCAAAGGGACCGCCGCGGGCCCCAGAGGGCTCTGTGAGAAGGCACAAACCCCAATAATAGCACCAGAATTTATATACCTGCACGAACTCGGTGGAACGGTCCCGGGGCTGCGGGTCCACGGACCCAGGGACGGCTTGTTGCAATAGCCGAACAGAGGGCCCATTCTTCCACGATTCATTTCCTTCTTCGACCGCGTTTAACCTCGATTTACTCCCTCTCTGTTAGCTCAAACGGTTTACCAACAGCATGGATCGATTTCCCATTCACGCGCGGTCACTGAACTATTTGACACCTAAGCGTGGCGCGTGATCTTCGTGAATGTAACTTGTAACAAGTTGGAGAACCTTGATCGAAGATGACGAACATAATGAATCTCGGTTGGGGACTTAAGCTCGGATAACCGAAACCTCCAAGGTAGAGGCGAGGTAGATCGACCGATCACGACAAGGAACTTCACGTGTATACACCTTAGGACTGACCGGCCCTGGACCCCATCAGCGGCGGTCTAGCATCCTCTACAGAGGGAAGAAGAGCCCGGCAAGGGGCTCACGGTGCGAGCAAGAGGAACGAACTTAGATGGATGAAGAAGGATGGTGAATCTGTAAGCAGAAGAGAGATAGGATGAGAGTAGAAGCAGCAATTCGTGGCGGGCTGGAGAGCGAACCATCCATCACCGAGGGCTCAAAGCCGTATCTTCTGGTGACCGGTGCCCGCCGTGACCGGTGCTGGATGCCAAAGCACGGCCAAATATTGTGAAAGGTCCAGAAAAGGCAGGAACGTGAAATAAATTTGCTCTGCCAGCAGGGTAAGGAACGAGGAGAGTCGAGGTAGCGAGATAAATAAAGATGGAAAGCGGCGGAGAGGGGCGACGAGATGGAAGGAGGGAGAAAGGTAGAAGGATGATACTCTTCTGGGTAGCTCGAAAGGTTGCGCCTTGTACTTGTGCGTGTCGAGATGGAGAGAGGAAGAAGGCTCTTTAACCACTGTCGGCTCTTTGAACCTTCTTCGTCTCTTTCTTTCTTCAACCATCTCTCCGTTCTTCCTTTGACAAGCTCGACTACATTTCTCCTTTCCACGAGTTCCACGCTTCTTCCTCGTGTGCACACGCACACGTACAGACGGGAAACTGGCCGAGCGGATCCAGGAACACAGAACAGCGCCATTTACATTTTACACGCGAAAATACGCTTTACGGGCCGGGGCCAATCATCGCGCCCCATCCTGACAGTTTATCCGCGTCACGCGCGCACGCTGCCCTCGCGATCCAGACGAACAAGAGCTCGTACCGTGCGAATCGCCACGGGGAACGCATCTGTTCGCGCGTTTCGATGATAGATCGCGACTCGATCGAATATATTGTTCGTTCTTAGCTTGTTAAGAAATTGAAAGAATACTGCAACAAAAAGGCACCTTCACTTTTCTATGATTAGGATAAATTAACAAAAAAACAGCTAAAACATTAACAAAAATTAAATCACTTTTACAAACGTGTTACAAGTTCATAGTCCACTAATCTTCGTAGACTTTTGCACTTTTTAATATAAAAACCTATACCTTTCTTTCTGCTTCGATAGATACAATCTAAATATTGAAGCTGCATCATTGTTTTTTCGAGATAGATTTGTTTCGAATTTATAGGTTTTTATGGATATTGTGATGGTAAGAAGGTGATGTGTGGAATGTGAAAGGTGAACGAAAGGGAATGTGTATGCGTGGAATTGTGTTAATGGCAAGGAAATCTCAGATGATGTATACTGAGGGAACGGGACGAGATGGAAAAATTGCAGCCTGATTGTGGAAAGTTAAATCAAAATATGAAATAGTAATAGTACATTAGAATGATGAGTAGTAATATTAAATTACTATTTGTTCACTTTTGGTTTATGTTATAAGTGAATATAATAATTGGAATATGACTATAAATGATAGATAAATTATGAATGAAACAAAATGTAATAAAACAAAGAGAAAAAGAATTCGAGTATTAGAAAAATAACTGGATATTCCTTACTTGCACACAGATAGAAGTGAAGACTTTCCATTTGGTTCAAGTATTATACAATATTCAATTTGAAAAAAAAATTAACATAACACGAAACTCTATGTCCTGTATCCAATAAGGATTAAGTTATTGAATCTAATTTCTCCACTAGTGGATTAGATATTGTTTATCAAAATCTTTCTTAATGATTTTATTATTTCCTCGTATTTTTCATACGATTATTTCCTCGTAAATACATTACATTTGTTCATAATAATCTACAAATAGAAAAATCTTTCAAAACAAAAAAAAAAACTAAATTCTAACTAGTAAGAAAATAATACATACATGGACAACGAAGAATCCAAAAGCCATTTCTAAAATCAAATCGATTCGGTGTACTGCCTACGAATCAATTTTGCACGTATACTCCCATTTCGCTACTTTGTCGAAGGGATATCGCGTAGATAAAGGGACAGAGCAAAGCGCGATCTTTCATCCTCGGAATCACATTTTACGATCCCTGCGCCTTCTCGTTCCTCTTTCGGCCTATTGATGCTTGTTAACGTAGCAGCACCTTGGCCGTGCTCTCGAGCCCATAATCTCCGCGAACGCCACGGATCCTCTCTCGTCGCTGGATTAATAATCCGAGAAGTTCCGAGGGGAGTGAAAAAGCAAGACGGCGCAGAGTTTGGATCGGAACCTAAGGAGAGACATAGGAGACATAAAAAGACAAACAGAGATAAAAAACTGGCAGAGGGAGCCGTGCTCCCTCACGGAAAAGTAAAAAGACAGAGGCAGGTTACAGAGACAAGAAAGAGACGGCTAGCAAGAAGGATAAAAGAGGAAAGAAAGGTGGAAGGGTACAGAGATCGTAGCTCGTAAGTTAGCACGTGGTCGAGTCGAGCCGTGCGAAGGAAACCGAGAAGCGGGAAAGGAGAGGTGGAACGAGTCGAGTGGGCTTACCACCTCATCTCCTTTCTTTGCCCACTGACGTAGATAAAATTCTACATGGCCCTTGTGAACGTGACACGAGGAACCGTTTCTCGCGACGAATAGCAATAATGGAGACGCATGGGCCCTTTCAAGCGTAGCTCTTTTACGTAGATAACCGCGTTAGACCTGAAAAATATTCCACGGAAGAAGTGAAACGTGAAAAACAACAAAAGGGCTACCGAATGGCATCCCCTTTTCTACTAATAGAAAACAGATTCGATAAATCCTTTGAGATTCAACTTCTATTGACGCGACACAATGGAAAAGTATACAATAACTCCATGATCGTATACAAATTGGCCCGGCCGTTTAGATTCCCAGGCTGACTGTCCCGTTTCGTGGTTGGTAACGAGGAGGCCACCTAATTAGAATTCCATTTCGCGGTCCTGTCGGCGGCAATATCGCGCGATCTACACGATCCTTCGTTACTTACGCCACTGTCAGCACCTCCACCCTCCTTCAGTGTTCGTCTTCGGGGCCACCTCATCTTCGCGGCCCGGACCGAGCCAAGAGACAGCGTGGACCATGTGTAGCAGCGTCGCAGTCGAAGGAGAAGGTGGGGGCGAACCCCGCGATCCGCCAGGAGAGAAAGGACGACGAGCACGTAGCCGTGTCTCGGAGCAGCGAAGAGCAGCAGTCGGCTGGGAAGGAGAGCGAAGTTGAGCAAGAAGTTCTCGCAGTGGAACAAGCAAGAATTCCATGGTGGAAAGAGAGGAGAGACGTGCAAGCAGCGAGAAAACGAGAAAAACGCGGTGAATCCGTAGAAAAAGAGAAAAAAGAGTGCGCGGAAGAAACAAAAGAAGAAAAAAAAAAGAGGGACGACGCGAGGAGTAAGAAAAAAAATGGAATGCGGGAGAGAGAGAGAAGGAGGAAGGTGAAACGGAGAGAGAGGAGCGAGAAAAAGGACGCGACGAGAGCGTAACGGAGAGGAAAGAGCCAGTAAGGAAGAATAGGAAGAGCGAAGAAGCGAACGTAAGACCACACAGGACGCGGCACGCGCGCGCTCTACCGGGTGGGCCAGCACACGTCGGCTTCGGGCGTCCTCGTGCTAAATCGGCCCAGCTCGTGCGTCCTCGGCTGGGCCCGGTGGTCGAGTCCAGCCGAGGCCACACAGATCGCGCACGCGCGAACGCTTCCTGGGTGGCATTCGCCTGCCGGCCGGCAGGCCGAGCATAAGGTACTTCTTCTCTCCGTTCCATCGTGGGCCGTACAACCTGTTAGTGTCGTGCCATCCACGCATTATGCCCCTCGTTCTTTCCTCGTCTTTCACGGCTACTCTGTCGCTACCTGTCTCACTTTCTCTATCTCCTTTACGCTACTCGGTCTTTCTCTTCCCTGCCAACGAGAGAGGCCTCGAGGCTCCTCCTGCCTCGGGTACCTCCGGCATCACGAGCTTCTAATAAGATTCCAATTTGTCAATTAGGGGGAGGACGGGATCCGGGCGCATCTTCTCTTCTTCTCCTTCACCGCCACCTTCTCCCTGTCGTCTCTTTCTCTCCGCGTTAGCACCTGCCTCGCATTAACGACGTGCAACTGCGACACTTGAGTGGCTGCCGTACGCGACGTAATCTCTGGCCGATCTTCCTGCGCGATTTAAACCAGCACCGTTCCGCGTTTCAAGATAGATACTCTCCATACACTGCTGCCATTTTTTTCTTTCCTCCTTTTTCTCTTGTTTCTAAGAATGTTTCAAATTGTTTAGGACCAATTACTTTAAGATTGTTTATAAAAAGAAATCTTATTCGTATTTTATCTTATGTTTGTCTAGTTTTCTTTTATTAACAATAAGGAGACAAACGTTTCTCACCAATATGACGAGCCGTGTAGCGCATCATTCCGCGCGTCAGTTTCATCAGCGCGATTACATCGCGTGTACGAAGTTCTTACGCACACGTCAACGTAATGAGCTTCGCCGCTACGAGCTGCATTCTCGTGACGCGAGCCACCCGCTGGGTCTTCTCGCTCGAGATCGTGCTGGAAACCGAGAACGATTTCGGAGAAAATAATCGTCAGATTTCTCAGTAACATTCCCCTCGTAATTCGAAGATCTTCGAACTTTGTGACTCGGTACTTCTTTACGTTATTGAAATTTAAAGGCATGTTCTAGATTCAGGCATGGAAATGGTAGTTTTTGATAATTAAACATTCGCAAATTACATATTACCAGTGTTGATAACTGTTTCTTACCATAGTAGTAGCAAGTATAGTGAAAAAATAAAACAGATGAAACAGAATAGCGACAATATAAGGCAGCAAACAATATCTATCTATATATATTATAATATATATAGATAATTATAATTAAACTATGATGACATATGATCATGATCTCAATCCAGCAAAAGTCTCCACTAATCTCATCTCCACAAATCTCAAAAACGGAAAATCTAAAACCCATCAACCCGACGATTTTACTATCTCTCCTGTTAAATATCAGCCTTACCATCTCCTATCTCACAATTGTCCTCTTCCCTTATGTTTTATCGGTGATCTTATTTGCTCGAGAGTTTCAAGCTTCTGAAAACCGAGTGTTATAATAGATGTCTAAACCGTTTACCTATATGTCGATGGCAAGGGCGCGTAGGTAACGATAACGGATCCTATTTCGAGATTCGAGGAGACTCACGTCGGAGTGATCCACGTAGCGGAGGCATTTGTCCTGGCAGGACCGTAGCCGTGGGGCCGGGCGCCCGATGTATAGCAGCTCCCACGTATGTTCGGTGACGCGGATGCCCCTCCCGGTCCGCAAGGCGGACTATAAAATTTCATTTCTGCCGGGCGAATGTCTTCGAATTAGCAATAAAGCAGTGATTCTCTTCCCCTCGCGACGGACAACGAGGCCGTGCCGCGGCGTTGGCTTCTTCTCGTTTTTTGTTTACTCACCAGCGAACTGGTTTTGCGGTATACACGCTCGGTTCCTACCTCCTCGCCCCGGCCTCGCTGCTTGGTCCACCTCTTCAGCGTCCTCATCCTCGTCCCCTGGGCCGTCTGACGAAGCAGGGAGGAGGGTACGGCTATTTCGGGGTACGCAAATACGCGGAGTGCGTGTGCGAGGGATGCTCACCGGTGAGCACCCACGGTGAGAACCCAGCAGCACTGTCATCGACAAAAATCATTTGCAGAGACGTCCACCTCCGAGAACCGGGTGGATTTTTGCCGATAGAGGAGCTGGCTTGTGGAGTCCCGCATCCAGCCCTACGTGGAGAACGTCCAACGATCTTTAAGGACACGTAGAAACATATGGTTGAAAGTCCAATTCGCGACGAAGCCCGTCGCACGCCAGCCTTACCGACTCCCTCTGGATTCTTCCCGGAGGGAATATAGGCGGCACAACTGTTTTAAAAGCACGCGTACGTGTGCGTGTATCCGTGAGGTATTGTGTCGCGGTATGGTGTTCGCGGGTACCGGACTCCTCAACGATGTGAACGTGACTTACGTCTTGCTCGCTGAAACACGCGTTTCTGACAGGATCAAGGAAACTTCTGGTAACTAGAAGTGGGAATGAAAATTACTTTGGAGTATATTGAACGCTTTAAAAAGGACGAATACCAATTTGGTGAACGTGGCTTATGTCTTACTCACTGGAGTACACTTCTTTGACGGCACGAAGGGAATTTCAGGTATCTGGAAATAGGAAGGAGAATTAGTTCAGAATATACAGGATATTTTCAAAAAAATGGACAAAGATGTAAATATCAGATTTATATGAGAAATAATACAATACAAAAAAATAGAATAGAATAGAAATAATCTACGATACAAAAGCAGGTGTTACAAATATCCTTCTTTTATTCCTTGTACTCTAAAGCAGATCCAAATTCAAAATTTCTCTTCGACTCGACAAATTGCGCGATTCTGGTCGCAACCAGGTACCCAGAGACACGTGCAATGCAGTCAAGTTGGACTTTACATAGTTGCACATCCTTATGCACATTATACACATTATATACTATATGATCTAGGTCCGTGCGCGCAGAGACAAAGGAATGCTTCCTCCCTCCGTCCTCCGGCGTCCTTCCACCTACCGATCTACCTCGGTACCCCGTTCGAAGGGGGTACAAGGAGCTACGAAGGACGACGCGAGGCAAGGCAAGGGAGACACGGTAGAAGAAGAAGGGTATGGGAGGAGAAGAGGCACGCGGGAAGAAAGAAGAATAAGAGGAGCGAACCAGAGGAGGAATAGGCCATTCCACTTATACGCTGCTCGGATTCAATTAACTCTCCACCTTCTTCCCTCCTTCTTCATCTCATCGTGCTGCCCGGCGTGCCTCTGCGCCCTGCCTTATACAGGGTGTTCGTCTGCACGCGCACGTATCACCGTGACTCTTGTCAAAAATGTTCATTGCACAACCTGGACACACCTTTGTCTCGTCCGAAGTGTTCCGGTGACATCGTTGACGAAACTTCGTGTCCTGAACTTGACAAGGAGAATGCTGCGAATGTTTGATGAAGGGATGCGGGAACTTTCTGGAAACTGGTTAACGACGTGGAATGTTAGTAGTATTTTAGATTTCCAAGGATATGTATTTCTTTGGAGGCTTTAGTAGCTTTTAATTGTTAATACCTGTATCCTTTGGAATGATGAAATTTTTGGGATAAATCTAACTTTATAAATTAAAGTTTGGCATGTTTTATTTTGTCTTTTGTGCTTGCACACTGATTTATAGGATATGTGATTACATATTTGAAAGTGTAAGTTTATTTTATATAACATAAATATATTTATATATGTAAGGGAATAGTGAAGAAGGTAGAATTTGTGCACTTTTACATAATACTTCAAAGCAAATTACAAATTGAATATTTAATTGTTCCTCGTAGATTTGAACAAGTAATTTTCTGAAGAAATCATATAAGAATTAGCAGCTATTTGCTTTCAATCCTATAAAAATGAATGAATATAGCATGATATTAAAAAGGTCAATATTTTCCTATCAATAGAAGAGTCGGTGTATAATAGTCACCTTAACTTCAATGATGCGATCCCAATTAATTTTCCAAGTAATTTTCTCATGTATTGATAGCAATAACAGCTAATAATACTAGCTATAATCAATAATATTTCCTGACGAAGGTTTCACGGAAGTATGAGCAGAGCGATCGCCACTCGACAAGGGCAAGAATGAAGACTCAGGATACGGTAGTGCGACGTCAACGGTTAGAGAAATGGATATTCCCGCCAATGAATCGGTGTTGAATTTCTGAACGTCGTTTAACTGGACGTTATCCTTTCGCATAATCAAGCGCGTGCATGTCGTTGCCGATACCGATGCGCACGCTGACCGATTATCGTGCTATAAAGCACGCAGTTCGGACGCCTAGTTTGACTTACGATCGTAATAATAATAATGAGCTGCTTTATTGCCACTATATAACATCCAACCGTCACGACGACAAGTTGTTGTCAATTCTGCTGTCATTGCATGGCGAGTAACCATGCATGAGATAAAGAGACTGTTATTTGAAATGTCCCAGCTACCTATCATGATACAGCCACACATTAAACGAGTAATTAATGTATTAAGAATCAAACAGTTGCTGCTGTGCGATCGAGTTCTATGGATGTGTTTCATGTATCTTATCTTAATTGTTTCAATGAAATGTTGTGTTAAAGACATTTTCTTTAAATACAATTTGTTCTTTATCGTTATTAGTTTCGTGTGTATCTATTCATTCATCGTTGTTAAGTAATGCAAAATTTATCAATTTTTTTGTTTTCTTTCAGCTTGTTTCACATTCTTCCTTTCTGTAGAATAAAGCATGTAGATTTGTTGGAAAATAGGAATGGAGATTCGCTAAAAAAAAAAAAAACTATAAATAGCATACAAAAAGGCTTATGTATTGAGTAAAAATTAAATTTTTTGTCGATTCATTCCTGAAAAGAACCCTGTGGGAAAATTATGCCGGGGGACAGACGAGCTTCGATCATTCGCGATGATCCAAAACCTCGTGGGCTTAAACATCATCCTCTCCTCGTGTGTTCGTTTGGCTTGAAATCACTTGTCCCGTGCTTCGTGAAGATTCACCCTAAGGGCCGATTCACAGAGTCTCTGTAACATCTTGTTAGAGCTTCCTCGTTCAATCTTGTACAACGTATAAACCTAAATGTACTCCAATCAACACATTTCAATAGCATTTTACCTTACAAAGAAACCTGACACAAACGAATCTGCAACTTGTTTCAAATAAATTATTTTATACATATACACGTGTTTCAACACGTTTGACGTAATCTCAATCCATCGATCGAGTTCGTTCTTGCAAGCAACGCGATCAAAGCCCAGACTCCTTATCGTAATCACTTTTTTTTTCTTCGTTCTGCAGCGAAGAATCACGTTACGCTCGACCAACCCGGTGCATCGACGCCGCTTTATCGGCGAGGAATAACGCAGTAGTCGATCCTTGCTTAATAAACAGAAGAAGTGAACGCATGCGAGGGTGCAGCAGCTATCGCTTGTTGCCACTAATATATCATATGTACCCATAAATGTTCGCGCGGCTCGGAACACTGAATAATGCTATATCCAATTTCCTTTACAGGGCATTTGAGTTAATGGAACGATAAATTCCCAGGACGAATGCCCGAAATTCTATTACCTTCGGATACCTTGTCAGTCTTCGACGCAAACACTCCTCCGAAACCTGTACATATATATCCGTGTAAAAGTACTTGTACGTGCATTTAGATTCTTTAGAGTGCATTTAGGTTCTTAGTTCTTCGTTAAGCGGATCAGAAGATTTCGTATATACGTTACCAGGCCAAACCAGGTGTCTCTATGAAATCATAAATTCGACGATTGTCGGCGGCATCGGAGGCAGGAGTCTCTCTGTGGCGGTCTTGTCGCGCTTGTCGGGAGATGAGAACGGTGCCTTAAGGCTCGCAACCTCTCCTCGAGACGAGATCTCTCTCCTCTCTCTCTCTTTGGTTTCCCACGAGAACCACCGCCGCCGCCGCCTTCTGGAATGTCGCTCTCCCCTTCTCCTTCTGTTCTGCTCCTCCACCGTCTCCTCCTCCTTCACCTCCTCCGATACGACCGCCACCACCTCCTCCTCTTACGTTGCTCCAACGTTCCTCCTCGAGCCACCATGTCCTCTCTCTCCTTCTATCGTGTCGCTTACAACCCCGGCTCTTCCCATTCTATCTCTTTTACTTCTCTCTTCCTCCTCGTCTTTCCTTCCTTTCTCCCTTTTCGACTCTCCCTCGCTCTCTCCCTTGATTCCCTCTCGAGATTTAACGGGGTGCATCGTGGTACACGCTATATCTGCCGATGCGACTCGTGATTAGGAGTGCATATGGGAAAAGAAGAACCTGCGAAGTTAAGGGGCCGTGTTTAAAATATTGGCGCGTTGATCGTGGTCTAAGCATTGTAGTCGTTCTCCTCCTCTGTTTCTTTTTTTCCGCCGCTGATCCCTCACCAGGCATGGGAATTGCTAAAACAAACTATCGTTGCAACACTCGGTTTAGTTTGAAAATTTGGTTTATCTCGTTTATTTGCTAACACGGAGGAATTATTCTAAATACGTATACAGTTTGAATTCTGTGTTTCTCCATTAAAAATGAAAATTTGGGATATTAAATAAATACTAAAAATAAATAATGATAATTGAGAAAATTGATAGAAAGAAGCAATGGAAGGGAAAGCGTTGTAATTGAACCGATAATTCCGAAAGTGTGACTTCAGTAAATGTCATGGTCGATGTTAGATTTCATTTATCCCTTCCATTCCTCTCCACTTCGCCAAATTTATTGATCCATAAACAAGGAACTACGCGCGAATCGCGGGAGAGTTAAACGTTGAGTAAGATACGCACAATGGTTTACGACCGTGAATTCTTTATAGCTCGCTGATTATATAACTTTACGCGACAAAGACCTTTTGGTCCATTGTGACATTATCTTGTTACTATCATTCATCTATAAACGTTCGTGCTTGCTTTGTTGCCGTGTATTTATTGCACTAGGTGCAACATTAGGATTCCCTGTAGCAGGTTTATACCATGTGAATCCACTGACCAAGAGCTTCAATTCTTAAAACCTTTCATTCTCCTTTCATCTCTCAATGAAACATACACACACAAGTATAGAAGTATATAAGTTTACGTGATAAATTCAATATGAGAGTTACATACTTACTGATCATATTAATTAGATATTACAACTTAGGTATATATAATTATAAAAGTATATTTATAAAAGCATCTCTATTGCTTCAGCATAAAAATATATCTATTAGTAAAGTACGTTAAGATAAGTTCGCCAAAGCTTAAAAAATGTAAACAACAATTTTATATGTACTTCTTATTTACTTTTCAAAGCGAATATTTATTAATAATCGTGAACAAAATAAATATGGTGAAGGAAAGAGTAAAAAATAATTAATATATTAAACAATAAATTATACCTATGATAAATCTAACAATAAACTAAATAAGAAGAAAATATTAATAACTCGTATAAGGAAAGATGGGAATATTTAAAATAATAAAAGTATTATTAGTGTATGTTAAAATGTAACAAGAATGATGCGTCATCGATACGACCATCGCGATTCCATTTAACAAAGAACAATGTAACCACTTAACCTGTTTTTTGGCTTCGGGTTCTCTTTTCCCTTCAAAGTGTTAAATTTGTATTTAATTAATTCCCAGCAAATTGGTACCACGAACAATGTTTCATTTTACGCTCCGTTGGCTTACCACTTCGGCAGGATGTTTTGCGTGATACCAATCTTCTCCTTTTGCTTTGTAATTTCATCGTTGTTTGGCGCCATTGAGGTTGAATCGATATTGATGGAAACAATCGGCCATCCATGGTGGATTATTCTTTTAAAAGCAACAATTTCGATCTAATTGATGTTTATGCCTAACCTCGAAAAATATTGTTCAAAGCAGCG
This sequence comes from Bombus terrestris, assembly GCF_910591885.1. NCBI lineage: Eukaryota > Metazoa > Arthropoda > Insecta > Hymenoptera > Apidae > Bombus > Bombus terrestris. Next base: position 6,106,152 of record NC_063283.1, on the reverse strand, counting down.
TCTGCAATATCCCCATTGTGTTTCGGTATTCTTTCTCGAACTGGCGCAGAATGTCTCTTATTACACGTTTCGCTAATAATAATGGTGGTTTACACTTTGCTACCCATGTTTGTACCACACACCCGTAATAAGATGGTCGCCCGTTGCTGATTGCACGAAGGTGTGCGTCGATTACGTGCACAACGGGTGACACCTTTCGAAATTTACGATTTAAAATCCCCGCGACTTCTGGCTGACTATAAAAAATATATAGTTCAAAATATTCCAATAGGGTAATCTAAAATTGAATATAATCAAGGTTTTTCAAGCTTTTTAAATAATTTTTAATATTAAGAAATTTATATTACTTTAGTGACAAAATTCAAAGCTTTGGAAATCGGTACTTTTATGACATTTTTATTAAACAGTCGCAGATCTTAAAAATCCTTTTCGTAAGTAACTTATTTCGTCAAAAATGCGTTTTATTTTTATGTTTTAATAATTTTTTATCGATATAATGAATACACGCCATTAATAGTCATTAGCAAAACTATAATCCACGATTCCATAATTAATAGATTTACAAATCTCCTCCATAAGGAGCGTTCTGAATTATATTAAGGAAAAATGTGATGTACCGTTTACCTTAAAGTGTGTCACCCGATGTGTAGTATGTTGTCCGAGTTAGCCCAGACGTAATACGAGATTGACCATATGAGGTGGCCACTTATGATGCCGGATATATACCATGTCCACTAACACCGATCAGAAAGCACTAACACACGATCCTCGCTGCCATCGCTATCACGGCTTATCAAATTTAAGCCTAACGAGAGCGAGAAAGCAGGTAGGCCAACGCTTGCTTCTTTTTCTCATCTTCTCCTTTCTCTTATTTGTCTTTGACACTATGGTCGATCTAGTCTAACAACTAATGACCAACGATCAGTGATGTGACAGATCGATTACTTCAATGATGACGTTAACATAATCGATAAAAATGTTTTTATCTTTATTTCAAGATGAATGATGTGAATTTTTGATGTATCGTTACATTAGTAGCTCCTAATTCCTGTTAGTACTTGTAAAATTCTTATTTTTTTCATTCTGATATACTTATATTATCTAAAATCGACGATTGTATCGATAGTGAAATTTAAATTGACAATTAAAAAGGAATGAGAACTACTGAAACAGTTTTACCCCGTGAGGCGTAATATGGAAGAAATCCGCAAATCGTATTACAGGTCTGGTCGATAATGTAGAATACACATCACCATAGTGTGGTAAGAATTCTCTTGTAAATATCGACCGCTGCAATAGGTGGGGACCTGTCTTAAAATTAACTTAATAAATCATTAATTAACATGCATTATTTATGTATAATAAATTGTCTGATTATATATAGTGGCCGATTGTACACTGATATATGACATTAGTCATATGTTATTTTCTTTTTATTATCAATCACATTCAATAGCTTTATATTTTCCGTAATAAATTTAAAAATTAATATATATATTTCAATTTTATATTTGAGTGGGACATACCTACATATAATTACAAAGAATTCCATCACTGATTTATGGATTTCTAATCAGTACAATGGCTTCAAAAGATGATATACACGTTTCAAATTTACAAAACTAAAATATGATCATTCCTTCCTCCTTTAAAAAAGATGTACAATAAAATGGCTCTTCTTGATCATTGATACTTAAGTTATAAAAGTCGCGCGAATATTTTAACGTGGAGGGAGAGATTCGTGCACAAAAAGTCTATCGTCCTACGTCTTCCTCTTTGTTCTCTTCGTACTTTTCGCGGTTTTTACGGTTTTCATAGCTGACGAGTTTTTCTTCTTCGTCGATTTTCCAGCCATGTTCGCGTATTTGTCGATCAGAGAATCGAAGAATTTGTCAGATTGACTCGCTCTGGCCTCGTTACGGCTCTGAATCGCCAACGCCAAATCGTTTGCAGCTGCGTTTTCCTCGTTTTCGATCTTCAGCATCTTTTCTAGACGTTCAGCTTCCTCTGCTTCTTTCGCCCACTAGAAATAAAAATGAACGCCATTAATTTCCTTGATAATATGCAATAATTTCTATAATTAATTTATATATTTTATTGACATATATTTTTAATATATTTTGTTAAAAAATCGGTTCATTCGTTTGTGGAATAATTGTTATTTGGAGTTATTTAAAAAATAAAACATTTCTTTTCACAAATTTAATATTTCTAATATTAGAAAAGAGACAAAAACTAACTAATGATATTTGGATTCGTGTATCTTAAGACCCTTTTCCTTATTTTGATGAATATTCATCATTCATTCTCCCCAAATTCGAACCACATTTTTAAATTAACCAATTATGGTCAAATTGCAAATTTTTATCGACTTTTATCCAACACTGCTGCTCTCAGCCAAGTATAATAACCGTCTCAATTTTCAATTCTAATTCTTGACTCTGACTGCAATATTATTCAAACAGTGTACAGAGCGAATAATAATTTCATCGGAAACATCGAACATTTCTGATGTCGAGTGCGAAGTGTGCGCAAAAATCACGGACTTGAAAAATTTTCGCGTAGAAAATAGAAACGGTCGGTATTCCGCCAGAAGTCGAATCGAGGAACCAGATTCTTTATTATCTTCCACTTTTGATGACCCCTCGTTAAAATTAACTTGTGCTCGCTGACGAGCAGAAACGAAGTAGAAAGGCAACCGGTTCCGATAATCTCGAGGATAGGCGTATGGCTATGCATCGAAAATAGGGTTACGCGTGTCGTCAAGTGCGCGTAATTAACTTATTTAATAAGTGTACTGGAGCTGCACAGCTTCAAATTTATCGATCTCTTGGTATCTGTTGCTGCTAGTTAATCGAGCTTCTTATTAACTCATTAAATGGATGTTATAACTTCGAAACTAATTATTACACTTCGGCTCTTTTCATACAAATTTCTATTTTTATAAATAATTCTAATTAAACAAATGAAGTCTATTAAGTGGAAATTAATTTCATCCCCTAAATATCATAACTATTATACTTTGAATATTTTGTACATTTTTGTATATTATGTGCATCTTTACAATTTTATATTTTTTATAAGTGCATAAAAATCCGCAGTCTACCGATGGTATTAGGACCTGTAATTATTAAGACTTCTTTGCCTGTTCTGATAAGTATTACATGCTACTGTAATTTGACTCCAACTTTTTGAAACACCTTGCAAATATCAGTTATTCGTAATTCGCGATTATTATAGAAGTGTATAAATTAATTAGATAGCTTAAGAGTAACTGAAAAAATATTTATGTATTATACGTACATATTCAAGGAATACCTTTACGATCTATCAGTAGAATAAATCAATATATAATGATTCATGGAAGCATTGAACACTTACCATAAAAAACCTCTATGTACATATATACATAAAACATTTTGAAATTTCATTAACACTATAATGAGACACAACTACCATCATTATATTGGTAAAATTTAAACACAAGCTGAGAATATATATAGAACTCAGTTACTGCAAACATAAATTTGGCGAAAAATTGATACAGTATGAAAACATAGTTGTCTCAAATATATAATATTAATATAACTGGCTGCTTATTAATATACGATAATTTACTGTCCAAATAGTTTGACAATATTTGTAAAACGTACACTTGCAATAAATATCTTTGAACGTTTACATACATTTTCGGGTTCCCTTCAAATCTTGCCAATGTAACGATGACAGTCGAGTTTCATTGTGATACTAACGAAATTTCAAAATATTTCGTATAACACACATAGTATACTGTTAAAGATAATTCTTTTAGACAGTGTGGATTATCGACAAAACTAATATACCAATATATAATAGCTTGTCCATGTCACTCACAATCTCAACTGATTAATCTCTGCGTTTCGACAAGTTTATTACAATATTCAACCTAAACTGCATTATGGAATCATCAGTTTCATGTTCGCACCAAAGTACACAAAACTGCCTATATATAATTTGTTGTTTAGTTAAAAGGAACAGAGCCTTATAAATAGCGGGGTTCCTACAATCTTTGAAACATAACACACGCCTGTCTCATTAAAAGTAGACGCGACTGTTCATGGTTCATACTTGTTGATGATGTTCCATATTCCCAGTGACCTACTCCATAATTCGGTGCTGAGGAAATTCCGTTATTTATAATTTCTGGCAAGTACATCTGAGGAGCGGCCTAATGTTAGGCGATTACACAACGCTTCGCGAAATTTTAAATGCACTCGCTTATCGAAATGACATTCGACTTGAAATTCGATGAGAGAACACAAATCCATTGTTTGAGAATTGGCCTGGTCCAACTACGAAGACAGTGACAAATTGACAGATCGACCTGACGCAAGTTATTCCTTTTACTTCTTCTTCATATATAGCTTATCTATAGTTTATTCATGAAAAGCGTAGAGTACACAAAATAGACTCGTATACATAGTAAATTTATCAGAGGGTTGTATCAAGTGAGTGAATTATTCACACAAATATTTCTTTTTACAATCTTTTACTTTCTAATGAATATATAACATCACGAAACTGCGGCAAATTCCCATCCTTCGGATATTTTTACATCGAAATCAATACGAAGTTTCAGATATTAAAACTGTAAATGGAAATATCGGAACCTGAGAATATCAAAATTTTAAATACAAATATTCAATATAAATATAAAGTTCTGAGTCTAGAATTTACTTACGGGCTTGTTAAGTAATCCCAATATTTTGATTATCAACAAAGCGGTTAATAAATTTGTGTAAAAAAATGTATTTGTTTGTCGAATAAACTCGCGCCACCGTTACCCTTTTCATAACGCGTTTTCTGCATCTATGCAAAAATGGCTAATCGCATGTAAGAGGAGATATTCTCGAAGAGAAGGTGAGCAAATAAGTCAATTTTAGATTTCTACGTATTGAACAATCGTAAGTACCAATTGCTGCAAACATAATAGAGCACCTCATTTTTCAATGCAGGAAATATTCTACCTATAGACGAGAATTCAATAGATCCATTGTAAAGGACAATTTAGAGAATCATAAATCAATACAAGAACTACCAAATTAACTAAGATATTCTAAATCATGTAATAGTTTGTAATCGTAGCTTTTCGGGTTTCGCTTGTTGCATTACCACAGTTAGGCAGTGATCTAATCGGCAAAATCTTGTTGCTTTTACCTAGATTCGTTCCCCTTGTCTGATCTAATTGTACGTGTGATGATACGAACACTTTGAAACAATTTTTAGATCAAGATAGGAAGATTTATTTCCGACTCGTTGACATCATTGTTATTTTCATGCAAAGATTCGTGCAACTAAACAAATACGTTTGTTATGTAATAATGATTTAAGAAAGTGCGATGGATGATCAATTGGTCTTTGCTGATTAGATTTTTAATTTCAAATATTTTCAAAGTCACATTTTTCGTATTTTATACGTTTTGTCGATCAATCTCATATTACCAACATTCCACTTTCGTAAATTATTCGCTTTTATTTTCTATCTCTCTCTTATTTGAAAAATTATTATTTATTTACTCGACAAATGTAACGTGGGAATAAATGAGGCTCCTTCGTGAGAAACTACTTCTTCTACTGTATCTCTGTTACAATTTTAAGATGGAGTCTAAAAGGACTGTGATATATTTGTTTAAGTATTCGAGCGAGCTGCATGATTCAAGCGGCGAAGGAACTATTATTATTACTGGTAGGAATTGAAATGCAGCTCGATACATGCCAATGCTAAACCTCAACCACCAGATGCGAAGCTAGCTGATCATAATGCCTCGTTTGTCCTCACTTCCTTGTGAAGCGTGTTTGCATTTGAATTATGAATAAAAATAGAACGACGAAGATACACTGTCGATCATAAGGATTACGGTGCCTACTTGCTATATTTATTGAAAAACAGATATTTTATTCGGTATCTTATATTATAAAATACCTAAAAAATAAAAGCAAGGAAAGGCATTCAATTTGTCCCAAATATTGGTAAGTGCCCTGATACTTATCGCCAACAGTGTATATTAATATACATACAGTATATAATATCAAACGATAGAACAAGGTAGGAAAACGATCCTTCAGTTAAAAAAATTACAGACGTTAGAAAGAAGGAAATTAAATATGAGATATCATCTTGAAGAAAAGCAGAGATCCATTCATAAACCATCGCTTGATGATAACATTCATGTAATTACCATAGCTATTTCCTTTCCTTTTCTTTTTTTCTTTTTTCAAACATACTCGTGTTATTGAAGTAATAATTAACCATGTCGAAGAAAGGCCAAAGATGCGTCACATCGTGCAAACATCATCGAGGATGATTGAAACGAAGGTCTGTCATTATCACTGGATAATATTAACGCGTTGTTAAACGAGTAGCAGCAGTCGTAACATCGATGGCTCTAGATCATCGAGAATGTTAGCAGGGTTAATTCTCACAAAATTCCAGAACGATGACTGGTCTCGAAGGAAATTCGTTATGCAACGGTGCACGCTGCCTCGAACCCGATGACTATTTTCAATTATTTCGTGATTCGAGTGATTTCCGGAGCGCCAGGCTCGCGGCCAGATGTATCGTTCGCTCTAGACACTGGGAGACGAGGTAATTCAAGGTTGCGGAAGCGCGACCCTCTGCACTCGCTCGGATGCACGCGTGTGCACGTCAAACGTGGATATTTTGGCACACCTTTCATTCGCAAATAACTCGCTACAATGTATTATCGATCGATTTAGCTATCGCACAAACGAAGCGTTCCGTTAAGTCGAGACAAATTTTATTGGAGCAACCATTTACACTCCCGTTCATAGATCACTGGACACTTGTTTATTTTGGGCAAAATGATTGTTAGCACATAGATACGATCTTCTGAATTGATTTTACCGTCTACCCATAAGTCAGTCGGTCGAATTAAAATATACACGAGTTTATACTACCATGTAATTTTTATTACGAGATAAAGTTAGCTAAAGTTAGTTTTTACGTCAAATGTTGAAATTACATAACGTCGAAAGTATCGTATTTGTAGACATTCTAACAGCCGTTTTGCTCAAAGTAGGCAAGTGTCCGATGACTTGTAGATGGTAATGTACATATAGGGTGTCCAATTTTAATCTATAAATGCAAATTATTGATAAATTATCTGCTACATAAAGAAATAGTTCAGACAAAGAAGAAAGCGAATGGTTTCGAGGGGAACACAATCTGCTATAATTAGTTGTTCCACAGATGGACGCGTATACGTAATAGAAGATAACATACGCTTTTTTTTAAATTTGTAGATCATGTATGTAATTTTTCATGCATAATCGATGCAGTTTATTATTTCTTACAAAATAGCATTAAAATATTTATGTCGAAAAATCACTAGTTTAGAAGATATTTTAATCTTGGCAAAATACATATATTTTCTTACATAGGAGCGAAGATTGGAATTTATCTTCTTTAGGGGTTTTTGTCTTTTTTAAATTGCATAATGGACAAAATGAAATTGTACAAGTTTTTCGAAACTACACTTAAGTTAAAAATTAAAAATGATGCTGGCAACGTCTATCTGACGGTATTTTTGAACAAGATTGTTTGCAATACATGAGAGATCGTTTATTACGAATGATGCTTCAGAAAATGGGAGATTTACTCGAATACTGGGTACCCTATCGATAAATGCCTGGTCAATTAGATTCAAAATCTAAGCAACAAATTTCAATTTTTAAATAAACGATATAAACTATTAACTTTCGTGTATATTTGTGATATTCTTAATATTACTCATACAGACATTCGATTCGTTTATTATTTTAAAAGAAAGGAGAAAGGTTTAGTTTGATCGATGAAATAATTCATCAAATTTCGAACTTCTGTTCAATTTGACAACTTAATGGAATGTCAATCTACCTATAAACTGAAAGAAATCCATCAGGGAAAGATTCTAAGAATCTGTCAAGAGCCGTTGTTTACAGATCGATCAGAAGATTACAAAAATAAGATAAAAAAACCAGAAAACCAAAGTTATATCACTCCTTCTAAAAACCTTACACCAGTTAAATGTATATAAAATATCGATATAAAATAGAAAAGTTTCATAGAAAGACCTCACTAACTATAATCTCGAAAATGATCAAAAAAGAAATTCTTTAAAATTCTTGAAAAAAAGAAAAAGATAATAAGAAATAAACCAAAATAAATTCTATTAATTGTTGATACGTCTACGAAAAAAAAAAAAAACAAAAACAAAACGTAGAAATTAAACCGTGTTTCGTACTGTGCTCTAACTCGCATTTCCTATCAGTTTCCTCAGTTTTCACGACGTCATTGCTATTACGCTCATTATGAATGCACGTGCATGCACTTGTTCAGATCGATAGATACCGAGTCCATGATGGACCCTTCAACCGATATGCTTCAAGATTTGAATGTCGCAATCGGGACTTCCGACAAGCGCTCTCGATGCCTGTTTACTGTTTAGAGCTGTCAAGAGAGCATCGATCAGTTAACACGAGTGAAATACACCTGTTGCAATGAAGAGAACGCGAATTTAATGTTGAATACAAATAGCTTTTCCAGTTGTATATTGTTTTAATAAATTAATTCTTTCGCAATTAATTGTAAGAATTAACATTACACAATAATTTCTATTACGTAATTTACAGAAACGTAATAATATAACAATATAAAATAAAATAGACTGAATTTTGAAAAAATTACACATAATTTTTCTAATGGAATATGTAATGCCATTTGTGATGGAAACTCAATAGATCTCAATGATGCAAGTAAAATTATAGCACCCTAGAAGAACGAGTATAAAAACGGACTGATTCTTTAAAAAATCTACGATGGAATATCTCCTTAATATTCAATACGAATATGAATATTCTTTTTTTTTTTGACAGTACAATACGCTCTACCTTTAGCATCGTTAACCCCTTCGCATCTGCGCACGAAATGTTTCGCGAATTGATTTTTACCCCAATCTATGGATAAGTTATGTCGTACCTTGCCCCGTTAAGAGTCGATATTTCATCCGTTCATTTCCCTTCAATTATTTGGAAATCATTTAAATCATAAAATATTTATCGCGTTATGGTAAACTCTTCTTTTTTAATCATGAAATCTTTTTCGTTCTAATCTCTGATTTATAAATTAAACATCTGCAAAATATTTACTATCCTAATAATTTTTTACTTGTACAAATCAATATATAGTTTCTACACCGCACTTAACCCTAATCCTTCGATCTAGAGTGACTTCTGATTCACAACTTTTCTCCTAATATGAAAAAAGAACAAATTTTTGAGATCTGCGAAAGATGACAATTTAATCCTAAAGTAATTAATTTAAGCTATACAAAATACTCGAGCTAAACATCTCTGACTTCTCACAAATCAACATGTAAGTTACTACATGTACATTTACGCAATTTTACGCATTAATGAGTTAAAGAAGAAAAAAAAAAACACGCAAGATATAACGTACGGTTCATAGCATCGCATGTAAGCATCGCCGTATATTGCTGAGATATCTCGTCACAGATATGAAAGGGTTAAGCTCTTTGACAAAACACGAAACGCAGCACATCTCGATAAAGTACACCAGTCAAGGTCGTTACATAACGCTCAGCATTAGATTGAACGACATTAGTAATTATTTCATTAGCACACCGGATACATTGCATTGGCCCTCGTCGCTTATTACTGTTTCAATTGATATTCAGCATCGCGCCCCGTGGATATCATATTTGGCGTTCCTCTTTGGCAAACAAACGATGCACATCTTCTCGATAGATTCTAGAGCGTGCAGAACTAGCAAATAAACCGCTTAAAGTCCGACAACACGACTAATGTGACATCGTTGTAATTTCACAACAATGATGCTGTATGATTTGGTAAATTATACACATTCCTGTGCATTGCATCATTAAAAACATTAATGTACCAAACCACACAGTTTCTTCATCTGTACAGAATAACAATAAGATCACGTAGTTCGTCTACAACAGATCAAAATTAAGTCAATGAAACCACAAACGACAAGATTGCAGTATACTATACATACGCTTTGGGTTTTGCAGGCTCCGCGGTGCTTCTGAAGAATCAATCAATTCGTTTGGTTCCTCTGACAGCGAATCGCGATAAATAAAGTCTCGAAGATTGATCCAAAACCGAAAACGAACGAAACCAACAGCACTTATAAAATCACCCGATCTATAGTCTGCGATTAGATAAACGTCCTTCCGTTCAACTCTAGTTCGGTGCTTGCGAGAGCAAATACACCCGCACAGGTTCACGCAAACATTCGATTCGTCAACGAAAACTTGATTCATTGTCGGAGATTCCATCAGAATATACAGATAAATATTAAATAGTTTAACGAGACTTCCATTGGCTAAAATCCCTCCACAAGGACGCGAATCGCAAGAAGAAAGGAAACGATGATCATCGTGATGGAGCTCTGGCTCGACGATGATAAATTCCTGGTTGTACAATTAGGCAATGGCTTATCGGTAGTCGTTTCAATTTGCACGATTGCCGATGTCCCTTCCTCCTGCTGTGGCCAATTATTCACCGATGGCGGTGAATGAATAGTGACCGCGGGGTCGTAATATGGCGGTTGATAGACATTTTCAGGGTGAGCAGGTTGAACCATTACACCTGGTACATATGGGATAGAGTGAATGGATTGAGTGGTGTATAAAGAAGGAACCGAAATTTCTGATGCTCTGTTTTCGATATTGGGTACAGATGTAGGTGGATACTTCTCGTTTGATGGCACACTATTCTTTGCAGACCAACCAGAGTAGGGATCCATAGAACGCTCTGTGTTAAGCTCCACATGAGGTGGTATTTGGCTCGATGCCAAAAGGACTGAGTTAGGTGGGTTTGAATAATCCGGCTGTTCTGTGTAATGTTTGTCTTGGTTCCTGTGGGGTGGATAGACCTCGTATTCGCCACCAGCACCGACGGATTCCGAGGTTCTTGGCCAAGAACTCAAGGTCGTTATATCTTGGCTGCTGTAGTCCGTCGTTTCACGTTGTGGATATGTTACCCGTTCGATTGGTGCAACGGTTCTTGGTGGAATATATGGTGCTCTTGTATCTTCGTCATATGATGGATTTGTAGCTTCTCCTCCACTTCCGTACAAGATCGTAGTTGTTCTCCAATATTCCTCTGGGACTGATTGGTGATATATCCTATTGACGTCATATGGTGGAACTGTAGTTTTTGGTCTGCTTCCGTAGGGGTCTGCGTCTGTTCTTGGAGTTGTTCTCCAATCTGGAGAATTATGTGGACGATAAACTACTTCTTCGGTTGTACGGAACGGTGGCGGGGTATATTGTGTTGTTGCAATTGGAGATGGTGTTATAGTTGGATGCAATCTTTCGCGATGAGCAGGTAGTGGCGTGGATTGCTCCTCTATACTCTGTCCCTCTATGCTGCTCTCTTCGTCGTAATCGTATGGTGTTTCCGGATAAATTAAATCGTTTGGAATTCTACTCCATTCTGGATCGCTATCGAAACTTACTCCACGCTTCTCGAGAAAAGCACTGACAGCTTTTGGACACTTGAATTCAGAATTTTCACTCAGAAAGATTCTTTTTAATCCCTTTAAATGTGACATGTCTTCAAGATTTAGGCATTCTAAACGATTACCAGATAGTCTTAGGTCAACAAGGCCGGGTAGATTTTTGAACAAGCCATCCTCAATAGACTCTATGTTATTGTAATTCAGGTCCAAGTACGTCAAGTAATTTAATTTTCTGAACCAAGATTCCTTTATAGTGGTTAAATGGTTGTTGTCAAAGCTTAATTGTTGCAGGTTACTTAGATGTTCAAAGGCTCCCGGTTCAATGTCCATTATACCACAGTAGGAACATCCTAGGACCCAAAGATCCAAACCAAACCTTGAAAAGGTATCCGCAGTTATTCGTTGAATTGGCATGTGAGAAATTCGAATTTTTCCAGTCGATGCAGGAAGATTGTCCAAATCAGACAATTGTCCACCCGTACAGGAATATTCTATCATATCATCGTTCTGTAATTGCTTGCACGCCCCTTGTACATCACTGACACTAGCACACAATAAAGCGCATAGGAATAATCCGACGATGCCAACCATTTTTATTAATTTTGAATAATTATACAATTGCACTGTTTAAAATATCATACGTTTTAATTAAAGTTTTATATGAATATCATTATTTTGCTCTCATATGTTTGAATAACTTAAAGAATCGCAGTCATCGTGGTAGGGATTTTAGCCGAAAATTCTGCGACGTCTAGCGATCAGCTAGAACCGATCTAATTGTTCTGTAGACTGAATCCTCTCTTGCGTTCCCTCTTTACTTATTTACTAGTATTCCCCCCTCCCAATCGTACTACTAGTCCACCTCCTACTACTGCTTCCAATCGTGAACCAGTACTATGTATTGATAAAAATAGAAAAGCTTGAAAATAACGTACTGCTCACTTGTTCATCAGATCTCTAAAGTGATCTATAGCGGAATTGAAGGGGTGAGGTGCTGCGCTTAAATTTACGAGCACGTTGCCATTCGAATGCGCACCGTTTACTTTCGACAATTTTGACATCGAGAAAATTACACTTGTTAGATATGCACAATGGAAGTATGTAAAAAATGGAGTACTTACTTACCTTAAGTGATTATATGTAAGTATCATTTTTAGATCATGGTTTAATTTATTAACATATTACATAAGTTTTAAATGTAATCATATAGAAATATTTAAAGTATTAAAAATTTTTGTTTCATAAGATTTTAACTGCAGATTTTTAAAGATACCAAAATACACAAAATATGCACGATACGCAAAAGTATGTGAGATATCTAAAAGAGTATTCATTATAATATCTAATATGTGAAATTAAATTTCTGCTGACGTTTCATTCCTCTACTTGTGTTCATAAAAGTATAAATCTGCATAACTATTTGTAGTTTAATCATATGAACGAAATTTATAGATAACATTTTAAATTTTGCTTGTTTGATACTTACCTTGCGTTTTCTGCGTTGCTTCTTCTTGTCATTTTCTTCTGTAAAAGCTTTGTATTCTGGAACTTCACCTTTCTCTATGAGACCTTGGATAATACTATGTAACCTTGGTTCATCATCACAACTAGTAAATGGAACAGTTTCTAGTATATAATCCATATCTCCTTTACCTATACAAAGTAATTTTATTGTTTTAATAAACTAAATTTACTAATGTAATTTCCTTGTAAAAATTATAGAAGATTTACTCACTGTCCATGTAAGCTCGTTTCAAATCTTTAATTTCTATTTCAGACCCTTTGTAATTCTTTTCATAATTATTAATATCTTCAACTGAGATTTTTTTGAAAAGTGACTTCCAATAGTCTGCCCAATTTCTCATCATAACTTCTTCACTTTCTTCGTCATATTGTCCAGACTGATCATAAATCTTACGCTTCTCACTGTCACTGAGAATAGAATAAATTCGTCCAAGAACTTTGAACTTTTCTGTTGCTTCTGCCTTGATATCCTCCTCAACACGATCAGGATGTACAAGGAGAGATAATTGATGATATGCTTTTTTCACTAGAAAAAAGTTGGGAATAATTGCTATCTGATATTTAAATGCAATTCTAACTTTCAATTAAGAAGAACGTTACACTTAAAAATGTTTAGTTTAGAATCATAGTTTGAATAAATAGGTTATGTCTACATACCTTGTTTATCGGTGGCTTTTCTTGAAATTTTTAAAACTTCGTAAAAATCACGAGCTCCGAAATATTGCTCACAAAGATCTAATAAACTTGTCATGATTTTGATTTTTTAACTACTCACTAATAAATATTGTTACACACTACACCGAGTGACAGAACTACAAGGTTATACGTTTTCGCGCTTATTTTCAGTTGGATACATTCAAATAGTTTCGTGAAGTTCGCGACATCTAGAGTTACTTGTGCATATTAGATAATATCTATATTATCGACGTTCAATCACTTTTTCATCGTAATTGTCGTCACTACTAAAAAATAATAATCATTGATTAAGAACAAGATACATGTGACACTAAATGAGTCTTTGTGCTCCACATTTTGAAATACCGAAGAAAATTAAAATGTCTTCTATACCTTCTATGATTTATAACTGCCATCTCATTCTTATAAAAACATAATCGCGGTAACAACCAATTAGCTCATATTATTTGCTATATAATTCATAATTGTATCATATAATATGGCGCAATTAGTAATTACATGTCATTTAAGTAATATAACCTCAAATTAAAAATATTCATCAGTATCGAACAGATATATTGTTCAACAGTATTTCCATTTAACAAACGCCCAGAGGGATGCTGAAAAAGAAATAGATCCAATAGCCAGAAGGGCGATCCACTCGATAAAGTCCCGAACAAACCGCGAGTGGATTATTTTTCTATTTCGCAACGCTAATTTATTAAATCTATAATTATAAAACAGAAATTTCTCAAAACAAATCGCGAGGAGTGCTTTAGAATATTTCCAATACTATTTAATTTGTTATTGACAAAAAGAAGAAAAAAAATAAGAGAAAATGAAAAATTCGCGGAAGCATACACCGTACTGGGCTGTTTTAATCATTAATCATTCACGCAACGCTAAATTAAATAATAATCTATGCACTCGTGCTTCAACGTACGCAACGCTAACATCGAGATGTTGTAGCACAGCTACATTCGAAGTTGCTGATGCTTGGCAACCTTTTTGCAACTGTCTTAGCTGCATTAGGTGATCCCAGGAACAAATTTCCACAATTCCAGTGGAAGAAATTTGGGCATTTCATAGACGCAACACTACGTAAAAGAACGCGATGATTCGTCAACGCAACGCTAATCGGAAAAATGACTAAAACAATCCCGACGAAATATATCGCAACGCTAATTCTTAGGAGAAATTTAACGCCAAGTTAATATTCATAGATGACAAAATAAAAGGACTATTTCAACTATACGCGATGTTCACAAGTCGCAACGCTACGAAATTAATTCAAAATTAATGTAATTTTTATTCAACTTAAAATAAAACAAAACGCGGCAAATTCAAATTCTACTCTTTAATAAATTCTGATAATCATTCACGATGGAAAACACTAAGTACAATCGCGATATCTTACAAATCGTAACACTAAAGCAAACGCGTCTTTCTATCGCAACAGTAATACAAACCGAAGTGAGTACTTTTTCGCAACTCTAATTAGTAACGCGATCTTTGGATTCGCAACTCTAGTTCAAACCGTAATTAATCATTCGCAACGCTAATTCAAAGACCGCGATTAGCCCAGCATGGGGATGTGCCGACATGTACATCGGCTGGCAGACAAATCACAACAAAATACTACTACAAATACTAAAGGCGAGCACAGTGACAAAGTAGTAACGAGAATGACTTTCCATGCTCTGGATGACCCAGAGGATGGAGAGCCATTGGTAGTTGCCCTCTTGAACGGCAGTTTGCCGGGCCTCTTCGGCTCGTAGCCTCTTCTTTCTTCGGGCGCGATGCCCGCTGAAACTTACATCTAAGCTCGAGACTTTCTAAATCGCAAACTAAAAAATAACTTACAAAGGTGAAACAAAAATGTAAATCGCGGAAGCTGAACCAAGTGCACATGGATGAACAACGATCGTAGCGATCGCTATCCGTTCGCATGTACATGCTCGAGCAATAAATAAACGTTCGTGTCGAAACCAACTCGCGACCACGACCGCGTAATTCAAAAAATCGATGAGCGAAGCCAAAGACGATGGCATGTTCCATTCGTGCCAGCTTCACCGTCGACTTTTCGAATGAAATTTCCTGAAACAGGTTGGACACGCGAAAACGCGCCTACCCGACGAGAGACTGTGCCAACCTGCCCGGCCCTACCTACTTATAGTTAACATTCACACCAGAAAATATGCTACCTATCCTACCCGGAAACCTATATTTAAAATTAAAAATATAGCAAAACAAGCACACCAACACATTCACTCCACGGTTCTCATACATAACTCGGGCGCAAAGGCCTACCCTTTTTTTTTTTTATCTTTGTTTATTAATTCCAGGTTTCTTACATACTTTTTTTTACGTGATTTTTTTTTTCCAGAATAAACGCTGAATTCTAATTGTAGGGTGGTACAGGCAAAAGTACCGATACGCGACGGTACGACGTAGCCATGCATTATTACATTTTTTTTTGTTTTTTTTTTTTTTAAGATTATTATTGTGCCTTAAATTTAAGCCGCTGTTGCGCTGTGCTTATGTGCGATATTTTAATTTATGTCCTGAAATCCTGGACGCAAAAACAGGATAGTTCGCTAGCCTATTAGGGAGGGGGTGGGAGGGGATGGACTGGGCGGAGAGGGGAGGGGTGTTGCAAAGGCCTACACTAGAGAGACGTCCCGGGACGCCTCCGACACCCGAGTTTGACATACAACATTCACACTCTAATGTTACGTACCATTTTCCTGAAATCGACTGACGAAGGCTAGCGACCATTGCGTACAACGCGATAAAAGTAAATCTCAATTTTAATTACAAATGTTCCTAATTCAGAGGGTGTTCATTTTTCAAAGAAATTGTAGATAGTACAAAATATGGTACCGTTTATTATAATTTAATAATAAAATTAATGACACTGATATCCGTGTTTCCTTGTATTCGATAACGAATCTCTGTTTTTACAGGTTGTAATTGAAATGATATTTCTGTGTATTTATTTTTTATAATTTAAATTTATAGCAAATGGAATAAGTACGAAAACGATGCAATTCCACAGCCTAACTATACACACACGCACATGTGGAAAATACATCGTGCACGATACGCTAACACATCGTCAGTCGCTTAGAAATTATTATAAAATCAATAGTCATCGTGCTCATTGCCTTTCTCTCACCCAAGTAGCACCTGGGCACGTGAGCGATGTCCTGGCAATGAACACGGAAAGAGTTAAACCTGAAAATCCTAACTAAAAGAGGTATTAGTGCATCTAATTTGTATTTAACGGGCTAATCTCTCTTTATTTTGCATTCTCGAATTTTATCTCAATTACTACCATTGTATACTCTACTTTATTAATTTAATAAATTATCAAAATACCAATATTGAATTTATTTATAGAAAACAGCACAAATAAGATCAGTATAATATAACGATTCGTTCAAATAATCGACTCTATGAATTACTGAATAATTATATGAATGAATAAGAAATTTATTTAATAATTGACTCAAAGTTAAATATTAGTGCAAACAACCTCAGGCAATCCCTTCGTCAAAGCAAATTTTCGAAAGCGTAAAAGCAGCATTCAAAGCTTATTGCTTTGATTCCAAAACTTGCCAGTCGCGAAATTTCTTCTTGCACATAAAATTCAATGCATTTTTGTACGGCAAGACTGAGCTTTTCTATCTTTAAATTTATACTCAAATTAAAAAATAAGTGGCAAACAATTAAATCCATCGTCATAATGCCATCAGACAATAGAAGATGAAATAAAAAATGGCCTACTAGCGTTATTATTAAATATATAATAATTGCAATCTTTAATGCAACGAAGTCGGAGGGCATCCGTCTTCATCACTATGAAATATTTAATTAAATCATTACAACTCTCTGTACATATACATTTTTAATATATTCCAACTTTAAAAATGATTATAGTTAATATACATGTATATCTTCAATCACAAATATTCAAATTAATTGTTAATGTCGTTTTCATCAGTTAGTACCATTATTAATACTGTTAATATAAAATTGGTCAGTATCATGTAATTAATATAGGAGAAAACGCGATGTGCAAGAAGACCTATCCTGAACTAATAAATAATACATAGAAAATGAAAATGTTACTACCCACGGGTATAATAAATATCCGCGGTCACTGTGCTCGAAAAAAATTCTACGTAATACAACCAATCACCCGTGTCGATTCGGATCTTTCGCTCACCATAAGATGCGAGGAACGTGGTCATCGATGCTGCGGTAGCCCAAGGAAAGTCATCGTGAAGGCTGTCATTAAAGAGAAGACAAGCAATCCCATGGAAAAAGATCTGTAACAAGGCATGAAATATTAAAATTTGTTCTTAAATATAACATTAATAATTTGGAAAATTTGAAGCAGTGGAAAATTAATCTCCATTAATTCAAATTTTGAAGGCAATATTCAATTCAAGAATAACAAATTTAGATACAAAGAATAGAATTAAATGAAGCACAGATTACAAAATTACTTACATTCTAGTCTTTTGAAGCATTAGTAAGTCCTTTTCAGGAAATAGGAGGAAGAGGAAGGAGTGATAAACCTTTAAGAAGATATAAATTATCATATATAAATAATATGAATGAGTGAATAATTTTTTTATATGAATAATTTATTTTGAAAACTGGCTGATGATCGAACAAAAATTTTGAGATAATGAAATAGGAAACTCTATGCAAACTTTGAACTCATTAATAATACAAAAGTTAAATTGCTAGTATGCTCTAAATACTATAACAATTGGAATTCTGATATTAAAGTTTAAAATCAAATCTTATTTTTTAATTAATAATAATTAAAGCAAAAATTCTTACATGCTAAGTTTTGAAGCATCACTGCGTCCTTCCCGAAGCACAGGAAAAAATAGGAATTATATGAAAACTGAAACAAAACATGTGAAATATTATAATTTGTTCTTAAAAATATATCGTTTAAGGTAAGATAAGTAAGTTAAGGAGTTTAAGGTAATGAAAAGTAAAACTATTCAAACTTAAGACTAATAATAATAAAAATTGAAATCTAATTACTATAAAAATTGGAATGCTAAAATATAACAATTTTTAACCTAGAAATAATGGGAATCTA
The DNA here is from genome assembly GCF_910591885.1 of Bombus terrestris. Classification (NCBI taxonomy): domain Eukaryota; kingdom Metazoa; phylum Arthropoda; class Insecta; order Hymenoptera; family Apidae; genus Bombus; species Bombus terrestris. The sequence continues at coordinate 6,087,280 of NC_063283.1, read as the reverse complement.
ATCATTTCTGAAGCATGCTAAACATTTTTATTGTGTATTTCAATATTAGGACTTTTAGATTTTATGTCAATGAAAATTAACAGTAGTTCGATCAAAATACGAATAATAAAATAAATTAGAATACAATATACATAAATACTTACAATCTTGATTTCCAGGAGAGGCTGTATCCTCTTGTGAAACCTGCGACTCTACTACCGAAGGCGAATGTTCAAAAAAAAAAAAAAAAAGAAAAGGAAAGATTAGTAGCACGTCCGTTTAACTAACAATCGGCGAACACACTGACTCTAATTTCGCGTATAACTATTGTAATTGAATTTATAACTATTAAGAGCTATCGTGCTCTAGAAAATATAAAAGATATTACACAGCAAACACTGACTCTACAGACCGCATTGCGCGCGGTAACAAATTCTGCTAAAAGACCGGTAATATGACTCTAACCGTCAAGTATACGTCAACGATAAAAGTACAAAAAAGATGCAGAATACTTCTAAATTTTACTAAAATGATGATCATTAAGTGATTAAATAAAAACGTACTATTTAAATGAAGCAGATAGAAGTGTATAAATGATGATAAAGACGAAATGAAAATGTAATAATGACGCAGTGACGCGACGAACTCTCGCTCCACAAATTTGAACAGTATGGGCATCCCGCGACGCCCTTCTCCAACGAATTACTGGCGGTAAGGACTTCGCAATATTTTACACCAATAGAAACGTTCGATTTCACTTGACAATATTTTGCACCAATAGAAACGCCCGATTTGATTTGACAATATTCTGCACCAATAGAAGAGTTTGGGTTTCTTGTATATGAGCGCGCGTAAATTTGGTCTATTTAAATAGCCAAATTGATGAAATTGAGAAATACAAAACATATTTCAGACAATATTCGTTAACAATTACGAACAAAATTATATTCCTAACGATAAGCTTTTATCTGTTACACGAGTGAAGTTGCTATTATTACATAAATATGGTATGTATTAATAAAAATACCATTACGGTATATTGTTTAATTATTCATACTATTATTACAAAATATATTTCAATAATCTAATTATTTTAAAAAATAGAAGAAGTTGAGAAAATTGTTCTGTCCTGCTTTATGAAAGGACAGTTTTCTTATTAAAAACACATATAATGTATAAAAATTGTTAATAATTAGCAGTTTAGGATAGTCCTGGAGAATCGATAACGGAACTATCAGAAAAAGAGAAATTTCTTTAATTGAAAATAATTTATTATTGTTCACTTTGTTATTAATTGATGTATAGATTATACAATTTTTATTCTGTAATATATACTAAGATTATGATCTGCAAATTCAATGCATGTGATTTCAACAATTCAAAACAGTACCACACACAACGTCTATACCTCGACTGTTCTTATGGCAACCTTATTCTACGTTCAATCGGTAATATCATTAATAAGATAATGATAACGGGGACTACCCCAAGCTAACAAATTTACGTTGAGTAATTTTATTTATCATATGTATCTCAGTGTCAAAATCCGAAATTATTAACTAATCGTGTTAAGTTTCAAAGTGTTAAAATATGTAGCAACTTAACCTAATTTGACATTCTCATTGTATTATTTATGAACCTAATTATTACTTATTATTTGAAATTCTTTCAAGTTCATATGGAATCTTCTTCTATATCGAAATGTAAGGAAACAGAAAGAATATCAAGTGTTTATTGGTTATGTACATTTACATAAAATAATACAAATGCTGTTATACTTTTTAGTAATTATCAAATTGTGAAATTGTATTTTCACTTTTGCTAATTGCATTTTTACAACATGAGTGACATGGAACAATCCGAGAATGTGGATAATGAAAAATATGGCAACTATTATGCCTTGTTAGTTGCATTTAAAACTATGAATGAACGTTGTCAACAATTGGAAACAAGATTAGCTACTGTTGAAGAAGAAAATATGTGTTTGAGACTTGAATGTGGAAAGGATGAATCTGCAGCCATTACAAAAGTTAATGATAATGAAAAAACTATTGTACAAACCTTGAAGGTTTGTATAACATATATAGTAATGCATAGAATGTATGTATTTTACATTTTAATGTCTTATACTTTAATATAGTTTGATCGACAGGAAAAAATAGAAGAACTCAAGAAACAGAAATCCCAACTTACTCACCAAGTTTTTATGGTAGCAGGAGAAAACCGACAGTTATGGAATAGATTGACTAAATTAATAAGAACCAATAAGTCCTTAGGAAGTCAATTGACAAAAATTTCCGATACACTTAAGCAACATTCTGCAGCGCAACCGTTAGACATTGTGTCCTATAGTTTCCGTGATATTTCTAGCTCTGTTAAAGAAGATAATAATCAGCAAAGTACATTAACCACAAACAAAGGTATGTATTCAATATTCATTTCTTAATTGGGTTGTATGTTTAACAAAAATTATGTTATTACATCTTGATCTAGGCGAGAAAGAACAAAGTCTAGAAGAGATATCACTTAGACTTATAAATAGTATTATGTTAGAAAAGTCAGATTTAGAACAACAGTATGCAGAGGTAAGCAAGAAGATAAGATAAGGTAAGACAATAAAACATTTTTATAACTAATAATTGCTTTTACACAATAATTATTTAATTAGATGGTTGAATTACAAAATGGTACTGAACTAGACTTACGAAATATTGGCTTTACTTATCCTGAGGATTCAGATACAGATTTAGAATTATTAAAACTGCATGATATTAGACTCTCACAAATGAAAAACACTTTATTGGCACAACAGACAAAACTGAAAAGGGCACTGCAAAACTTCAAGAAGAATAAAGGAGGTATAAATAAAGAATTATTAGTATCCTCGCTTAGTAAACGTTCGGGTTTGTTATTAATTTGTTCATTTCCTAAGTATATCATGTGCCTTGTTTAATTTCAATTCATTTTAATATGGTTGTGTTTAGTACCATTTAAAAAAAGAACCTAGGTTATTTCATTACAATATAGTCACATAATTATAAATTTTAAAATATACGAGCTATTTTCCATATTTTGATGACTTTGTTCAGTGAAGACACTATGGATACTTATGCGTCTACTAAGCAGAATGAAAACGCATCTATTTATATATTTTAAGAAATTAACCTCAAATATAATTTTATAGGCTTAATGTGTAATAATTGCCGTACAAATGCGAATAAAAAAATGTGTCAAGCAGGTACTCAATTTAATTTCAATGAAAGTATTAAAGAGCATGGTGCAACTCAAACCAGTCTTCAAACTACAAGCCTATCTTTGGAGAAGTGTTCAAATATAACAGAAAATGCAGATCAAAACAATAAAATTTGTCCATTATGTGGATCATTTTACGGAAAAGCTGTCACATTTGCAGATTTTCATGAACATGTTCTGAGCCACTTTAACAAAGAAATATCTGTAGATGGTTTTGAAATTGTTCACTAATAATTGTACAGGATGGGGGTTATGGTATAAACAATGAAGTACCTTTGATTTTATAGAGAATTTTATATATCTTTGTGGCTTCTTTTTAAAGGAGAATGGTAAATGTAAATATGACCAACTTTTGTGAAAAGTGTATTAATCGTAACTAGAAATGTTTTTCATTATTGAATTTTATAAATTGTTGATTCAGAAAAGATTTAATAAAAACGAACTATCATATATAAAAGTAATGAAACTTTACATAAATAATAAAAAAAATGACTGTTATTGATATTACACCTATTTTTATGTTCATGAATTATAGAAATATAGAAGAGATTTAAAATATTACCACAATATTTGTAATTGTAATAATGTCACATTTTGAAATAAAACAAGAATCATCAATAGTTTACTTTAAATTTATTTAATATAAACAAAAATAGCTTATCAATATAAAATAATTATTCATTTATCCTTAACATGTTCCAAAACTTCAGTTTCTAATTCTTCTTGTTTTGAATCAGCTAATTCTTTCACTGTTGGCTGAAGTAAATTTGGATTGAACCAATCAGGCCTCTTTTTAGGTAATTCTACGATTCTTTGTTCCTATAAAAAGACATAATTGTCAATTATATGTACAATAATAATAAGATGAAATATTTCATCTTAGATATATAACATTATGTAAATACCTTCCAAAAGTTATCTCGTAACTGTTCTTTTTCTCCTTCATATAATACTATAACATCCTGTTCAACAGGTTGCAATCCCAATGAATCTTGTATAGCTTTCTGTATTTCTTTTGTTTCCTTTTTTACTATTTCATAGCAGTATCCTATAAAAATTGGGAAAGGCCAAATATATCATAAGCTAGTGTTGCAATAGATCATAGTTCTTTTCAAAATTGTATATCTTACCACAAAGTGTACCAGCTTCATAATCGTGACCACATTTTTTACACATTAAGATATTTGTTTTTGGTACATGGGGTTTCCAAATATATTCAGGAATACCAAATCTTCTATTAAGACGTTTTTCTATAGTTCGTCGTTTCTTAGGTACGGCCCATAAAATTGTTTCATTTAAAATATCCTTTATAGAACGTCCAGGAAAATTAATGGGCTGCACATTTATATTGTTACATTCGATCGCGTATAAATTATCTAAATCAAAAGCAAATGGTATTTGATAATAATAATAGATTAGATATGCAAACATATACTATTCTACTGTTGGCATGACATTAACAATTTTCAATAATAATAAACAATTTAAATTCGTAATATTTTGAAGAGGTTAGGGGCAATAAAGGATATAAATATCTTACTTCTGAGTTATATATAATACCTAAATGTAAGTATAATATAAGAATATCCTTCTTATTACCTGATGGAAAGCCACGACGTAATATAGTATCAACTACTTGATTAAATGTTTTAAATGCTCTATAAAGCCTACTCAAGATACTGTTCGCCATGTTTAAAGTATGTACCCCATAGATCATAGAAATTAACACAGAGTAAAATCAAGATGAATATGTATTGTTAAGATTTACTCTTAAAACACAAAAAGTCAATAACTTAATCAAATCAAAAATTTAATAAGTTTTTTTTTTAATTCCCATATATAGTTTCATTTTATTCAAATCTTTAGTGTACCTTACAAACCTTACAATCACCTTATTCATTATAATCAAAGAACAAAATTATTACGAAATTTAACACAGATTAATAGTATGAAAATTAAAATGAATCGCTACAAAATATATTCTGATTCACAGAAACTGTTTTAAGTGTACGCTTATTTGGAAATGTACGCTGTAAATAGTGAAAGAAAGCAATTATTAAATAATTTATATATAAGAATTTCGAAAGTAAATAATAGAAGCATCAATTAGAGGTCGCTAATAGACTTTGAATTTAGCATTCTTCTGAAAGTCTACCAATATTTTGTTGGAGAATACTCAATGATTAATATTTTACCTATAATTTATAATGTATAGTTCTGTTCCGACTAATGCCGCGTGTAGCTGGTGTATTTACAGGTGGGGACGGGAAAGGGAAAAGTGGGTGGGGAAGTGATTTTGAAGTGTCGGTGGGGCTAGTGGAACTCGAAAGTCTTAGCAAGTCGTGTGACTCGGCTCACTACAGTTTTCGCTATGGCGTGTATAGGGTCGAGTAGGCTCTGTGCTCGTGCAGAGAAATTGTGCCAGTTCAGACATCTCGCCCAATTACGAAGGAAAGTTTCAACGACATGTGTCAAGTCACGACCTAGAATCGAACATCCGACCAGTACCTTGGTTCAACATTGTCAGGTACGTTAAATTTACTTCTTGGCACTGTTACGTTTTGTATAATGTTATCTAGAATCAGCATAGTCACGATGCAATTACAAATCATAATTCTGATCATACAGTATTAGTATTTTGTGATGCAAGCGAAAATTTTCTTTATTTAGTGCACTTTCAGTCAGATATTCGAATAATTCTTCTGTTGTTGGTAACATAACCTACTATTCGTTTCGGGCATAAAAATCTTTCCGCGCCTTCACATATAATATTTTTTGTTTAATTCTTATGTGTATATATGAAAAGGAAAATAAGGTGATAAACGATAATAACGAAATGTATAAGAGAAGGAATTATAGTAAGTTTGTAGATTTTGTAAATTACATAATGTCTACTAAAATGTGTCGGTAAATCGGTGTTTCTTTACCGAGAAATTTATGTGAGATATCGAAAAGTAAACAGTGATTTTTCATACGAGCGGTTTTATTTTCATGCTATACATGTAAATTCGTAAAACTAAAGATGAGAGATTCATAATAGTCTAAATAAATTTCTTATAATCACGTTTTTATGCATCAGAACTGTCAGCTGTTTCTAGCAGACGACTTAGCTGCCGTCTGCTACTGACGTTAGTCATATTACAACTGTAAAACGGTATTGTGTTAGAAAATTTAGTAATTCATATAAAAAATATTATAAAAAATCATATTTTATATTATAATTTACTATTCTTACCATAACATTGTATTATTATATTTATAATGTTGTTTAAACATTATATCGACAATACAAGCGGCGTAAGCCCGCGAAACGCATGCGCAATAGTCAAATTTAACTTTTTCGTTCGTGTTCCGTATAATGCAAACATTGAAAATCACTAAATTATATTAAATCATTATTATATCGGAAGAAACAAATACAAAACGTTATTTAAAATTAATAATATCATTAATAATAATAATTTCATGCATTGGGAACATTAATATTCCATTTGAACAATTTCTATTCGCGCTTCAATTTCTAAGTGTCTTAGCAATCTCTAACGAAAGTTTTCTATAAATCGTTCTACGAACGGCAAAATGAATTGCACGACTTTCTCTGTTCGAAAGTGACACAGAGACCGGATTTTGAAATCTCTTTCAATACCTGGCAAATCGAAGACACGAGTTCGGCACGTCGACGATGTCGTCCACAATTATTACGCAAGTCTTAGGTAAATTGTGATTCGTTGGTTGGGTGTTGATCGCATAGGAAACCTTTTCTTAAATTTTGTGGGCCACTGCTGGGCATTATTATCGAAATAAGTGAGAACCGGTCATGATGACGACGCGTCGGGGCGAATTTCAAGTCTTCGTAAGTAGGCTAACTGGCCCGTCAGATATCCTTCTTCGAGCATGGTTAACCCATGGAATCCACGTTCTTGACTTTCTCGGCTTGTTCGGTGTAGTACTCTGCGTAGATATATAAATGTTGGCTCTTACTTAGTGATTCTTCAATCAAGAATTTACGCCTCTTGTAAGACTTCCTTCAAATCTAGAATGCTGTAAAATTAATTATTTCCTTGACTATATTGGATTAATTAGATTAATATAAATAAGTTCGGTCATAATAAAGGAAATGTATTGAGTTTAACTGAACTTACTTATGTTATAACCCAATAGTTATTGTATGTTATTTATTGATTAAAGTTTTATCTGTCTTCTATTTAGTTGCCGCGTTCGGTAGCGTTAACTGACGTTTAATGGCAATAAGTTCCACTCTCGGCTAACCTGCTATGTACGGGAATACTGGCACGTGAGAGGATTAAAGTTGTTCAAAAGTAAATTAACAATATGTAATGATTTATTCAAAATTTACTCAATTTCGATATTGACAATTGACTGACAGGCTGACGGATATAAAATTCTTCGGTTGACAAAATGATAACTAACTCTTCGATAGACAATAGTAATTATTCGGTTGACAAACGGTAATTAATTATTACTCTATAGACAAACAGTAATTATTATTCCATAGACGAACGGTAATTATTGTTACTGACTTCTCTGAGTCGCTACATTTATTTATATCTGTCGGAGATGAAAAAACGTCGCGGTCTTTCTTTTGAAAATGTTTGGGAAGATCCCCAACGTTTGTTCAAACTGCCGGCCTTTTTTACAGTTTAAATTGTCTTAATATCGTTATAAAAACATAGTTAGGTAAATATAGAAACATAGTTAGATAAGTTTTCGCAAGATATAGTTTTTAGCGGCTTTAACTTCCTTTCACTTCAAATACTGTAAACACGGTTTCAAATAAACGTTTTAAATTACCTTGATTTGAAAGAAATTACCAATTTTACTTTCGCGCTACGGATCGTGCGGGGCGCGGGACGCGACATTATCCCTATAAAAATTATCATTACTAATGTAATGATTCATTACAGTATAACAATATGAATTACAGGGACTTTTTAGGTAGATTTTTTATTATCAGATCAAAATGAATTATGAGTAGAGTCGAATTTTATTTATCACCATCCACAAGTCTTTATGTCTTTATACACCTTAATGTTAATAATCATTATTTGTTTTGTTGTTATAGTATTGAAATAGTATTACAACAATGAGAATCGATTTTACGTGACTTATCGATGATATGGTCGAAGATCCTTTTATTGGCTGAAACGAGTATTGGCCATAGAGTTAGACTAACAAATTTCGCAAATGCAAATGTAAGGTCATTAACATTGGTTCGATTTGCAAATCCTATTTCCCAATGGTCGTCACTCTCCATATCTTGCGTACAATAAGGGAGATTTCCTTCATTGACGCACGGCGTCTATGCTTTTGGCATTCTACTCTCGTGAACATTGCACGTGTGTACGCACGCACAGGAATGCATGAATAGTTTTACAATGCGATTATTGTTAAATTACTGCGCACTGCATTGGATGAGCCAGCCAATAAATTAACATAGAGAACCTACGTCGGCTTTTTTGATTCGTTCGGCCTAATTTCATTACACATACATACCATTAATTAGCTGTAGTAAATTCATACTGTATTGTACAAAGAATGGAAAAATTGATACAAATATGTTTCTTTAAACATTTCTTTAAATATAGAAATATAGAAATATATAACATACAGGACGAAATGTATAAAATGTATATTTCATGTTGTTTATTTCAATGTTATATCTGACTACTTCTTTTGTATATACTGTCCAGTTTCACATGTAAGGTCATTCGCGATTGATGCCATGTTAAGGCCATTCACCTACAAATAAAATTGTAAAATTTCCAAGGCGCATTTCGAAAACGAGCCACCAATCTACATACCAAAACACGTAGAATTTATAGAATTAAACGCAATTTCCGCTCCGTGAAACTATGTACGTTACAATTAGCCAATCGTTAATAGTATTTTAATAACGAGGTAGGTTGTGGATTGTTTCGATGTGGGAGAACCGGTTTACTGATATTTGACTTTTTTAATCCTTCTGTAACTGGTACTTATGAAAAGCATCGATACGTTGAAATTAATGGAGCACGTTGGCCATGGGTGTTGCGTGGCGTGAATTTCCTAGAAGGATATAAGAAACATTCCGGGACGTTGCTCAATAGAAACTACTTACATATTCTCTAGAGGGCTGTCATTTAGGGCGGAAGACTAGTCACCTTACACCTGCGGCAATAGTGACGTATTTTGATGTAGTGTACAAATTAGGATACAATCATGTTCATAATTCATAAGTACTGGGACATTCGCAAAAACTAAGGGGAACCTCGAAAGGGCAATAGAAAAATCTTTTCTGGGATTGCTTTTGGAATCATTCGATATAAAGAATTGATTGTAGTAAAATAAAATCTATTTGTTGTAATAAAATAACAGTCTCGTGTAATAACATTTTCATTAATTCTATTTAAAAACAATGAAATCCTTTCTGATCTATATATTTTTCTTTTCGTCACTGGTCAATCTTTACACTTGTATTATTAGATTTTTCATTACGTTTGTTGCATTACACGCCTACGGTACATCTTCTGAATCGTTCAAGGATAATCAGAAATCAGCCTGTTTTATTTCAATAAAGATATTCTCTTTACAAAGTACGCGAACTCGCTGTGGCTGTTTGTACAGACTCATACCTTTACCGATATAATTAAAGAAATATAACTTGAGAATCTACGTATCCATTTTTGTGGATGGCTGTAATTTGCGTCAATTGTATCTATTTTGTGTAATTCAGTATTCACCGGTAATATATAGCAAGAAGCAAATAACATAATATACCGTAAACAGTTAAAGGAGAAACCACTAATTCAAATGAATAATAATAAATTCATTTCTTGCAAACAGTTCAATCATAAAAATGTGAATATAAAGAAAGAGAAGTCGATGAAAGATAGGACGGGGACGTGGGAAAGGTAAACGGTAGCCTACATTCTACCTGTGCCTTCGTAATTCCTGCATGACGAATTATAGATCCGATCAACGTTGCTCACGAACGTAGTGATCAATGTGCATCGTGTAAATAACGATGCTTTCGCAAGCTGGGGCAAATATTGCGAGACTGGCGAATCGGTGAACCAAAATGCTAGCCTTGTAGAAACATTTGGAAGATCGCCTTTCATCGATACAACGTCGAAGGAAGATCTCGAATGTTGACACGAATGTTGTAGCTGAGCGTACATAGATACTCGCGGTAAGATTAACTATATATGTAAGTACGTGGATCAGACGAAAGGAAATAGCTTTCGAGAAATATGATTCTCAACGTGATCCGTGGAGGAGAAAAATTCTTTTGCTTACGTTACACGACGTTGCGTAAGGAAATATCGGTTAGAAAAGCTTTCGACAGTCATTTTGTTCTTAATATTATGACGACTTAAATATCATTAGCGATTGACTATTTTCATTAAGGATTAGCCAAGTTATTAAATATTTTTGTTATTCGTCGAATATCTCGTTTCATTTGTATTCATCGCATATCGTTTGATTTCATGGAATAGAATTTCATTAAATTTTCATAATTTTACTGCTAATTTCTTAACGCGGCGCTACGAGCCACGTATAAAACTTTTCAAAAATGTTACCTGATCACTGGCCATAACACGAAACAACTTTTTAATTTCACATCGAGCACCTACCTACTTTTTCGCGCCTAGTTTTACATAATCGAATCGTAGTCATGGAGCATGAAATTCACAGGTTCGCGGAGGACAATACGCGTAACGGTGAAAAGTACGAAATGTAAGTCATCGGTTTGAATCCAGATTCCGTGCTCCTTTGTACTGCATAACACACCTTTCGCCTCCGTGTTTTTGCGTGAGAACAGAAGCGGTACTAGCGTCGTTGAGATCAACGTCCACTTCGTCTAGAAGCTTGTCTGACGTCTACGATGGCTGCTTAGGTAACATTATCGATACTAGGTCATTCATCGAACTACATGTTATCGCCTTGTTTCTTTCTCGGAAAGTTGTTTCATAGGATTCTTTTCGTTACTTTTTCTGCGGAGTTTCCGCAACTTAGACGAGAAGAGTGGTTTTTGATGGACTTATCGGCAAATCGACGGTGTTTATGCAAAAATTTATATTCTTATGAATGTAATTAAAGAGATAGAGTTGTTCGATTTAATATATCTAGATTGGTATTGAAACTTCATTAATAATAGTGATCGATCTGATCTAATTGCTATTCTATGTGGCAACTATATTACCATATTTCGATTGCATTCATGTTCTTCGTCTATGAAAGTAAACGTTAGAATAGAGATTGTATTCGCACATAATCATATCGTGATACACGCTGTGTAAGTTTTAAAAACGTGTAATTGCCTTTTGCGCTTTTTCACACGATCGATATGTATCTATCAAAAATTATAATTTATTTCTCGGCAGCCTAATAGAAAAATGTTTTCGAAAAATCTTGAGAGTAACAATGATGATCGGCATTACGTGTAGTTACCTACATCTTAATTCAATCTGATGACACAAGGTCTAACAAAAAAAACCTTCCGGTAAATCCTTGATGTCTATCTGATGATCCAACAATCTCGCAATAACATGGTTAAATTGATCATTAAAGCAATACATTTCACGCACTTCGAATACAACGATAAGTGCAATTTAAGTAACATTAAAGATCCCTATTTAATGAAACCCTGATTATCCAGACGACAATGTGAGATAATTGCCGTGGAAGGACGAGAAATGTTACCGAACACATGATTTCCTGTGGATCTTTATTATCGCGGTATAATTTACAGTAACGCAAGCTTTGAGGCTCGACCTCTGGCTTGAGACGTAATTGAAGAGAATGTCTGCGATCTGCAGAGGTATGTGGCACACCTGTTCCCCACGAGAAACTAGCATCGATGCGGCTTTAATCGAATTATTAAGGGATCTTCTTCCCTTGTAAATTATTACGAAGCCTGATCTTTCTATCGATGGTGACCAAACATTTCCATATGTTCGACTAACGATTCGTGATCCCTCCTTGATCAGATTATTTGCAAGCATCCTGGTTCAAAGAATTATGTATCGATTTCACATAACGTTGCCTAGCAACTACTGGTTTATATCTATTTGACCAGTTCTTTTAACGGTTGTACCAGTTTTTTAAGGAGTTAGAGACTGTGTTTGAGATAGGATATCGTCAAGATTGAAAACGAGAAAAATACTGGATTGAATGTTGATAAAAAGGCGATGAAAGATGATAGAGATATCCGAGGATGGAGTTAATTAAATTTAAAAAACTCTTAATTAGATGTCCTTTTGAATTATTCTTTCGAGCTATTGCTACCTGGTGTCCTTGAAGATCCAAGGAATAACTTGTATCTGTCTATCGGGAAGAGACCTCCTTCGGCCAGGCGACTGATGTCAATACTACTCGCGTTTGTCTGTTTAAACCTTTTTAGGAACAGGCAACTGATATCTATGTATTATATACCATTTAACGAAATTAAACTTGTGTCTGTCTATTGGGCCCAGTTCTCCTTATGACCAGACAAATTATGGCAATACTACTTGGCGTAACATATGGACAGGATTTCCATCCAAGACAATGTCTCACTGTATTCCCTAGACTCTACGTCTCTCTTAATAACTAATAACTCCTCATTAACTCACTCGAATACTTCAACTATGGCATTATTCGAATCATTTTTCAAATTTTTTCTTACTGAACCTAAAATACACCATATTTTCTTATTCTTTCGTTATTATATTAAAAAGTAACGATGTTTCATAATACACAATAAGTTTGATCATTCTATACAGTTCAAACTTGTAGAAGATCAAGATTGAATATAAAAACGGCGAAACTTGCATGACTCAAATAAACCTGCCATACTAGAAATGCATAAAAATCCGCGATCTAGTAATCGGAGGAGTTTCAAAAAGAGATCGACGCGTGATAAGATTTTCATTCAGGGAACGTTTGTGAATCATCCGCGGTTCTCGCACACTGCGTCAATTGAGACGTTTCTTGCATGAATGAGTACAATGTCTATGGATGTGTCGAAGGTGTTGAGAACGATAAAATTCACGGATCTTGATCACAAGGCTGGCATATTAACGAAGGGCCACGCATCAGTATGATTGCGGAATACTGTTATGGAATATTGCAAGTTGATCGTGAATAAATTAAGTACGCGATTTTTACGTAACGATTTCTCGTCGATGTAGCTGCATTCCTAACAATCAGATGTATTATTAGATATCCTCGCCGTAAGGCAGCTTATGGTATATTTAATTTTAATTCAAAAAATTCTTGTTGGCAATGAAGTTGTTTCCTTGAAAATGAAAATAGTTGCGAGAAGTGAATGAATGAACGAATCCGTAAATAGTTCTTTTAATTATTTATTCTTATCAGTACGTTGTATTATTTTTTCCTGTTGTTTGCTTTTGTTCTTAAGCGTAGTCTAATTTTAGATAATTGGTTTCACTACGAATAACTCGAGTATGCCAATCTATGGAAAACATCTCGCGTCGTATTTTTTTTTCCCCCTATTTTTTAAGAAAACAATGACAATTCTCTGGAATACGCAGCATATCAGCAAGTGATTTACTTCTCTTCGTTACGTATATTTCAGTTTTAGTCCAGTCGTATTTTTCTCAATTACTTATTAATGTTATTATCAAATTAACAATTATTTTTCTTCTCAATCGATTATCGTTAATCGTTAACATTATTATTCAAATTTCCCTATTTCATCATTTCTCATCGCGTCTGATGTGTTAACTATACTGTAAGAAATTTTTAACGCTTGAAATATTTTTCCACCTTATAGTGCCTCACCTTGATTCCAGGAAGTAAGCAAGAAGTCACAGCCTGTCCCATCGAAAAGATATTTGCCAACCATGAATTTGTAATTTTATTAGCGAGAAAAAATTCAGTGAATCAATTCGCGAGAAGATGTTTCTGCGAGGAACACCGGTCATTCATTCACAGGCTGAAATTCGGCATTCATCTTGCTTCCTAATGTTCTTACGACATAACGGGATGATAATAGTGGAATCGTGTCGAGATTACGAAGGTTCGACCGTGTCCTCCGATCAATCGAATTCTTTAAAATCATATGGTTACAATGTCAAAGCCAAACTTGTATTCTATAAACGTACTTGTGACGTATGATACCTTCCTAATTACTCGATGATCTTCATTCAATGGTAACTAACGACATATATCCTGTATAATAATTTATATATGTCTTGTAACAGTTATTATTCAATTCTAACTCACAGGGTGTTCACTCCAGTAAGATTCGTCTAGATTGTATTCGGAGGAGCATCATTTACTTTTATTGAAAGAAATAGTCTGGTCGATGTGTTTGTGGTATAAAGACTGACTTCTTCTTCGATGTTAGTTTCTATATTTTTGCAGCTTTACATATAAAATACGCTGTACAAATTCTTTTGGGATTATTAACAGTAGAAAAATTGTTTTGAAAATAAAAAGTGTACATTAAATACGATATCGAATTGAAATAATATTTAAATAGCATGCAATTTTTTGTTTAGTAACATTAGCTGTGAAAATAGAAAATGTAGTAGAACTATTTTTATTTTATGGGATACGTAGCAATAATATTTAAAAAAATAATATTATAAATACTGTTGGTAACAATTTATAATTCATAAATAATTCATAAGAATTATAATTAATATCTAATCAAAAGTGAAAATTTATTTTATCTGAAGGAAGAAATTTTATTTGAATAGAAGTTTGATTAGTTAACTCTCGTAGTTCCCACGTTAAGTTATTCGTACAAATTTACATACATGATACATTTATAATACCTATACATTAACCCTTTAATCTACGATTTACGTTCGAGAATTTTGGACCGAAAATGTAAATAGGCTCGCGCAGCCTTCGAGCCATTCGCACGACTTGTGTAGTACATACGGACTATGCCCGTAATAATTACGTTTGGTCCGATCATCTACTACGGGCTGTGCTCGTAGTTGTAGGTTAAGGGGTTAATATCTTCTATTTGAAGTCTCACTATCGACGCATTGACTATAACACCTGTTCAGAATTGTATAAAAATTCAATATGCTAGAAATGTACTGTAACCTGACACACAAATCAAGTATCTAAAAGGTACACTATTTTTGGAGCTGTTCGAATTCTAGCTACGATACTGTGTCCTCTGGTATTATACTTGCAAATCTCTTCCGGTTTTTTTTTCGTTTATCGATGATGTAGTCTATAATGATTTAGAATGTCTGAGTATTTTTTTGAGAGTTATGCGTCTCACATTTGGATAATTTAAAAATAGATCTTTCTAGAAATTCAGGAATATATTTTTCTTGGCCCTGTGTAAAAGTAAAAAATTAAAAGAACTCGAAAAAATGTAGGTATAAAAATTTAAAAGGGGAATTAATAAACTTAGATATAAAAGAGGATTTATAGTATATAGTAAGTGTATTATAGTCTGTACTATTATTTTATTGCGTTCATTGAAAAGTTAATAGAACAGTTCGTTAAAGGTTAAAAAACAAATCTTTTCTTAGCGTTTTTTAATCTTTACGAAGTAACGTCTGTACCTATATACGTACTCATTATTTACACCGTTGCTTCTAATCTAATCTTTACTTCCGGCCACGTTCACACTCTGCTGAGAAGCGTTGTGTCAGAATCGATGAGCAGCTTTACAGTTACAAGTTCTCATGCGTGCCCTAACCGAGAGATAATCGTGAATTAATTATATTATTGTACTTGAAAGTTATGGAAAACTCGAAGTTATGAAGAACCATGAATATTAAAGTTACATGCATTTTTATAGAAATAGAATTAATACAGAGGCAAGAAGAACTGAAAAATATTTATTAAATTATGTATTACTTCGATTCGAATAATACTTTAATGAACTGAATCTAGGATCTCATATTTCAGCAGTTCAAATCTTCTCGACGATCTGCTGCAAGCGGTAGCAAGTAAAATTAACGAAATTCGTATCGAAATCCTTGTATCACTTTTCTTTACTCATTCAAAGACGAAAAGATTCTTAAGTATCTCACAATCGATATGTCGAAATAAATCTATATTTCTTGTGTTCTAAATTATTTTAGTATAAGTGAAGATATTTCTTATCTATGAATAGAATACTTTCGAATCCAAAGACACCACGATGCAAAGAACGGAATGTAATTTTGGTCTTTCGAACACCAAATTTCTTTCCTTTATTTTTCTTCTGTGTGACACTTTTAACTTTTTCCAATTTTCTTATCAATTTCTCCTGATATCTCTCGCGCGCTTTATCATCCTCATTCTCAAAAGATCCATCCTTCTACTCAATGACTTCATAAATAATTCTCAATTCCTCGACCAATCGTTTAATTCTACTTTATTCATCCCCTTAAAAAGATACGGCTGATCTGTTGTTGATATCAACACGCGGGACTTCCCGTACAGTGTCTTCCGCATTTTTTGAAATGCAAATCCGCGGTATGGTTTGCGCGGCAAGTTATCCTGTAGGCGTCGAAGCCGAAGGAGACGTCGCATCGCGCATATACGATGATAACGCGGAGGCTCATTCGTAGTCGAACAATGGCTCCAACTACCAAGGTCTGAAGGAGTTCTCTGTCACGTCCTGTCTCGTAAATTCATTCGCTGTGTCCAGAAATATATTCTCCTTTCGGGGAGGGGGCAACAGAGAAGAAGAAAGGTTTCACGCGGTTGGCTAGTTCAAAGGATCTCTCGAAGCGCCTTTCAATTTTACTCTCGTCCCGATAGCGGCTCATTTGATTTTCCGATTTTATACAATACGTTTAGATGCGTTTTTATAATGTATCGCGCAAGCTGCGCGCATTCGTACACAGGATCGCTGATTTTTATATTCCGATGGTATTCTTTGTGTTGGCAGCGGGTTCAGTTGGAATACCAGGAATCGCGAGAGTTGCACGTTTGAAAATGAATTTCGAGAATAGATCGAGATAAGAATAAATTAAGATATCGTAGATACTTATTGAGATTTATAGGCCCGTGAGTGCAGGTGATGGAACGAGAACCTAATGCAGATTTCTTTCATCCTCTAATTAATGTAACGAGTACATTGTATACTTTTATGTATTATCGGGTTATTTGTCTATTTAGATCATTATTAGGTTTTTTATTATTTTAATCGAAATGTTCCGCCGCTAAGTTTCGCTTGGATATTTGTTCATAATCTTGTTTTGGGATTTCTACATATAACCATAATTAGGATTTCCATATATAGTCATAATTAGGATTTCCACAAATAGGCATAATTGGCGTTTCCACAGGTAGTTGGGTTTTACCTATGTTGAAACGTAAACTATAGAAACACGTTTTTGCACAATGATTAAAACACTTAACGATGCTCGTTATTTACTTTCTCCGTGTCTAAGTATCTACATTGCCGCAACCTTGACATAAACAAAATTATTCTTGTATCGAAGTAGGTAAGTGTAATTTGGGTAGCAGTTGCTTTCTCGACTGTGGTTTGGTGGAGTCGTGAACATTGGTCGTTGACTCTTTCTAGCCTCCGTGAGTAAATGTTTGGGACGTCATTTGAAAAAAAAGTCAGAACATCTCTCATTTACTGCCTCTTCTATGTTACAATGAATCTTTCGTCCCAACAACTCTCACACGCTTCAATCAAAAGGAAAAGGAGCCACTGTCAAACATACTTCATACGTCTAAAGCTTCTTTAAAAATTCTACAAACCCACGATCAGAGAAAGAAAAAAGAACTGAAAATTCCGCTACCTCGGTGAAGAATCCAAAAGCGAATTCCAAACTTTCGTATCGCCAAGCTTTTCTCTTGTCACCGTGTTTTTAATTATTCAACGTCGTCATGTAATCAGGTTAATCGTAGACCGTATCCATAAATAGGACACTACCGGTGCATCTTGCCATTCGAAGGAACTTATTAATCGAATTTAACGTTCAGACGTATTTTTAGAGCGAGCACGGTACAATGACTGCAACAAGTTAACGTTTCTTCCTTCTCCCGAGACAACGCAACGGAACGAGCGGTTTCTCTGGCTCGGGAACAGCGTACAGGTGCCCTCGATACCCAAATGCGAATCACGGTAAAAGTTGAACGTGATTACGTGCTACGTACTTACATTCGTGGTGTCTACCAGCTGGCCCGGCTCTTGCGATTGTTGCACGATCTTCTGTCGATTTCATGGGCGATTCTTTGGACGTTGTTGAACCGTTTCCACAAAAATCTATCGATTCCTTATCTGTAGAGATCGCAAACGAAAGATACGAAGATTTCACGTATATTGACGTATCTTAAGGATTTGGCTTATCGGTTTTATCCGATAAGCGACGATACGTTGGTTTTTGATATAGTACCTTTCCATATAATGAAACAATTGAACTTCTCAGAAGACACATTGATCAATTTCACTTTTTGTAGATTTTTGTAAGTCTCAACAGATCCACGATATGAATTTTGTTAACCCAGATAGACTACTTATATAATTTCATAATTTTGCATGAGAACGTAGTATGGTATGATGTTATTAGTGTTACGAAATATAATGATTATTACATCAGGTTTCAAGGTAGATTTTTAAAAAAAAAAGGTCAGGTTTATAAGATCAGTGAATCGTGGAATGAATTTGCGAAATCGGTCATCAGAATAATTCGGTTAATGCGATAGTTACTAGTAAAGTGTACTACTTCTAAACTACTTCTACTCCGTGTACTTATCTTTTCACCAGAAAGATGTTTATTTTAAAGATAACATCGAAGAACAGAAAATTTGTTTAAAATATACGTTTCAAAACTAGCTTTCAGAAATTTTTGACATTTTCGTACGCTCTGCACAATCTTGAGATATTATGTAAGCGCACAACGTGAAATCGTCGCATCTACTTTTAAATTAAGATAAGCAGCCAGGCACCGGTTCGGCTTTCAAAATTTTGTATCCAATGGATACGTCAGTTCCACAGAAGGAACTGGGAAAGACCGAATTGTCCAGGTATTGATTAGAGTCTCATTTAAATTGCAATGAAGATACGATATGGAAATCGAAATTGCCAGAAATATGAGATAGTTCACATCTTGTCTGGATTATCTTGCACTATTAAGCTTATTATTATTAGCGAAATTTGACAAATTAAGTGACATTTGCTAAGAAATATCTATCCTTCGCAACAATGATACATTTAATAATTAAACGAATAGGAATTTTGTCAGTAAATTTTACAATTTGTCTTCATTATCATATTCGTCGAAATATCTTAAAAATAATCGAGTCAATGATCTATAGAACGAAAGAAATTAACAACCTACAATTCGTAACTTGAATTTATAATTGACTGAAAGTATTGTACCTTTATCTAACTGAAACGAATAACAAAAAAAGAGAATTATATTTGAGTGCGATGATAACGCTGTTCATTAATTTCTGGCGGCCTTTTCTGTTCGATTGGAAAGGGGATTTCTGATATGTCAAGGTCGCTGGACTCAAATTCATGCCTATGTATATGCTCTTTTCGGCACGTACGCCACTTTCCCATAATGGAGCGAGTCTTGGTCGAACAGCCTTGCAAACCTGCATGCAATATTGCGTGCGCGCACCTATCAAGTATCGAGGAAGTAGTAGAATCCGACGAAGATCAGACATCCGTGGCTTGGCTGAAACTACTTACGCTCGTTTAGAAACCTGCTGCTTCCTTCGCGGATAATATTACGATTACACGTGATGACAGCATATTTTAACGAAGGATAAATAGATAAGTGATCAATCATGGACGAAAATAATTGTAGAATAATTTATTGAAGAAATCTTCTATAGTTACGGCATTAAGATTTTGTATCTGAAGGGAAATTAATTTTAACCCGAGTGTTTCTATTTCTTGTAAATGAAAGGATGATAAGATTTATTTTTAATAAGAATGGACGACACGTGAGAAAGATACAGTGTGGCTAGGAAAAGTACTTGTATACAATTTATTATAATATTTACACGTTAATTAATTCAAGCTTGAGTATGTTAAGGTATATTGAACAGGTATATTAAATTTCATATCATTTGGCACTGCTTTTATGTTATTATCAAAGTTCTATGAAGCTATGAGAATGAAATTTTATTTTTTAATAAAAAAAAACGCTTCGTTGAAAAATAGGGATATAAATACTTTTTCTAGCCACTATAGGTGATTTCTAAATAGAAAACTTATTAAAGCCACGAAATTGATAATCTAACCGTGGTAGTAATATACTAAATGGTCTCTAAAATGTTCAGTATTTTCTTAGAATTACATTCTATTTAACCTAACGCACAGAGTTTCCTCTCAACCTTGGTTTTCCATTTTCTTCTCGAACTGAAGTAACGTTCTATACCATAAATTTCGCGTATAATGGAGCAACGAAAGAGTTTCGTGAAGACTCTCTTTGGATTCCTTTCGAGCGCTCACAGCCATATATCTTTCTCCCCTCTCGAATCTGCGAAGAAACTTTCTTTGAACCTGTTTACCCTCTCCTTACTGAATATACATACTTACGTACACCGTTTCTGATTGTCGATACAGTACTCGTCTGTCCATCGAATATTCGAAGTCTAATATGGCCGTGATGGTCAAAGACCTTTCGGTTTCAGTCGAGGTCGAACATTTAGGTCAAGAACGCGAGCCCTTTTGGCGATTGGAACACCTGCACCCGTCGCTTTGTCTCACAGTCGTGTTTCTCTCATTGGTGATCGTGTCGAAATCCCAGTGTCAAAAATACCTCACGAATTTTTAAACATGATTGCAAACTTGATAGCTTGCTCGATTAGTGACAAGTTACTAAAGAGTATAGCTGTTACTCGATGACCGTGTCCATTAGTTTCCTGATTCTAAACGAGGCTGCTGTCCTTGTTCGGAAACTAGATCTAGATGATGACAGGAATGGTCGCGTTGAATGATCCAACGTTTAGAGGTTTTATGGCCTTTGAAATCCTGATTGGTAATTGGTCATTTTAGTGGCGAAGACTCGTACCGATCGATTCTGTTTTACGAATGATCGAGTTAATAAAAAATTAATTAAGTCGAAATATTTGGAGATTCAGGCGTTCACTGCTGATTGAAATCTTCTCTTATTTATTTCAAATTACAATAACGTATCCTATTGAATAATTTTCATGAAAAACCTGAAAAGAGTCGAATGAAAACGGTTCAAGAGACTTTAAGAGATTCAAAACTTTCTTCGTATACCTGTTCCATATTTACAAGAATTGAAGTACCATTAACATTGTTGCAATATCTCTTATTGCACAATGCACGATCCACGTGAAATACGATTCTCTGTCGATCATATCAGTCATTACGCAAATGTCACAGACGAATTGGCGTTTAGCCAACAATTCGTTATTCGGATCCAAATCTGGCAGATGTAATCAATTATTGTATGATACGAATAATTGGCGATTGAACAAACTCAAAAGACCATCGACCAGCACCACGATAGATAACACAACAGAGCTCGAACAATCAAGGTCAGCGGACATTCCACGACAACTTTCCACGAAGGTTCTATCGTGGCTGACAATCGTCGTCATCCACTTTTCCTTTCCCAAATAGGCCGAGCAATAAGTAGCACGACGTCGAACGATGAATGAACTGAAATAAAGCGAGCGATTAGGTTCACCACAGGTCATTGTGTCCGTATCCTTTTCCTATTCTCTTGAACGCTAGTCAACAAGTCGTTGGACAGTTGATATTGGACTTTCTGGTTCTGTCGATTGTTACGTGGTTATAGCACTAAGGTTCTTGGACAATTTTGATAATGGAATTCTTAAAATGAACATACTCCGCGGGTAATTTTTGTTGGAGTTAAGTATCGGTGATACTTTTAGTAACATTTCTCTTCCGAGTTAACACGTTTATGGTGCACGTGTACCATGTACAGAGTCTATGTTGCTCAATGTGTATTAAAATAGCACGTGTATGGAAGATACATACGAGAGAATTGAAAATTGTCGTTCTTAATATACAAATAATTGTACGAAATCGGTAATTCTTCTTTTTTGAAGATTCATGGGTACATGTGTATTGATACGTTTCACCACAGGAATTCGAGAATTTGGAAATTTTAGAATTGACAATTCTTATTGTCCTTATTTTTCCTTATTTTTCAACGAATCTTCCTCTTTATTATTATTATTATTATTATTATTATTATTAGGTTCTACATTTAATTTCCATAGAAACAAATTTCTATAATCACACGAAAGTATCCACTACTCGATGATACGAAATTTGTTATAGTCAGATCTAATTAATTAGGTGCTAGTATAGTTTTCATTTCCGTAATATGAAACTTTTATAATCGCACGAAAGTACTGTTTCAGCGATACGAAATTTATTACAGTCGGATCTAATTAATTAGTACAAAAGTGCGATAATAAAAGCATTTATTAATGCAACAATAAATCCATGACGTGGTGTACGAATCCTTTTTATAGCCACTGTACAATATAATTGGTCGTTAAGATGGGAATTGCTTTAATTGAATATACAATATCGCGAAGAAATTACGTATAATTAAAGTTTTATCTGAAAAAAAAACTACCTAAGGTATTAAACACGCCGTATATTTGAACTTATATTTGAACAAGATCTATGCGTCTCTGGATCTGTTCATCGCGTTTTACACGTTAATGTCAGGCACGAGTTGCATCGGTGAACATAGGCTACGAGTGTTCAAGGAACGATATCGAATGTCAAGAGGCATATGGAGTGAGAAAATACACTTTCTCCGACGATTCTGGCCGACCCACATTTTGGAATCGCTCAGAGTCGCGTTCATGGATGCTGATGACCGTCGATGAACGCTTCGACCGCGTACTTCGAGAGAAATAAATCCGGCCAAGGGAATCAAGGTCGCTCTCACAACACTACCGAGTCGTATTCGAGCATTTGCCAAAGTTCGCTGCACGCTTATAGCGATGGATAGGAGGATTCGTTTCGCCTATAACTGGTTTCAAGTTGGTTTTATGCAACTTACGTTCAGCGTAATGCTTTAATTGGTAAAAGGTGAATGCGCAATACTGCGTTCACAAATTGATTAAACGGTTCTGCTATTAAAATTCATACGGCGATTGTTCATGGAATAGTATGAACAAATTATTGTTAAGAAAGTATCAATTACGTGTTATTTAACGTATTTTTCTCCCCTAAAACGCGTTGGAATACCGTGGAAAATTATTCTTTTTTTACAGTTATAGTTGAAGAAGAATGTTTTTTGGAAAGATCGTACGATATTTAGAATTGAATGTATAGTTTTGTGAAATATAATGTACCGCTATTTGCAGTTACAAAAATGAATTTTGCGTAAATTAAGACACACAGAAGAAGGGAAATTTATACTTTTTATTAAGATTATAACAATGTCTTTTTTTTCGTGGAAAATGTGGGGATATCTTTTAAATCTATCGAGATAGAAGTCAATAAAATTTTCGTATTTTTTGAAGGAATAAAGCAGAAAAATATTTTAAGTAAATTTATTATGGAACCGGCTTAAAGTAGATAACTGTATATGGCCTTGTACTGGTTTAAAAGAAAAGCTAATACGTTTTCTCTATACTTCATATTTTGATTGTCATTTTTAAATAAAACGTGAACCGTGGATATCTATTTGTCACCCTGTTAAATGTATATGTTCTCATAAATGACACAATCATATGCTAAAAATGTATGCATTGTAAATAACATGGAACCATTCTTCTTCTCACATTTGCATATATACTGCATCTCGGTTAGCCATACAGAGTGCCTAAATGTATCTGCGTTTCTTTTGTAATGATCCTTTAACTACATTGCAAAGAGCGTGTATACAAGACGTCTCAGTATGAATGTAAACAATTTCATGGGACTGCTTTCGCAAAGTAAAAACTATGCTAGATAAACGGATTATCATATGAATATAGGTCTTGTTCTCAATATCTTTAGCACGTTCACATTTCGTTCATAGCGAAAGCACAAATTTAATACAAGGTCATTTTCAAAAAGTAAAAGAAGAAATAGAGCAACTATGAGAACTATAATTTATTTCTGTTTTCCTCCTCGCTTCTTATCTCTTAAAAGACGTCTCGTCATTTCGTAATCGGAGTGATACACATTCGAACTCTACTTGATAAACTTCATTCGATAGTCGCCATAATTAAAATTTGTGCGATGAAAGTTCATTGATTCTTTCCACTGCTTATGATTCCTTATTCAAATAGTACAAGCCAGCACGTTCAAGTAAGTGGATTTAATTGGCGGATATTTGGTTAACCTAAGTACTAAATACAGTTTCGCTTTAACGAACAGAATTCTACTCTAGTTCGATAACACACGAATCCTATTACAAATAGCGAATCATTTCATCTATAATATATATAATAATCTCGATATTCGCAAGCTTAATACGATAAGAGTTAATCCGACAGATCTCTGAATATTTAAGAACATTTAATACTCTCCTGAGACGCTTATTTTCAATGTGGCAGATCAATCTCGTAGATATTACATTCCTAATGAAATGATAAGCGACCATAGTGTTGCCAATGATAACCATAATGTGATAAGAACAGAAACTTTCTTTTACTCGTGACATAGAAGTATCATCGCTAAACGATTCTAGACAAATATCGGTGGGTGTATGTAATGCGATTGATGCATTTATATAACGTCGATCCGCAATCATCTGCATCTTTATGAATTAAGAACACGCGTGGTACGAGCTGCTGCTACAGAAATTCTGTTTCCTTTCGCAATCCCTGATTTGTACTATGTATTTTGCATTTCTAACTGCACTCGTATCATATGTACTCTGATCTTTTAACGGAGAGAAACAGAGGAGAAAAAGTCGTATGTGGTTCGTTGGACATTATTGCTCGTATAATGCTTTATTCTGTATTCATATGTAACTCTGGACTGACATATCAGTTTCTATCACGATCTTTGCAGAATTTTCTACGTATAATAAATAAATATTAGTAATATAAATATATAGAGTGACTGGCGAAAATATTCGAACGTTCGTTGTTAAAGTTCAAAACATTGACCTGAGACTGAAGACTTGAAAACAATGTTCTAATTACTATAACATACAAGTATCAAAATGAGATAATCTAACGATTGAAGCGAAACAGATAATATTTGTAAACATTGTGAAACTAATGATGTACAAAAATAAGGATACAAAAGTAATCGGACGTCTAAACGTTAAGCGAGCAAAAGTTTATACACATTTCTGTACGCACGATGAAAACATTGGTCGATTTAATTGTAGAAACATCGTGCAGCGAGCTTCAGGCTTCGATATGAATAATATTGGTTTGTGTGTTGACAAGGAGTTACAGAAGATCAGAAACACGGATATTCGAGAGGAAATCGATATTAACACTGAGATGGACAAAGCGGATACAAAGATGGAAATATAGGCAGATCGACAAATTATTAGATAGAAACGCGTTTACGATACGTTGTACCGAGGAAATAGTTACAAACAGACACCATACATGCAGATTAGAAAAACTAACTGACATTCGTTAACAAAACGAATAGAGCCAGACGTTTAAGAAATATGGAAAGTAATTCATAAATAAATATACTACTTTCTGATATATTTCTAATAAAGTTCTATTCTCAGATGGAAGCAAATACGACGTATTTGGATTGAATGGACGCTGCTATGTCCAGGGCAAATCCAACTCAGAAATATTAAAGATCGACGTTCTACAATGTCGTGGGATGTATGGTTACAAACAACACTGGAAATCTCGTTTTCGTAGTTGGTATTCTAGATAAATATAAGTATTTAAATATTTAAAATAACAATGTAGAAGTCAGTGCTACAAAATTAGGATTATTAAACAATTTTTGCTTGCAACGCGACAATGACTCTAAAACCTGATACGTGTAATTTATTATTAGATAAATATAGAAATTATATCCGGACAATAAAAGGTTCAAGATAGTGTATAGTTAACAATACAGGGGAGCAAAAAGGACTTCCGTATTTTCGTGTATCGTACCAACGAAAGGAGTTTGATATTTATTTGAGAAGTTTTTGATTTCAACAGAGAGGGGATAGAGTTTCATGACAACGTTAAATAACTCGGAAATAAATTCCAGAATAATTAATTTCATATAATTAGAAGATCGAGAATAGGAAGCTAGGGAAATAGAACTTGTAGGCTTTAGCTCGGAAACGTGATTCTTATCGGTGATTCTTCAGAGATACTCTTCGGCAAAGGAGTGAAAGTTTTTCTGCTAGGTAAACAGGTGCGGCTGCTTGTATTCCAAAGATTTGGCAACGACACGGTTCAAGTGTCCAAGAGTGCTTGCTTTTCGCAGCTCGGTAAAAATGAATTTCCCTTTTTCATTGAATTACCGAACCGTTTCTTGTTACCATCTTTCACTCGATTTCCATCATTTCCGATTCTGCGAAACATTATCTTTTTGCGAAATGCCACGGGAATGAATTTCAATTACATTATATTATACATCACATTATACATTAAATTGCATAGTTTAAACGCACGATAAAATCAAAGATAATGTTAGTGGTTAATGAAGTTTAATACAATTAATTCGTTCAATTAGTCTAGTACGTAGATTACTTAGTAAATAATAGAAATTAATATCTACATCCTTGGCACGTGGAATCTATACTTCACAGCTTCTACATCTATTACCAATCTCTTATCCTCTTAACAAGATCTAAAAATCTTTCGAATATTTTCCTATAACTTTTACACGTGCCACTTCGTTTGATATTCTCAATTTTTAATTAAAGTATTAAATAATAATTTAATAAAAATATTTTTCTCCTACCGTAACATCTTTGATGAGGCGACTCTTCTAATTACATAACTCATCGATTTTTTCACTCATCGAAGTATGCAGATTTTTTTCTCGAGCAGCGGTCGTCGTACGTTTGTCGATTCTAATGACAGGGTGAAAGCGTCCTTCGCTTGGAAACGATGAAACCGAAGATTGTCGGCTAACTGACTTGACAAATGTCGTTTCTTTGTCATCGAAATTGAACTTCGGCTACGTCATCTTCTCAAGATGCTGAACGTGTTTCGCATAGTTAGCTGCTAACAGTATACATACTATGAACAGTGTACCATTTATACCTCGAAAAACATTCATTTATCTATCGGAATCAGTTTCACGATTTGCACTACGATGTTTGACGCGTTTACGCTATTTGCCATGACTTCTGATTGTTCTAATCTTTGAAATATTATTTTATTTAGTAGGGAGCTCGAAGAAAGTTCAGTTGTTCCAGGTGGACCGCGGAACAATTTAGGTCAGCCGGGCCTAAATTAACCTTTTCAGCGTTTAGTCTGTACGTCGTTCGGTCAACCGGGCACGGCTAAATTAAACAGTTAAGATTGTCGAAAAGATTTAGATAGAAACATACTTTCTAATGTAATGAAAGGTGTGTGAAAAAAATATCAACCACATACACAACGTCTTATGGCTATATTACTTCTTTATGAGAAATAGTGTCATGAGAAGTACGATTAGAAATATGCAAAACCAAGCCGTTTAACTCGTAGAAATTATGGATACAATTTTATTTTACTTTATTTTGAGTTGGATTTTGGCACGATAAGGTATTCTGTTATGCCACAGAGTTGCTATAAGTTATGTAACAAGAATAAATTAAGTTTCTACTAGTTTCCTTTCTTTCTCTTTTCTTTTTTTTTTTTTAATATAATCGATTTTTTGTTTCTTTTCGTAGAATGCAAAGAAAAAGAATGAATTCTTTCTTAATAAAATAAATGCACTTTAGTTCATTCTGTATCACGTTAACGTATAGAGGTATATAACACAAGGTACGTGTAAAAATTGAAAGTTTCTGCTTATTTTATAATTACCAGACGCAGCGTATATTAATTTCATAAACTGAATAACACGAGTGTAAGTATTCGAGAAAGAAAGAAGAATCGATGATTATCACCCATGATATGCCTTCACTTTTCAGACGAAAATATATCACTTCCGTTTTGCATCTACCAAATACGTACTTTCCTTTACATTTATAGAAACTTGATTTAAAAAGGGAAAGGAGTGCTCCACATCGACAAATTGGCGTCCAGGTTAATAAATATTCGTCGGTCAACCAAAGCACGCGTAACGTTAGAAATGAATTATCACCGCGATCACTGCAACTGCTTTCGCAAACAGCCGTCACGTATATATTTGTGATGCACACGCGTACAACTTTTCTTTCTTTACTTTGCCATAATTCTTGCGACACAATGCTTTTACCCAATTTAAAACATTTCGCGTGACTAGCGAAACTTTTCGATTCGTATGGAACAGCGATGAATGAAACGAATCAACGTCCCAGCGCGATTACTGCACCGCGAATATTTATAACGACTTGTATTTTCATTAATGCATCAATATAATTAAAATATGGAACCTAGATAGGGGATTGTTTTGGTTAGAAAATATTATGACGTGCACTATAGTTGGGTATTCTTTATATTCTTCGTACTTTACGTACGTGCATTCTGTATATGTATTTTTGAATTCGTAAATTTTTCATAAATACGTAAAAATATATGCAGTCTACTTGTGATATTTTCTACGTATTTGATGTGTTTATGAAATAATTAATTTTACGAGAAGCTTCTAATTGTTTCAACGTTTCTACACGACTACGTTTGTAGTTATGGATATTTTATATATTTTTGCATATCATGCGCGCTTTATTCGGTTTTGCACCTGCAAATTTCGCGCAAAGGCATTAAAAGTAGAAGCGATTACCATCGCGTAAATTTCTAAATGTGGAAGCGGTCGTGAGAAAGCGTTCGTTTCTCAAGGCTTTCCACAAATTTTACAAGGTTCGAACTGCTGATTCATACGTGGCAATTATCGCCATCGCGTGTCGCCGTTAAATCAAAATTTTTGCGAATTCTTTCCATTAGCGGCCCGGTAGGATGCTGCAGCCTTTCTTTCTGACATTGTTATCGAACGAAACAAGCAACCTTGTATGGTGCGTGTCTCATCGAGGCGAATAATCAATCTTTCGCGCGAGAGTACCTGTAAGACTATATGGAACCGCGTACGCGGTAATTTAGACAGTTTTTGCTTTTGGTTCCCTTATTATTTTAATGTTCAATAACTTTTCACAGTTTTGAAATATTACGAGAGAAACTCCTTCTTTATCCGAAAATTCCTTTTAGTCACTATAAATTCAGCGATTCGCAACATTCTGTGTTCAGCATTCTGTGTTTCTTTCCGTTACTTGACCTAAATTAAGCACACGCATAATTTAAAATTTGCAGAACTTAGGTACTCTGAAAGTTATCTTCCTGTAATCAGATCGGAGGATGCGAAATATCTCTTTGCTATTAAAGTATTCAGTCAAAGATAAAAGAGAGCAGCGGAGCTGTGATAAAAATTGTATAAAAGTAAAACAGACGACTTATTGTTATTAAAAAAAAGTAACAGTTGTAAAAAGGAAGGAGATTCTTCGCGTGGAGATTATCTCTAATTTATTACCAGTAACAACACTGTTTGTTATCAATAGTTGGTTTATCACCAGTTGTTTACAATTAGTGTAGCTGTTACGTATGGTAATTACTTCGTTATTAATTACTTGGTCAATATTCAGTCAATATCTAGACATGCAGGCATTATCATTATCTCGTTGAACATGCGCATGTATAATTGCCATGAGCACTAATGAGCTCGTTTATGATTAACAGTTTATGAACTATTCCTGACAAACTTTACGCTACTGTCGATCAACGATACCAGTTGCCAGAGTTTATACTGCGGAGTCGAGTAGTCCGGCCATGTAACCGCACTTTCTCCTTTTACAGAAACACCGAACTGGATTTATTCGATTTAGGACGATCGCGGATAGTGTCACCCAGTCCCTCGAGTTTTTCTCCTCGATCATACATGGTAACATATAAACGTGTAAGATCTCTCTATGATGCAACATGGTTGCGGATGTTTGTCAGTTCGAAGAAGTATCATATAGTGTAACCATATAATACCTAGCTATATTTAATTATTGATTGGCGGACAGAGGAATTTCTGAAGATTGGGAAGTTCAGATAGATCTATTTCCGGATTTCGTATATGTGTGCGTTTAATTGTGGCGAGTTTTCACGATGGAAAAAAGTGGTGCGTTTAAGTTAGTCATAGGGTAGTTAAGTATTCTTGTAATCGACATTAGAATTATTAGAAAGTAAACTTTTCCAACAGAGTGGTTTTCACGGAAATTTTAGAGGTTTATTATCGAATTTTCTTCGGGATTTGAACGATTCTTTCTTGTAAACCACGCGGATAAGAGCTTGGCTTTTCGCTTAAATCGTGTAATTTTTTCGTATATCTTTCATTTTAATCCGATAACGGTAACATTCTATTTTTTAGCGTTTCATCATATTTTTATATGGTATTTCGATCTTTCCATACTTTTACGTTTCATTTATTTCATATTCCATTTTTACATAGAATTTTATTCAATTTATTTATTTAAGTCTTACAGCCCATTCATATTCTATGTTCCATATTTCTCCACGAACTTATAAAGGAAGATGGAAAAATAAAATGTTCGGCGATAAATATTTACATCTATTGAAAAATTATCTATCCTATTAATTTTACTAATTAGTTATTAATTAAATGTACATGTTATATCTAACTTTTTAAGGCATCGTTAATATTATTATATCAGATTGCTACAGTGTATTAATAACACTGTTGCTATAATGTAGCAATGTAACAATTTATAGGTTTTTTTTTTTTAATACAGAAGGTTATTTTTTTACTTTATTCGCACATGAACTGTAGAAATACTTTCTAATTCATGCCTTTTTTCTTGTTAGTTAAATGAATTTATGCGAACAATTACATATGTTTGCTTAATACCTTAAGACAGATAATTATCCTTTACGCTTAAACGTTGACGTTTCTTAAGCAAGATAGATGGGAGTAATTGGTAAACTTGGTTAAGGGAAACGAGCATGCTTGATCTCGGATACGGATGATTGCTTTTTCGCTTAAATTTACTTTTATAACACACCTTCTGTCATCTTTCTAATAATTCTGCAATTTTTACAACTTGTGCCAAACCATGTTAGCGACTGCGAGATATTGCTTCGAGATCGAAGCTTAGATACTTTTATTTCTCGCTACGCAAGTTTACAATAAAATTCGTATTAATTAACTCGTATTAACACAAAGAAATTTCAAAATGAGCAATGGGAAACTGAGAATTCTTTTAATTCTTAACATTCTAATTTTTGAATTTTCATTTAACGAAACAGAATGGCTTCGTATTCGCTTTAAGCCAAATATTTTACAAAAATGAAGTTTCATCGACTTTGATTTTTTCAAGAATGTAGAGCGACATACTTCTTTTTTAAGGTTTTTGTAGTTTCCTTTGAATAACGATGCGGGTTGAGAGGTGTCTTGCGACAGAAGCACTTGCACGAAGCATGCAGTCTTACGCCATTCTTCATACGTATTTCTCTAAATCATTGTCGTAAGAATTTCTTACTCGTTTTTAGAAAACGCGCCTTATTGTTTTTCTAGAGCGCTTATGGCTTAAAAACTGATTTGCTGCTACTTCTAGGTTATTTTTTTTAAGTGCTGATATCACCACAAGTTATACTTGTAGATATTACATGTATTTTATGCTTTACGAATAAAAAAGAAAATTAATACTACATGAAAAACACGGATCGAAAAAAACATAAAATAACGATTAAATAAGTGTAATAATATGATAGGATCAATTAACTATCTTTATTTTATTATTTTTATTAACCTTACCTTACCTTCAATAAATACCATAGTAATACCAAAACTTATTAAAAACTACAATAAATACTTCAGTAATTATTAAAACGTCACTCTAATCCTTTCTACAAAATTTGATCGCAAACAAAGGCTAGTTATGAATCACAAGAAGATCCCTGTTACTTTCAATACAGAAATTAGTACCGAATAAACAAAGAAAATTATTCCAGTCTCATGATACAACTAATTAATTATACTACTCATCGCATTAGAAATTCGCCTGAGCCAGTAGCCGTACACTTTGTTTGCTGTGTGACTAAAATTTCGTAATTGAATCAGCTAGGAATAAAGTGAATAGTAAAATAATCTTCATGAAACTTCAGAACGGATGCTTCTGTCTAATTGATATCACGTATATCTCAGCTGCGAAGTTTCACGCGTCTCCGCCATCATCTTCATCTACCTTTCTTACAGTGTCACTAATTGTAATTAACGTCTCGTTCATTCCCCGAAACAGCAATGAATATTAACGAACAGTTAAATAGTCCCGTCCAGTATAAAGCTAACACGATTAAAATTCGATATTATTCTTAAATTGCAACAGCATAATTGGCTTCAGTCTCGAGGCTATTTTTCTTTCCCTTTCTTGTTCTCTTTTTTTTTTTTTTTTTGTTTCACCTTCCTCGGATTGCTGAGAATGAAAGATTATATCGTTAGATTAACTCAGAGGATATTTTAATTATAACTTTAGACAATGTAAAAGGTATAAGCGTAGTTAATATAAGTTGCATCTTCACAGTTGCGTGGGGTATACTCTGCCACAACGTTCAACTTATTAGAATCTTCTTGAAAATTCTTGAAAAACGAAAAGGGTTTCCCTTTTTTACTGACAATAATGCTCAAATACTTTGGGTACATTTACGGTTGACGATTGAAACGACAAAGACAAAGTAATGGAACAGCAAATAATTCCAAGAAGAAACATTTATTTGAAGCGAAGAAGGAAGTTTCTTCGACGATATTGCGACTTGTAATTATAACGATATAATGCCCAAGATTAACATAGTCGGTCGATTTATTGGTCAAACTTCTTGTAAATTAAGAAAATCTATAGGTTACCGAACTGAGGTATCAGACAGAAATCTTAGGAGTTCCATTCAAATGATGTGTATCCAAGGCGGTTACTTTTGTTCTCGAAATCCTGAACATGTGACTGATCCTTGACTTTTATATCGAATAAATTAGCCGATCAAACCAGAATGGTTCTGGATTCTCTGATATTACACTTTTTAAATAATTCCGAGAAATGGAGGTAAGTTATATTTCAGAATACACATTTATTAACTTCTGAAAAATATCCAGAGTCGTCACGCCACTCGCCGAATTATTAATGCTAAAGATCATTTCAATTTAAAGAAAAATTCTTTTCTATTTAAAGAATACAATTTTATTAGCGTACGTATAAGTCTGTCTACTGCAAAATCTTGGTCTTTCCACATCGAAGCCTTTTTACAAATTACGATCTTATCTAATTACTAGACTGCGGATTTTGATAAATCTAATTAAAGAAATTAAACCCAAGTGGGAACTCGTTTCATTCATTGAATATTACGATAAGTACTATAACATTCAACATTTTTTGTATCTCTGCATTTTCTGTATTTTCGCAATTTTTCGTCTCCTATAAATACATAAAAATCCGCGTTCCACTAATTTTCCTGTTTAACATAGAGTCATCAAATTGTGAAAAAGAAGCCTATAACGCAGAACTCGTGACTCGTTTATTAGTTGGTAAATTAGCATGCAAGAGGTCTTGGAACAATGTAACGATAACGTGTAATCTCTTGTGAACTGCAAAAAGAAATGCGAAATTCACGGTACTCTATATACGATGGTATTTCAGGGTTAACCACCTTTCTACCTTTTTGCACAAGTTATTATTTAATTATACTCTTAGCCGTCATCTTCGATTGCAACACACGCGTGTTTGTGGGGCAAGGAAACTGGTAATGGTTGGAGAAAAAAGAAAAAAGGAATCGTATGATAATCGTAGAACGGTGATTAACGAGCAGAAAATGAAGTAAAGTATCGTTCGCAAAACGGCAATGATGATGATAAAAATTATAGTACATACGGGCGTGAAACGGGGCAAAACTCGGAATTAGTTTGTAAATAAAATCGGCTGGTAACTAAATTTACTTCACGCATTATACGTTTTGCGATGTTATGTGATTATCGTCGATCCTCGTAACAAGATAAGGAACAGGATCAAAGAACGTTTGGTATTTGTTTCACAAACATGTTCATTTTTGGCACGAATCAATATTGGCTGCGAAGCGTCTCTCTGTCTCTGCTTGTTTGAAAGACACCGTGCGGAATTCGAAAAATATTTGACGAACACTTTCAGTGGTTAAGGGATTAGCAATTCAACGAACGATCGTTTCAGCGAATAAATTTGACCGGTAAGATTTTTAAGAAAGCGATTTCGCGTGAGAAGGTCGCGTATATCAAAGATCAGGCTATTTAGAGATTCTGGTACGTATTGGATGAATTTTATTCAGGAATGTGAGAGTATATTCGATAGCAAATGGAATTAAAATGACGCTGATTTATACGAAAGTCTGTCATTCGGCAACGACGAGAATTTTAGTGAAAGAATTAAGAATTAAGAAAGTTCTAGAAGACTAACGAAGGATGGGGTTCATTAACATCGACTTAATTATTTACGCATGTTGTCCATAAACCACGCTTTTGCTTTTGAAAATATCGCAGACAAACAGCTAATAGTTAATAACATTAATAAACAGTTAATAATTTGACAATTGATATATAGTTTATAGTATATTGTAGCGTGTTCGTGCCTTTATAGTATTGTAGTGTCCTTACATCTTTCTTGCCCTTTTTCGTTCTAGATATTTCTTAGAATGTATCTTTATGTGATACGTATTACTTCATCCGCGCAATATCTTTTTGCCTTTATGTAAAACAGTATTATTGTTTCTTATAGTACTTCTTACATCTTTCTGAGCTACATTATATTTATCGTTAAAAAAAAAAGAAACTTTTTAAAATAGAATTTTGACTTATACATGGATAATATGATAATGAGTTGGAATCTTGGCAATTATGTATAGTTTAATATAAGAAAAAAGGAATGCACAAAGTTGCTTAGGAAACTTCAGCCTCTTAATGTTAATCTTTCTCAACCATTTCAAAATATCTTCTGATCTCGTGTTTGTCATTCAATATCCATAAATGTACTTTTAGCAAATGCAGTTAACAGTACGGACGAAATGATTTAGGAAAATCAATGATTTTTCGACTAAGGAATCTGAATTAACTTTATGGGCGAGTAAATACATGGACAAGATTTTGTAATAAATCGAAGAAGGCTCATCACATACTTTCACATTTTTTGAGTTCACATCCCACTTGTCCAACTTTCAGACGGATCATCGGACGACGGTCTCAGATACCAAAATTTCTACCAGCTGTAATTTCGTATCGGGTTCCACGTCGTGTCTCTCTCGTCGTCATGAATAATTTTCAGGATTACTTAGGGGAATTGGATACAAATTGGTGAAAGTGTGTTGATTGGCACACCTGTCCGCCAGCTGTTATAATTAATACATATGTATATATAATAGACTGAAGTTAGGAGGTGAAACGTACGTTATACACGTTTATAGTGATAAGATTATAGCGATAGACCCCTAATTATTATTCAATGGAAAAAGTAAATTAGAATTTGTTCAATTTTAGCAACGAGATAAGACAAAGAAACCGTAATCGTTGTTTTGCTGTCGATAGCCCAAATTCTCATAATTTCTTTACTGAAATCATTGCGTATGATGTCGTTGACAATTATTGGAGTACATTAAGTAGAATGTGAAATTGATACTAGTATACACTTTGTTTGCTGTGTGATTAAAATTTCGTAATTGAACGAGCGTAGAAACAAACTGAATATTAAAATATTTTTCGTGGAACTTCAGAATAGATGTTCCTGTCTCATTGATATCACGTATACTTCGTGAAATATACTATGCGTATCGCGTATACTCTATGAAGTTTCAAACACCTCCACCTTGATTTTCATCGTCGTAGTCATTTGCTTGCCGTTGATACGATCCAGACTCTCATAATATTTTTACTAAAATCACTGTTTATTCGCTTAATTATTTGCCTAATTCATTGCATTAAGTGGAACGTTAAATTGATACTTGTGTATGCGAATATAAAGTAAAATTTATAAAATGTAAACGTTTCGTCTCTGATAAACGCTCGTCCATTATAGGACGTACAATTATACATTCGTCTCTCTCATCAACTATAATTCAGCTTTGTAAAATTATTTTTTCCCATTTTATTTTTCAAACTTTCTTCTGGCCACATCGTATATGTTGTTTTCTCGTTGGCAATGAAGTAACCGTTCTAAAGAGTGTGAAATAGAAACAACTGTAGAAAGAAGAAGAAGCGTTGGAATAGCAGCAGGGTTAAAATAATCGAAGCACGTGAATGAACGTCACATTATGCATGCTCCACTCTAAACGTTAATTCATTAGCCTTTGCACTCCGTAAGCGGCTAAAATCCCGTTGATAGGCAATAAAACAAGCAAGAAACACGGTACCACTGATGACGCAAAAATAGCATGTAACAGGAAAACTGGAATCTGGTGCACGCCGCAACTTTGCGTTTTCATGGTTTTGTTTGATGCGTTAGTTTCTTGTAGGTTGGCCTTGAGTAACCAAGCAGCGCATAGAAGAGGTAAAAGTGGGGTAGTGAACTTGCCTTCTGCCACCAAACTAGTTATCGAAGAATGTAATAAGCGGATATCGTGCCATGGAAATCACATGACACGCATGGACACACATCGAACACGGTCATTGCTCAATGTTGCATATCCTCCAATAAACATACTGGCTGCTTCATATTAGATTCACCTGTAGCACGTTTGCAACCGTGAAACTAGCGTCGTTTGTCATCGTCGAACAAAGCAAGTTTCAAAGAGGCACGTACTATAGCGCTGTAACTACCACGCATTGTTTTAACTTCGTTTTTACAACCGTATTCTAAAGTGTACGTAATGTATCAGTAACGAATGATCTAACGACGCTCTCTCAGAATGTCTTATTGCTTTCAGCTGTTGAATGTTTCACGCTGCAACAAGCATTTCGCAATATTATATAAAATCAATATTCCTCGGATTTTCCATGTTCAGAGGATATGAGGATAACTGTAGAGACGTATATCCCACGTCTATTTGAAATGTAAACATTTTGAAATTTAATTTGAACGTCCGGCAAAGAGAATGAAAAAAGAAAAATTTGCTTATTAAGTAATTATATTTGCGATACAATTATCACTAAGCAGGAATTATGAGCTGATTCGCTACTCAAATTGTTAATCTCTCGAATATAACGATGGTTTCGTTTCTATTAAATATGAATAATATCATATTCATAGATTCGCAAGAACTAAAATCTAAAGCGCAGAGGAAATCGATTCGTCTTTACTATTAGTGCTATAATTATAGAAAGGAGATAATTATGCTTCGAGGATGACCCGGTTAGAAGATTAATCGTTACTTTTTCTAATAGTAC
Source organism: Bombus terrestris (assembly GCF_910591885.1). Classification (NCBI taxonomy): domain Eukaryota; kingdom Metazoa; phylum Arthropoda; class Insecta; order Hymenoptera; family Apidae; genus Bombus; species Bombus terrestris. Next base: position 6,049,722 of record NC_063283.1, on the reverse strand, counting down.
GAGATAGCTAAATATCTTCAAATATCTCGAAACGTTGCTGTACAGTAGTAAAACTGAATGTCTTCCGATAATGAGATGTCCTGGTTTATGACACGGCAAGTTTGGAGGACGTTTCTAAGATGTTTGTGGGACATTGGCAGATGTATTTCAGACACGTAGATTTTTCTGCGTCTGGATGGACATTCGTCTTGTTGGCTTGTGAACAAGAACTTACTGTCGAACTCTAATTATCCTAAACTGTCAACGAATGAATACACGCAGTTCATCTAACTGGAGTGCATATGATTCACTGATCTTTTTTTATTATTTACGTTATTTAATTTACATAATAGAATTTCGTGTTAAATAATTGCTGGCACTAATTACAAGAAAAATTTCGTTTAAATAACTGCACTTCTTATCAACTGACTGAACGTTTCTGTGAGAATATAAGAGATGATGAAATTGGTAATATGAACATAACTTGCTTCGTTATACTTGTGAAGAATGAAGCGAGAAACAGCCTCGCTTTTTTTATTCCCTTGTCTTGACGTATTAGAGCACTTTGATTAATCGATTGTCTCGTTTGCTCGAAAATTGTCTGGAGGAGAGAAAGAATTATAAACGTTGTTATCTATGTACATCGATCAAGTATGCATAAAACGGATGGATTATAAAGAACATTTACCAAGTAACTTCGTCTTCGTTAACCTTCAATTTCATGATTACAAAAATTCCTTTATTAATAGATGATTCGATTAATAGATTGAAAGAAAACATCGTAGGAGAAGGAAGAAGAGATAAGTTTAAAAAATTAGTATATATGTACATACATCGCCGCAAATGTTCAGCTTAATTTAAAAGTGGAATGGTGTACCTTTAACCACAATGCAATTGCACAGGCATCGTGTCTAACGCGTCCCTAACGGACACGAGTGTTATTTGCTTGTCGTGACCTCGATTAATCCACCGGCAAAGATGCGAACTTGTGAAACAACGTTACTGCCATTTACTTGCATCCTGACATGCCCAATCCTCTGATCTCAGAGGCTGCAGGCCATCGAGAAACACCGTACGTGTGTGCTGTTAATGAAAGAGATGTGACGAAGTAATGGACATAAATCAAAGCATTAGGTCATCAATCTGTAGGAAGATGACGATACCGAACAACCTAATCAGAGCTAATAACTGTAGTTTAAAAAAGAAAATAATAGTATTTATATTATTTAGGCTGTTGTCTAAATTCTATCCGACAATTTTTATTGACATTTTGATCATCTTCAACTTTGTAGATTTCTCAATCCCATTCAGTAGGTCACAGGATTAATATTCAATTTTTAAGGATCAAATGAGTTATTTCTATAAATTCTTTTAGTACATGGGAATTTGTTTACACACGCGCAAGCTGGTTAATTTATTACTGTACGGTTTAATCTATTTATAAAAATGATCAATCTGACTTCTGAATGTCTTATACGTTCCTCTATATAGGTACATAACTGAAATTGTCGTTCCGAGTTTCAACGTGTGTGAACTTCAACCCAAGTCAATAATTTTGTAAAAGTCAATATTGCGTTGATGCAGTATTTCATTTGGAACTTGTTATAGATGAATTTACATCGTCGAACTCTACTATTGACTTTCTTTTCGCCGTTATTTCTTCTCTCACCTAGATCCTACAGTTCTACAGAGTTTCAAGAATTTGAAGAACAATAAGACACGTTAAAACGAACAAACTGGCTGCGGAGTTTTCTTGTTTGTAGAAGCCTAAATTGTGAGAATTTTTGAAGTACCTGTTATTTTAATACACTCTTTCTTATCTCGCTTGCATAGCACATAAGTTATACCATTTAATTCGATCAATCTTTGTTTAATTCTTCAATAACGTTCATACGACTTCTACTCATTATTCACGCTTGGATCATAATTTACCTGTTGTCTCAGCTTCTTGCCAACTTCGCGAAGATCGCTGTATCTCGTCGACTAACAGTACCTGTGCCTGTGACTAAGCCTGTCTCCTTTGTGGTCGCCGTTCACGGTAGATCAATGCTCGGTGAATGCTAAGAAATCGTTGGAAATCAGAATCGAGTTTCGATGACGAAAGTAGGCATCAATGTACGTCGAGCGAAAGAATGTCGTCCTGGCACATCGTCGTTAAAGTGGCGGGAACTGGGAAGGAGAGACGTCGCGTCGTCGCCGCGGTAGCCCATTACGGCCATTACGTGCCCACGAAACGTAAACAGTCGCAGGAATGACGGATCTTGTAAATAAGAGTTGCAACTTTCTGAAACGCCGTATTACGTATTCCGCGTTGTCTCGTCGGCGAGAAATCGTCGAGAACTAGGTGAATTTCAAGGGTTACCAGAGTAGAAAGACCGGAAAGAATATAGGAATGCAGGTCTCTTGCTGATTCATTCTTGCTTTAGTGGTAAGGACGATTAAATTCTTTTATGATAACAAAGAATTACCACAATAATGAAAATGATTGTACAATATGTCTGTTGTACGTTACATAGATATTTTGCATACGAGAGGTCTCGTAGTTTGAGCTTACGAAGATAAATGAGTAAAATAATTTGTCGAATTAAAAGCAACCTAATTTGAAGAAAATAATGACCCTGGAAGAGATATACACGTATTAATTGCAGAAAAATTCTGTGTCTTTAGCTTTATAATCTACAAATTTTATACTCTATGCTTTTACGAACGAAACGTATGTCGTTTCTTAAAAATTGAAACACCAATAACTTCCTTCTCCTTTTTCAGTTGCTTTGATCTAATATCTCGAATCTGACTAATTTTGGAGCTGGAATTTCCTTGGAAAAATTTCTGATATCAATTTTTGCACGTGTATATATTTTTTCAGAATTTTTTGAAAACCTAGAACAGTGAGACAATTAAACTTTGACACGACGACTTAATTTGTTCATCGAACGCGCGATTTATTAATAGAGAGAAGAGATTGGATCATCAATTGCAGTAAAATAATGTTTCATCGTGTATAAAGTATTTAAAAAGTTATAGATTTCGTGTAGCTCATTGAGGAAAGTAGGCGAATATCCTGTTATACCGTCCTCCAAGTAGTAAAATCAATAATACGCGCGGCAAGCCACAACAAGTAGTAATTGACGATATATGATCAGACTAATGACGCACCGCTATCTATTACTACTATCGTTATTACTATCACGCGATGTGTTCAACACATTCATAAAACGAACGTTCCACTAGCTGCAACGGCACAACCGTTTTATTCTCAACGATTTGCCATGTCAACGTTTGATAGTTACGAGCATACGTAATTCTATACTGAATCGTTATAGTTCATGTGGTTTGTTTATGTAGTATATTACGTTCATGCGTGATACAAGAATGAAACCGCTTTATTAGCACGATTACACGTTCCGATTACTGTTAGCTACTGGAAATATAATTATATGATCGTTCAAGTAGCATAAACTTTGCTTGCTTTTTGCGTACTATATATCATGATTATTCGATAAACATTTGTCTTATTAATATTCGTCGATATAAATAGTAATTTTCCTTTCCTGATGCTTTCGCAATAATTTCCTATTTATATCGACGATACTATTATTTTTTAATTTCTTCTTCCTTTTTTATTTTTATTGAGAATTGAGATAACGTAGTATGCCGACAAAACATGTTCTTTTATGTTTTACGATCCTTCTATCTCGTGGAACTTGTATCCAAATCACAATATTTATGATGCATTTTAGTTTTAATGATATTACTTAGTTAAAGAATAATAATGTAAAAATGTTGAAGCGTAAATAATTCTTCGCTTGGAATTTCGAATTTTGATAAACGGAATTCACTGAAATTATCGATTTCAATTGCAATGGAGAAATTTCTTTCGTAATTTCAATAAAAATACGATATTATACTTTCCTAATATTAATATACTTGTAAAATATTTCATTTTACAGTTGTATTTAATACATTTCAATAAATACTCATACTATGTCAGCCGAATCCTTTATAGCCACTATAGACATCAAAGAACGTATCCAAATTCCAAGTCAAGTCTTTCAAATCACGTTCAAGCTTTCTATCGCGTGTGAGATCTTCCCTTCCATTATTAATGAATTCTTCTTTTTCCATGCAGAGTAGAACGAGCACGCGGGACTGCAGGACGAACGTCGCAAGGATGATGAGTTCTATGCAGACACAACTGCCTGGATCCTTGCACGATTATCAAGTCGACCCTTACCGACTTCTCGAAGATGACCTTAAAGATGTCTACGATAATATACGAGAGGTCAGTTAATCTGTATGATTCACCCATAATTTCAATAATCCTTCATGATCTGCGCAATAACATCGTCATATTAATTAAAGACTATTTCTTCTTTCCTTTTATGTTTTATCGAGATATTACGCGTTTCACGTGTTCACTTTCTATAGAAGAACGCGCGTCTCTCTGCAGGCAGACCAGTTTAGTTAGTCGGGAAAACGTGGAAGTCGAATTCCTTAGACAGAACTATTATATAGTTTTTTGCGAGGAATTACAACAGAAATTGGCAAGAGAAGTTATATGTTTGAGAAACAGCTATGAAAGAATCATGGAAATTTTAATTGTGATCGCGTACCCCTCAGTAATTAACCACTGTTGCTAAATAGCTAGCCTTTTTTTATTTATATTACAAAATTGTCGAAACGATAATGGTTAGATATGATACAGTTCTAAACAATTTTCGTTGTACAAATGTATAACAATGTAATAGTATGTGCAACGGTAAGTGTATAAGATCTATAACATGTGTTAACGTAGTAAATATCGTTGCTAGTCATTAATTTGCCATTGATTCGTACATTTTCGTCTACGATCCACGTTTCTCGAAGGTTTCTAAACATCCGTTATCAAAATTCTTAGAGAAACAAAATCGAACAAGATCGCGTTTCGCAAAAATTCATTGTCTTAAAAGTATAACGAAGATACAGTGGAGACTTTTGACAGGCAGTAGTTGGCAGTAAAATTTGAAGATGAATCAAACGTAAAAAATTTCAGAAAGTGCCGCGGTTACCTTGAACGAAATCGACTCGAATCTCCGAGCAGTTTAGGTCGCACAACGAAATCACGATAAATTTCTCTCGACTTCGCAAGAATCTGCAGTCTTATCCACTCTCACATATCGCGTTTCTTCGAGCCAAGTCCAACAACTCATTGAAATCGATTTCCTGCTACCATTTTCGGTACAAACCGTATCGATTCGCCTCGAATCGCCAAGTACTTCCGTCACGACATTTCAACAGGAAGAAGGTGGTTCAAATCCGGAAGAAAAGAACGCCAAGTATCACGCGTAATCGCCCGTACAAGGGACAGTACATGGATCCATCGATTTACGTCATCGTTGTCATCGGACTTTCCTTATTGTTATGAGATATGGTAAAATTCCTTCGTCGAAAATATGCAAACAAGCAGGACATTGAATCGTTCGTGCGATAGGAGTTGGTTGATTTCTACAATTATTTGTAGTTGGAGAGTTCATAACAATAACGATGATCGATTCTTGTTAATCGTTGCTTTTTTTTCTACAAGTATTATATTTGCAAACATAAGGATTAACGAAGGATTATATTTTAATTAAAGATATATACTACGCTATATTACTTTATTCCTAACGTATTGCTATTTCGTTTATCAAACAGTCCATGCACGATAATCATTAGTCATTGAATTTTTTATCGACATGTCGATCGTAATTTTTCTTCTCCCAAAAAATTGGATTGTGGATGGTTAATGCCAATATCTCGATGCCTTAATTAATTTAATATCTACGTATATACGATAATTTGAAGATTAATTTCATCTGTCTCTTTATTTATTGCTTTTCATCGCATGCCCTGGTAAGATACTAATAACTACAACTACGTGTATTTAAATGGTATTTACAGGTTTAATTCGGCACGGTTGGCTTACTTAGTGTCGTTAATTAGCAAATAATTAGCTAGCTGTTAGCTGGTTTGGCGGATTAGTACAGTTTTGTATACTTCTATAGGCGGCACGAAAGATCTTTTTCAATTTGAAGATGAATATTTCCTGAAGATATTCTCCGTAACAAATCATTGAAATAACTGAATTGTTGAAAATACCGCTTATACGAATTATCTATGCAGAATCGTTTAGCAACACGCAATTATAAATATTTATAGCAAAGAACGGTGTTTTCATGAATAGTCGGCTTGTGTCTTCGAACGCCTAGCGAAAGCAGCTCGCGACTTCACGGTCTGCATATATGGCCGAGAGTAGAACTTTTACTTATAGTTGGCTGTTTAGGTTCTACAACAATTGTATTTGCGTATGCACGTGCAAGCGCGTTTAGAAAGCACTTTTTCTCGCCGCGACAATGGAACGTGATAATACTGACTCGCCACGCAATTACGTGCCATCGCTGTGGTGTCATCTTTGTACCAGGTTTTTCGTGGTTAATTTGCTCACCATCTGCGTACGCTTGTTCCATTGCATGAATTTAGTACAGAACTTTTTATAGTACGTACGAAGATCTTCGCCAATGACCGTATATTATTAATTTTCGTTATATCATTTTTATTCTCTTATATTGTTACATTAATTGTAAGAAATTGATTGATTAAGAGAAGACATAAAGTTGAACGAATATCGCAAAGAGAATCTGTTATTCTGTTTATGTTTTCGTGACAAAGTTACAAGAACGAACATCTATCTTAGCTTTTACGTAAACTATTCTTTTTTTTTTTTTGTAGCGAAAAAGAGTATCGAACGTGTCTCTGAAATAATGCAAAAAGACACAAGGATTAAAATTATTGTAGATTAGCATGTGAGAAGCATGAAGTTGGCAAGTTCCAGAACGTTGCTTTTTTTTCTCTAAGAGAAATTGTAAAAGGAGGCAGGAGGAGGCGCGTGAGTGCCTCTGTCTTCCGCTTCTTAAGAGTAGAACGTGGATTCGTCGGCTCTAATGCGTCAGAAGAATGCGACTTTTCGTTTCGCTCTACTTTCTTCAGGTTAATAGATAGAGACACAAATTTCAAACGCGACGGATCAAATATTTCCTTGCAAGGAAATTTACGATCGGTTTTATCCGCACGTTGAAACATTCTGCAAAACCTTCACGAAATCAATCAGCATAATGTCCTCGTGAGTTACGTAACTCGGGATATTTCCATATTATTCGTTAGAAACTAAACTGAACGTAGAAGTTTATTATACGATTGATACGATTCTACATTAAGCTTAACATAAATTTGCATAAATTCTTCGTGTGACAAGGCGAGAAATTTAATCACATGTTTGCGAGTTCAGTGAATATTCCTCAAACTATCGTGATTCATGTGAATATTCTGCCGATTCGCTTGAGATTCGTTTGAAATCCTACTTTCGACATTTTCCACATTTTTGCATATTACGTGCGTTTTCTGGCTTTCGGTATCTCCAAGTCTCCCATGAATGCTAAAAATTCTCGCAATTCGCCAGCCATAAAAAAATTTCGAAAGTTCAGAGGGTAAAGCTCGAAGTGCATTGGTCCTTACATGGTGAACTTCCGCTCACGTGTGCAAAACGATCGCGCGGAAAGTGTCTCTGACGTAAGCTTGCGAAACGAGCTCTGGTAACGAGCGTTCCTTTCGACTTTGGCCAAATTCCAGGACGAACTTTCAGCCGTGTATCGAGGTTGGAATTCAAAGCGAATCGGTCCTCGCCTTTTTAGCCTGCTCGGCCTCTTCCTTCTATCGGGTGCTTGCAACAAAGTCCGTCGCCTGTGATTCGTTTCGTCACGTATGCTTCATCATCATCGTGTTATGGGCATCGATTGTCTATGCGTGGCTCAACCAGTCGCTGATAAATCGCTCTGGAATAAGATATGTAACGCCTGTATTGAATCGAAATAAATGTGTAACGTCGAACGGGGACCGATTTGTACGAGCTTGTCAGCTGGAACGGTATTTCGAACAGACGTTCTAATACCACGTTCTCCTTCGCGGGAGTAACTGCACTATCGTTTAACGCAGAGACTGGGTCATTGACTGGCGATATTGTAACGCGATAATGATGATAATTCGGTTAAAGGTAAAATGCTTTAGTTGTAAAAGACGCGATATTTAAATTAGGATTAGAAATGTTATTATATGCGATAGCGTCTTCGTTTCTTGTATTTTTAAGCTTTCATGAATCTTAAGCTCCTTCGCATCCTTTTGCTTTTTACGTGCTCTTTGTCATTCTTTATATTCTCTTCTTTTTTAAGCTTTTCTTATCTTTTTGGACTTTGTCCTTTCTTTTTATATTCGCCTCATTATATATGTATGTATGTATTTCATTAAGTTAAAAATAAAATTTTGCCTACTGACTGCAAAATGAGATTGATCTACATACATAGATTCCTCATTCGCCTTCTCATTCAACCTCGATACGTATACGATAAATTATTACACACGTCGTTATATAATTGGCGTAAATGGCAGAATAAAAAATGATGTAAGTTATTTTGAAATTTGAATTAATTTCTAACCATTATGGTAACACGATCTGTATATCATCGATTATTTAAAAACGGTGCTAAATAACCAACAGTAACATAGTTCAAGGTTTTAGGTCATATGAATATTCCATTCGCACGCGCGCATACTCAGCATAATATAATATTACAGGGTTTATCATAAGGCCAGCCACTTACAAATGTGACAAAATCTAAGTTAAGCATCATTTTTTTAAATTGTAGTTCCATTTACGATAGAATTTTATGTCCCAATAGATTTCAATGATGGCAGAAAAATGATAACAATCGAACGATCGTTGTAAAAGCGATTTTGAAACGGATTAATCACGACGGGATTAACATCTAAACTAAATGAAGTAAAGTGAGTAAAGCGACGATTTAGTGGAGCGAACAGATGGATAATCTTAACAAGAAACGAACAGAAGCGTGTCGCGGCTCCTTTAACATTCACGGGTGAATTCCTTTTCACCGTTCGAAGTCAAGGTTACGTTTGCTATTGTTGCAGGTACTCATCAGGAACACGACGCAAAAGGAGCTGCAAACTATAGCGACGTACTACTTCGACGGTAAGGGAAAGGCGTTGCGGCCGATGGTAGCAATTCTCATGGCACGGGCTATCAATTACCACAAGGAAAGAAAGTGAGTTGTGAGAGGCACGCCTCTGTGCGGATTCTTACAAGTTCGCCGTCGATGATCATGTGAATTTTCTCGATCAACCAAATTACGCCTAAACGAATTATATTCCAACGAATCCGTACTGTTCAATTCATCTCATCGAGAGGATTTGCCTTCAGGGGTGTAAGGCAGAGTAAAGGTTGGCTCAATGAAAGAGCAATTTTTGTTTTTTATTGCACAATCGGTAATTATAGTTTTATGAGCCATTGACGTTTTGTTATTTCGAATATATGCTTGTTAGAAAATATTTATAAGAAGATTTCCTATGTATCTATCTGTAAGAATAACCGCGACCTTCGCAGGATTAAATAAAGATTATGGCTCGATATTAGTAACTCATTATACAAACGGCTGCCAGAAATCTCTGGCTAAAGAAAATCTATTACATAGCTTACGAAGTACGATGTTGTAGAATCTTTTGCGAGAAGAATGCCTATCAATGTATATTTTAAATTATTGATACCTACATGCCTGCCAGGGATATTCGAATGGCTGAAATGCCCATGTACATAAGTCGACAATTTTTATTTAAACTTGACTCTGTTGCACACGAACATTATTTCAGAAAGGGTCGTTGTTTTTAAATAATTATTTCATAAACGATACTGCTGTAATTAGTGTTATTTTATATTTTATTTTGATATTCTAATATCTTTGGAGACGTTTGCATTCTTAAAGCTAATAGGGAAAATTCGTGCCATTGAAGTCTCGTGACACAGAAAGAACGCGACTTATAAATTTCATTTTTACTGTCGGACTCGTGAAATTGAACAGTGCAAGATGAAAAAAAAAAGGAAAAGAAACGTAGAAAACGGCAAATGTAATAGTCGATGTACATGGTTTATTCTTATGCCATGTAAATACATGTTAATAGAGGCGTGCTTTTTCATTTACCGATGGTCGCAAGAAAAAGTAACTTCGCCAAACGTTTAGAAAGCATCGAAAGAATGCGACTGGCTAGTCTCCTCTCTTTCTAATTCATAAATCGCTTTGAAAGTAATTACTTGTCGTTGTGTGGTGAACTGGCTACAATGAATATGAATGAGATGTCCCGTGAATGAGAACTAGTGTAACGTACGCTATCACATATGCCTGAAGAATCGTAAATAGTGGCGAGCGTGACTTCGCGGTCCAAGATGTGCCAAAGATAAACCCACGTCTCTCGAAAATATCTATACAATTACTTGTCAACGACTTATACGATCGACTCTTTAATCTTTACTAGATCGTTCAACGTTCTGACGAGTTCATTCACTGTAACACATTTTATCCGATAGCCACATCTACAAATTTCGTGTCAGCAATACCTACACGTATTTATAATTTTCTATCGTTAAATCGAATCACAGTTGATCTTACAATCGAGCCTCTGTAAAAACACCAAACTGATCAAATACGCTTTTATACATTTCTTAATTTTTCTATTTGCGTAAACGAACGATCGGCGTTCAGCTTTTTGAGAAAATGAGAAATTAGTTACTTCTATAAATTTATTTGGTACTCGTAAGCCGGCGACACAAATAATCGTAAATTCTAAAACGAATGTTAAAGAATGTTTGTAACATTCATCGTGTGTCTCTATGCTTTTCTTTTTTATTGATAGAGTCGAATGTGGCTTCTGGGCGATTCAATTAATGAGATCTACTTATATACTTAATTCTTTCAGGATCCAGTTCTTCCTGAAATTCTATCAGAAATTTATTAATCGTGACTAATAGGAACTCGACGCGTAGATCAAAGCATCGAGGCAACAAAGGATTAAATGAAGGGTGCTCGATTGGTTTCAGTGGTCTCTTGGATTCGCAGCGACAAGTGGCGATGATCTCCGAGATGATCCACAACGCTTCCTTGATCCACGACGACGTAATCGACCAGCCAGACTTCCGCCGTGGCAAACCTTCTATCAACGTCGTCTGGAGTCAAAAGAAGGTAAGTGAAACAACCCACTCCCACGTTCGACCAAAGTTCAAGCTATGTAGATATAAACGGGTAAAATCTATGGTTCGAAGACTCATTCAAGGTTCATTTCGTTTTTTTTTCTTTTTGTTCTATAATATAATCAATGACTAAGCGTTCATTCAAGATTAGTGTGCCTTGAAATATGAAACATTATTATAAAAATAAATATTGTCATAAAGATGAAGAATGATTTCATGGTTGAAAAGGTGAACGATGACATCTCAGGCAATCGTTCTGTTTCTATCTTCCTCGTGTTTCCTAGTTCTTCCTTTTTTTAACGGAACGTATCGACCTGTCGATTTCTATCTGATCGTTTGAACATCTTGGACACGTGGACGTTTCGTACGATGCACCGTGAATTTCGATATCTTCTCGTCTATCGACTGACTCGCGTTGATCGATGGAAACTGAAACTCTCTCTGGAATACCGTAGGAGAGAGAAAGAGAGAGAGGGGAAGGAGGCTAATGCGATTCATGACTGCACTACGCTGACCGTGCACGCTTTCCTGGTCTGGAAGCGGAAACGGGCCATCTTCTTTCGGCTTACGTATGATCCGGCGGCGAGATTTCAAAAAGAGGAGTTGACGTTCAGTCGCTTCCTTCTGACGCGCGAAGAAAATTGGTTGCGCGATTAATGATGCATTAGAAGGAGTAGAATGAAATTAATTTGAAAGTTGATCACCTTCTCGATTAGGTTTCCTGGTAGCTATCTGGTATTAGGGCCAAGAATCTACCTGAACGTTCTTTGTTTCACAATTGCGTAAAGAACATTTGTAGCGAGGAATTCTTATTACGACTTTTACGAAAGGTTCTTATTATTAGACCGCGGATGTTCGCGTATTGATGGAATATTTGAAGATGCGAAATTTTGCTGAATATAATGCGAAGAGGTGCGTATTATAATTATTTAGTAGGTGAAACAAATCGCTATTTAGATTTCTTTTTTTTTTATCAAGTTTTTTTTATAAATAGAAGACGTGTCCTCGAAATATTTTTATTCGTTCGTTAAAGTAAAGATAGAAATTGTTGGACCAAAAGAGACATATAATGCACTGCAAAAGGGTAACTATCGCTGTGGAGTTAAGCCATGGGATTTTACGAAACCGGCGCATGTATAGCTTCATAGCTTCAGCGAAACTCGATGTTTTAAAATTTCCAAGCGCTCCGATCTTACCCGTGGCTGTAATATCGTACGTAATTATGCCTTGTTACAAAATGTCTATGTCCGCATGTGAACGTGAGAAAGGTTGCAGATCGTTGGGAAGTTGGTCAAGAATTCTTATTTAGTCGAACACTGCAAATTTCAGAAACTGCTTGTGCAATCTTCGACATTTGCTACAGGAACACCTTAATTATCCAACAATATGACACAATTCAATATTAATGATATAAATAACGATCGTTAATTAGTCAACTATTGCGATAGCTCGACTAGGTAAAAAAGGTTGACCAGGATTATTTACAAAGTTCATGGGTCGAACTAATATTTATTTTAGAGATCTTAATCATTACAAAAATAATTTAATTTATACTAAATATCTATTTGCAACTTAAATTACCTTTAAAGGTTACAGCTCACAGATTGAAAATCCACGTTTTAGAGAAATGATCAATACGATCGTTAAGATGTAAAATACAAACGATTTGTCATTGCCAAAAGAAGAGTTGCCATATCGTAATAATTTACGAACTGTTACACCAATTCAATTGGGCAATGCCTAAATGACCTACACGGCACACACGAGAAGAATCAAGATGTTGCGTTCACCTGTATTCGCACTTCGACGATAGGATCAAACTTCTTTTTGTTTTACATTCTCAAGAAAATTCTTTTAGACTTCCCATCGGAGGAAATATTTTTTAATGTTCATGATTCTCACAATCGAAATCAAATGGGCTATAATAAATTATGGAAATTAGTTTCATTATTTATAGCGCATAGCAAATTTTCTCCTTTAGATCTCCAGCCCTAGGAAATATTTTTTAATTTCCAAAATTCTCACGATCGAAATCAATTGAACTGTTAATTAGCTACTTTTATGTCTCACAGTGCGTAATATTATTTCTCCGTGTATTAGACGCGTAATGAGATAAGTAAATAAAATACAAAATGAGATAATGAAACTCACAATTATTATCTAAGCTAATTACGAAAGTTAACTATAAAATTCGGAACAAAACTCGCAAAGTCGATTATAACGGCGTTAACTTCTCAATGTCTTCAAAAATTCCAACATTAAATTTCGTTTCACAGCTGGAGAAGTGATCGATCGTACGCGATCACCACGCGATCGATGGAAACGCGTTCACCACGTTGTAAACACATGTGCTAGGTATAACGCGATTTGTTAGGAAGTTTGAAAAGTGTGACGGCCTTGACGAACGAATTAACGAGTTGCAAAGAAATGGAAAGCCGTCGAGATGGCTACGAAAGTCGCCCACAGAACACTGGAAGGAGCATTGGGCTAACAAATTGCGTAACACCGGTGTATTAACGGGACACTAATTGAAGGAGCTGTTGCGTATGTATATACGTATAATAGTTATCGCTGGGTTACATGCAGATAAGGAGGCCGTGAACAAAGTAACCTCGAGTTCTACATTCCGTAACTGTTACCATTCGAAGAACATTTTTGCTCCGATATGTATCGATTTCTACGACCAATGGTCATTTGTTTCTCTTCTTGATTCGTGAAAATTCATATTTTTACGAACACTACGTAAAATGAAGAAACGAAACTTACGTAGAAGTATCTGTCGTAACCAGAAGAAATCTTGTACATTTAATTTTGAATATTATGTATATTCTGTACGTCGCTGCATATATAAATTTGCCAATTTCTAAGTGCATAGATGAGAAGTGTAAATATTATACAAAGATAAGCAAAAGTTGTTATACAAGTTACAAGGAATGTTCACTGTGGTCTTTGTATTTTGTCACTGAAATGGTAAAAGATTACTTTACATCTACGGACACGTATATCTTGGAATACGCATTTTTATCATCGACGTTCTAAGCATTTCTTCCAAAAATCCCAGAAAATCAGAAGCACGCGGTTCGCCGACCAATTTTCTACTCGTCATATTCCAAATGATAATCGGAGCGCCTGGCTTTCTGAATTGCCAATTCCCGGCAATTAAACTCGAATCCCCGCGCTACAATACACAGTTCGTTAACTCTATTAAAAGAAGCATTCCTTTCTTCCGGAAAAAAACTCTACTTACATATACCCCTTCGTTTCTACGTACACGTATATCTCTGCATTCTGCGTATATATTTTTACGATAACTATTCGATGACGTTAACGAAACTTCTACGTGGTACGATTATTTCGCTATTTTCAGGCAAACCAGCTCTATTATAATTTGATTTCTTGGCAGCGATAATGGACGGCCGACAGTTTCGATCCGTATCATTGATCGAAAGTTATTTCCCGAAGGAACGTATCAGACTTTTCGTTAGCTGGGGCTGCGCCCTGGTGCCCACCGCGCTGATTCACGTTCGCTTTGCGAAACTCTCAGCCTTTCGCAATAATCGTCCGTACGTCGATAAAATGGCGAGAACACGGTGTTTTCGAAAGGAAAGCTCACGGCCGCTTTGTTGGGTGACACGCGTGAAAAACAAGCGACGAAGATGCCGGATGTGAAACTCGAAATTACGACGCGTTCGTCTCGAACCATTGTCAGGCGAGACAACGAGTCGAAACGTTTCCTGGAATTAGTTACGATGGAGTTAGTACTAAATTCCATTGAGTTTCAGTCGATCTCTGGTAGCACGTTCTCTTTCTTCCTTCTTTCTTTTTTTCAGATAGTAAAGATGAGTCGGATTATTTTTGAGATACAAATTACATAGAGAAGAGGTTGTTCTTTTTAAATTCTTGTCAAAAGCTGGAGAAATAGCTTGCAGTGAAAGCATCGGAATAGATGATGGCGAAGATGGTTCCAGTGTGAATGTAAAATTGATAAATTATACTTGGAAATGCGGAAATGTCGAAATGGTTTGTTTAGGAAGGATTGAAGGTACGTTTCCGTATAGAAAACTAGGTTTTTTACAAATTTGATAGAGATAGTAGCCAAAGTGGACGAGCTCCAGCGAACGAGATAATTGTTTTCTAAAATATAGTTGCGCTCGTCCTGTTCTCGTACAACTCCCTTTTTACAAAACTTCCTTTTTTTTATAACAGATTTATGAAATAACGACGAAGGGATTATAAAATTTGTTGTCTAGTTTTCGTAGCTGAATAACGAATTTTATTTGGAGATTAAGGTGTAAGATGTACAATTACTTCCTTCTTTTTACAGAGAACATAAAGATTTTAATCGCCGTGATTTTTGTTGTTAAAATAACATCTGTCGATATTTCACGCGGCCTTCACCGTCCAATTCTATTTAAAGTTAAAGCTTCGCCGAAATGACATGACACGTATTGAATATCTGATATACGACATCGTACATTCGTACTGATAGGCTCCTAGAATATTTGGTTCCCGCATAATCAACGAGTTCCTCTCACGTTTTCTTTTTCGCTTGCGAAAGTTCAAGGTGAAGAGATGAAACAGAAAATTTGACCATTTTGATTCATATTATTCATCCTAATTTAACGAGGCATATTACGAATCTAAAAACATGTAAAATAGGCGCATGATCATTTATGTAATCCCTACGAATACTTTAATTTTTAAAATTTATAAAATTCCGAAAAATCCTATACATGTAATATCTTGAATCTCTACGTTGAAAATTGATCGTTAATTATTGGGGAAAAAAAATGTAATTTCAACGTTATAATTCAATCATACGCACGTCTATTTATGATGACTTGATATTTCATCCACAGTGCTAACTCTTAACCAATTTATTAATCGCTTGTCTTATTTATATCGTATCTTTGAACGAAGATAATTAACCACATAATCGATTCTTCTTCAGACTGTAGATTTCCAGATGTAAATTGTTTTTCTGTCATTTTCTTATTTAGGATCTTATCCCTCGTCGTTGGAAGATTTTTCAATTTCACAAGGACATTGACAAAATAATATAATCGTTATTGATATCGGTCTCTCGGTCAAATTGTATACTGATGATTTTCTTTGAAACACGAAACGTCATTTTCTCGATTGAAACTAAAGCGAGATCGAGACGTAAGAGAGTTCGACGAACGCGGCACGATTGACAAGGCGTTAATTTCGAAATAGAGGCAACGATTGTAATTATACATTAGAGAGATCACAACTGAAATGATCGTCCTTCGCGTTGATCTTTTCCATGTACTTTCCTATTTCAATCGAAGAAACGAGGTAAAATATCTTGCATGCCGTTGTTCTATTCTGCGTGGCTAGAAAGTCGCTGCAATGCAAATAAGGGCCAGAATAGCACACGTTAAATCGTCGAATGGGTAGAATAGGTCGTCGACGACGGTGCGATCACGACATGCGTTTCGATTTCGATGCACATGCTTGCGGTTATCGCGGTGGTGAGCAAGGAAAACCGCCGATGAATATCCGTGGTATCCGAGCTACAATACTTTGAAACCTTTGATTTCCAATAGCTTTTAACATCGGCAGACGCTATTCTCTGGTTTCCTGGCGTCACTCTGTATCTGATATTCCAACCGCGTTCGACAGCTTCTTTAACGCCTAATTAACAACAATAGTAAGATTTCTTCCGTTTCTTGCTAGTCAAAGGATCATTTTTATCTTGTTACTGCACCAAGCTCGATCTAATGGGCTGGAGTACTAACTCGATAGTTAACAAGTCGTAGATAAATAGTCAATAGGAAATACTTAGAAGGCATTGAAATCTCTTTAGGTTGTGTCAATTTTCGTAAAGTATTTCTCTTCAAAAATAGACAGTTAACGCTTTGCCTTATAAGCATTCTTTAACTAGCTCTCTGAACGATTATCGGTTATTTGCCGTTGTGACTGATGCGAAATTATGTATTAAATATGCTAGAAAGCTACACAGTCTGAAGAATTTTAAAGTTGTTATCAGCGTCAACTTCAAACGTTTTATAAATCTGGCTTTATTGAATTTTAATGCCATACCAGAATAATGGAAGATTACTAATTTATTCCTAAGTTGAGAACGTGTGTTTTTTATGTCCGAGATATATCAAGAATACAGAAAATTTTGAGGATAAAGAGCCACTCTCTAAATTAAGGGGATTAAATTTATAAAATTATTAATATCTATCTTGAATGAAAAAATACACAATAAGCAAAAAACATACATGATGCTATAAATGGAAATTCAATGTTATATAAATTATACTTTGAGGAAATATTTTGCATATTCTATTTTTTAATATTCTTCTCAATATGTGATTTAGACGAAAAAACGTTCAGGCGAACATCTATTTCTTTCTTTTTTCAGTAGAACCATAATGAAAATCACTTTCTGACGTGTTTGAAAAGTTTTCCACTATATTCGTTCATTTTACGCTTTCTGTATACGCTTTTACCTTAATCGTAGGCCCAAACTGTGTCTATGTGTAAGACTAACAAAAGAAAGTGGCCTTCTCTCGCATTGCCGAGCCTCGATTACCCAGTAAGATCATCGAGTTGTTCGTATAAAACCAGACAAGTGGAAAGATCTTTATTACGATAAGTTAATTAATATGCAAACGTATCTCGATCAATGTAAATCGTTTTGATGTGCTATTTAAATAAAACTAAGAGGGGAGAGGGAACTATTACGAGAGCAAACGCACGTGTCATCCTTCGATATCGAACATTTGCCAGATCTAACTTGTCTGCTTCTATTTCGAAATATATTCAGTGAAAGGAAACACGTTCTTTAATCGTGCATAGCCGTTTCATCTTTCTTAACTTTTACAAACTACGAAAGACTCACAATTTATCGCTAATAATACAATGAAAACTGAACGATAAAATTATCTGAAAAATCTTCCTAAATTTACAATATATTTATTTGTATATTTATAAATGTATAATTAGATATTTATAAATAGATAAATATATATATATACATCAAAGTATATTATTTGGGAAGATCTTGTTTTCAAGTCATAGTATATTATCTTCGTTAATTGTCTTTATTGAGCGACTACGCATTTTAGCAATTAAAATGCCAGGATTACTTTCCACGAGAAAGATCGGATCATTTCATTTTACTTAATCTTAAACAAACTTATCCTCTGAAAAAATATCTTAATGTATGTTTCCATTATTTGTTGCTCGATTTTCAGGTGACCATGACAGGAGATTATGTTCTGGCAGTCGCGTCAATTATGATAGCTCAACTGCAAAATGACGATGTCACCCTCACGCTCAGTCAGGTAAAGTTCACAAACCATATCTACAATATGAATATCTTTAACTATAGAATATTTAATGCGATAGATGGAATAACTTTTAGTAAAGAAATATCTATTATTTACGAGCTGTTAATTAATACGTTAATATTTGTACGGATACGTAAGAGTATTCACATGCTCTAGGATCCTGATATAACCCTGATGATAAGTATTGACAAGTCCAGGTGCTTTCCAGGTCGTGACGGACCTGGTGCAGGGTGAATTTATGCAGCTTGGCTCTAAGGAGACGGAAAACGAGAGATTCGCGCATTACCTCACGAAAACGTATCGCAAGACAGCCAGCTTAGTTGCTAATTCCTTGAAGGCGGTATGTACTGTCATGTTGATCTTGATATTTAATCCTTTCGCACAGGTCGAAGTTTTTAATACGAAGAATTATGTCTACGAATTGTTAAATACGTTTTATAATTAATTAATGTGAATATAAATACGATTAGTTTAACAAATAATATATCATTAATGAATACATTTTGAACAGGTGACTATGCTAGCTGGTGGTGATGAACAGTTGGTCGAATTAGCCTTCCAATACGGTAGGAACATCGGTTTAGCATTTCAATTAGTCGACGATCTTTTGGATTTCGTGTCGTCTTTGTCAACAATGGGCAAACCTACCGCAGCAGATTTGAAGTTAGGTCTTGCAACTGCTCCAGTTCTTTTCGCCTGTGAACGGGTAAGAAAATTAGAAAAGTATATAAATTAATTGGTAAATATGTTTTAGGATCAGGACTTACTTTAATTCCTTTCGTATTATACGACTCGTACAGAGTGAAACTTAAATTTATAGATAGTAGTTCAATAAATAATTCATAAATCGTAATTGAACATAATATAAGTTGCTATATTCTTTTGCTTTTTAATATTACGATTTGACCTTTTCATTTCTGACACACCACCTTCGTTTTTCTGTCACAGTATCCAGAATTGAACGCGATGATCATGCGCCGATTTCAAGAGCCAGGAGACGTGGAGAAAGCGTTCGAGCTGGTGCACAAGTCGCAGGGCCTGGACCAAACGAAATTTTTGGCGCGGAAGCATTGCATCGAGGCGATGAAACTTGCACAATCTTTAGCCGAGAGCCCGTACCAAAAAGGTTTGCAGGTGGTCTGCGATCTAGTATTGAATCGTATGAAGTAGCGATATGAGAAAAAACGATAGGAACTGTGTATGAAAGTAAAAAGGGTACGATGAAACGTTTTGAAAAAAACAAACTGGTAGTCGCAAGAGAATTAATGTTGGCCACGAAGAACGCTGATTAATTTAATCACAATTACAATTACAGTGAACAAGGAAATAATGTGCCGTTGATACAACAGATTGTACTGATTGTAGAGAGAAAAAAAAAAGAAAAAAAAAGAGAATATCGAACAAATGCGTAGGCATAGATGATCGCGACACTCGTGTTAAACGCACTCATAAAGAATGTGTTCGATTATTATTAATGGTACTTATAATTCTATATTTAAACTTGTACGTTTGTAACATAAAAGTTCAAGATGTTTATACTTGCGATATTGTTAACGATGTGGTAATTTTATGAGGAAAAAAGAAATGGGAAGATTAGCAGGATATTATTTTTATAAATTTCAGATGTAACGTAATGAGAGGTGCCTCATATCTATAAGGCAATATACAACAATAAGTACGAGCGATGTCACCGCGATGTTACTCTAATCGTGTTTAAACGTTACCGAATACTATGTAATTATAAGCGAGAGATCACTCACTAAGTGCCCAGGTACATCTTGCAAACGGGAGATACAACGTATAAGAGAATGTAAAGAGATGAACGATAACGTTTATTTCGCTCTATAGTGCACATATGACCTGATTTTATCGATATTGTCGCTAGCCAATCATAAGTGTAAATAAAATGATTTATAGGAGTAATTGTAATGTATTAGAATTGGTAAATCTGCCAGATTGTTGTTTTGCTGGAACCACTGGTACTGGAACTGTGGTACTGCGTAACCAAATTCATTTAATAAGTGACAAGCAATGTGAAAAACTTTCCACGACAGTATTACATCAGATTAGCTCGATTGTAATGTTATAATTCGGTATACTATAACGATGCGATTACTCTAAAACAGAAAATTGGTATAGCTATCAAATTTTGCGTAAATTCATTTTTTTCTAAACGTAATCGGGAGATTTAATGCATGTTATTATTACGTAAAAGAATAGATCTACATATATATGAGTATAGAAAGTAACAATCGCAAGAATACCAATACTAATTAATAGTATAATTTAATATCTTGTTTAAAGTGTGCGAAGAATACCTGCCAAAGAAGACCATACGGTCTTGATTCTTCCACTTGCATGGAAAAAATGTTTTCGATTCATCAAACACAATGAAAACTGTTTATTATTAATTGGTATGTTATAAGTCATGAAAAATTGTTAAGTTTTTACATATGCATAAAATTATTCATTTTGTTTTTTATTCAAAAAGATATCTAATAAAAGTGGAATACCATCTTCCATAATGTATTACATTCTTCTTGAATAAAAAAACTGCTCAAAATACTATTTGCTACATAACTGAACATATAGATATAATTGTATAATAACTTATATTTATAACATGAATTAATGTATATAATTGCTCTTTAAGGTAACATAAATCATTGCTGTAAAATTATTAATAAAACAAATACAAAAATGTAATTATGATCAAACGTAGATATATATTAAGATAAAGACACTCGATTGGTATGGAGAATGGAAGTAAATGAAGCTTTCGATCTCCTGCACATTTTAAAATTATTATTTATAATTTATTTAGCCTATGCACATTATTCATAGACAAAGTAGTATAGTTACAAATTCTGAACAAAAATGAAGCATTCGTTATTGTTATGATCATATATATAGTTAATGATTGTAGTTTTTGGAAGAAAGTTAATATAGAAAAGTCAAGACCATGTGTGCTCTTAATAATCATTACAAATACATACATATAGAAAACACATGTAAATGCATAATCTTTTAGATTTTTATGTCAGAACTAAATTGTAATATAGATCGATTAGCTTCATTAGTAATAAATTGTAAACCATAAGGTTCTTTATCTTATTTATTATATTGGGGAACACTAAATCCATGTTGTATAATTTTCTTTTAATATAAATGTTATGTTAAAGCTCAAAACAGATCTTATCTTTAAAGTTCCTTATACATCAGTTAATATAGAAAAATTTTAATAAATATCTTTTTTCAGGATCAGATTAGTCCTTTTTCATTATATGAATAAATAACATTAATGTATACTCCGTTAATGTAAATTTTAGTGAAATATACAATACTATACTATAGTGAAAAAATGCAGAACATGCGAATCCATTTTTCATTCTATAACATCAATATAAATAGCACAGTTACGACCGTGCAAACAATTCGTCTGATATATTCAAATTTGACTCGATCGTCAAAGATGATAAAATCAATAGCTATGAAAAGATCTTCGCTTATTAAACCATCGAAAGTAAATTTCTCACGACGCGTAAGTGACAGCTGACAACAGTGATAGGTTACGCACATAAAACCCGATGCACATGAGCGACAGCGATGTGATCGGTGTAGACGAGCGATACAATGTCGTTCATGTACGTTATCCGTTCTGAAACTATCGTAGATCCTTGACTGAAACAAGTTTTCCAGCGTACAATATTTCAATTCTACGCGCGACTTTAAACGAATCAGGAACGATTCCGCTCCAGCTAATCGGGAGACAATTAAGCGAAGTTTTGGCGCGGAGCGTCATTGTGCTGTTGAATTGTGGGTGGTATCAAGATGTATCATTTTTTGAAATGCGTGATTTCAACTACATAGTGTTTTCCCGTACCTCCATGTGGTGAGACATAGGTAATCGTATTGTTTGATATACAATTATTAATTGCATTACTATAAGTAAGAGAATTATGAATTATATATGCAACAAATAATGCGAGCCAATTGGCTACGATCGCAATTGAATGTAGTTAGAACATTTATCAAATAGTTTTGTTCTAGTCTGAGTAAAGTATCGTGTGCAGAAATTCAAAGAGTTATCATTTAATTTGCAATATATTAAATTCTACATCTAATTTTGTTCTAAGATGAATAATTTGTTCCAAGTAGAAGTATTCGTATTGCAATTGCAAAATATTATCGCCATTATGGTGATCATAATTTCACAGTAAAATTAATTTCAATTTCGATCATGAATAAAGTAATTTTTTTCTGTGAGTCATGGGATGCGTACGTCTTAGTTGCAGGAAACAGCCTGTATAAGAAAAGTGGTTAAAATAAAGGTGAAAGAATCCTAATATCTGAAACATTTATTTGTAAATAAAGTTCACAATGATGTCATTATTATGATCATATTAATAATAACAAGTACTCGTTACCCATAATCAATTTGCTCGCTTATTTCGTTTCTTTTTATTTCTGTTACGTGTATTTATAACGTGTAATAAAATTGCAAAGACATATGGTATAGACATTAAGCGATCTGTCATATCTTTTATTCCTTTTCAATCGTTGGAAAAAGGAAGTATATTTTTGTCACTTAAGTAACAACGAGTATATACGTTATATATCTCTTTTTCTCTGTTTCTATAATTTAATCGCGTTACAGGAATTCTTATCGTATCTGATAAAATGTAAATAGCTAACGCAGTTCATTCTTAAAAAGGCACAAGTTTTTTTCCTCTTCCCGCGACGAAAATTTATTTCAATCCCCCAGTTCGATCGTTAAACACCTTCTTCTCTCCTTCTACAACATCGTTCGCCATTCTGCAACCGATTTTTTAGTAGTGCGTCATTTTGGTTTATTACGTGATGAATATTAAAAATTTCAACGTTCATTATTGAAAAGAAGTTCTACGAATCACTGTTTTACCGACAAACTTATCAATTGGTAATTTCCTTTCTTTTTTAACATAACATGGTAAAATAGTTTTCATATTTGATAATGTTTATAACAAATAATTAAATACATTTAAATACGTTATATATCTATCAAAAATTGAAGAAAACTCCCATCAAAAGCTGTGCACAAAAAGGAATAAATATAGTTTTATGTACGATTATTGAATACACTCAAAAGCGAAGTAATTACAACAATAATATTTGAATAATTAAACAAGTTTAAATGTAGATATAATATTTCAATGTATCAATATAACGTTTCATTATACTAAAATCTACCTATTACGTAGTTATTGATTTTTATAGTCGTCGAATGTACTTTAGATTGGAGAACGTTGTTCAGATTAACATCGAATAAAAATATACATCTCCACACTCTTCACTGAATGTTTTACGAATGCAACTGGAGGATTGTTTAAACAATAAGATCACACATTTTGTTCTTTATATGGACGAAACGTTCGAACAGAACTCAGAGACTGAAAGTTTCAAAGCTACTCAGTCGGTACAGGCGTCTCTGTCCAAAAGCTTCATTATACTCGTATGTACGTAATATAAAAACAACATAAAAAAGAAAAAAGAAGATAGCAACACGACAAATCTACAAAATATACAAAGTACAGGGTTGTATTTATTGTCGACAATAGACTACGACAAATAAATCGCAACTGCTGTGTCTGGTCTGCGAACAATCGCAGAATTACTATACGTCTTTTCTTATCATCGAACTAAAAACAACCGGATATCCTCCTTCTTACGTTACGCTTGTGACAATCAGCCGTTTATATCGCGAGGAACGATAAGATTTTCTTTTTTTATGTTATGCGGATTGATTAGTTCGCGTTCGTGTGCAGTGTCGTTCGCTCGATAAAAACAACGTTCGACAGCTGACACGAGCCGCAAGAGATAAATTTTAAATTTTCTACGAATTTTGATTGTAAATTAAAAAATTTGAGGTTAAACGCTCATAGTTCTGGAAAATATCAACACGTTCCGTGCCGGGTGAAAATTGTCGGTGAAGCTTTAAAGCAAAGAGAATTTATCGTAGAATATCTAGTTACGCGTAGAAAATAAGCGGCGATTCTTTGTAATCATGTTTTTCTTTATTGCAAGTAAGCTTCTCTTTATTGTAATTTCGCATCTACGGAAACTAGAGTACTATCCATTTAAATCGTCACAAATTACAAGATATCCTTATCACTTTCTAGAATTGGTCGCGTGAATCAGTCCTCGATATCATCTGTAATTCGTATCGATGATGGTAACTTTCATATTTTCTGCCTTACCGATATAAGATTTCTTTAAATAGTTCCTCGAGATTCTTACATTTTTCATTCATCAAAATGAATTAATCAGAATGTAACCATGTTCGAAGTAACTTCTATTCCTTAAAAGAATTTTATCGTGTATTTTAATCATTTCCATTTTTCTTTCTTTTCTTTTTTTACTTCATACATTAATTTCAAAGCATAGTCAAAAGTTAGTTGGTAGAGTAACGAGTCATAGAAAAGTAGCAATTTCTCTGAATCTCTGACACTCTGAAAGGCGAAAAAATATACTATTAAGTCCCTGATAAAAATTCTACCTTCTGTCATAAGAATCGTTTCGTCGTCGAATGAACCACACGGCACGGAACTCGTTAATTTTAAGATTCCAATTTCAATTATTCCTCGTTAAAAGAATCGAATAATACTCCGCGTTTCTCTATCCATGTCTAAATCGATCACATTCTAATCGCGTTGTCAGCGTAACGTTCGCTCTCAGAATACGCTCCAAGGTTGGCTTCCTACCAGACACGAAGGAATTCGTAATCAGGTGCGTTTTCTGTAGCGACTACTGTGCAGCCAGTGAGAGTCTTAGTAACTGGTAGATCCTATGACTTGAGCCGTTCGATCAAAGTGACCTGAAAGTGGTTAACTCGAATTTGAGAAATTTTTGAAATTTTTTAAATGAAAGCATTCGATCGATCCTTATTTTATATGTATAATTTCACCAATTTTCTCTGTGTTTTGTTTCATGGACTAAACCGATTTGCCAAATAAGCTGCTCGTTTAGCATTCCTGTGTGTCCCATACGGAGCATAAAAGTTTCGATTAGCCGTTTCTACGGCGACCAGAAACGCGATCTACAATGACGTGCAAAGTTTTCCAGCCAAATACATTTCCCACCTTATATTTCAAGAACCATATTTTAAATAGTTCCAGGCGATATCGTGGATAAACTATACGGTGTTTGCGTATCCCGATATTATTTGAAGCTTTCTCAGATATCGCTCTTCAAATACGAAGTTAAAAATTCAGTCTGGCAGTAAATTTTGTCACGTCATTGTGCACCCTGTCCAAGGTACCATGATCGACCGGGACGATGATCGTGAACGATCGTTGAAAATTAAAGCACCAATTTCAAAGTAAATTATCGTATGCGTGTATTTTTTATCGATTTCGTTTCTGCTCGACTGGTAACTGAACCGAGTCGAATTGAGACTCGTCGTTGCCTGTTTAAGCGACCGGACGAACAAGATTTATTCTTTTAAAGGCGAAAACGCGCGTGTTATCGGTGCTCGGTGTGCGAACGCAGCGATCAATCGGATAACTCGACTATTTCTTTTTTTTTTTTTTTCTTTTTTGTTCCTTTTGATTTTGTTGGTTTTTGGTAGAAAGTTCTAATTTAAATTTATAAGTCGACGTCTTCTTGCTTGGCCTTTGGTGCAACCTTTTCACCACTGTCCGACTCCTTGATGGTAGCGTGAACGTCAGCCACTTCGACCGGCGGAGGAACCGCTGGATTCACTGATTGATCCTCTTCCGCAATCTCGAAGCCAATCGTCGCTCCAATCTTCTGGCTCGCCTGTTTGAATGAGTCTGATAGCATCACCTGTTGACCAGATTAATTATCAAGCGTTAAAAGCGCGATAGTATGGAGCGTTATAGTTGTAGGAATAATATAGAGTAGAATGTGTTCGGTATAATAAAAATTAATGTTTCTTCGATATTCTAAATTAGATTATGTGGTTATTGAAGGTACGCTAGATTAGTAAAGTTTTATTTGATTAGGAATTATTACATGCTATAAAGGGAAGCTTGGAAAAGTCGATCTTCTATTTAATTTATATTCGATTAGAAAATTTAGATTATTATGCTACAGGTTATTTACATGTACATGCATATATATTATTAAATATAAAATTAAATTGAATTATTGTATATAAATTATATGTATATTATGTTATACTATTTATATCACATTGTTATATTATACTATGGATTAGATTGGATTACTAGATTTTCATTAGATCAGGAAATATTATAAGAGATTTTATACTATTAGAGATATATATGATAGAGATATGGAGATATTATACTATTATAAGAGATTTAGAAAATTTGGTGATTTACATTGGACTATGAGATTTAGATTGTCGCAGGTTAGATCGGATTATATTTTTTATTTCTTTAGAAAATAATTCATGAAAAATTCGTACCTGTACGACGTTGATGCACATAGACGTGAGGGCCAGGCCGAACACCAGGTATATTATCGAACACATCATGTATATGGGATGCTAGATCAACCAACCAATCAATTTGTTAATGTGTGCGCGTGTATTCTATCATCGGTGGTCTATTTTTTTTTTGTTTTAATTTTCACTAAGAAAACACGTGCAATTGTGCCGAAGTGAGATTTATGCGAAAAGCATGTACGAAATAGTGTGTATATACGGTGATGTGCGTTATTAGTTCTCTTTAGAATTTGTGTTTGTTTGTCTGTTTCTTGATTAACTTTTTGATTTTCAAAGCTTACCGTCTGAACGCCACCGTGAAAGGGACAAGCAAAAGAATAAGTTAATTATATAGCTCACTGAATACGAATCTTGGGGACAAGGGTACATTCCATCGGTCAAATATAAAGCAAACGCTAATCGCAAATGAAAATCATTCGAATGTACATCGAAGAGACACGTTCCGAATTTAATAAATTAAAACTGGTAAATTTCAGTCACGTTGTATAATAGTACTTCGTAATACTCCGTAATATCGAATTTCCTCTATTCGTTTGTACAGAGAAAAATTAATAATTCGTCTTCGTATAGAAGATTTGTTCTCGGTTAAACTAAGATTGAGATTTTTTAATTCAACGAATCACTTATTGAGATAAATAAAAAGATAAGGGCAAATGATGCAAAATAGTAAGCCTGCTAGGATTTGCAAAGTTCCTTCCTTTCTCCGAATTTCGTTAAATAGAAATTCTTACCGTTTCTTTTCTAAATTTCCTTGAGCTAACAATACGACGAAATGGAACGAATACTAACTTTGCCTAAATCAAAATTTATACCGCTATCCAAGGATTACGTAACGTTGTCCCAGCTTACAAAATTCTGAAAATTCTCTCACACGATATGACTAAACGCTGCGTATCCAGCTTTGAGCCAAAAGGAAAGTTAACTGTTCCATCGAACGTGTCTCTTGGAATCGGTCTAGCAGTCAATCGAATCGATCTCGTCGTTTAGGGAAGGCGAAACGAGCGGGGCGTGATGCAAGATATAAAAACGACGACTGAAATATCGTCGAAGTAGAAACAAAAAAAAAACAAAAAAAAATGCGAAGAATTTTCACCTTTGGCACGTAATCGCCGAAGCCGATAGTGCTCATGGAGATGAAAACGAAGTAGAAGCTCTCGAAGAAGCCCCATCCTTCCGATAAACAGAACAATGTGGCGCCTATGAAAATGTAACCGAGTAGAATGAAGATGGCAACAGAGATTGGTAGATTAAATTCGTCGTCGATGGCGAACGCGGACATCGCCGGTGTTCCTGGTGTGTCAGGCACGTTTCCATCCAAGTTGAGGACCGTTTGAGATTGCGGAGCCTGCTTTTGTATTTCTTCGATATCCTCTGGATTAATCTGCGAGGGCCTCTTAAACGTTGCTAGGTCGTAAACTAATTGCACGCCTTTCATCACTTCCTGTTTACCGAAGACTTAATCAGTGAAATTAGAAATCACAATGTTACAGTCTATGGAAGCTTGGTATAAGCTTGGTGAGCTCACGAGATACAAGGTCAGAAGGTAGAACACGTAATTTCAAACGTTTCTCTTTCTGTACCGTGATTGATTATTTGATTATTGCGATAATGCTGCGTATTGACTTCTTGCAGAATTTGACTTCAATTTAAACCGTCTCGTTAAAATTTATTCTTTTTTTTTTCTATGATTAGCGATGATACATTAGAAAATGCAACAAACGGTTAAGAGTGGAAAATTGCTTTTCCTTTTAGGATAGAAATAAAACGAATAGAAACCAAAAGTCACAAGACGATCGTTCTCTATGATTTTGAGATCTTACCTGAACAGGTACGGTTCGACGAACCTTGCGACAACTTCCGGTATAATACACCCTTCGGACGAACGCCCAGAGGAACTTGATACCACGCGTGAATAATTTGCCAAAATCGGCTAATATTATCAGAAACATCGGGATACCGAAGATAGCGTAAACTATTGTGATGGCTCTTCCGGTGGTGGTACTAGGTGAAATATGTCCGTATCCTAAAATAGAGCGACAGATCCGTAAAGTTGAGACACTGTAACGACTGCAATCGCATGATTCATATTCGGTAATGAGAATTAAAATTTTCAAGAGGGTCGAACCTCTCGAGGTTCACATCTCTATACATATATTTCTATGGGACAAAAATAAACCTGAGAGATACTAAATACGCGGTGGTGTTCGGTCTAAGTTTAGCAATTTTAGTGGTACAATTTGGCGGTCGTTTGCTCATAAAGTGGTCGAATTCTTCGATAATAGAACTTTCCTTTCAGGTATCTCGTTTATGTAAACGATTATTGTTTGGAACCATTTGTTCCTCATGAACTTTGGGATCGTTTGTTTCGATGAAACGAAATATTATGAAATTTGATTTTCTGTTTATTAAATTCGAATGGATCGGATAGCCGATGTAATTTGTATTTTGATTTGTCGATAATTGCTGGTCTTGTGCTCATCACATCGATCTATGAAATTAAATGGTTACGCATATTCGCAAATCACATAAATTTAATATTAAATTTCTGAAAAATGAATTATTGTATATGCTTGTTAGATTTAATTTAATATTCAATCTGTTAGCAATATTGTAATATTACGTTTTTACTAATTAAGGGTTATTAACAATCCAAATATAAAATATGAAACATTCAACTTATCAGCAATATTTGAATTTCATTTCACAGATAATTTCCAGCTTTAATTATCGTCGTCTTATTAAATGAGATTAAACAGATTACGTAAATTAGAAGCCATTCGCGGCTTTCCATATTAGATTAACTAAATTTCTACTGATTAGTAATTTCTAAGAGACTAAACACAAGAGCTGAATTATAACTTTGTTTAATTCATTGCATCATGAATATTTGAATTTCGTTTCCCTGTAAATTGCCAATTTTACTATCAAATATTTTGTGAAATTAGATTAAAAATTCGTGATATCAAACTACCCCCAAAAACCGTCTTTCATAGTCATTGTTAATCTAAACACGAAATCTGAATCATAAATCTCTAGTTAGATATCCATCCTATTACTAATATTTAATAACAACGTATCCCTCCATGGCACCAAATTCTCAGAAGTTTCAAAATCATGATACTCCTTTCCAGAACGTAATAAATTCCCAAAGTCCCCTACGAACCTATCATTCTTGAAAAATTTAGGCCGCTGGCACGAAACGCCTGCGCATTCAGCTTTTGACAATCAAGTATACAACCCACAATCATCGTCTGTACGACTACATCAGCCAGTTAGGAAAATCAATACAGAACTTATAAGAGCTTTTGCGATAACCATATCTCTTCACATCGTCGCACATCGATTTTATATTTTCCTTCCATATTTCCTTTTATCCCAGAGCTATCCGGATTTTCTCACCGATAGTGGTTATTACTGTCAGACAGTACACGACAGCGTTGAGAAAGCTCCAGCTTCTTTGCCCGCTGTATGTATGGACACCCGCTTCATGAGCAGTGTGCAACTGCTCCTCAAACTCCATTAACTTCCGGCGAGCCATGCTCTTCCAGTCGTCTTCCCTCAGATTGTGACTGTAGTTCCACAAACTATCCAGGAAATCTCGTTTCACGCGTTTCACGCCGCATTTGTAGAACGTCTCGAATGCACCCTCGGTGAACCGGAAAATGAACGCGCCCAAACCACAGTAGATCATCACCAACATTAATTCTGACAGGCAACGATTTCTCAATCCTCTTATAATTCGTGCTTCTCGAGGATTTTGCGCGACGAACGCCTTAAATTCTGCAACCACGTCTTTCATCGCCCTTAAAAAGTCCATGAAAGTGACTTTCGCCGGTTGGTCCAGTTTTACTTCTAAGAATTTGTCTTCTGTTTTAACTTTTGTTGGTTCTTCTTTTTGTTTTGGTGGTTTGACTTTCTCTGGTTCTTCGTAGTCTTCTTTCTTCTCTGGGTCATCGTCTTCTTTGTCTTCCTTCTTCTTGCCAAAGAATGGCAGCCAAGAAAACCAACCTTTTCTTCTCTCAGACTCTTTCAGCTTCTCGATAGATCTCTCGATGGCTTCTTGTTCCGTCTCTGTGAGCGGTGTACTGAATTTTCTTCTTCTTAGCGGCTTTTCTTCTTGAGCATCCTCGAACACGTCCGGAATATCGGCATCGAGAATGTTCTGCTCTCTCTTCAGGTATTCCTCCTGGGCCCTAGCGAAATCTTTCATTAGACTGTCGTTGCTCAAAGGAATTATCTGCTTCTTTATGTCAGAGGAGGATCTCTTCATCGCGACTTCTTCCGCCTGCCGAGGGAAAGATTCGCTTTTCTTCATTTTACGATCTTCGTCGGTATCGTCAGTTTGACTATGAACTCTAGAACGTCTTCTTTCAGGTTTCGCTTCATCGTCTTCCTCAAGCTTCTGTTTACTGGACTTCTTCTCCCTTGGGGGCTTCTCGATCGCCTCTTTTACTCCAACTTCAGAATCACCACTGCTAATTTTCTTCGAGGAACTCTTCTTTATTCTAAATTTCCCTGTTTCTGGCGATTTAGTTCTTCTCGGATGCCTGTCTATCTCCTCCATATCGCTAGAGTCAGTCGACTGACCGTGTCTCTCCATTCTTTCCCTCGACTTCTTCTTCAAACGTCTTTCCACCTTCCTCGGTTCAATCGGTTGATCTATATCACCATCAATATCCTTTGAGCTCGGTATAGTATCCTGATACTTCGTAACAACTTCTCCACTCTTGGTCGCTTCCTTCGTTGGACTTCCGTTATCCACTTGGCTGGCCAATTCCTTCTTTACCGACTGTGCAGTGGTCTCATCTTTAGCGTCACTCTCACGTGCTTGCGATTCTTTCTGAGGAGAAGCAGAACTCTTCTTCTCTTCGCTCACCTTTCTACCATCAGTGTCCTTGACCTTGCTTGGACTCCTCTTCTTTCTTTCCTCGACCTTCAGCTGCAAATCTTCCTCCTTGCTTCTTTTCTCCCGATCCTCCAACTCGGCTCGCTCAGCATCCTCCGCCATCTGCTCCATCCTGGCGCGTCTCGCCTCTTCCTCGTCGTCGGAAGTTTCCACCAATCGTTGGTTCCTCGAGGAAGGGTCCGGTGTCTTCTCGCGCCTTCTGGCCGCTGCTTTGCGCCGCCTGTGTACTGTGTAACTGTCCTCCATGTCTCAGGACACGGAGAATCGGTACAGATGGAACGCGGGACAAAATCGAACTGTTGGTTTGACGCGAAAACTGCACGATTGCGTCTTGGTTGGCCCCGGTGCAGACGGACACCGAGACAGAAATAAAACAGAGGCTGCTCCCACCACGCGCTACCAACGGAACCAGATGGTTTTGCCGCAGCGGGTATCGAGCGAAGGCGCCACGCGAATCGCGCGCAACCAGGAGGCCAACGACGCTCGGGCGTCGCGGTGCCGGCCCTGCAGCTACTGCAACCCGTTCAACGCCACCCGAACCTGCAATCGGTTACTGTTACCACCACTCTCTTCAACCGCTATGCGGAGCTTTCTTCGAGGCTACCCGAAGCGTAGCGTTATCAAGCGACTGACGTCATGGAACATGATTTTCGCGGTTCGGCGGTTTCGAGGAAAGAAAAATATTACGCTAAGTATGCTGTTGTCACGGTGTTGGCTATGTCGTGGGTCGTACGAAGGATTGCTTGGAGGATAAGCCAAGGTTTATGGGTACTTGAAGATGTTACCGAGGAGACTGTAAAAGATTTAGTACTTTGTACGTGTTCTTTTCAGAATAACTTTTTTTTAAACTGTGGAAAAAGTCGTTCTCTTGTCGGTTATTGGATATAGTTTTTTAGAAATATAATTTTCTTTACAGTTTGTAATACGAATATAGTTTCTCTATGGGTATGGAGGAAATTGTCTGTTATCGGGTATTATACGTATGATAGTAAAAATGGAGTTTTTTATGACTATGGGACAAATTGTTTTTATCAGTTACTGTATAGATCGTAATAGAAATCAATTTTTTTTTATGGCTATGAGAATTTGTTTTTTATCAGTTGTTGTATACGATTATAATAGAGAAATTTTGTTCCGATATTTTTTCGTAAAGACACGTTAAAATTCCAGACTAGTTTAGTTAAAAGTAGACACGTTTTCTTTTTCTTTATCTGATAATTTGTTGCAGCAGAATACTGCGTACACGCATTATCAAGAATGAAACGGTTATTTAAACGGAACAGGTGCTTTCAACGATCTGTTTTACCGAAGTAAAAGCGTAATTGAGAAGAAACTCTATAGCATGTGTGTCCTTGCATGTGAAAAGAACAAAAGCAAATGTTGCGATCTAAATTCTATATGCAAAATTTCAATAGATCAAATCAGTGGTCTGCGGAATAATTTTATGGCTATTGAACATGATGTTTATTAAGTGTATATATATAAAACAAAATGTAAAAGAGACTGAAATGTGACAAAATCTAATTTAACGTTACAGAAGAATCGATTTGCACAGGCATAATATAGGAAAGAATTTATTTATAATGATCCTTGGAACTTTTCGTGGAAGTTTCATGATTCTCGTGATTCTTAGAAGTTGCACGCTTGCTTGGAGGTGAAACATTACGAATATTAGTTTCTCAATGTGTGCCATATTTTTTAATTATATAAATCTAACTAAAGACTAGGAGATACGATCGTAGCAATTTTCCTAAATCAAATCACAGAAGTTTTTACATAGTTATACACTTAAATGGCAGTTCAGAACAAGATTAACCTACGCTGGCAAACTTTTATGATCTCTACATGATCAGCATAAAATTTTAACATTTTTCCAAGCATTTTAGTTAGCATAATCGCACGAAGAATATGCGTAACTGTTCGCAAATGCCAGAACGATTTACTTAATTTCTTTTTTATCTAGATATCATGGAAAGCGTTATAAAAATTTTACAATGAATGTTAAATAGATACCACCTAAATATTCTTTTCTTTGAATTGACTGTCCTGGCTTTTAACTGAAAATATTAAATGTCGATTTTCATAAAATATCTGCTGAAATTTATTTCATTTAATAATTAAACAATATCTTGTTTGTTAATTAGTGATAAGGCATTTGCATCATTTTATACGTGTTATTCTATAGATGTTTTCCAAGTTGAAATTGTGACGAACTCAACATAAAATTAAAAGCATCGTTGAATTCTATTTGACTACCGTTTCGGTAAAAATTAAGTTTTCAAGATCTCCACCCTTCGTCTCGCAATCAATTTAAAATTACTTCGCGCTTTCTTCTCATACCATATATGTTTGAAACTTTGAAACTTTCCGGCCATCAAGATTTTCTCATTTGGAGCATCTTTGCTTAAATTAACACGGAATTAAATCGCATCATTTCAGCGAAATGCTAGTTTTCAACTTAAATCTGTTTTCACTTCACCTTGCGCGTTTTCTTGGTAATTTAACTTTCGCGTCTTTTCATACTGTGACTTCGGTTCATGATAATGAAATACTATTTCTTACTGTGATCTTCTTATTTTTCCGTCCTCGATTCGGTTTCCCCGACATTCGCCCAATTTATCTTCGACCCTCTAATGTCTCTAACTTATCCTTATCTTTTATTATCTTCCTTTCCCTCGTCGTGAACGCGGGTTTCTACTTTATCAAACAATTTCTCTTTTTTTGTGTAAGTATCCCTGCGGAAGAAGCTTAATTTGTGGGTGTGTTAAAGAAAGCTTCGTTTTTCATCTGTATTTATCAAGGATACTGCGTCCATACGACTATGGTTTCTTCCTTTATGGTCATCGACTCAATAAAGCGATAATCTTCTTTGACCCGTGTCCTTCGAATCGCGTTTTATACCCATCGTTCCATCTTCAACGTCCTCGGAAGGAATTTCGCGTTGTCTCACTCGCCGCGTTCGTAAAATTACTGTTAGAAAATAAAGTTAGAACGCGTAATAAATTAACAGAAATAAAAATATTCACGGCAGCCGTGGCAAATTGCATCTTTAACATAGTTAGCTAGAGATAGGAAGAAATGTAACAAGGTGAAACGAAATGGCGTGGAATGAAGCATATTCCATGAAGTTAATTTCACGCGTTTCTATGCATCGTTACTCTTGAAAACAGCAATATCATTTCCCTTTCTTCAGATCCAACCCTATATCTTTGGTTACATTAATCGGTGTAACTTTTCGTTCTCTGTGAAAGGTATAAATTACCTATTTTTTTATATATATATATTATTAAGAATAAATCATAATAAATAATAATAATTAAATCATAATAAATAATCCACCGTCGCACTATGAACAGTTTCATTGCTTTCTTCGTATCGTCTGATGCACGCGTTATTTCTGCTGCTATTTGTAAGAAGGAAAATCGATTTTAAAAGAAGTTGAAAAAGTCTTGAAACTTTATATAATTTCTTCTACGTGGAAAGTTTGTGACAAAATATTCAAAAGCTTCACTTTCCTAATATTTGACTTCTTACTCCCATGTTTAATTTTTACTCGCTTTCAAACAGAGGGTTTATGTGTACGTTGTTCAAACTAGAGGAAAAAGATAGCGGAAAATATCATGAAGATGAAAGTGTGCGAAGAAGAGAAAGAGAGAAGAGAAAGAAATAAAACGAGCTGTTCACGAAGCTGAGAGCTTTTCACGGGTCGTTAAAATGAACGAGAAAAATTGGATCGATAAGTCCCTAAAAGGCAAGTGCACTACCTTTGAGGTGGCTCAATTTACACGTACAATAGTATCAAGAATGGCTAACAGATTAAACACCTGCTGCATCAACTTCTAAAACACAAATCTTCGTTCCTCTTATCGTTTCTCTTTTACCCGTCTCGCGTAATATTAGCACCGAATCAAAGTTCTTATTTGGTTCTTCTAAAAGTATAGCACTTCTATATTTTGAATGAAATTAACGAATATTAATCTGCTATACAGTACACGTTTCGTACGATCTATTGTACAAAACATTTTGAAAGCTCGTTAGCGCAGTAACGAGACACGACTGTCGTGATTGTATTAATAAAATGTGAAACATATCTGATAATCTATATAGAAGATACGGGATATTTATTGGAAGCTGTGCAGAAATCAGCAAAATATTTGAACAAACAATTGTTACTTACTATGATAGGAAACCGCGATATGTAACGAAACCATTTTTAACGCGAATTGTGTGCTTAAAACTCCCATTCGTGCTAATTGTACTAATTTAGTAATGCCAAGTATACTAACTATACATTTGCTACGCTAAGTGGACTTATTTTTCACTAAGTGTATATTTGCAATAAACGCCTCGTAATTTCTATTTCCATTTTCGATTCGATAATTATAATCGCGATATCAGTCGGGTCTCGATATAAGCGCCAACGAAATTGCAACATGTTTTGTACGATGCACATAATTTATTTACAAAAAACCTGTGTGGTAAGTGTTGGAACACGATCTCAAATTTTTCTATTGTAATCGCGATAATCGCGTCTCGTCGCAGTGCTAACGAAATTGCAAGAAACCACGTAATATATTCAGCGTATAGAAAGCGTCTGTGATGATTGTTCGATTACTTTCGTGAGTCACTGTACGTATAAAGTAAAATTGTATGGATCGAAGGGAAGAAGAGGTCGTTCATCCAAGATGAAGCTGTTCCGTGGAACAATCTGATAACACGTGTGCTATTGGCTTCGGCGTAATGATTCGATTTAAGTGGATTGTAAAACACACAAAAATAAAGATGATCGCATGCAAACAGATTTTTTGGAAAGTTACCAACTCGAATACAAAGAAACTTCGGCAAACGCACCGCTACCGAAAATAAAATGACCGATCGGCGAAGCGGTTTCTTTGTGCTTGCAGAATTAAACAGATCATGACTAATTATCACCCGTTTTGACACCGCTGATTCATCATTTCGGGAATCTGATGGAAGACACGGTTCGATGGCGCGTAATCTGTATATCGTTTTAATTATCGATTGATTAATATTGTATACTCATTTGTACATATATATATTCATATACATATTTGTAATGCAAATTTTATTCGAAATTGCGATGCTGAAGTGATTATATAGTGTATATATATATAAGTGAATATATAGTAAATATATTGCGATAGTGAAGATATGTTTGGCTATTGTAAAGAATTCTATAATGATCCATTATAAATGAACTGCGTATTTTTATTATATTTTTAGGAATAGTAGTAAAGAAGTGGAACATAAGTATAAAATTGTATTAGTTACCGACTATGATAATGAGTAGTATATATTTTAATATAGTTTCGCATATTACCTGCACTACTCGTGAATGCATAAAAATTCGTAGTACAATCGTACGATAAGAATATCCGTGATCTTGAGCTTCTTAATTCTTAATTCACTTAACAATTATGATTACAAAATTGTCGATTCTCATTATAAAGTCGCGTTGAAATTATGAATGAAAACTACGTGAAAGAAGAATTTAATCTTTCGGAACGAAAATTGTCAGAACGCTGTATGAATGTAGTTCTCGTCAAAGTTTACCAAGTTGAACTATGTTCCTCTCTAAGATCTTTTAATCTTTATTTATTCAAACGTGTCGGAAGCGAATAACTTCAAAAGGAGCGTTCGTTTGATCGATATTATTGTCAATATTTAAGATTCTCAACATCGTACGGACGATAAACATGTGTACATTAATCGTCTAGAGAGTATTGAAACTATAGTTCACGATAGTACTGAAAACCTTAAATATTGACAATAATACGAATAATAATATTGACGATA
The DNA here is from genome assembly GCF_910591885.1 of Bombus terrestris. Taxonomy (NCBI): domain Eukaryota; kingdom Metazoa; phylum Arthropoda; class Insecta; order Hymenoptera; family Apidae; genus Bombus; species Bombus terrestris. The sequence goes on along the minus strand of NC_063283.1, from coordinate 6,012,121 downwards.
ATGTTGATCGTCTGAGTGCTTCTATAGAGATGATGTATGGGAACTAAATGAAAGAAGAACCATCGTTCATTTTGCTAAATGTTAAAATTATCCTCTGGCATTAAGGCTGAAATTAAAACATTTTATATTTTTTATAAAATTCCGCGAAGCTTCCATAGTATGCTAAGAAGTTACTCTGAACCTTGTTTCGTATACAATGCAAATCTACAGAAAGGTAATCTAGGAAAAGTAAAGCTTTAAGAGGACTAAAACTCTGAATAATAAGTAGAATTAGAGCGATTTTGTTTTAACTAAATAATGATATTGAAGTCCAAAACTACTATTATTACTAAACACAATAAAAACCCAATTTTAATTTGCTATAAGTTTCCTTATGTGAAAGATTTTCATTTGCAAAAATCCATAATATGCAAAAAAATATATATATATAATATCCAAAGTAAAACACTTTCTAATAACGTCTAAATTAAAATACCTTCCGAGCTAATATCGAAAATAAAATATTTTCTGAACTAATATTTCATAAGCGAAACAATTTTCCATGCAGATTCTGTGGTTTTTAACGTATATTCCTAAAGGTATACATAAAAATATGAATTCCGATGAAATTCAATGTAAACGCGTTGGCGCCTTTCTCGCGATTTTCCCAAGCGCTCTTTTCTGACGCCATTCAGGTGTATTTATTTCTATTCTGCGTGAAACGCGACATTCGGAGATCGCGAGCGTGTTATAAATCGCTTGAACACGTTCGAAATAGAATCGAAACGCGAAACATCGCTAAACGAACGACGAAGTTTCACAGGCTGCCAGACAATTTAATTCACTCGCACAACCACCACTGGTTTTATCCTACGATTCCTTCCGTAATGATTCTTTGAATATTCTTTTCCTATATTTTTACTTACGTTCACCGTGACATAAAGCGAATTGTACGACACTTGTCAGCTTTATTTAACGAACTACATCGCCTTTCATTTCCAATTGACAATATAATTTGACGAAGATAGAAATATTTTTCGAATAAAAAGTTTCCCACGTTTTATTTTGTTTCGTGTTATCTCTCTTTGCTTTCACGATTGGAATATTGATTTCAATTTTACGTATTTATTCCGAGCATTCGACAAGTATTGCTTGATTTAGAAATGCGAAGTACAAAATGGTTAATAGCGTTTCGTTCTTCGTTTGATTGGGCGTGGACGTGAATCTGGAAGATTTTCGTTGTTTATATTTCGAAGAACAATAACTAGAGAACGATGCTCTTAAGAGCACTGTGATTGCCGTTTTATTGGCCCATTTAAACACTTCAGTTGTGTAACAAACGGAGAAACGAGAAGGAGCTATGAAATTCCATACGAATATTTGGAAGATCAGAGGAACTTCGGATATCACTGAAAATAATATCATGCAATGTTTCATCGTTGTATCAATGTCACCAAGTAATTAATTAAGAAGAAATTAATTTAAAAGTATTATTGCTTCTCAACAAAAAGTTAGCATTCTTCTTGGTAAAGGAAAAAGTAGAAAAAGGGGAATTCTTAAGTCTTCCAAAAAGCTTTAAAAAACACGGCAGAAGTTAATTAAAGATGACTAAGTTCGAAGAAAGGTTCTTCAAAATTTCAAATTAGTCATATTGCTAAAATTAACTTATTCCTCTGTCACAAAAGAGAAAAAAGAATTTATAAATCTTCTACGAAATGTTTTACGAGAGAATTTATAAGAATTTATGAGAACTTGAGAGAAAAAAAAACTCTCAAGCCTTCCAGGAATCACGAAATCTCCATTAAATATTATTAAAATTTAAATAGATCTTTAAAAATGGACGAATTTAAGAGACCCAATTCAATCGTGCTAACATTACGTCTCGAGATTAACTTTCTCTCTTGCAAAGAATGGAAACATACAGTTCTTGAATGTAAGAAGTTTCATGCGCGATCTAAAAAACCTCAATCCACTTAAACAGATCGAAAATCCAAGTAGATCCGAAACGAGAGAAAATTAAAGGAAACTCAATTTCAGCATGAGTAAATTAACGTTCCTTTCTCGACAAAGGAAAAGTAGCGGAATCTTTAAGCGTTTTAACAACTTTCCACCATCAGCCATCACCAAATTTTATTCTCTTCGCATAAAGTGTTAGAAATCGTAGGGTTTACGATCTCTTGTCGGAACCTCGTTTCTCTTCCTTGTCGAAAGGTGTTTAAAAAAGAAGAAAAAAAGAAACGATCTCTCGTCGATAGTTGTTTTGAAAGAGACCATTCCTCGTCGAGAATTGCGAAAACGATGGGCGCCACATCTTCCCACGAGCGTCACCCACGTCTCCTCTTCCACCCTTACGTAAGTCGTGTTCCTCTCGAAATAGTACGCGTGGGCACATTCCGTCGACGCGAAAAAGATGTTTTGTTCTTATGGTCGCGATCATCGTCCCGGGCTCATCTTCGTCGACCAACTCGTCGCACAAATTTTCCATCCCCTTTCTGCATCCCTGTTTTGCGAGGTGACAAAATGAAACGGTAGAACAATGTGTGCACGGAAAACAAGAGTCAGCGTCTAATAACCGAGGCCTGTACGAGAAAATGAGGTCATATACGGTGCATTATTAATTTCAGTAGATCCTATTGCAGTCGACGCGTATCTTGCACAGCTATCGGTGTGTCAAATGGACTAGGCATCCCGCATTTCTACTCGCAACGACGCGCTATGTTTGAAAACGAATGTTAAGTTTCTAGGTCTTTTACGATTTGTTTCTACCATCTAATTCTTGGCCTTTTCAAGTTTCTGGATCTTTTATGATCTGTTCCTATTATCTAGTGTATAGTCAGGTTTTCTAAGTTTCTAAATCTTTAGCTGCAATTAAACTACATATGTTTATGTAAATTGAATTTGAATAGTGATATGTTTCACTTATTATTGCGATCATTATATCTTGGATATTTCATATATTTTTCCATGTTACTATGTACTTTTGCATCATTAAATTATTCATAAATACAAGAAAATCCGCAGCTTGTTAATTAGTTTGACCTCTGAGAAGCTCATATAATTCCAATCTTCAACTGCGCTACAGGATATTGTATCTTATCAAATACCAATCCTTTTTTTCATTTGTATCAGGAGCACAATTTTTGTCGATATCATTTTATTAACGAATTGTTTTAAAACACCAGGAAATATCCAGAACAAGAATAGTCGTAAAAAGTAACGACATAATTCAGGACACGAATAGCTAAAATGGTGCATGCTGCAGTATTATGCGCGAACTGTCCCTGTCTCGTTGGCAAGCCGAATACTCGCATACTTAATTACCCGACAAATAAGATAATTAGCCAAGTGTTACATTACTCCTAATCCTAATCTAACCCTTAGTATTAAATTAGTCGAGTAATTAAAACGAGTACTCGGGTTAATTCCAACGTTTTGTAACACAAAAACTGATCGTAGGAAATTGTTGAATGTACGCTAAAGATACATTTGTTTCGCAATTTGTGCGATTTTCGCTCTATTTTCCTGAAAATCCTCCCAAATATGTGCAACTTTTGTCAAAAGATGTCCAAACTGAAGCATAATGATAATATACAAATAATAATTAGTATTCGAAGTTTGTATATGAATTTGTTTGCTATACGTCCAAATATCTAATGAAAAATTGTACTAAAGAATTATTTAAAAGATTGAGGAAAAAAGCAACGAAGATTAACGATTAGGATACGCACCAACTATTTGATCTCCAGTATATGAAAGATATACAATACAATATACAAATACAATGCATAATCCTATTGCTGCTTTTAAGTTGGGTATTAGAATATCGTCTCATAATCATAACTACCTATTTCGAATAATATTCGCCTATCTATTCTCGAAAATCGCAGAATTCTAGCAAACCTTTCGTTTCTATACAAAATTATTAATGGTAAAATGAACCCTATGTTTGTTTTAGAACGAATCGATCTATATACACCACCTCGATGCATTAGGAATTTGGCGAAGAATTTTTGCTGTCAAGTACCAAAATATGCTGTGGCTGCGCAGATCCATTAAATAGAATTACTAAATTAACAAATCGATACGCTGGGAATGTCGACTTTCTCTCTGGACGCTTATCCGCATTTGAAACGAAACTCCACAATATCCCCTTATCGCGTGATAATAATATCCTTTTCTCTTTCTTTTCTCGCTGTACGCTTACCATTGTATTCTTTTGTACTTGTTACTGCACCTGTACGATGATAATAATAGTAATAAAAATAAAGATAATTTCCATTGTGTAAGTAAAGTAGGATAAGGTTATTCACGTATTACTTCTTTTCGAGGAAGACAAAGAAAAATTGGAAATGTCACGTGTATCCGTTTGAAACTTCGCAAACCATTAGTCTACGTAATTGCTGCATAAAAGTCTGTAACTATCGTACTATGTTTCACAGCTGTAAAATATAAAAATTCTCGGTCGACGACCAGCAGCAGTCGACGCCACCGAAAATACATCAACGACACCGTGTCGTTGTAGAAACGCTGTCTCAGTAGTTTATGCGAAAGATTGCATTGTTCGAGTTCCGCAGTTTATTTCCTTGCCGTTGATTTATCGACGTCGATTTCCACCCAGAGCGTCAGCCAACGAACCAATGACCATGGATCTCAGTTTCGTAAATACTATCTCGGAAGCTGGCGTGTATAGATCAATTTAACGACATCGGAGTCAGCCACATCCTTCGCCCAACAAAGTCGTTGAAAGTTGCGGTTAAACAGGGTGAAAGGATAATAGTCACTTTATCGAGATAGTATGTAGGTCACGAGGAGTGCATCAGACTTTCCACCCCTTTGGCGTGGAAACTGCGGAGAATCGCAACGTGCCCGTTTCCTCAATACACACACGCTGCCGCTCCGAAGTACATAGGTTTTAAGATTATACATACATAGGCGACTGATAAAAATAAATATAAATTTATAACACCGAAACACCGCAAAGCCCGAACAGGCACACACTTAAGTCTTGAAAGAACACGAATATTCGATTATCTTTGGTGGTGTTCGATTTAATTAGAAACGTTTCTACGAGCAGAGGGAATTACAAATTTGAGAGTAATTGCTATTTATATAAAACACCCCTGGGTGAGGGCTTCGGTGAGTGGTTGAGTGATATTTTGGATGGAGGTTTGTTGATGAAGTTTAAGTTCTAGCGAATATAATATTTTTGAAAAGTTATTATTTATATAAAATATCCGTGGTTAAGGCTAAGACTTGGATGTGGGCTCCAGTGAGGTTTTGAATATTGACTTGGGTGGAGGTTTGCGTGAATTTTAAATTTTAGCGAATATATTTTAGAAGAGTTGTTATTTATGTTTAAAATACCCAAGCTTAAGCCCTGGGCGATGGCTTGGATAGAGGTTTGGGCGAATGTTTGGATGAAAATTTGGCGAGGTTAAAGCTGGGTTTACGTTAATCCAGTCGCTAACTCAAGCGAGTATATTTCAATGGTTTGACTTGGTCGATGGCCACGTTATTCCAGTCTTTCTTAGGTCGTTGAAAGTGGCAGACAGCAATTGCAATGGATTCACGCAAAAGACGGATAAAACAATACGTGTACGCTTCAGCTAACACGGAATATTGAACCATCTAGAGCAGCGCTTCTTAGCCTGTAATCCGCGGACCTCCGCGGAGCCATAAAGTCCTTACACGCGCAAGTTGTATTTCTTTATTTTAGCGAATCTTTTCTTCCCTGAAAGGTCGTTGGCGGGCAGTTCACGATCGTTTCAAGTATATTACGTATTTGACACATTGAGGATTTAAATTTTGAGTTAAGTCTTGAGCGTCCGTGATAACGAAAAAACCTTTAACAAAGATCCGTGATAAACAAAGGATTAAGAATCGCTGGTCTAGACGATTCCAGTGACGCCGGAATATTGCGTTCACGATGGCGAGGGTAAACACTGAATCGAAAAAGTAGAATTTCGATCCAGTCGTTTGATTGAATTACTCGCTGAAATGACGGCACTGTACTGCGATGGAAATACTATTTATGTTACTCAAGTTGCAATCCAATGCTGGATTGAATCAATCTACTAGGATACCACTAGACCAACGTAAATCATAAATAAGCTTAAGGTTTAGGTTGGGGAAAAATGGTACGATCGGCTTCGATGACTGCATCTTGATTGCACAAAGAATAGAATTTTTTGTGCTGATGCACATTTTGCTGATGAGGCAATTGTTATATATGCATGTAAGCTTTTATTTTTGTAATAACGAAGCTTGTTAACTCAATTTCAAAGTTAAAGTTTGGAATAAATTTTCAGAACGTCGTAATTGAAATTTGCTAGAGAATGAAATTTCATTACGGGAAAAACTTCGTTATTCTTTCATGATCGCTTTGTTTCAAACTTCCTTTGAAGCTTTGTTTCACGCGCGTTCTTTTAGCGAAATGCAATCTATCATCAGCAGTTGCAAGAATCGAGTATCGGTGCAACGTCATCTACAAATAAACGGAACAGTATTTTCGCGCGTGTTTCAAGATACGATCGATTAGCAAGTCGGAAGCCAAGGTGGAAGGAAAACAAACGCTATATCAGGAAGATGTGAATAAATAAATTAGGCCATCTCCCAGGTTGACGTGTATATATTCCATAAAGCGAAGCCGTTTTACTCTTTTTTCGTTTCCTTTGTTTTCACGGGAGAGGAACCATCGTCATGTCGTATGTGGTGTTTCGAGAATAACATCCGTGTGAATAATTTCTGCCAATCGACTAATCTTTTTTGCTCGCATTCTTCTCTACAGAATTTCTCTATACTAACAAATAATTACATTAGAAATGAAGCTGTGCGTACTAAAGGATTTATTTATCACTAATAACGATAGTGACAGCGAAGTAATAGTAAGTAATAATTTATCGCGATGTGTCACAGTTCATAAAAATATTTCCTGTTCCCCCATAAAATGGACAGGTAATTTTTCTCGACTATCAGAAAATAATCTGCCGCGTGTCGAGTAACGTCGACTAAAAAAGTTTCTGATCTTTTTTTTCGACAGGGAACAATAATTGGTTTGATTTCGTTTTCATCGATTGATATTGATACAAGCTTCGGTCCATTTATGAATTCAATTACTTTCTTTCTTCTTTCTTTTCTTTTTTTTAATCAACAAGAGAGCTTGTGAATCGCTTCGACGTGTTCGATTTACTTTTGTCTCAAAAATCAGTTGCACATTGATCCACGATGCATGATATTCCTTAGAAATATTTTCTACTCGCTTGTAGATATGTAGAAGATATTTCATAAATTCTCTCTTTACGAAGATTTTATTTAGTTGTCTCTTCGTCCCCTTTTCGCGTATATTATAAATCAAAAGTAAATATGCATGGCTATATTTTTCAAAGGTATATATATCCTATACATATAATTGTATAGTCCAAACAAAAGTTGTTTTAATTTAAATAAGATAAGGCGAAATACCCCGTATAAGTTTCGGAAAATTAGTCCAAAAATACCGGTCGGATAGCGTGACTCACCTATGGTGGTATAAATGGTGCCGCAGTAGAATACAGCATTCCAGAAGGTCCACACCTTTTCTCCACGATCCGTTAATCCGCGCTTGTAGAACTCGTACAAATGTTCCTCGTATTCCATCAGTTCGTTCCTCGCCCGCCCATTCCAAAGTTCTGGATTCGAAGCCAATACCTGGTCGTCGCACAACTCTCGAATCGTGGTCAGTGTCTTGTTTCTGTGACATATAAACATTTAGAAAAATTTTCTTCGTTCTTCTGACTGAGTACGATAAGAAAGAATATGGCAGATATTATGCGGAGATATTATACGCGGCGAAACTTTGCATTCGAATATATCCAAGTTACAGCTTGAGCTTGAAGTCCAAAGTTTTCAATGGAACTATAGAAATGGGTCGCACGAGTTCACTTAAGAAATTCCAGAGTAAGCTGACAATCAAAAAAATTTCATCTTCTTCCTTACGTGTCTTGATATCGAAATGACAAATATTTTTATTCGATAAATGATGGTAGTGGAGCTCTTAATATTTATCGCGGATCGTCGATAAATAGAGAACGGTGGAAGCGCTATAGAAAATCGGAAAACTATTTCATCCAATAGTTTTATTTATCGATTCATTTTATTTCGTAAAAACTCAGAAACGTAGTTTTTTATATGCGAAAAATGTTAGTAATTCCCATGACTCTCTTTAACTCGCATGGTCGAGGTATTTATACAAATATAAAAAGATACAGAAGAAACAAACAAATAGGAAGGAAAGAAAATAAAAAGGAAGAAATATACGAGTGAGAAAATAAAGAACACGTTTCACGAGAAAATAGAACATTTTGTAATTTAAAGGAGAAGATACGTGTTTGTTGTTGGAATTATTTTTCAACTATGATTACTCGATACGTTTCACTCCCTTCTCGTTCTATCGTTCTTTTTTTATTAGATAACTACAGAGCAATCGAATCACCAGTTTTCTTTTGCGTGTTGATTCGCTCTTGATTCGAATAAATGGCTCGAACGTCCTGGATTATTGGAGGGGCGGTGAAACGAGGTGACAGACGCAGCCAGACGACTCGATTCTGTCTAGACTAAGGGTCGTCGATGATATTACAAGCTTTCCTTTATTTCCCTTACTGATAAATTGTTTTAACAACCAACAACTAATAGAAAAAATGAGGAAATTACTTTGCTCAATAATCTTATTATACGGATAATTTGTTGCGTCTTTAAAAAGTATTAATATGTCAGAAAGTTAAAATATTTGATAAACCAAACGAAAATTAAAAAGTTATGTCGAAAATTTTGTAAAAAATCGCAACTTAAGTGTCAAGAATTTTATTATAATAGCATTATACGATACCAAAAAGTTCGATAATTGAAAATATATTCCCCTCGTTAAAATATTCAAGCTTCAAAGATTTTTGAAACATTAACTACTAAATACTAAAAATAGTTAAACGTTTATCGACGAAAGATATATCCATGGTTGAGTTTTAAACGCGAATGATTTAATTAGACACGAAAAAGAATTTTAAGTGACCAATAAAATTACGGGAAAATTACTTTAAAGAAAGCTGCGAACGAAACCTAGGTGACTAATATTTTTCTCGCAAATCACTCTAATTATATGCATTTAAATTTGTTTCTTCGAATTATTCAATGCCCCGAACCTCTGGTTATTTTTAAGCAAACTACGATACACTTATCATACCACGCGCAGAATTTAATCAGCACCTTGGAACTTACTTCATTTTTTCTCCCCTTTTCCTTTCAATTAACACCACACACCTCTAATCGAAGTTCGCATGCTCACGAAGAAACACAGATTGTTTACACGCTGGAAAGGGGAATGATTTACAAAGATTATAGTTACACCGGCCGAGTACTTGGTCTCCCACACGTATTTCATTTCCCTTCTTTCTATCGGATTGGTCACGCCACCGGCAAATTTTTATTCGAATAGAAGAGAGGTCAGAAGCAAATTCTAAGCTAAACCTGACCTTCGCTTTAAGGTCAATCGATCCTACACGACGAAAGTATGGTGGAAAAATCGATTTGCCTTCGGACCAGACGAAATCGCTGCCGACAAGTGGAATAAGTCAAGGAAAGCGTCGACGTTATTATAATTTCCATGTACACTGGTTCGCGAGGGTACTTGTACACCCTATATAGGAAACTTTCATATCCATAATTACATGCGTACGTTATATAAAACGTTTTGAAACTCGATGACCATTGCAATGGGAGACTAGCATGATGAAAATGTATAGTATAAATGTATAGAGATTACAAGATACTGTGAGATGGGTTTATTGAATTAATAGTATCTAAAGATTATTTCATTCTTGGTAATTGTGGCTGTTTCCCTACTCTATTGTTATTGAACATTCTAAGCTTCCTTTTTGATCGAATTTGGAATGTAATAGATTGTAACGCGTATATTCACCCATTTTCTCCGTTTAGTAGCTAGTTTATGGCAGATATAAGAAGAGGAAGAATCTATGTTGCAACAAATCTCGAGTAATTTAATTACGAAATAACATCGATTGAAAGTCACTGATTGAATTTAGATTAAGAATTCAATGCTCTTAAGGGATTCTAATAATATTATTCGAAAGAACTATACACGTATTTGAGAGCAAATTGAAATTAGAATCAACTTCAACCATAGATATCAGTAAATAATCGCTGAATATCATATCGTACAAGTTATCTTGAAACTTCCTTCACTTTTGCCAAAAGATTGTAGTTAAGCTCGTTTCAATTTCAATAAAAGCAGAGTTTTGGGCAAAACGACTCATGTTAAAGGACAATTTTGGCTTGCAGTCGGTATTACTTACTTTCTTGTGCAATAAACTAACTGCGAATGTCTCAATGTTACTTGTATTGTGGCCAAGAGCACAATCGAAGGTACGAAGAGATTCGATGGAAATTACAATACAGAAATAATTTGTAAGAAAAGGTGATTTATATGGTGGACAGCTTCAGTGACACCATAGAAGATGAACCTTCCCATGAGTTATACGAATATCTATAAAAAGTATTTCCTTGGAATTTGCAAAGAGAAGAGAGATGTAAGCTATGCATACTGCGTCAATGTAAAACGTTATCGCGATAATTTGAAACACGCTCGCATGACAGAAGAGCTCCGGCATCATTAGATTAGGATTTAGGTATAGTTAACGGTTCAAATGTACATAACATGTTCTCGTAAACGTACCAGTTCTCATTACAGTTGGTTAAAATAAACTAGTTCTATCTATTTTCATATTAGTTCGCGCGAATGAATAAAACGACTGAATTTAATCAAATTGCGAAATAACATAATTACTGTCAAATATTGGGATCACGTTTTGTGCCGATACTTCGCATCGAAACTTTTGTTAGTTAACAAGGCGCCTGTCCTAATTAACGAGAAAAGGAAAATTCTATCGCTATTCTTGAAAGCAGTAATTTTCTTTTTCGACAGCATCAACAAAGATAGAAACACTGTTACTACGCGAAGTGCTTATTTTCCTTTTTCTTTACTACGTCATGGGCGTTTTCGTTGTATCGTATCTACGTTATATAAAATAATTAACGCGTAAACCTACGCCTGGATATATGGAACATTCAGTCTTTATTTTCCGTAAAACAATTAAAGAGTTTCCTGAGAAAGAAACCTATAGATGTACAGTATTAAAATAGTATTAAAGATACCAAGTTTATTTTCTAATTGTATAAATATTAGGTTGCTGCGAAAGTTTCTTTCGTTTTATAAGCAAATAATAGAGGCACAACATTTGTTGTTTTATATTATTTTATTGAATTATCCATCCATTTTGTGATAATAGAACAAAATATAACGATACAACATGAAATATAAAAGGAAAGAAACTTTCGGAACAACCTAATGGTTAAACGGTGAGTTCTAATAATTTGTTAATGTTTTAAACGCAATAAAGGCGAAGAATAATTCGTATGAAAATCGATCACAGGCACGCAAACGTAAAAACAAGTCCGTTAATAATAATATCGCGAGGTATGAAAGAGAATGTCAATTAATTTGGTTGAACAAAGGTACCGAAGTACGACAAAATGATATTATTATATGCACTATATTTCCGTGGCTCGTGTTTGTTTTAATACACGTTCGATCGTCCTACATTTTCCACTAGTATTGTCGATCTGATGTTTCCCGATGAAACCGATATTAACGTGTGTATGATCGTCGCGTTTGTGCTTATTCTTTAAGCCCATTTTCCTTGGAATCAAGGTTAAACCGTCAATATGTACGTAGAACGTAGAAATATAGAGATTATTATACCTCTTCTAGTTGAAAGGATAAGCTAATATTCCACGTGATAAATGTAAAATAGAATTATTGATGGACCGGCGAGTACAAAAAATTTCGCGCTCATTCTTAGAAATAATAAATCATAAGCTTCATCGCACGGTTAAACAAACGCGAAACTAGGGTCTCGAATGAAAAGAAAGAAAAGAAGAGCGGCAGAAAGAAACGTTCTACCCTGTTCCCTATCATTTCGTATAGAATATTAAAGGGATACAGCTCTTTTTAAATGTGTCCGCTTTTCTAAGCAAGTCCTTCCGGGATATAAACTATAGATACGACTATGAATCGCAGATCTAGGTTAGTCTGATATAATACGTTTAAGTTTACCGTTGATTCACAGTTGAGTGTGATTTATATCTCGCCTGATACGAAGTTACAAGAATTTACTAAAGTTCGTTTAAACGTGCTAACGAAGCTTGTCACGATTATGTAACGTAAAAATTGTATATATTTATCCTGTTATATTATATATTGTAACAAAATATAAACGATTCTTATCTCATATGCTCCTCCACACTTCAGTATCCCAGATTAATTATGAACTCTAAATTATGCAATTTTTAATCAACTTCTTGATATATACATAATACATTAGTTACTTTCCTTATCGTACAAAGTATCGAGCGTAACGATATTCAATCGTACGAATCATGGTTTTATTATATCTTTACAATTACTTGAATTTTTCAGATTTCGAAACACGACTGTCCCAGAACTTTCGAACAGCGCTGTATATCTGTCCGAGACGTTCTCTCGTTTTCAAAAACGAAGAGAGTTTTAACTTTTTAATGGAATCCCTGGTAAAAAAAACGTTGCCTTCGATCATTTGTTAAACACAAAAAGACAATACGCTCGGGTTAAGGATAATCAAAAATATCAGAAAACTAAAAGGCGGCATTAAAAAAGAAGCCACTCGTGAAGCTTCGTATCTGTGCACCCACCTCTCCTTTCGAATGTTTCCATGTGCCATATCCTCGTTGGTTCCCTCGATCGTGACGAATATCATCGCGCCCCCGATACTGTACAAAAGCACGATAACAAATAAGAAAATGTGCGTGAACCATCGTCTGCTCCAGGAACTGACCTGTGCAGAAATTCGTAATACCGATATCAGTACTAGCCATCTTGACGCGAATATACAACAAGAACACACACGCGAAATCATTTAACGCGGACCTTCTCGTAAAGCCAGAACGCGCTCTTCTCGCCGACACTTAGGCCAGACTTGGTCAGATCCTTGATGCCCTGGAACTGGCTGAAGACGAACTCGCTAGCCTTGTTCGCGTAAATCACCCGTGGTTGGCCGGAAACAGGAGTCATCGGCATGGGGGTTTGGCCGTACGGTGTCGGTACGTAGCCCATACCCGGTTGTGGATAGAATTGACCCGGTATCGGAAGTTGAATCTTCAATCTCGGAGGCGGCGCCTGCCGCCCATCCGGCGAATTTGACATTCCTTTAAGGCTTCTTCTTTCGTCGTCGAAAAAAAAAAATAAAATAAAATAAAATAAAATGAAAGCTCGTAGTTTATGACAATTAGGTTTTCTGAAAGTATCTTAGAAATCCTTTAGAATCACCTAGAACTATCACAGTCAGTCATCACTCCGTCTCTCTCTTCTTTATGCTTTAACACTGTAGTTTCTACTTGGTGTTAGGTATCACTGAAGATCGAGTGCGTATTAATATATATTTGTGCTTCGAACAGCATCAAGACTTTCTTCTCGGTGTTTCCAATATCGTTAGATCCGAGAACACGCGTATAAATAAATGCTGATGTAGATTCGGTAGGCAAATGGTTAGCTATGTCTTAATTCCACGCGGAATTTACCACAGAAATAGGGTCGTCGGACAATCGGACACGTTTGCCGCGAATTTGCAGCCGGCTGTATTCCAAGATGCTCGAACCCTCGTCTAGAACGACTCTTAATTTATCATAGAGCCATCGCGTCCCGGATAATCCGGATTAGCTGGTATGCTACTAAATCAAACCACCACTCTGCCAAAACTAAAAAAAATGTCACCACTATGGCGAAATCCAGTTGAAGTGGAATTCCTTATTCAGATATAATATCTTTCCACGTAACAACATTCCTTGGAATTTGTTGGCAAAATATAATAAATATTCGGTGAGAAATTGTCTTTTTTCGAACTGCGATCCTTCCAGGTCTCAAAGAAATCACAAGATAAGTCACTATCCAGTGGAATCCAGTTGGGAATCTTTATTTAGATAACATCCTTGTTGGAATTTGTTGGAAAAGGACGTAACAAGTATTCACTCAGAAATTTCTCTCTTTTCGCTTCAACGTCGCAGGAGTGAAACGAAATGACGAGGGGCAAATTTCCTCGAGTTTACAAAAGGAGAACACGAGGGTCGAATATAAGGCTCTAAGGTATGTGATTAGAAAGCAGCGACGAACGCGTACGCATGGTACTCGTTGATCTTGACCGTGCTCCTCCTGTTCAATCTCGAACTTGGTGGTTCGGTTGATTTCCAATTTCGTGGCTGCCTAAAATTATTCGAGCGACATACCACGAGTCAGTGACCCCGGATGAGATGCATCTTAGCAATAAATAGATCGACTGTCCGCGAACGTGTCGACGAATTTAAGTAGCAGGTACACGAATAGTTTGTGCGCCTCTTCTAATTAATTGATTTAACAAACTCACGCTTACTTTCTAAAATAAAGAACGAAGAAGCGTCTACGACGAGGTGTGAACGGTTAAAAAGATGATTTTTATTTAATAGTAAGGATATCGAGAAAAGAATGAAATCAATTGAATCCCAGAGGAACGTTGCTAGCAGCGACGAAAGTACTTTCGATGATCGAGTAAAGGATTAAAGAGGATGCTTCGTTCAGTAAAATCTCTTTTCTCATTGGAGGAATCATACGAACTGCCGACCGAGTACAGCTTCTTCGTTCAACAATGCAACTCGATATTTCCTCAAGGACTTGTCTTTTTAAAATCAACGCGCACTTTAACGTAGTCTTTCGAGGTTCTTTGGGAGTGAAATCTCCAGTCCACTTATTTCTTAATTAGCCACTCGTCCAATCGAGTCATCGAACGAGCACTACGCTTAGGCTAGCAGAAATTCGTGCTTCGTCACTTTGCTAAAATTTTTTGCATTTACTATTCGCCCCAAATTCGCGAGAATTTCATCAAACTGCGACCTATTCACTAAAAATTTTATCAAATTGTAACCTATTTACAGGAAATCTTATTAAATAGAATATTTGTTCCTTTTTGTTTAATGTTAAGGAGATTATAACGATCGAATGAAAGCATAACGTAGACTCGAGTAATTTCACAAGCTATCATCGATAACGTATTACGTGTCTGATAAATCCAGTGGCTGCCACTTTCCACTTTCCTCCAGCAGAGTACCCCTCGACAGGAAGAATCCTTTCGTTCGCTGCCTGACTTATCTTATTCCTTCGTTTCTCGCTTCTCGAAGGAACCACGAGGCTCGTTCGTCATTTCACTCTGATCGGGAACATGATCGTGTCAGACTGCGTTATCCTCCAGCGCGTCATTTGTATCCTCTGTGCGGGACGATTGCGTTTAATTCACTTTCTGGCAACGATCGCCTTTAGCTCTCCTCCCAGCGACAATTTGTACAAAACTAGGAAGCTCGTGGCTCATCGATACTGCACTACCAACAGAATTTACATAGCGCTCAGTTCGATTTCTGACTTCCAATTGTTATTTCGAAAGAAAATTGGTTGCTTCGCTCCTGTTGGAAGCTGTGCCCGAACATTCAAATTTTATTATTTATTTTATTATTTCATCATTTCAATCCTCTTGGAAGCTGTATGCAAAGATTCGCAAATACGAAAATTTGTTATTTGGAGAGAAGGTTTGTTACTTCGATCCTCTTGAAAATTATATTCAACGATTCACATCTGCTCGAAGCTTTGTATCACTATATTATCTCACGTTGCTTTATTTTTATTTCCTCCTTTATTTTCCTCAGGTATTTAATGATTTAATATTCGGTTAATTTTGTAAATATTTGCTGTCTCGTCTGTGAAGAAATTATTTGTTGGAGATTGGCTAATTGCGAGAATGGAATCGCGGTGTTCACTGTTCGCGTGCACTGTGCGTCCCTTTCAGTAATTTTTGCCCGTTTGTGTCAGGAACAGAGAAAACCCGGGAACTGTATCGTACGTGGCTCTCGAATACCTCTGGCGACGGCGTCGCGACGCCAACTGACTGAGTGAGACTGGTGCCGGGCGACGAGGCATTTTGAAACGGGCGCTACGATTTACAGGGCCGTACTGGCTACTTAAAAATTCATCTGACTTATGTAATTTAGTGCGACAACAACTTGCAGGGAACATGAAACATGATGTACTCGTCTCGTTGATGGGATAATGGTATTAGGGAACATATTTGTCTCGAATATATTAAGAATTGTGTTAAAGCACAAACAAGATCAATTTGAGATACTCAGATAAATTACCCTTTTTCGATATTTTACAATTCCTTTTAGATTATGTTTTTGAAGATTAAGACTCAGGAGAAATTTGATGTACATCAATGAGATGTAATTTTCAATTTTATTGAGAAATTGAGATAAATTGTGCTATCCAAGAGGATATGTTCCAATTTCTTTTAGATTAAGTTTTCGAGAATTAACATTTAAGTGAAATTTAAGAAGATCTTATTTTTTAATCTCACGTTGCAAATTAATTGTGGAAAATACGAATAAATTGGAATATTTTTGAAATACCCTTATTATTGTTACTAGATGTTCATGTACGATCGAATGCAGTACATTGAAGAAACAATATCTGTATCGATGCTTCTTACAGCGAGCAAATATCGCTGAAATATTTTTAAATCGCGAACATCGCATGCCACTCGAACGACCAATTCACGAAATCTCACAAAATATTCGATAGCCCAGCATAGAATCCTCTTCACCGTAGAAAATCTTTCGGATCCTTCGTCTCTGAATCTTCATTGCTTCGTGGACAAGAAGCGTTCTTTGCCGGAAAAAAGAGATGTTCCAACGCCGAACGATCTCGAAGTGGGTCACCTATATCGATTGCGCGTCCGAGGGAACTTTTAAAATCGCATCAAACAAACACTCGAAATAAAAACCTATACCGAAGCTAAAAACGTACATCGTATCAGAATCATTTATATCCATTATTGGAGAAGGCAAACCCAGCTCCTAATACAAATAGCATGCGATTCTATTGTTAATGAAGAATTCTATTCTCGAAAGGCTATTCTCCTAGTCCATTTATCAAAATTGAAGATGTCGTTTTGGCGATGCTGCTGCGTAAAAAAGACAGTGGCACGACGAATTTCGCAACGCGATATCCTGCGACACTGTTAATAGTCGGTTAAAGCGATGCCTCCCACGCTTCAACGCGTATTTAGACAAGCTGAAAGAAGATCAAGAGGATGGTTTGTTTGCCAGTGTATACAATTTCGCAGTATGTTTCGCGACATCGATCAAGTGTAAAATCAGATACGGATACGAGTATTTCTTTATCGCAAATAGCGATAAAGTTGTTGTTTTAAAGAAACTTCAAGTTTTCCAGAAACTGTTAAAAATTTCCAGCGACTCTTACAGAAATAGCGGTGAAGTTGCGACTCTAATGAAACTTGGAATCTTCTAGAATCACAAAAATCAAAGGTATTAGAAAGAAGCAATTCTCTAGTCTCTCATATGGTAAGTGATGGTAGAATTATGATTTTAAGTACTCGAAGAACGAACGAACGCAAGATCAGACAGCTGAATTCAAGTTTTTCCAAGATTTGAAAATTGGGGAAAATAGGACCGTAGAGTAGTTTGACTTATAAAGTGGCATAATTACAGCGATACACGTGCTTTGTTCGACTTTTGATACAAGCTTGACTCTGGTATGCCGTTTACATAAAGCGAAAGGGTTGCTTTCTGGATTACACGATACCATTTCAAAAGCACGAGCACACCATAACCACGAAATAGGCCAGCAACGATACTGGCTATATTTAGACGTGGAAAAATGTACATTGAAATGAAAATACTGTTTTGAGAAAATTAATGAGAGAAGAGTATAAATTTCCGGGTCAAGAATAGTTCTCGATTTATAGGAATTTTTAAAGCTGATAGTATGAAGATTCTCCTGATTATACTGAAAATCTTCATTTCCCGTATTCGGTCGTTTCCTCGTTTATTCGATCATTCTTCAAGTATTTGAAAGTAATTACATGATATAAGAATTTTCGTATAAGGAGCCGTGAAAATTTCCAACTTTTAATAGCGTTTAATAGCTTCAATCTTTGTAATTTAAAAATATTTCAAAACCCATGCTCTTGAAACCGCAAAATGACTGAGTAGATCGCTTTGTTCGCGGTAATTTCATTTGTAACTTGCACCGCGGAAATTGCACTACCCAAAGGAATTTGTACATTTTACGCGAAACACGTACCTACTCAATGTTAAAAGTTTTGAAAGGTGAAATACCTTTGAATAATATATCAAGGAAATAGAAGCGTTAATCTTTTACATTGACTTAACTGCGCCAGCAACTGAATATTTTATTACTCTGATTGCCTTAAATTTTCCCTAAAAAGGAGAATAATTTTGGAATAACGATTTTGGGAAGAGAGAAATTGATGTTCTGAAATTTACCAGGAAAATTAATATTGTACGCGTCGTCAATATGAGTACGTAAATCACGATGTTCCAGCCGCATTTGTATGTATAAAGCTATGTACACACATGACTTTAATCTCTCGCCCTTTCATAGAAGGCTGACCCATTTGAACGATGTCCTCAAGGAAATATTTTGCATGGCTTGTCAACGAAATTTCTCTAATACCGCATCTTTATCTGAAAAAAGCTTGTTAAATGTCACTTTTTAACATCAGTATTATTTACTAAATTTTATTATAACATATCTACTGTTCATTTGTAATGAAAATTTATTTTTATACTTTGTCCTCATATATTGTCCATTATATATAAATCACGAGATAGTGGAATCATATGCATATATAATGTTTGGTAGGTTTTGTTAGTTGGCGCTCATCGGTAACAATAATTCAGATAGAGAAATATATCTCTTATGTAGACTTAAATAAAAATAGATCTTCTAATATAGAATAAATAAAAATGGATAGCGTATGATTTCTAAATTATCTTGGAAAATAATAATATATTCCATATATAAACCATATATAACTTGAAGAAATCATACGAACGATAATATTTTTTTATTTTTTTAAACCGACAATGTGATGTACTTTAACGGATCTCTTATTTTTCAATTGTATGAATTAGTTATAAAAGACGCCACAGTATATGAATCGGTAAGGTAGTGAAAATATGCAAAATAAAATATATGCCAGATTTTAGAACCGATTGCTGATATACATTCATCACGTTTTCATGAATCGTTGGAGATTGGAAATCGTTAATAAATATCACGTGGTTCAATTTCAAATTAATTATAAACGAGCGACCATTTTCCTCGATAATGTATGGACGATTATACGCAATGGGTAAAAACCTCAAATACCTGTGTGGGTCTCGGAAACTCAACAGCGCCATCTTACATCGGACAGCCGAATTACTTATGAATGTAAACTCTCAAGCTAGATTTCCACGTCAACTACATACTTCACAGATACAAAAAACACTTTTACACCTAAAACATGTATATAGTAAATATAAAATTATAACTACTTAGTAGTTTAATGTTACTTATTATTTTTACAATTCCAGTATATAGTTTCATCCTAAAATAACATACCTATTCTCATAAAAAGAACCAAACAACAAAAACTTATTCCAAATAAAAATAAAATACTTGTAAATATTTAAGAAAGACTCGAGAATATTTCTTTAAATCTCATGAAAAAAAGTGTAATGTTAATAGGAAGAGATAAATGATGATTTCTAAGACTGTCACGTAGAGAACGTACAGACCAATGAGAAGCGAGGACAGTAGGTCATGGACCAATGAAATCGCTTGGTGTAACGGCTATTAGCGTCTGTGGAGCGTCACCGGGAGCTGACCTTGGCGGCGCTTGGCTGCGGCTGCATTCACGGAAGGCGCCCGAAAACGCTTCGGAAAAAGGCATCGGGGGCAGCGCGCGTTCGTGTCGCCCATTGTTATCCTCGTCGCGTGTAATGGCTACCGTAGAGTTTGTTGACGGTGCTCGGTCTGCTTGTTCGCGCATCGGCCTATCCTGAGCCACGGTACGCGGCGACGTGGCCCAACCTGACGGGAATAAAATCAAAGATTGCTTTAACGCTGAGGTACCGCCAATTTTATGCAACCGAGAAACCCGCGCTTCGTATACCAGTCGCCGCAACCGCCACCGCGCTTGGACGACATGATCTGCGCGGGTCAACGCTGCTCATTGACAAGCGTGTAACTCAAAACTGATTTCGCGGCATCCACAACAGGCGAAATCTCACCGGCGTTGTGCCCAGTGTTAATTTTAACGGGATCTAACGTATTAAAAAGGTGTATCAAAGCACTAAATCGATCGCCATTGATTTTTCCGTCGCGACCACGGCCCTACCGACACGAGGAATTTGTTTCTCGGATGTTGTATAGGACGAAACATATAAATTAGTTATTAAGGTATCACGATCACTAGGAATAGTAGTGACCAGCTGCGCGGCATTCCGCGCCGCAGTCATGGCAACTAGAAGATCATCCGTTTGGCACCCAGACATGTAACCCGCGGCGCCCGTGTAGACTATCACATGTGAGTATCGTATGTCGCGGTTATACTTTGAGCCCTTGTTCTTACCTCTATTCTATCACTCTTTTCTTTTTATATTTATCTATGAAAGTTATCCCTAGCTACTTTGGTGTGGCTCCGTTACATATCTAGATGTATCACATACAACTCCTATTTTGTTTCCATTTAATGAATGCCTACTGATTGTGCAGGGTCAAAGGCAACACATCAATGGCCCTAGAATCAAATGGCAGCAACGTGGTGTGGTTGAACACAACCCGTCCTGATCAAATACAACAGGTATGCAGCTTGTATACCAGCACGACGTAAAAAAGGAACGAGTTTTCTCCATTGGTATTTATTAGCTTCTCATTGATGCTTAATACGCATAACGTATACCAATGTGTATAGCACGTTGATTTAAACAAAGCCATATAGAATGTCATTGTTTTTTGTGGATGTAGTACAAGACTTGTAATATCTAACAATAATTACCGCTTAACAGAGCCAACCAATCGAACAGCCAGTGAAGTGTTCCATGTTTACTCAAACTGAGCAAACCAATAGTTTTACTCAGACGGAGCAGAGTAATTCAAGCTACGGCGATCAGAGACAGGTTACTAACTTTGAAACTATAAACAGAGATAGGTTTTTACATCTCATTTAAGAAGGAACAGTGTATAAGTAGATCATATCCTTAAATATGTATAACATCTTTCATTACATAAGTTTCTATATTTTACTTCCGTTTTACATAGATCTTATATAAATTTTTAATCAATAATGTATTTACCTGTCTCTGTATTTATTATATTAGATATAAGAAATTGTTATTTACAATATTAATTTACAGCAACAAGCAGCTATGTTTGACCCACAACAAATACAGCAGCAGCAAGCTGCTCAAGGTCAACAATCGCAACAACAACAATCTCAGCAGATGTATGTTACAACAGATAAGAAAGAGGATAAATCCCAGCAGCAATCTGCAACTGCAGACTTCCCTTTCTATTACAATGTCAACATGCTCCAAAAGGTTCAAACAAATGCAGTGAGCACAATCGGTGCAATCACAACCGACGACAAGGGTTGTTATCGTTTTGATGTCCAACCTGTCGGTTATAACACATTATTGAATCAGATGAGTATTGCGGCTGCTACCAATGCGACCTTCAAATGTGATATTTGTGGTTTGGTCTTTGGGCATATGAGTTTGCTGAATCATCATAAACGGATTCATAATACAACACCTAGTAATCTTCAACAACAACCACAGCAAGTTGTAGTACAAACACCTACAACAGTTACTGTTGCAACTACACCAGAAAGACCATATACCTGTGATGTGTGTGGAGCTTGTTTTGCATTACCAGGAGAATTAAAGAGCCATAAGACAAATATGCACCAGAAACCAAAGGTGCAGATTTGTGAAGATTGTGGCAGTGAAGACCCTTGTGAACATCATCCCACTAAAATTAAAAAGAGTATGTTCATCATTCATTATTTACTGTAAAAATATTTTCCATTGTAACATATAACAACATATAAAATGTTAATATAAATGTTATTTTGCTTTAACTTTTACAGAAACTTCAAATAATTACTTTGATTTATAGTATATTTTAATATTCTGTATCTAATAAATACTTCAAATGTATTTTTGTTTTTATAGCTATCAAACCTGGTCATCATCCTGTGAAACGAAGGGGTGTCACCAGTGTTACTAAGTGTCATAAATGTAATGGCACAGGAATAATTTTTATTGGTAAGTAAAAATTACCATTGCCATGCTTCATGCAGAATAGAAGAAAAATGTTTGCTATGAAAAATTACATTCTCTATTATTTTAAAGTAATATATTATATTAATATATATAATGTTAATATAATATGTGTATATATATATTATTAACAAGTATAAAAATTAATAATATAAAAGAAACATTTTTCTTACTAAACCATAATCATCTTTCCTGTACTACTATCATTTCATTACTATCATGATCGTACATCGGGTGGTGTATGGTAGGTAAACACGACGAAAAACTAGATTCTGGAATCAGTTCCCTCGCAAAGTGTGGCGGCTGCAAGGCAACAGGCCGCATCATCATAGGAAGTAAGTCGGAGAAATTAAAGCCAAAAAAATAAGGGATTTATATTTCATAGTATATTTTAGAACCGTCTATTAATAATTGGATAGTATCATTTAAATTTGTCTATCAATTATAAAATTTTTAAAAGCCATTATACCTTCTTATACCTTACTTGAAAAAAAATAAATAAATACCGTTATATCACCGTTTCGTAAAAATAATATTTAGAATCATTTCGTCGTTATTTGTTTTGCTTCTTTCTCGAATTTATGGCAAAAAGTAAATGTTTAATGCTGCAAAAATTTAGTACCATAAGCTTCTTTCATTATTTATAGTACCTACCATATTTTATTTGCATGGATTTGTTGTAGATAGACAAAAGTCTTCAGCACTGCTGGTTTTTCCCAATATTAAAAATTTTGAACTTTGGTTGCATCAATTCTGTTTTCTTTTTGGTAGCATTGTCGATATTTACATTTAAGAATCATTGCACGGAATAAAATCTCCCCTAAGGGACAGTTTTATAAATTTGATTCACTAAACTTTAGCATTGTTAATATGGAAAAGTTATTTTAGATTTCAGTTCATATAGTTCATTCTTTCTTTATTTCAAGACATAGGCAATAAGGAACTTATTTTAATACTCTGAATATAACTAATCATTCTATACATATATATAATGATCCAAAGATCATCAGATTTAAAACATCTGATCATACCTCATTTCTTATTTTCTGCACTAACTTCCATAACCCGCATGTTCAAATTTCTACATAATATTGTTACATTTTGTCCAAAGCATTAGTTTTGCATCATAAAATGATTTATTGGTGCTATAACGTAGACTTTCTATTTTCTATATTGAAATACCCTTTTGGATATATCAACAAAGAGTATATTTTTCAAAGAACCATACACAATCCAGTGTCTCTAATTCTTCAAAGCATTTACTCAATCATCTCGAAGCATATCTTTTTGTAGAACTGGCCCTTCGAGGAAAACTAAGAAATCGGATGTTCTTTTATTTACAGGCGGTAAACAGAACAGTCAAAATCAGGCAGAGAAGCCGTTTCATTGCAACGTATGTGATGGAACATTCTCCAGATATTCGTCACTTTGGTCCCATAAGAGACTTCATTCTGGAGATAAACCTTTCAAGTGCGAAGTTTGTGGCTTAGCTTTTGCAAAAGGTGAATAAAATAGAATCACGCAAATTATGGTAATTTGTTCTAAAAGATCATAATGTACACTGTCAACTTATTTTTACATTCATGCTATTTATTTTTACATTTATAGCTGCTTATCTAAAAAATCATGGACGAGTGCATACTGGTGAAAAACCGTTTAAATGTAGTGTTTGTGGTATGCAGTTTTCGCAAAGTCCTCATTTAAAGAATCATGAGAGAATTCATTCTGGTGAACGTCCTTATCAGTGTGAAGTGTGTGAAAAAACATTCGCCAGACATTCGACCCTTTGGAATCACAGAAGAATTCATACCGGTGAAAAACCTTATAGATGTAATATATGCGGTTCGGCCTTTAATCAAGCTACACATCTGAAAAATCACGCGAAGGTTCATACTGGTGAAAAGCCTCATAGGTAATATGTAGCATGTACTTTGAATACTTTGTTATTTCATTTTCAATTTAAACATCTAATCAATATCGTTCTTCCTACAGATGTGATATATGTGAGATCGGATTTTCCGATCGCTTCGCATTAAAGCGTCATCGTGCAATTCATGAAAAGTACGGTCAAACTGCCCGAAGTCAGAATGCGAATAATCCAAGTAACGCACAGCAAGCGAACGCGAGTAATCAGCAGCAACAGCAGCAGCAACAACAGCAACAGCCTCAACAAGCACAGCAAGGTCAACAGGTTGTCGTTGTGAATGCCACGACTCCTGTTACCGTAAGTCAAGGTCAAGGGCAAGCGGTAATGCTCGAAGAAGTCTACAAGTGTCAGGTGACCTTCCCAGAGCCTAAATGATTCAGCTAGAGAATACCTTTCAGGAGCTGGTAAAGGGGTTAATCTTTTAACCTTTTTAAACAAACAAATAAAAAGTAATTAACATTGAAAATGCAACGTACATGTGAACGTATGCAAAAAAAATGTAAAAGGAGACATGGATAACATTAATGAGGAACAAGTTTCCAGAGTGACTGGCAGCACGTTTTATGTGCAGATTCTGTGGGAGGATTATTTGGTGACAGTCGGGTATATCTTAAATAAATACGCATGGAAAGGGAATACGATAAAAAAAGAAAAGAAAGACTCAGCGATAGTTTACGCGAGTGAGTAATTTTCATAGAATGTGACTCGGAAGAGTACGGCTCGTAAAAAATCGAAACACTCTCCCGACCACCGGTAGTAACAAAGACAAATTTTTTGTGAATGAATCCGGAGCGATATTAAAGGAAAGAATGAAGTAAAGAAGAAATATTAATAAATCTACTTTATATTTTCTCACTTGAGATAGACGCATTATTTAGAAACATTAACATCAGATCAAATAATATCATTAGAATCGTTTCTAACGATATTGTAGTTACTTCCATTGGTTTGTGAATGCCAAATTGCAAATTAATTTTTGTTTCTTTTTTTTTTTTCTTGTATATTCGTGGGTTGTACCCATCGCTCTGAACAAAGTTTAATACAAAAAGATTATAGTGAACGTAACTACATATATACAGGTTCCGTGACTCATTGAACGATAAAAAAACACATGTGATAGCTTCAAGTGAATCTTGGCTAAGCAGGAAGTGACAGTAATCTGATCATTCTAATACTATGCATAGTATGCATTTTATTAGCGTCGTAGCTAAATATTTCAGAAACGGATCTAAAAAATACAAATGTCAATAAGTTTATAACGAAACAATAGATTTATTTTAAATGCCCGAACCTCGGCCCTTGTTTATTATTGTTTAAGTGAAAAAATGAAAATGGTGAATATTGATTTATACATATTATATGGTAATCTTATTTGTTCTTGCAAATTGAAATCAAGAATTAACTTAAGCAAAAAAAAAAAAAGAATAAAATGAAGAAAAAATAGGAATGTTAAAATTAAAATATGACAAAGAAAACATGTAAATCGTCATCGAAAAGGGAAGCTATTGTCATCTTTGCATACGTCTTTATGTTATGAAACTGAAGTCGTGGTACGGAACGATATCGCGATTTGAGCGAGCCCTCTTCCGTCCAGTCATTCGGGATCACAAGAAAAAACTAATTATTGCATTATTGCAATGACAACGACCACGATTTAACAAAATAAAAAAGAGGAATATGATGACGACGAAGGTAACGCGTCACGCGAAGAGGATTTCTATCTCACACGGAGCTGCAATAAATAATAGTGAATATCGACGGGCAGACTAATCTGTTTTATAATTTTAAGACCGTGGACTATAATGGATATCAGTTACTAAAATAGTTACTAGTTTGTAACAGCAAAATAGTTGGCTAGATTATCTATACAATATATATATAATTAATTTTTATATCCCCATTTGTTAAGAACGATGGCCAAACACCATCGCTGCGAACTCTTAAAATAGCGGTGAATCAGAAATCGGTTCGATTGTTACTTTTAAAAAAAGGCATCAACGGTTTCACACCTATCGACTGGTCAATAAATTTTGGTAACGGCAATGATCAGGATGCCACATACGCCATTTTGAGGCAAAGAAACACACTGTTCCTCGGACATCTACATCAACTGTATATTTTTTCCGCCATATAAAATTTTCTTTTTTGATATCTCTTAATTGTTTCGAATAACATTTTTATTATCCCCCTATTTCGTCTTTGTCGGGAATGATTAATGAAATTAAATATTTCTTTTCTCTTTTTTCTTAACTTCACTAAACAAATTACCGCTAATAGGAACCATTAACAATGAAACTTAATTTTTCAATACCTATATCAACTTGATATTCAAACTGTTTTTGTACGAAAACGAAACGAATAAAGTAAATAATTATTGTAATAAATGAATCCTAAAACGTATACGGCGAACGTACCACTATATGGCTCGGTGATGTCCCAAGAATCGTTCTTTTTATACAGTATATAAACTGATTATTTAAGTATTAACGGAGAAACGCTATTGAAACGAAATAAGTGATCACAAAGTGATCTACCCTCTGCAATCAAATCGTTGATCGGTAATGGAGAATTTTTGCAAAGAAAATCTGGGATTGGGGATTACTTTGTTTTTATCACTATAACTTGTAAAATAAAGATAATACTATTATGTTTAATTTACTTTTAATGTGGTCATAATACCTGCTACAGTATTTTCGATTAGATTAGAAAAGCTTTTCTCTTCGGTGTTCCCTGAATTTTCCGTTCATCTGATGCTTTTTGATTATATTATATATTTTTTCTTCCTTTTTTTAGTCACACAGTCCTTTACAAGTTTCAACGCTTTCCACAAAACTACGTTTTCGTTTCTATTTTCCTAAGACTGAGTGGTACACAGTTTAGTTGTCAGTTAACGGTATGCTTCACCTTAGCGTGCCAGTGCAATCATTTCTTCTTAAATTATTGTTTAAATTAATTATCTAAAACTATGTAATTGTAGTTCTCCGAATAGTAATCGTCGATATTCTTGAATTTTCTATTGTTCCTTTAATTGAAACTCAGCCACTTTAGTCGAGGATAGTAAAAAGCTTGTAAATGATCACCCAAGTTGGAGTGTTTGAAATAAACGACATTTCCTCTGTTATTTCTTTGTATGACAGTGATCTACAGTTCCCGAGGAAAAACAGAGTTTGTAAATATATGTATTAATAATTATACGATGTCCCCAGGTCGAAGAGGAGGGCTCTAATCGTAGCGTTTTACAAAACGACTCACTTTCGTTCAATTAAGCGAGTGAAAGTATGAAAAAAATTAGATGAAAGGCAAACACGATTCTTAATCTGTCGAATCCCAAGGCGAGAGCTTAAAATTGTAATGTCTTAGATGCGATTTGATGGGAAAAAACTGCTCGAAATAATTACGGAATCAAATGTTAGAAGGATTCTGGTAAAGTATTCAATTCTCTAAAATTTCCAATTGGAAAGATTCAGTGTTTTTGAAATTTGTAATTTCCTTTTTCTTTCGATTATTTCTACCTTTCGATTGATTTTTTCAGAATCTGATTCACACCAGCGACTCCCATAATTTTTTTGAGCAGTTCCGAATTGCTGGTTATAGATTAACAAGATTTTTGTATCGAAAGATTATCGGGCCCTTTTGTTCGAACGAACTAACGCACTTTTATAATATTGTACCTACGTTAAATAGGAGACCTATCACCGAGAAAGGTTTATAAGGATTGTAAGTAACTAGGTGAATAAGTAATTTTAGGGTTCGCGTCGTAGAAATTATCGAAGGAGATACGGGACTGTTCATAAAGCAACCCCATAAATCGTGATATATTCAATAAATTGCTAATCAGTGCCATTTATGAATAAATATTTCTGTTTTCCTTTTCTGTTTCTTTTTTCAAATTGGCCATTTTAAGCACTGACGTACCCCTTCTTCGATCCCTTGCAAAATCTGGTAATTTTTTTATCAGGCTCCTTAGATAATATTCTGCGTACGAAATGAAAATTCGGAGCTTCCATTTTAATCAAAACGCCTGGAAGCGTCTTCCTGAGCCTCGCGAGAATATATTCTGACCTATGTTCGATTGTACATAAGCTCACGAATTCAAATCGCAAATGAACTTAAAAGGAAGAAAGGAATGAAATTACTTTGTTCTATATTGCGTTCGAAACGTATCGATCAATTTACGTAATCATGGAATCCTTCCTTGATCGTTTGAGGAATTAAGGGTCGAGGTTTCAGGGCCATCATGTAACCCGGCAATTTGTTTGTAATCGTATTGAGAAGAAGGATCATTGAAGCGCCAGAAAGTGTACGATTTTTTTCGACGATAAGAATCATCGAAGACGATCAGTGTCCTTAAAACGTTCGACCCTTTTGCGACCGCGTTGATTTCGAAGGACTGACGGCTTAATGAATTTGCGCATGCCATTCATTCGATGATTAATTCTTATCTGGATTTTAAAGAACGAAAACAAAGAAACGCTCTTAACGTAACAGTATTTTATAATATAAACGGTAACACACTGACGTCAATGTCCAGATAAGGATTAAGCAGGCATATCGAGGTGAATATACGTAAAAACAAAACTTTGTATAAGTATATATTGTATAAGTCTTGTAACGTGTACAGATTTTTCGTCCGTGTTCGAAGGAAAGACGAAGGGTTTTTGTACAAAACTATCCTCGTTAAAACACTGCAGACACACGCAAAGGAAAAACGGACTTTTGCGATTCTCTTCCTTTTTTCCAGTTCGCGTTCTTTTTATTTTTCTCTCTCCTTTTGATAACAATATTCGTCGTCTAGCCAAAAGAGAAAGAACAAGCGAAAAGGAAGGTAGAAACTAGAAAAATAAACGGAAGTGGAGAAAACATTACGAGTACACGGTATACGGTACTGACTATACCGCAATTAACGTAGGAACATATTCGTAAATATTTAAAATGGAGAAAAATCGTGGAAGAGAGAAGGATGGAAATCATGAATGAAGCCTAGGTATAGCGTGCAATTTTATGAAATTTCTTAATTTAAAAAAAAATAAATAAGAAAGAAAAAGAAGAGGAAGGATAAACGGAATGAAAAACAAGGAAATATGCAGTCCTATCGCGATATAGATTAATTTTTACATGACACCATGTTGTATGGGCAATAATGCTGATCATACGAATTTTTGATAATAAAACACGTTCCTATTAAATTATCTGTTCATTGTCGTATTGTTAAGTCTTGTGAAGCGGGGCGTTTGGAAGAAAAGAAAAAGAAGAATGAAACAAGGAGACAATGTACTGAGGATAATAGACTATGGGGTAGAAGAAGATGCAAGGGAAGAGTTGAAAATGGCCTCTTTGTAAGATAATAAGGAGACATCCTACTTTGAAGAGAAAAAAAAAAACATAATAATAAACAATAATACAAGAAACAAGAAAATAAAATGGGAGGATAGGAGAAAAAATAAAATAAAGAAGTCTTGTAATTTTCTATCATGACGACAAGAAAATTAGAGAAAAAAAAAAAAAGGAACATTGGTAAACGCGAATCTAACGACGTGAGACTGTATATTTAACGTAATAATTTATTTTCAGGGTATCTATCGAGATATTTTTTCATTTGCCATTGTAAAAAAATTTTTGAAAATCTACGCACTTTCTAATAAACTAAACTATAGTAGGAATGTAAAGTTATATATAAAAATTGTAAGATGACGATAATGATAGTGATGATGTGATTATCGTAATGATGATTAAGAGAGATGAATTATTATTTTCGTCTTTTTCACGGGGGACCTTGATCATTTTTAGCTGGTATTTTCATCATCGAATTCGTAAGAATACTGGGAACACTTTGTTCCATGAATATTGTAAATGACGAAGGAATGATCTCGGTATTTTTATCATCTGTCACATGGTAATGCCGGAAACAGAGGATTGTAGTTAAAGAAGAACAACAAATTTTACTTTTATCATGTAACACGTTATAGATGAAGCGAATTGTATTCCGCGATGCGCTCTTTTAAAATTAAGTTTCAATCTTTCGTTTTCCTTTGGCTTCGACTTCCGCGCGAGCTTTTCTTTTCAAGTCTGTCTAATATTGTGAGAAAAAGGAATTTAAATATTTTTTAATTCAAACAATGTCGAAAGAAAGAAAAGAGAATCATTTAAAAAACGAAGCTAAACAATAAACGATAAAAATAGTATGCGGTGGGTGAAGCCACCCCGAAGAAACTTATAAAATGCGTGTGTACGAAATAACCAGGTGCACACGCTCGAACACCGTTTTGTATGAAAAAAAAACAGTCGTAAAGGAAAAAAAGATTGTCACTTTAGATTAGTCTGCTGTCAATATAACTAGAATTATAATTTTGAATGTAATATGTATCATACTGATTATTGCCTAGATAAGAAAACCGTACCGATTAAAAAGTTAGCGCACGATTATATCAGACTTTAGGTATAATAATAAATGATGTCCACGGGACATTTTCATTTTTGAAGACACGTCAATTTTATTCAGTAGATATGCGTGTGCAAGACCAGTACGCCCGAGCTATGATACTTTAAACAGTTGATTGTTTTCATTCAACCAAAATAACTTTTATATATTTTTGATACCGAAAACCTTATTTTTATTCGTCAAATTTTACAAAATATTCACATATTTTTCAAATTACAATTTCATATATATATATTTTTAATATCAAATTTCGATAGATTTTATAATAAATGTCTATGTTCACTAATAATTAACTTCAGTAAAATCGATGATTCAATAAAAATAAATGAAAAATCTGAGATAGAGAAATTCAAGTTTGAAAATTCGCGCGTATCGCGGTGCACTTGCGCAGAGACAGTTCGTGATTCTAGAACGACGTGACTCTAGTCCTCGGCATCGTACGACGAGTGAATCTAGTTACACCCGTACTGTAGTCCAACAAACATGGCGTCGTAGAGAATATCGAATTGTGTTTAATGACTGAATGTCTGAGATTGTGTAGTGTGGCGATTTTTCAATTACTATAGTATTTTGTCATCACGTTGACATGTTCCTGAGGATGTTACCCGACTACGGTTAAGATTTCACTGAGAATTCCACACCAAAAGGTAAGTCATTTGACAAAGTGCATGTCTTTCGAAATAACATTGCTGTTTTGTCAAAGCGATAGTAGCTTATTTAGAAAAATGATAATTAATTTTATATTATTATAAATAAATAAAAATCTGATATTTTTAGTTTAATATGTGTTCTGTCGTTATGTTGCAATGACAGGTTGTAATTGTTTCTAACACAGTATGGTAGTTACCGCATGCGGCATATACATAGTTTAATATCGCGAATATTTGAAGATATATATGAAATTATTCTTTAATTGGATAATAGTAAAGTAAAGATTTAATATATACAATTCAATTAAATACTATATACAAAATACAATTACCTGTTTTAAACATAGAGTAATGATTATTTACTTTATTTCAATAACATAAAACTAGGAATTATAGTTACCAAAACCGATACTACTTTGACATATAATTTTAAAATTAATATATAACATATGTACTTACAGATAATTGCCTATATCTACTTAGAACCAATCCAAATTATAAATTTGTATTAGAGAAAGATAAGAGATTTTATATTCTATCTAGTCCATTCTGCAAACTATTCAATGTAATTTATTAAAAATCAAAGAATTAAAAAATGTATTTTAAACATATTGGTACTATTATTTGGATGGAACACTTATTGTCAGTATATCTACGTTTAATTGTTAATCCATCCTAAGTATGGAACAATAGAAAAGTTGAATAATGAATAACAAACGGAACTGAGTACACTAGTTGAGAAGCACATTATATTCTCAAATATATTTCTTCATAGTACATTCAAAAACTCATAAATTACATAATAACGCACATTTTTGTAGATCAAACATCTATTTACATGCAATTTATATACTAACGATTAACGACAATAGAACTTTTGTCAAAAATGAGTAAGTTTCTTGAAAAAAGTAAGAATAGATAGATCATTGTACAAAAGGATAAACGAGGTTAGTATTAGAGTCGAATGGTTGCACGTGAAGAGTATTATCGCGAGAAACATGCCTCTTTTTGTATATACGGCACCAGAACCGCAATGTCGCGAAATACATGATTTCCACCAAAGAGAGGAAACTAAAGCCCATGAAGAGACCCAACAAGCCACCAGTATTAGCTGTATACAAACAATTATGTAATTGAGATCCTTGAACTTTATAAAACTTTTTATAATTTTGAATCATATGCTTTTGTTCAAATTTTAACAATTCCAGTGTTTCGCTAATCTTATTGTACCTTATGACTTTATTAGGGTTCTAAACAACTGAAGAGCGTTTTATATATATGTACCACTATTGTTCAAACGCAATTTTTAAATATTTAATGGAGTTGTAAATTAAAAATTTGTTTCAATTGTAATTAATATTTACGATAATTGTAGTTGATAAAATTTAGAAGTATTAGATTTTTATATTATTTCATTTTTATTATCTTTCGTGTTTGATTTTTTAACTAATTCATATTACTCAATTAAAAGGTCCGATTGGTAACGCATATTACATTATATTTTAGTGTCACCATGTGTTTAAACCCTAATGAAAGTAAAATAATATATATTATGTAAAAAATTGTTCTCATAAAGCCATCCCAAGCTTTGTCACATATTGTTGTAAAAGACAATGGAATAAACAAGAAGAAAACAGTTAAAAGCCAAAAATTTGTGACCAAAGGTATCGGTAAATTTATGCTCCTTTGTTGTTTTTATAGGAAAATATACTATACGTTTGTAATGTAAAAAAATGTGTTGACGATTTGATTTATCTTCTTTGATAAGTATGTTTATATACTGTTAAATTATTACTATCATAAAAAATGAATCAGATCGATATTAGAGCTGGACCCAAGGGATCTACATGAATCAAAGAAGGATTAGATAGAAACATGCGGCAATAGATAGCACTGGAAAGCCATTTATCGTCTAGACCCAAAGTCAACATTTTGATCGCCATTTTAATTAAAAAATTTTGTTAATATGAATCATATATTACGTAATAAAGATTAAGATCTACTTACATAGAAATTCTGTGAAACCAAACAACTCGTTCTTCATATACTTAGTGAATTGAGAATCGACGAAGAACAGGTGGACCACCGCCATATTGGTACTAATAAGAAAAATCGTTCCAATTATTATGACTAATCATTGGTATAAAAAATTATTACTCTTTACTATATTAATGTGTATTATAAATAAATAATAAATAATAATTTTCTTAAGCTAAAAGAACAAATAAAATTACGCGAAGTATTCTTTGCTTTTCTTCACGTAGCTGTCAGGAACAATGAAAGAGGACACCAGTTTGCTCTGTGAGATTTCAACGTTGTAACCGATCTCGAAGCATCCGGGGTAGCAGTTGCAACTGGGCCTGTAAAAGATATGATTTGAATTCTTGTTGTGTCGGAATCTTCTGGTGAGAGAAGCTTACGTTTCAGAGACGTTTAAGGCTATCCCAATATCATCGTCGTAAAGTTTAACTTCCATTGCTCTGCGAGCTTTCATCGCACATGTATCGTCTTTCTTCTCACAGATTAACGTGTTAGAGGATTCTGGAAACAAATGGTGAATCTAATTTAGAATTAATTTTTACATTTTAGCTTTTGATATTGAAGAGAGGACATATATACTCATACATAGAAGGTATGCATGTTACTTCACAATAAGATAAACATAATTATTCAATTCAATTTTACCAAAAGACCATACTTAAAGGATCATTTAAAAATTACTAAAAGGAATTCATCTAAAAAATTACTGGGCATGTAATACTGGACGCAATGACAGATCTTCTGCGTGAAATTCGCCTCGCATTCGAGGATACAGTTCTTCTGCGTGTAAGTTCTGTAGTAACGTAGCTTTCTCTCCGAGGTGAAGAAGCACTTCCTCTTCTTTAGAGGAACAGAGATTATCGACTTGCTGGCGGACAATATCCGGGGCGCTATGATCACTCTAGTCTCCTCGCCCGGAGTCACAGTGAACGCAAATTCGGCGATCTTTGGTGTCTCCACAGGGTTATGCAGCAGCATCTGTGAAAACATATTCTTATGTTATGTTATGCTAAATATCGTATATCCTTTCATTTGCAATATTATGTATATTTCAAATTTTAACTCACATTTTAACAAACAAAAAAGATTTCTAACGTTGTAAAAAGATGTTTCAACAGTAGATATAATAAGAATTTTTTCATATTTGGTTGAAACTCGGGCTGTTTTTCAATTTAGGTCGGAAGTAATCGAAAGAATGCAACAGAATAAAATTGATACCTAATGCTTAAAAAATGGTTCATAACTTTTTGCTTCTCTTATGTTCTTTACAATATTTTTATTAAATTCAATGTGTATTATAATGTAAATATTGACAGTAAAATTTGTTAAATGTTACATTAATTATGGTATGATTTTAGATTATAATAGTGGTTAGATGAACGATTAATATATAGTAGTAGTTTGTAATACTATCCAGATCAATTTCATGATCTGAGATAAAGTACCTTGAAACCAACACTAGCAGTAGACGAACAGTAATATTCATCGACGTCTACATCAAGAACCAGAGTCAGACCATAATATTGTCCAGCACCGTACGGTCTCCATGGAATGGAATCTGGAGGTACGTTTTCATCGTATCCAGTTTCGGGATTCCAATCGATGCTGTTGAATGGGAACGTCATGTTGATGTCGGACCAATCTCGTCTGCAAGCAAAATTCAATTTATCGAATATGGAAGACTATTTCGAACATCATCAAATTAATATTAAATTAATATAATAGAAGAATTGTTAGGAATGTAGGAATTATTGAAGATCACAAAAGACTTGGTCAAACATTGGATGTTCGAAAATCTAAAAATGAAACTATCAGAAGCAAAGAAAAATTTTGATTTCGAATGTAAACTGTTATTTCTGGAATTTACTTACGGATTATAAAACAGGTACTTTCTGTCGACAGAATTGAAATTGCAACACATCCCTTCATCTGTCATGGTGGGATTAAATATCTTCTCGCAATCAGTAACATTCCCGTGCCATTTGCACAAATGCAGCATGTCTGTACAAGATTGCGACACCTATTGAAGAATAATCAATGACGTACAGACTTACTTATAAATATTTAAATGAATGTTTCAGTGCTTTTACTATAGTCGACATTTACAGATTATTTTCAGTACATCGAATTAATTATAATCATTCCTGTGTTCCTGTAGAACTTTTTATTCACATCTTTAATTGCGCGAGAAATAAGGTAATAATATATGTATAATTCTTAAAATGAGATTGAAAGTACTCTTTATCTTGGGACATCATAAGACAAGTAGACTACAGAGATATACGAATAAGATCTAACATTGTTATCATGACAATCTCATAAACCGTATGTGCAATTCCATTGTGTGTTACATACGTTGATCATAAAACGCAGGACGTTATCCCAAGTTATCGTGCTCTCGTTGAAACTGCGAGGCGACATACTTTCAATACGACACATGTCCTCCAATAAAAGCTTCTTGCGTATATCGTTCCTGTTGTTGAATGGTTCGTTGTAATAAATGTTTAATTTAACTTTGATGATATTTTAACAAAATATAAAGTGAAGATTGAATTGCTTAACTCTTAATTAAGACATAAACGGTATTAAATAAAATATATCATTTAGCTGTTTTAATAAAATATGCAATTCCTTTAATATTTTGTTATTAAAAGAAATTTTTTGATAGATCTTTTTATCAGTTGCTTGAGAACTCACCCAGCGTTTATACGAGCTGCCTCGCTTTTTTTTACGTTGTTCATGTTACAAATGGTAACTGAGGGGAACGGGAACTGGTCCAGGGACACCGATTCTGGACTGAGAGCAATGATAATGGGTGTCGAAACCCACTTTCGATATAGGAACCAAATATAATAAGCGGCTGTTAGGACCGCTAGTGTAAAGGAAATTACCCAGAAGATTCTGTGAAGGAGATATTAAATTTTTAGTTGTTATAGTGTAATCGGTGCTTGTATCTTCTTAATATTCGAAGATAAGTATTTACAGAAAATAATACAAAAATAAGATAAATGTTTATGAACAAATTTTCATTTAAGACAACAATTAAGATGTTATAGAATTGTATTAGCATTAAAGATCAAGTGAAAGTCAAAAGAAAATGTAAAATTTTCTCAAATAACATTTATTATTCCGAGCCCAAAAATTTGTTCGTGTATTAAATGAAATCATAATATTAATTCAAACTGCACAGAATTACCTCTCGACAATAGACAAATTCGAATCTCCGATATAACGTAAGCCATGAAGAGTACTATTTGTACAATATTGCTTCATAATGTTCGTAACCCTTATGCATCGTTGATTTTCGTTTTTACTAAATTCACAAGCATATTTTAATATTTATTTCCATCTCCGGTATATTATCACGTCGCTATCTATTATTACCTTATACTCTTGTCGTCGTCATTGTCATAATGCATCAGAGGACTTTCTTTCTTGCTGTGCCTAGACCTTAACGCCGTATCCTTCGGCCGATACATAATCTTGTGAAAAGATTAATTCGCATGAAAAAAAAAAGTTTGTAAAAATTTTCATTCCAAATAGAGAACAATATACTACTGCATGTAGAACCTTTTTCCAATTTTTCAATTTTGCTGCTTGCGGTGTTTTCTACGAGCACTCTTCGATTAGAATTACAAGCAACGATTACAACAAAAAAAGCCATAAGATTTGAACAAACTTCTAACTAATTTCATCCTTTGTTCACAAATAATAGGATTTGACGTTTAAATGCATGGAACGAATCTCTTAGCAAGAAGTTCGATTATACATTTAACTGCATAGTAATTAAAGTTTCGTTGCAATGTATGGAGCTTTTAATTCTATTACCTTGAACGAGGCTGGTCGAACTTTGAAAATATCTGCCGTGGCGTATCCTTCTAATCTAAGAGGATGTTTGTACGGGTCCTGTAGATGTACAGTGTTGATGGAATAAGGTATATTAGGATCGTGATTCTTCAAATATTTCAGCGTGGCCCTGTCAGTGGTCCTGTAAACGGTTTCGATCGGTTCTGCCTTATTCTCGTCCTCTGGTTTCGAATAATCCCGATAGTACAGCTTTACCGGCATTGCATTGATATCTTGAATTGCCCGATTGCTATCCATACTGCATCATTATCACAAAAAATTCACATTCTCAGCGATTTTATAATCGACCTTTGGCTATAGGTATCATTTCCTCAAGCTTTAGTCTAATTTCTTCCATTAATACTATTCTTGACATCTTTTACGATGATTTGAAATTGTTTTTAAAAAAAGGTACAGCAAGGTATTGCTGTATTTTAATATCATAGTAAGCGGATCCTAACGTGTTTGCAATAAAGAGCGCAAGATCATTTTTAACAAAACATCTTTTTATCAAAAATTCTTATTTAAAAGTCGTATTTCCAATTTAAACGGGAATAAAATAATTCTTTGCAAGAGGAGTTATAATAGCCGAGTAAAGTTCTTCTTCACGAAAAGATGTCAACTGTTGAAGCTTCAGACGTCGTAAAGAATGCCAACCGATAAAAACGCAGAATTTTTTATGAAAAGATGTAGTACTTCGTAGGTTTAAAACAAGTTTCTTTCGAAATGAGATTCCGTGCAAAATAACCATTGTTTCTATATTACTAGCGTATTAATTTACAAAAAGTTATTCTATATAAGCAGTCGTATCGATCCCTTAAAAAAAAAGAACAAGCCACAGTGACTTACCCTGTTCTCTATTTCATAAAAACTCCATAATTCTTCACATTTCACTCTCTGAACAGCATCATCTAAAGAAATATCAATAAAATACAAAAATCTCTCGATATATATATATATGTATATACCATTTATCACAGGAAAGATTAATTGAGAATTTAATTACTTATGCGAACGACAAAAATAAAACTTCCACTTTCCTAGATTTGCAAAAAATGATTATAATATCTACAGAATGATGTAATAGGCGCCAAAAATAGGATATTAAAGGCGTAATCTCTAACTAGAGATACGCTAAAAGAATAATTTCGCTATGGAGAGGTTTACGTCTTATCGAGTGATGTTTTTTCGCGCAATTAGACCGACTGAAAAGTGTGTTAGCTTGGCGAAGGATGGTATACAGTGTATTTTCACCGGTCCTTCCAACTATCGATGAAGGATGTCTGTCAACCGACTGGGGGTGGGCACCGACATGGACATCCTTTTAACTCGCTTGGACAGGATCCTCACGTGCCAATAGTTGTCTGTTGTCTTTAGCGTATGCCAACGCGATGACACAGATAATTTTAAATGACTGTTTTATCGTACTCCAAAGGAGATCTATTTCGTATAGTTCGGTTGAAAAATGATGGAAAATTTGATTGGCGGAAGTGCCGCTTCTACGCGTTTCCTTTTTCAGTATTACGCGTACTTTTCCCTTTTCTTTTTCTTCTTTTATATATATTAAATGTATATTGTTATTATCGTTGTTGTTATTATATGTTAATAGTTTTTATAATATTTGTTTGAATTTGCGCAATATGAATGCAATCGTAAACTGGATAAATTGGTAAACTCATTAGCTACTATGATTTCTATTTGGAGTTTGTAAAATGTAAAGACACAAGCATGGTATTTTAAAACATTCTAGCGGAGAATCTTTTGCTTGAGAAACATACTTTGGTTAAAAATTAATGGATTAATTTAGAACTCTTGAATGTAGGGCAATGTTGTAATGTCTTTGATATTTAAAGAACCAGAGAAGCGCCTGTACAATGAAAATTGTGTTCACTAATGAAAGAAAGCATGTACATGATCAATTATCTTTCTTTCTGAAACTTTCATTTGAAGTTTACTTTACTTTTCATTTAAAGCGATGAACCAATATAAAATTGTTAACTATAACATTTAACACAAAACATATAATACCAGAATAATTATTTGTTAAAGTAACAGCAGGATTTATCTAATGCAACTCCATTTATTTTTGTCAGACATAAAATGTTAGACTCTGTTCCATACTGAATGCCATATTCTAGACGTTTCTCGAGACGAGAAAGTCATACAATGCTGGAAACGAGACACAAGGCCATCGAAGAACGTACTTACACGTTATACGAATACTGAGCAGCGAAGATGATCTTGATGGGGCGCGATTTTTCAATGAGATAGGAAAGGGAAGTCGTATCGGTGTTCCTTTCACCAACTGTTGAGACCAAAGTATAATTGTAGAAAGAACGTCGTCTGATCAATATTAAACAACTATACACATGAGCACATATTTATATAACTTATGGTTTTCAGATATAACAGTGAAAGAAGCGATAAAAAGAAATTATTGTATGTACGTACTACAAAATGTACTTTGTTCTTTATGAATAATTACCGCGTATCTTGTAGAGATCTATTAAGAATTGCATACCAACTACCAGTAATAACAATTCCTATTTATATTTCATGAATGTCTACTAAAAATCACAAATATTCTGTAATATATCTTAGCGTAAAGTAGAATTAAAATAGAATAGCCTGCGACTGAATTATTTAACGAAATTTTAATATTTGTCAAGTGGTTTTTCGTGCGTTTACATGGATGCAATGTAAACGAATAATATATCTATATTCAGAGACAATTTTTTCATTTTGTCTTGCATACATATAATTACGATAATCGTATCTTATAGTAATCACTCAGCTGCATAGTTGAAAGGTGTATACAACAATTATCTACACTGTGGAAGGTTCTGTTGTTGATTGCGAAGTGCAAATGTTTGCAGAACTAGCGTAGTACGCGATTAAGCAACATTTATTCGCGTTATCGTGCAAATATTACCTTCGACATTCAAACGCGAAAACGAGCAGCATGAAATTTTTATGAAACAGACCTAATCTAAAGGATATGTAACTTTAACGTTGAGGGGGCTGAGCTTGCACTTGTGTGTGAAATTATTTACATTGACACTCGTTGGTCGATAGTAGGTCATCGTTGTTTGCTTTGTGTTAAAAAACGTTGCAAGAGATGACAGTGATTGCGAAACGGCGGCAGTTTTTTAAATTACATACGATTCTATCTAATTAATGGTACATTTGCAATAATATCGCATTAAGCACACTAGCAGGTTTGAATATGTAATATTATATAATTCCTAAGTAAAAGTAAGAAATAGGTCACTTTGCAATTAGCGCAGGAATCTTAATTATTTTTTGGCGTACGATTGGAAGGTTTACGAGTTCTTCTTTTCTTAACGATTGGAATATTTGAAAGTAATTTTAATTACAGAGGTAAATAAATTTGTCGAGTTGGTTAATTGTATTTCGAAAAGTTAGATTCGAGCATGTTTTTTTCTTCATTTAAGTTACAGAAATGGCGAAGAAAAATAGGAAACGAAAATTGGAGGAGGAGGAGCAATCGATGATCGATTGGGAACGAGAGAACATTCTTACAGAAGAAACAAGAAATGAGATGGAATTCATGTGGGAGGTACGTATTTCTATTACTTATTCCATTCACAAGTCCTCTTTTGTAACGTTTAATTGTTTACAGATTCCACAAATATTCCATTTTCTTCATCTGGCAAAAGAAGCTCTGAACATACCTCATTTGTCCATGTATGAGATGGAACGAATGCTGTTGATACCAAGAGCTTCCAGACAATTGGCAAATATCATGACGTCGTTGTTAAGGTAAAGTAGAATCTAGAATCGCAAAAGAAGAATTCAAACATTTTAGATTTCCTTCCAATATTGTTCTATATAAAAATGAATTAAATGAAGCAAATGAAATATTAAATATTCCAAATATTTTTGTAATCTTATCAACTCTTCCATGAAATTAATAATACTTTTGGTTTTAGTTCCCCTATGTCTAAAGCAAAGTTGAGGAAAATACCACCGATGCCGTACGAATTCTGGACAAACATTCTTGCATACAAGATGAAGAGCTGGTTCAAAATTTACGAGGCTAAACATCAGAATGCGGTAAAGGTGAGAGTTTGTCGTCTTTGTGCTTGATAATGATAATGTTGCTTCAATGTTGTCACTTATTACAAAGCATTGCATCGCGTGTACAACTATCATTATCTGTTTAAATAAATTAATTTTATACGTGCACATTTTGTATTACAGTGATTAAAAATGTGATGAAAGATTTTTAGATTCTAGAAACTATCGGTGTGGAACCTGAGTTCTGGAATGTTTTCCCCGATGCTCCTCTGTTAAATGGCAAGGATTTCGAGGAGTTGACCTTCAGACAGAAAGTTTGGCTTCTGAAAACAGTCTGTGATACAGTCATGGTATGAAAAAATACAATAAAAAGAACAAAATTAAAAAGAAGCGTCCCGCGCATAATAAAAATCAAACTTTAAAGATTAGAAGTTTAGAAATTCGTTTAATTTAATTAATAAATTCTTTAGTTGTTGCTACAAAATATAATTTTTAGCACACTAGAAAAACTGTGCAAGAGGAAATAGCCAAGCAGCCATGGGAAAACCAATTTGAAACCGTTCTAGGCACCGATCGTTATGGGGCAAGATACATTTACTTTCCACAGTTTCTTAAAAGTGATCTGAGAGTTTACAGACATTGTCTTGATAACAACATTTTATCAACAGTAAAGGTATCCAATCACTGACAATTTTTAGTTCACTTTCTTTTTTCATTGTATCATTTATGTTCTTACTAGTATTATTTCTGTTTCAGCCGATTAAGCCGAAAATAAAGACGCAGTTAGAGAACAAAACATTGGTTTCAAAGGATTTAATGAAAAGGAAAACGAAACATAGAAAAAGAAAATCGCGATGGAGTAATGGATTACCACCAAAAACAAGGAGAAAGTCAAATAAAAGTGATGATAAACATCTGAACGATTGCAAGTGCAGTAGCGACAGTGCAATAGGTTCATTGACAAACGAGGACACGAATTTTAGTAGTACAAGCACCTGTAGCAATAACAATAATAGCAGTAGTAATAATATTAACTTAAATACTATCAACGTCGAAAGGTCGGAAAGTTTGTCGAAATGTTCAGAAGTAAGCATTATATCTGATAAAACATGTAAAAGTACAAATTCGAGTGGTTACGATACAAATAATTCTGTTCGAGATATTCCTGGTAAGAAGTCATCTCAAAAAATGTTTAAAGGATTTTCTGGCAGTAGTAATAACATTAAGTGTAATATAGAAATAATCAATGGAATTTTGAGCGATTTAAAATGCGAAACTATCGAGGAAAAGGTCACAGAAAATAACGACATATCTTTGACACAAGTTTCGCAAGATAAATTGAAGATAAATCCGACGAAGCAATCATATTTAGATGCGATGGATGTACATATAAACAAAGGTGATTCTGTCGATAGAACTATTGATAATTTGTCTAGTATCTCAAAAACAGATGACGAAAAACTGAATGAAATTATCAGTGCAGAAAATTTGAAATTGAACGATAAAAATTCGGACAACATGCATGGTGTTAGAGAAACACATCAAACATCTATCACGTCGAAATCCGACGATGAAAAATTAAATGAAACGAGGACTCACGTTCGAAAGCAACAAAATGATACTAGCTTATCTGAGGACAAAGTGGAAAATAGGATTCTCAGACGAAATGGAAGGCTCGCTAAAGAACAGAAATCAAATAAGGAACAGTCAAACCAAATAGTTAAAAATGATACAACATCTTCCGATGATAAAGATCTTTCTTTGAGCGAATTGAGAAGTATGTTACAAAAAGAAGCGATGGAGGATGATTTTTCTTTTGACGAGAATAGTGAGATTAAATACAATCTTAGGAAATTAGATCACCTAAAAACGGAAGAATGGAAACGGAAAAAGGAGAATTTTAATACGATGCTTTCGGAGCTTAGTGTCTCAAAATTTCAACTTGTGGCTGACAGTGTTAATTCA
Organism: Bombus terrestris; assembly: GCF_910591885.1. Taxonomy (NCBI): domain Eukaryota; kingdom Metazoa; phylum Arthropoda; class Insecta; order Hymenoptera; family Apidae; genus Bombus; species Bombus terrestris. The sequence goes on along the minus strand of NC_063283.1, from coordinate 5,968,923 downwards.
CTAAGAGACCTTATTTCTACCTTTTCACCAAAAAATGGTAGCCTAAGTACTGATACTGACGGTGAAGTACGTAATGTCTTTATTTTATCTAAAATTATTTTCTTTTAGCCTTTTTTTTAATTTATATATTTCTTCAGACGGAACTTATATCTCCATGTGAAGTAAAATTGGTGAAAAGAATGACAGAGTTGCTATCTTCTTTAGAGGAAATGGAACCTGCTTTGCGAGAGTCGATGAAAAGAGCTAGAGGAAAGCTCCAAAAGGAATGGACTAATTTTAAGGAAGGGTATATATATTTCATTTATATTAAAGCATACAATATCATCCACACTATCAGATCTCATCGAATTTCATCTGGGAGTAACAATAGTAATTTTGAAAGATTGAACAAAACATGTATATCTGATAATTTGTTTGCACAATTTTTTACACTTAATACTCCCAGATCAAAAGATCATCCTGCCTGAAACCTCTTAAACTTGCTACAATCTATATATGATCTGTAAAGTGGAACTCATCCACCTTCTTTCAGTAACGTTGCTTTCATTGAGTATGTATGACAGACAAGTTGCTGTATGTTGTAGCAGTGCGGAGGATCAGGACTCATCTGGGGAGGGTCTTGGCTCTAATTGGTGGGTTCTTGGATCACAGGGCTGTCAATTGTCAACTTCCGGAGACGCAACGTTACAAACGTTACCGCAGCCTACCATATCCCCAGCTGGCTCCCAAAATATCTCCAATAAGATCAAAGAGGAATCTGTTAGTCACGCAGAACACAATAAAAACATCAAACAAGAATGCACAAAATCTCAAGATGAAAGTTTACAAAACAAAACGCAAAGAGAACAATCTAAAAGAGACAAAGACAACAGTCACAAGAACGAAGGAATTGAAGAAGAGACAAAAGAAGATTCAAGCGAAGAAGGTATAAATAAGAAGCAGTGAAATGACAATAAAATGTTTTAATTTTAACAAGATTATTAATATTAATAAAAAATTTCATTTTATTATGAAACTAGAACAACAAACGCGAAGAGTGTTACGAGCTCGGGGCATTTCCTCATATACAGAACAATTTTATTCAGACGATGAGATCGAAGAGAACGAGCTGGAAGAATGGACCGACGTTGAGGCCGTGTACGCGGCTCCCAGCACACAGACAGGTCCATCCACTTCATACCTTACTCCGAAAGTCAGATACCCTGACGATCGGACAAACGAGGAGGAGGACTCAGACCAAGATTGGATTTTACCAAGCTCTCGCAAAAGGAAAAATAAACGTCCATGTGAGTATAACAACGTAAAATTATTATAATCAACACTTCAGTAACTTTACCAATTTTTTAAAAGTATTATAGAGCATTATTATATATTATATAATATATAATATTATATATTATATATTTTCATAAGGAATAATCAATGCAACTTATAATTTATAGCTGCCAATAGAAGATTAAAGTCTTTCCAACACAAGTTACAAAGCATCAAAATTAATGCTCTCCAAGATGCAGCAGAATCAAAAGTAACCTCTTCAACCAAACTTAACAGTGAAAGGGAACTTCCTAGAATCAGAGAAATCCAAATATGCAAACCAAAGAAACTGATTAAGCCAGAATCCTCTAACAAAAACAATACAGCAGACAAACAAGAGGCTGTAGTTGAAAGTAAACCTAAAGAAACAGTGCCTTCTGCAGAAATAAGTTGCAAAGTAGAAAATATCGCAAGCGTGCATTCGGAGTTGGACATCAAAGACGAAGGCCCGATCTATGATTCTACACCGAATCAGTTCGATAGCTGTTACACGGTTAATTCTAATTATGTAATGCTCAAAACTGAACCGAATCCAATGAATTATTATGTGATGCAATCAAATTCTGCAACTGTCGTTCCACAAAGTACAATCGTGCAATCTGGTCCAATGGTCTCAAGTATTATACCACCGATTCAACAAGGTTATTACGTACAAGGGGGACAAAATTACATTATCCAAAATTCACAAACCAATTTTGTACCTTCCCAACCATTCCAATCTCAAGGACCACAAATGATAGCTCCACAACAATTTGTCAACCATCCTGGTTATGTACCTTACATGGTAGCAGCTACTCAACCCCCAACTGGATATATTACTACCGGTCAACAAATTCTTCCGCAAGAAATACCCCAAAATCCTTCGTTTTCAGTTCAGCCTAATCCTACTTCAGTAACTAAACCTTTGCAAAACAGGTATTCAGCGCCAAGACAGAGCTATCCACATCTTAGTGGAGCTGTTATAAGAAGTAATATGTCCATAAGAGGAAATACACCGCGACTCAATAATTCCAAGGTCATGAAAAACGTTCAACAGCAACGCACCCCTGTTAGGATGCAGAAACCGAAGAAACCAACCACATCTTTGGAAAACACCGGTCAGAAGACTACTTCTTTGATCGTTCTCAGCGACAGCGATGATGAAATTGAGATGATAATTACCGAGAAGACCAGTCCTGAGACTGAAGCAGAAAAAGCAAAGAGTACATCTAGGAGAAACATCGCGCAGACTAAGCAAAAGTCAACACTCACACCAAACGTGACGGAGGTACCAACGAAAGGTGTGATTCCTCCACAGATAATACAACGCATGAATCAAGGAGGGATCTCTATAACACCAGTCAAACCCACACCACCTGTTCAAAATACTAATACACAGTTGGTAGTAGTTGTAAACGAAACTGGAAGCCATTATGCCTTAGCATTGCCGAACGGAAGCAAGTTGATTCTGACTCCCGAACAGGTCGCACAGATTCGAGCTTCGAACGGTGGGAAGCTAATCTTATAAGACATTATTTTAATTCTATCTTCAAAATCTTTTATAGAATGAATAGAATATATTCGTAATTTCTGGTTCACGTATATATCTTCGAAATTGATGTTCCTACAACAAAGATCTGTATAATAATATCTGGAGCATTCTGGAGCATTTTGTACCAATTTGTACGCGAATATCAAAAATTGCTATTCACTATTTTAAGATAATGAAACCATCCGTATTTGAAGTGTTACTTTGACTATTATTGGATGAGTTTATTCCTGAATCATTTCATTTTGTGCTTATGAAGATCTTAAGGAAAACATAAGGAATTTTATGCATTTATCTATTCAAATGAAAAAGAAGGAAAATCTTAATACATTAGACATGCATATATGAATACACTAAACATATTCTAAATATTGTATCTTTTCGAATATTTCTCTTCCCACATTGTAACGTTAGAATGATACTCGAAACCTGTGATGTCTACAACAATTTTTATATATTTTTGTTACGCCATATTGAAACAATATTTGTATTATACAAATAGATCGGAAATATTAACAAAACATTAATTTGTTTCGGGTTTAAATCAAGCTTAAAACGCTTAAGCAAGACATTACAAGATAGCGCTATTATACTTTGCATAATGAATAATATATGTGTCTAGAATGTTTCGTTTATAGACTATATTTATAAATTGTTAATTTTCACCATGACTCGAATTTAAACCAAACATTGAAATGATGCACTTGAGGACTATGATAAAACGTTATTGTTTACAGGTTGAATTGCAAAGAAGAGTATTTTATATACTGTTTAATTTCGAATGATATCAGGAATACGTATTATTACTGAATGACATGCATTTTTTAGGTCACTATTATAATGTGTAAATAATATTCTACATGAATAAAATAATTATTAAGACATCACTCGCGTGTAACCTGAATTATAAAAAAAGCTATATTATAATTATAATATAATAATTATTATAAAGCTTATTGAAAGCCAGTAAATTCGAATATATAAAATTTACGAAGTTAAAGATTTAGTAAGTACTGTATAAATTACTACAAAAATGTACAACTCATTTGCAGTAAATAAATAATTGGAATAATTACATTATCTAAACTAACATCATTTGAATAAATGCAAATAAGTTGTATGAGATATATTTAATTTTAATTTCTAATTATATCTCAAAATATATTTATTAATAACTAATTTACTCATAATTCTTGATGTGAAATATAATCGCAGGGCAATGTAATGCTCTTCTGTATTATTTATTACTCAATGCATAGATCGTTGATATTGCTTCATGTATAAATCAGAAATTCATTGCACCAGAACAGTATAATTTTTTTATTCTCACCTAGAACGATGAATTTTATGAAGTACATGAAATACTGCTTTTGACAAACATGAAAAAGTTATGTTATCTTTAAGTTAAATATATTGAAAAATTTATTTTATTTGAACAACGTTAAATCGTTAAAAATATAGTTATATATATAATATTAATTATATACCTTAAATCTCATACTACATATTATATTACTATATTTAAAAAAGGGGGTCACAAACTGAAAATTTAATATATGAGATTGTTTTTTATTTTACATATAATAATTTACAAAGTCGAAAATAGTACTCGTTGGTATATATTATTTTCTCGCTTTACAAGCTCTGGCGCATATATTACAAATATATTACAAAAATATGCTAAATAAGCTTTGTACACTTTGCAGTGAATAGGAACGTTAAACATTTCAATTAATAATGAGCATGTGTTCTTTTTAACTATCAATCACAAAGTAACTTGAATTATTTACAATTAATATTATGAAAGATTGTATGAATCTTATCACTACGATAAAATCAATTGAGAAAAAGACACATTTCAAGGAAATTAAAAAATTAAATTACAAGTAAATTAAAAAGATGGCTAAAGCAATTAGAATATAAAAAAATATTAAATTGGTATTAGAATATTCGTCAATAATTGTCCTAGAAGAATGCCATTATGCCATATATGATAAATTTTTCTTATTAATCACTATCTTCAATTTGATTCCTTTTCTTATAGATATCTTTATCAAAAGCTAGGAATTTTGTTAAACGTGAACCATTATATGGTGTTTCACTTCCTGGTGGATGTAGTCGCATCTAAAACAGACATGCATTTATAAAAATAATATATGTATATAAAAAAAAAAGATTCCAGACTTTTAAATTAATAATTATCTTTTATAATTTGGTCAAACATCATGAATGAAATACTACCTACCACAATACACATGTTTGATGAAGTCTTCAGGTTTGTTTCATGATTGATGAAGTTCAAGAATGAATTAATATTTTGGTAAATAATTTCAGTTAATTAACAAGTTATATTTTCACAAGTACAGATAAACGTAATTTTGTCACATAGAAGATATAAAAGACATTCCAAATTTTTGTCACAATTATAATTTACATTTTATCATAGAATATCCATCTGACAATTTAGACGTGCACAAATGAATCAAACGAAACAAGATGATGCAAAGTTAGTGTGCAATCGGTTATCAAAGTATCAGCCGTCGAAGCTACATTTGGAGAATTAATGATCAATTTACCCAACTCCTTTGTTAGTTTTATTAATGTTATTACGGAAAAGATATTACAAATTCCGGTCACCAAGCACGGAAACTACAAAATAGCACCGGTAAGATTGGATCTTACAATAAAAAATAGAAAAAGATGAAGCATTAAATACTTTATATCACTTACAATGAAAATTTAAAAAAAATTATATAAGAAAGTGAATTCACTATAAATATATATCCTAATATTGTCACGTGGTATGATAACATTTTAAATGCTAACATGAATAATTTAACTAGTTAGTCTACGTTTCCTTCTTAAATTGATCGTATCTATAAACTATTTAATTGGACGTTTGAATTTGGGGAAGAAAAATGTTTTGTAATTATAGGACTGGAGGTTGCAAGCTTGAGCATTAGTGGAGGGACCCATTTGCAAAATTGCACGCATTGCTTGATCGTGCAGCACCAATTTCTCATCTATTTGTCGCCGTAGTCATCCACGGTGTTCTCATCTCCCTCTGCTTTGTTTCTGAATCGCTTCTGCAAGAAAACAAAACCGACACCAGTCGCGTTACACGTGATGGACATGATGTTACGTTGATGATGATCGGATGATGCGTGCATCACTAGTAAAACTTAGCTTAGCTTATTTCTTCCGTGTGATTCTCTGAAGTTCAATTGGAAGCATTTTATTTTATTAATTAAATGTAAAATAATTAATGGAGATTCTTTAACATATAAAATACACGTTAGAAATTATAGATTAAACTAAAGAAATAAACTTGAATTTTAAAACAGGTCTAAGTCAGGCCATATTTGAAATTTTTTAGAAAAACTCTGTTAGAACAAAAATTGAAAAGTCTATCTGGAAATTTTCGCACATTAATGTAAGTAACTGTTTCCATTCTCGCGTTTTCGACTTCCAGTTAAACCTCGTTACAGAAAGGTTTAATCGCGTTAACGTAGAACGCGTAAAATGCAGCTGAAGCGCATAAGCTCCTCTTTAACAATTCAATCAAAACATTGCTGTTTCTGTCTTATTCATCTGATTCGTCCCAGCTGGTTGCACTTGAGTACACCTTGTTCTCTGTTCATACGCGTTCCAAGATTTTCCCGAGGTTTGACCGCTTTCGGTGAGAAATTTCGAGGCCCATGACCTCGACGATGACTCACCATAATTCTGTACTTCTCTTTGCACGCGTATTCGGTCTCGTCCACGTCGTTGTAACAGTCGCTCTTGTAATCGGGTGGGATCGGTTTCCCCTCGAATTGGCAAAGCCTTGACAACGGTTTCGCGTTCACGATCATCTTCTGGAAACCAGTCGGTTTCTGTTGCGGGCAGTAGAACACATCTGGAGTATTTTTGTCGAAAACAATGCTCTTCCGCATCATGTCACCAGCCTCCACTGTCAGAAGGATTACCTATTAAGAACAATTTCTTTATTATTCTAATTGTTCTCCAGTTAGAGAATCTTCTTTTTTTAATTTTTAAGTAATTATTTTAATTACTGGAATTATTCATGTAAGCTTTCTTTCCAATCATCTAAGAATAATTGATATGTTAAATAGCGATCAAGAAACTTATATTTTTAATTACTTTCGTAAATGAAAGTGTTACTTATAAACAAAAGTATTTAACAATGTTGTTAAAATTAAAAAAGCATAATATCTTCTATAAACTTACTTATGTAACAATATCTGCTATAATATTTATTAGAAGTTCTAGTCGTTTAAGTAAGTTACTGAAAAAAATGATGCTTTTCCAAATTATAAAAAGACATTTCAAAATTCTAATTCATTTTTTAGGCATTTTTTTTTTTTTTTTTTTTTTTTTACCAAGTATTTTTACTTTGCAAGGTAAAGAAAACATTGCTGCTTTAAAAAATCGTTACAGTTTATGTCAATCTTCATCTCATTTGATATGATTCATACGTCATTAACTGCACTTTCCATTTGTGAAAGGATCGATATTCTTCGACTCCGAGTTCGCGAGTTTTACGCAAGAAAGCAAAGTGCGCAATTTGCGTGCGATTTCTTCTAAAGTTCAAGTAGAGTTATATAGAGTCAACAACAAAAGAAGAAAAAAGACTGATACAAAAATAATTCGAGATTCTGTCTAAGCCGTTGAACTTAGGTATGAAAAAGTAAAGTATAATCTTTCCTCTCACGATGGACGATTTCTCCGATTCATCGGTTCGCCAGCAACGAATTATGTACAATGCATTCATGATTAGTTCCGGAAGTGTGAAAAGCAGGAAGCATAAGAAACCGTGATATATCTGATATACTTACGGCAAGCATAGCCACCACACTACAAGCGTATGCGATTCCTGAAAAAAGAAAAGGATGATTTTTACGAAATGAGAAATTTATGAAAAATAACAAAAATGATAAAAAAGTTAAAAATATATACGGATCTTGATACGATGAAGAAATATATTGTCCCAGAAAAAAGATACTATGACAATGGGTGTGATTTTTTAAGGAAATAAAATAGTTTGCAATGCTTGAAAGAATTATTATTTTAATAAAATAAATTGATAAGGTGCAATTAATATGCGTTACTTATTAAGGATTATGTGAAATAATAATAAAAATAATATGCGAAACTAACAAGTATATGTAATTTAGAAAAGAGGAGATGAGAGAAAGGAGAACTACTATATATGTAACTCCAAACGAAATGAAGAAATGAAAAAGAAATCGGTTTCATACTTAAAAGGCGGGGCACTATTGGGACAGAGCTAAAAGTTTCATTCTGGGCATGGAAACTTACGCAAGTTGGCTTGTGGACATGGTTCATTATTAAATGAACGTAAACGATAAAAACTGGGCCGCGAAGAAAAGGAGTCAATGCCATGCATGTTCATTATACGCTCGACACGATTTTTCTTCTTTCAATTGAATTCACTTACGGTATTGTCGTTCGACTTTACTAAATTATTAACTGAATTATTGTAATCCATGGCTGCAAAAAAATTTCGAAAAGGAATATCTTCTACACTTATATTTTTGAGATTACAACGACAAAGACTAAAAAGAGAGTTGTTTAACGGCAAATAGTACTTCAATACCAATAACTTTTCTTTGGATTTTCATACAATGGAAAATAGAAAAGAGAATAAATAAATTATTAATAACAAAGGAAAGGTAGAATAGAAAGGAAGAAAGAACAACAAATTCGTTACGTAAATATCAAAAAACCAATATGAAGAAAATTCTTTCCAGTTCTCTAAAACTACGCTATTCTAAAACCGATATAGGAAATATTTGTTTATTTTTCAAAAATTTGAAGAAGATGATAAAGAAGAAAAACAGAGATATTTGTTTCACAAAGGCATCTTATCAAGAATACATTTACATTTACATAAAGAGCATAATGATATGAATCAGAGGAAATTGTAATCGTTCTCTTAAACTGATCTTTGCTTTGGATTTATCTTTAATTGTACGTGACGAGTGGGAGGATACAGTCAGACAGACATCATTTTTATCCGTTGGATCTACTATCGATCCTAGGCAACATTCAAGCGCATTTCTGCAAGGACGACGAGGTCGGTATGGTTCCGTGTGGTGCACTCGATCGGGTTGCTCCTGTTTCAAGATACTGATCTCGTTGAACCGATACCCTCCTGACATTTTGTTGACACCACGCGACACTCGTGAATAGAAATAAGAATGATCAATCAAATTACATCCATCACCTTTTAATTCGTCTTATAAATGATGGCATATTTATAAAAATATTAAAATGCCGTTTATGTAAATCTATAAAGCTAATCTTGGACGAATCGATGTTTCTAGTTATGATGCCTGCAAGTAAAATAAAATTGCGTATATAAAAATGAAAAATATAAAGATTACTTAACGCAGAATATTAATTTAATGGAATTCTATTAACTTAATATATTGATATAATAAAACGTATTGATTTCCAAACATAAAAATAGATTAAGCAGGTTGTTTATATATAAAAATCTAAGAATTAGAATTAAAGAAGGCATATGTAACTTATCTCCCAAACAGCTGATTCCTATTTCCTAATCGTGATGCTATTCTTTTCTAGGTCAATGTTTAACGAGGTGTAAAAGCATAAGAATTGCGAAAGTGATCGCTGACTCATCGTTTGTCAGAAATTAAAGACAACTATTATCGATTGCAATTTTTAACGAAAAACGATCCAGAAAGTACAGTCTGGAATCTTCAAAATATGCAACGAGATGCATTTTAATGTAACATTTCTTCCTTGACATTTGTCTATGACATTTAAGATCTAGTTCATTCACCGTAGTAAGCATAGAGTTGCTAATTTGTCCTTCCATAGCATAGGATTGTATCTTTATTTTTAACTGATCTTCCGCTACCTTAAATATCGCTTAAATTCTTAGAAAAAATAATACACTTATTTCATAATTAGTTTTAGAAGATAATTACCATAACTGTAAAAATCTCAATATGGTGATATTTTTAGCGAACGTAAGACTTAACCGACGTGCCAAAGCCTTTTAAGTAGCGGATACCATATCGATACCGATTAATCACGTGAGTAATTCTTTAATTATTCTGAACGCAACAATACAAACATAGATATCTATAGCTTCAAATTTAGTCAGTATTTAAATTCATTGAACTTGTAACTATCCTTTGCACGATTAAAACAGAACCATACAACAGATCCAAAAATTAATATTCAAATCCAGCGTTAACAGATAAATTTTATAATAAATGTAATTATTATAAAATTTATTATTGATGACACGTCAACATGGAAAATACGCAACATTATTGTTATGTCAGCAAAGACGCATAAGCACAGAATCTAATGTACTCGTGTGTCTCATCCTGCATACCTAAACGAAGACGCAAGGCATTACTGCGTGGGTTTCACCTTTGATTTATTGCTTTCGCTGCCGAAACAAGCTTCAATACGTTGCAGCGTTTCAGAATCGAGCGCGGCAAGCAGCTTTAAGTTTGTCCGTTTCGAATAAGTTGGCGCAAACAGGATTGAAACTTACCCATGCTGGTGAACGTGTTCTGCACGGGAAAGAGCACCTGTTGATCCACGCGAGACGGCGTCTCTTCGTTGACTGAGATTGCACCGGATTCGCGCTCCCCGCAGGCACTCGTACTGAAAGTGAGTGCCGTTACGTTATACAGGATGTACCAAAACTATAGGACTAACAGTATCCACGCAACTATGGAACCTAAACCTCTCACAGAAAGAGCATAAAGAATAAGATATTTTGAATAAAATATGACCAAAGAAAAACCTTATCTTGGAAAAAATAATCTCCCTTTTACTAGAGAGGTTTAAAATGCAATGACTAATGCCAAGTACTTATTGTTAAGAACATCCTTGTATAGATATATTTTATAACAAATAAAATGTATAGAAATGTAAAATCGTTACTATGGTACTGTTGTTTGATAGACAATTTCGGAGAATTTGAGGAGGAATGGAGTGGGTGTTAAGTGGGCAGGAGGCCCACGTCATTTCCATATTCAGGTTCGATAATGTCATCAGTTTCTGGTGGGCTTCATTCTGAGGGTCGAACGTCTTCTAATTAGGAATTCGCAAGAAGTACGTTGTCGCGCAGAATTTTATTTCACGATCCTTTTATAATAATATTAATAATAATATTTGTTCTTTGCGCGTATACAAAATATATCGCATATTTTTCTTTCACACATAGCTTGAAAGTACGAGATATCTCGTACGAAAAGTAAAATTATTATTTCAAATATAATCTTATTAAACTTTATTAGATGGGTACTTAAAACAAGTTGTAAACAGCAGTAAAACAAAACTGTAAACAAGTTGAAGAAGTTACATATTAGCAGCCTAAAATATGAATAGAACATATTAGATAAATATTCAAATACGTACATATGTATATATAGTAACATTTGTTATCTTATTTCTTGTTATACCAATTCATCAAAATCAATATCTGAGAAATTCAGAAATAAAAGTGATTCTTTATACAAATTAGTTTCAATATCAGCTATGTTCTATGTTTTAACAGACACTTTGGTATTAATATTATCATTGATCTGCATATTATCTTGTTGTTTCTTCTCACTTCTAAATAAAATATATAGTCATATTTTTATGGTCACAAACAATATTACTTTCAATATATGTATAAAGAATTCTTATATATATCTTATATATATTATTTTTAAAATAAAATATATGTATTATGATGAACATCTATAATATTTATATTAGTAAAAGCAAATTAATATATACCAAATACTGAAATAAAAGCTCCTCTATATTTGTATCCTTTTTGAATATCATACTTTGCATAGAGAACTGTCTGTCTATCTAAGTATTCCTTTTTATTCTGGAACTCTAAATTACTTCTGGTCTTTTTCCATGCTCAAAATCTTTTGATGTCTATTTAAAAAAAATAAGAATATTAAACTGTAACTATTACATATAACATAATACATATAAATGATTTCTTATTTCACAGTACCTCTTTACCTTAATATAAGAAGCAATTGATGTTTTTTACCAAGTAACTCTAAGGTGTAATAATATATATACTTGGCTTTTCTGATGTTTGTATTTGAAAATTTCAAATTTAATATAGCCTTAATATAGCCTTTAATATAACCTTTAATATCAAATATTAATGTTTACTATTAGTCTAGTAAATAAATTTCATAGTGATCCGCAATAATATATTATAAAAATAACTATAGTCTAATAGATGAAACCTTTTCATGGACATCTTTAAGAAAAATTTCACTAATTTTAAGACTAGTTGAAATAGTTCTCTTATCTAAATAATAAAATTATAGAATTAAATTATATATAATAATTTGTATAATGATGTTAAAATAAATATTTACATTGTGATTAACTTAGTGTTTTCTGCAGAAGTGGTATCTACAATTACATCTGCTTAAAATTGTGTAATAATATCCACTTCTAATTAAAATCAAACATCAAAATGATTTGCCTTGTAGAAGCATCAATACTAAAATGAAAACTATATTGTAATCAATATTATAACATGAGTTAAAATAAAGTTTTACTATTTCTGTAAGTACAGTCATAATATACATAAACATACCCATTCTCTTTCATAAATTCCATTGCAACCTCAAGTACTTCAATCCAACTAAAACAATGGTTTTTACTTTTTAAAGACATACACATCTTTACAAAATCATTTGGGACCTAAAGATCTGTAAATTCTATACATGTTTTGTAATCTTATTGCATTTACCTTTTAACCTTAAAAAATGTATAAAAGAATAAAGATTACTATTATTTTTTACATATACTAATGAAGTCTTAGGTAAAAGAACCGGAAAGAAATAACATTAACTTGTATATTAGAACCAAGTAAGAAACAGCAATGACAATATATATGAGCATACTTATTCTGTTTTTATTAAAATTTGATTTATACTCTTTTGCGCGCCCATCAAAGATGTTTACAAACCGATGCGGGAATGCGAACTTGTCAAACAAAAAGCGCTAGATTATCGCCGACATCTTGTAATATTCAATTTTACGAAAAGGGTAGTGAGTTTGAAATAAAGAAAATGCGATAGAATCTTAGAGCGATATGCATGGAACGATTATTAAGAAATGAAATTTTGGACGATCGTTGCTCTCGTACTCGTAACATATATGTTCTATAAAGATCAACAACGAAAAAAGTTTCAAATCTTTTAACCTAAGTTGAACTTGAAAAGTTGCTTGAGGTGCGCAAATGTTAAATTATCAGAAAAGGCGCGCATTGTAGAATTCGTAACAATTGTAAGAATGAACTTATTTTATAAATTTGTTTAAAATTAAGTGCAATTTCATCGCGTGTTCGAAACTTCGATGTTTAGTGATCACAAAATAATAATTATATTTCACGAATTCTTCTATTTATTACGGAAACGCACAATTAACAATTTCCTTCTATGTTCTAATAAAAAAGTTGTTTCATTCATTTAGGTTATTCTTGTTAGGTGAGATACTATTTATTTATTGGTTTTTCTTGTCGGTTTAAGGTTAAACTGTTTATTTGGCTTAACGTTAGTTTTATCTCGTAGATTGTGTTACAAAGCTTTTCTACGATCGAAATAAAATGGAATCGGACATGCATTCTTCGCGGACGCAATTAACAGAAGAAGATGATGCTCTTCTTAATGAAGCCATTTGCATGAGTTCACATGAATTGACCAAAATAGTAGACTCTAATAAGGATGCAAAGGGGGAGAATTTTTTAGAAACTAATTCTAGTGCAGCTACGACAGATATTAATAGTGAACAGAAAAAAGAAGAAGATATTAGTTCAAATGTGGAAATTGATAACATGTCTCAATTCAGAGAAAATCAAAGAAACAATGCAGTCAGTATAAGTTATGAAGATAATGTAGGGAATAAGCAGCATGATGATGGTTTTCGCAAACGAACTAGGGAAAATCAAATAAATGATGAGGATGCAAAAGTTCCTCGTACTAGACATAATAGTGATTCAAGTTCTACTACTAATTCTTCAGATAGTAATAAGAGACGGGTAGAATATGAAACAGATCCTAGAGTATTAGCTCGTAGACAAAAAGAAATAGATTATGGAAAAAATACTATTGGGTATGATAGATACATACAAGCAGTGCCTAAGTAAGAATATTGTTTATTAAGATAAGGTCAGAAATATTTATGTTGAAAACTATTACATTGGTTATACATATTTTAGAGAAAAACGTACAAGAGAACATCCAAGAACACCGCCAAAATATATTAAATATAGTAGAAGAGGATGGGATAGCATGGTAAGGTTGTGGAGGAAACAACTTCATCAGTGGGATCCTCCACAAGATAGCAATAATTCTGATTAAAATAACCTTATGTTACCAACATTTTACTTTATTATGCAAATATATCTTTCTGTGCATCATAGTTCCGTGATTTTTATATCTGTATAAAATTTTATAGAAAGAACAGAATTAGATGAATTGTAATATGATTCTTGGTATGTTCTTACATATGAATATTTACATGTATTTAAAAGGTTCAATTGCAATACAAAAATGAGAAATGAAAAGTATATGTAACTGATAGTCAAAATATACAAGACTTGACATCACTATATGTAAAGATTCAAAAATGTGTAAATAGATATTCAAGAAGCACTTAGGAATAAAACCCTTTTTAAGAAAAAGTATTATCTTCAAAATTTTTTATATGTGTATATTTTACATACATATTCCATACAGAATTAAATATATATTGTCATTATTTACAAATATGCTTTTAAATTATATGAATTGAAGGTCACTTGACACTGCATCGAGTTTCTAATTGTCTTAAAATAGTATCAAGTTTTTCATTTGTTTTTTGTTCCATTTCATCAATTTTTTTCATTAATCTTCCTTCCATATCTTCAAATTTCTTATCAATATATGTTATGATATCTATATTATTTGACGCAGTACTATCTATCGCAGATTGTGCCACTTCTTCTTCATCGTTTTTCTGAACACCTTTATTTTTTGATAAATTCAAAATATTCATGTAACATGACTGAACATCATTTGCAATATTGTTCCCTTCATTGTTAAAACTAAGTTTAGTTAAAAAATTTCTTATTATTTCAGGATTAAATATTTCTGTGGAAAAACTCTTAGGTTCATTAATTGACTCTGTTACATAGAGCTTTATACCATATATCCACATAACTGAATTTTTACTTTTTGTTTTTGTAAACTAAAACAGAAATTTTGAATTAAATATACATTTTTGTAAATTAAATCCACTGTATGTATTCTCTATACCTTAATACTAGCTTCTGTAGCATGTGGAAAAATTGCTGTCTCTGCAAAGTAGACTGAATTGTCTTCAAATTCATCTACAAATTCTGCAAATTTCGTTGTTTCATATTCCCCAAATTGTTTGAAAAATTCTAATACATAAGCTTCAGAAACTACAGCAATCTGGGAAATTCTCTGCCCATTAGTTAATCTTACATCTAGCATACATGGTTCATTGTTGGATTCAATTGGTTGTAAAGATATACATGTACTTAAAGAAACTATATCTTCGAAGTTAGTTCTGTAAAAAAATTCATATTTATAAAAATGTGAATATAAATTAAAATAACAAAGAAATATGCGAGATCTGATAGTAAATTAGGATGTTTATAATACTTTATATTTTTTAGGTTTTATATTATTTTAAATACACAAATTTAGTGTATTTATAAGTAATACATAAGTATACATTGTATGTAGAAGAATAAGTGCATATATATATAGTTATTATATGAAAAAAATTAATATATTTTTAATATGTAAATATCTGAATTACTTCATAAATTCTAGAGACGAAGCTTCTAATGTGAAAGCATCACGAAGCTGTTTATTGTTGCTGATTTTCCAGTTGCACGAGATTTGTAAATAATTCGTATCTAATGACAAGGAAGAATCATCAACTTGCTGATCTGAAAGTTCCATTATATGCAATCCTTTAAACAGAATGAAAATTCTTTAAATAGATTAACATGTATTATCAGTCCAACGATAAGAACTAGTGTTTGTTATTTTTGTAATGTCATTTTAAATTAGATTTCAAATTCGTATTAGTACACTTCATTTTCATGAAGGTTATATTTATGTTTCACTTCATTCGAGCAAAAGATTCTCCTTTTAAAAATCTTGCAATTAATTATTAACGTATAAAAACTTTCAATCAGAAATAATTATTTACTTCATATATTTATTAACTAACACTCAAACTGATCGAGTTTTCATACGTGTTGCAGCTAATATAACGTACAATGAGAACTACTTGCAATGGCGCGAAATGTGTTATTACGTGAATAAATGAATAAGGAACAAAGTCAAAATACCAACGGTTGTAAATATATGCCGCTAGTTTAGTTATATCCTTGAATAGAAAAAATTTTTTAGCCGATATAAATAAAGTAGGTGAAAGCGTAAACAATAAATGTTAGAATGCATCCATGTAAAATTTTGAATAAAGTGGTTACACGATTAGATGTGACAGGTGGTGGGGGCGGGGGCTTTCGATTAAAGCAGTTGTGCAGAGATATTGAACAGAGTAAATCGTCGTTTACGAATCGTCTTTCGTCTTTGCGTGCAGTTAGCTCCTATAATAAAAAAATGTCGAAATATACAATTGTTATGGTACGTCATGGAGAGAGCGAATGGAATAAATTGAATTTATTTTGTGGATGGTATGACGCCGATTTATCCGACAAGGGTAAGTCATTTTTTAAAAGAAAATTCTGAGAATAAACTCCAAGGGCAAAAGGTCAAATATTTCGAATGTGATGTTAACCATGTTTCATTGGTTAAGTTTCTTTATTTTAAAGATGTTTATCTATAGAGAAAAAGATAAATTAATGAAGTGCCATGATTAGGTAGCGGATTTTTATGTAATTATACAAAATCTGGAGATGCAAAAATGCATAGAATGCGTATAGAGAAGCATAGGATATACCTACAATAGAATACTCGTTATAATTTTTAATAATTTTTAATAAGTAAAACTCCAATTTTATTCAACTTTTATCTCTTTAATTATGTCCTTAACAATATAAATTTGCATAAAAATTTGCACCTAAGTCATGATAGTGGTATTATCACTAAATTATAGCTATCCATGATTTCAATTATCTTATGAATATGTCACATGGTCAAAAAAAACAAAATAATCTATAGTTTATGTAATGATATGAAATTCATTATTTTCAAAATTATGTTATTGTTTGACATATATATGTTTGTTATAGGTAAAACTGAAGCACTTTCAGCTGGGAAAGCAATCAAACAGGCAGGCCTTAAGTTTGATATTGCTCATACGTCATTGTTGACAAGAGCTCAAGAAACTTTGAAATCAATTCTTAAAGAAAGTGATCAAGAAAACATTCCTGTTCAAAAGACATGGCGTTTAAATGAACGTCATTATGGAGGACTGACTGGTATGAATAAAGCAGAAACTGCTGCTAAGTATGGTGAAGAACAAGTTCAAATTTGGAGAAGATCTTTCGATGTACCTCCTCCACCCATGGAATCAGACCACAAGTATTATGAAACAATAGTAAAAGACCCAAGATATGCAGATGGACCAAAACCGGAAGAATTCCCTAAATTTGAATCTTTAAAATTGACGATTGAGAGGACATTGCCATATTGGAATGATACTATTATTCCACAATTGAAGGAAGGGAAAAGGATTATCATTGCTGCTCATGGAAATAGTTTACGTGGCATAGTTAAACACTTAGATCGTTAGTTATTATTTTCTCAAAGCATAATCAATTCTGTTTATTTATTATATTAATAATCATGTCTTTCTTTTTTTAGAAATGAGCAATGATCAAATCATGGGATTAAATTTACCAACTGGTATTCCATTTGTCTATGAATTAGATGAAAACTTCAAGCCTGTTGTATCTATGAAATTCTTAGGTGATGAAGAAACTGTAAAAGCTGCAATGGCTGCAGTTGCTGCACAAGGGAAAGCTAAGTAAAATTAAAGAAATTCATTATAAAATTTGTATCATTATATACAAACAGAAGATGTTAATTTTTAGTTTTGTCATTGTTGAAGAATTATTTTATTATTGGAAGATACATTTAAATAAAAATGTTTACAACAGAAGAAAAATAGAAAAATAACATAAGTTTTTACTAATATTACAAGTTTTTATGTGTTGTAATTTATTTAAACAAATATTTATTGAAAATAATTATTATAAAATTACAAATATAAAATTATTAAAATATATTAAATGTAATTATTTCTCCTTGAGATCTTACCTAATATTAACATAAATATATATAAAATACAAATTGAATTTAAAGTAGGTATGATTCAATGAGATAGTAAAAATATAAAAGCGCCATCTGTGACAAGTAGTAAGTAATAAATGCTTAATAGAGTATTTATTTAGTTACGTATTTATATGGAAGTTTACCAGTTTTTCTTGGAATAGACATTGTACTGAATTCTTGATGACGTCTTTCGTATCAAGGGGCAGTATAGTCACCTTCAGATTTATCTTCTACAAATATTACACAGCAGTTACTCTTTTATACAAAAAATAAACAATTACTCTAACCTAAATGGTACAAAAAGGACTAGTACTTATTTCGTAGCATTATTACACTGAGAAAGTTTCATTATTTAGGAATGAATCGTGTCGATTTGAAAGTGGTTTTATTGGGTAATTCAGCTGTAGGAAAAACGAGTCTCGTCGAACGTTTCGTAAATGAAAGGTTTAATGAAGGTCTATCTTACCAAAACGTAAGTACAATCACATACAATGTGGTATATTATACATTACTTTATATAATGTAATAAATTAAATAAATGTTCGAAATTTTCTTTATCTTTTCTTTAATCATTTAACGTAATATGTACAACAAATAAAAAAAATTTAGTCTGTATATCCAATTTCTCTAAAGATATCAGATTATAAAGAACTATTATTCTTGTTTGTCAATTGTACAATTTATATTGGAATGACTTAGGGACTATACTGATTTAGGCTGTCTTGTTCCTCTTAGTCCGCGAAGTGGAAGGAATATTGTAAAATAAAGTTATTAAGATTTACACTGAGAATCATCTAAGAGATGCGTCACAAAACAAATTAACCCAGTTCCAATTTCCTTAGACTATAGGCGCTGCGTTTGCAGCTAAGCAAATGCAAGTCAATGGGAAAAGGCTTATCATGGGGATATGGGATACAGCAGGCAGTGAGAAGTAAGTAATCTTCAAAAATGAAAAATTCAAGAATGTTGATTGTCATAAATTATATATTTTTAGATATGATGCTATGAGTAGGATATATTACCGTGGTGCAAAAGCTGCTGTTATCTGTTATGATATCACAAAATCAAATACATTTCAAAGAGCAAAATTCTGGATAAGGGAGCTTAGGGAAATTGAAGAAGGATGTAAAATATACATTTGTGCAACAAAAAATGATATTTTAGAGCATGGTGCAATTCCATCTCCTAATATAGATGTTGTAAAAACATATACTGCTGGCATTCGAGCTAAATTGTTTATAACATCTAGTAAAACTGGAGAAAATGTTGGTAAGGTTATATATTATACACTCTCATTATTGTTATAATGTGTGATATTTATTAAGTTAATTTTGTAGCTGAATTGTTTAATGAAATTGCACAAGATTTTATGTCTGATCCCAATAATGTACAAAAAATTGAAGAGGTAATTGATATAAGTAACGAACCCAAAGTAACATATTGTTGTTAATGAATATAACAAAGTCAGTATTAAAAATTACCATAATTTCCTTATTTATCATATTTTATATTATTTTGTACAAGTGAATATCACGAATATAAATTAATGTGCAGTATGTCATAACTCAACACATTATTATATGTAAATGTAAGGAAAATTTTCATGTTTGTTGATTATTTTTAAATATACTTTATATTTTACATTTCTTTGTGTTCTTTATTTCTTTCCTGATACGTGCATGCTCACATTCATTTAGATATATTGTGGAATAAAAATGTGCTTTCTCATTTTCAATTATTACAATTTAAATGCAAAATTTGTGATAAAAGACTACAGTATATCTTCCTATTAATAATTAAAATATAAATGCAATTATATTTTCATTTTGTACTTTTCTATGTCATGAGTAAAATTCAATGTAACATAAATACTCACTCTCTTTGAAATCTGAAAAGTAATAAAAGTAGGTAAAGGTAGTAGAAATAGAAAAACAAATATGTTACAACAAAATATGTTATAACAAATGCAATGTGATTATAAAAAAAGTTTAAAAAGGTTTTCTTATTCATTAATATATTATATTGCTGATGAAAGATTAACATGCAATATTTATGATAAAATTACTACCAAATACATACGAAATTAACGAATTCTATCTCAATTCCTTTTCTATTTTGACTCTATGATAGTATCATTTGACAAAATATTAACCATGATTTATATTTATAAATGTATCTTTCACAACATTATGGTGGCAAAACCGCAATACAAATTTCTTTAACTTTTTCGTAAACACCAAAAAATACGAATCCGCTAATAGTAAAACCACACACTCTTGGTACAAAGCCTGCAAAAAGTCTGAAAATATTTATCGATTATTGTGTTTGTAGGATAACAAATAGAATTGAATATTTAAGAGACAAGGTTGTTTTGTACCCTTTAAAACCATGATCGTGGTAAACCTTGCTTAACATCGCGGATATTTTTATTTCATCTTTCCCTACCGTCACATTCGACAACATTATTCTAGTTTTTGCAACGTCTAAAGGTGTCGTTAGGGCCGCAGATATAGCAACTGTAAAAATCAATGTTCGTAATAATAAAATATACAATGTTAATGCATGCCCGTGATTTAATTAACTTTTTTTATTTTTCTACCTGACGCCGATCCGCAGATAGCACCCTCCATAGGCGTGCACTCACGTTTCACGTGTTTTTTCCAATAAAGTTTAAAATATTCCCAGAGTGGCATCTGAATTAAACCGAATGGTAAATCTCTAATTACAGTACTTCCGTAACCACGATATAAAGCTCTCAAAGGTAATTTGTGGGCATCGCTTAAAAATGCTTGTCTCCTTTGTTTCACTACTTCTACTGGGACTCGAATAAGACATGCAACCTATTAGTAATATCTCAGCATTACAAAGCTGTTTGTAATTGTATGTTTAGAGGTAAAAGGATCGTTTATACTTTATATATTGATTATATTAGGGGTGTGCAGGTATTCGAATTTTTGTGAGCCTGACCTGATTCAAACCTAAGATACCGAGTACCCACACACCTTTAAATTGTATATATCGATTATTATTGTTATTATTTACATATAACATTAATAAGATACAAATTACCATTTCTCCGACTGACGCGGCAGTCATATGTATAAACACGTGATATTGTTCAGGTATTTGAGGTTGAAACATTATTTTTAAAGTTTCATAAGTTATAAAAAATAACGAAGCTGCAAAGAATATTTTTATCAATATTACTTTTATTTTTAAAATGCACTAAAGGATAAATTGTTATCTTAAGTTTACCTGATGGTGCGGATCCTATCATTACGGGGCCTAAACCCTTATACAATTGTCTAAAACCACCAGATTTTAAGAAACCATGTTGACTTTGTAATCGCGTTTTAAGCGTATCCAAAGGAAATGATATAAAATCGCACATGGTTCCTGCGAGAGCACCTGACTATCGTCGATTAAATATTATTTTTCTTACAATTGCATGTGTAGATGTTAACTTAAAAATTTGAGTGCTCTTAGCTTATATATAGTAGATATACAATATATATATTAAAAATACGTATATCATAAAAATATAACTTTTAGTTCCAAAAATATCCATGAATTGTTAACCGTAAATTCATAAATAAATGTTACAAAATAATATTATATACGCTAATTTTTAAGAAAATATAATTTCTGTTTTGTTATTTTTAAGTAAATAAATTATAAAAATATTTTTAAAAAGATTGAAAGGATATTAACGTTAATACAAATTTATATAAAATGATTATCAAGTAAAAGTTTTATAATTTTTTATAATAATGTAAAGAATTGCCATGTGTATTAATGATAATAGAGGCATGCATGTTATTTGATCATATACTCATTACACAATAATTTACTTACGATTAACGAAGTAATGAAAACGTTTTTCGCACCTGTGGTGGCTGCTGAATTACTTTCTTGTAACATTTTCTATTAGTATAATTTTTTATTTTCTTTACTGTATTAACATTATCGAATAGAGATAGTAAAATTTAAAAAAATAATTAAATATTTAATATTATTATGTTTCGTTTCGTTTAATTAATAATTAAAAAGTCATCGTGTATGTAATAGTTTAACCATCGTAGAATATTTGTTAAATGAACGAAAGCGATCAGAGATACCTATTTTAGAAATTTAACATTTTGTATCCGTGAATTAGCGGTATGAAATGAAAAGACCACATGGACATTATTGCGTAATGACATCACTTCACAAGTTAATCATTGTTTACTTTCGCTACAATCTCTGATTCTACTGTGATAGTCTGCTAGGTGAAACCTAACCTTATCTTATGTATGTCAAAATTCTGTGTCACCAAGGTTAGGAAAAAGCTTTTGTTTTGAAAACAGTTTTTCACTAGGAAGAATAGATGAAGATGCATGACACAAAATTACTAGACACAATGCATATATATAGAAAATTAACGCAATTACGTCATGAAATCCGTTTCATGCAGTATGAAGAAATTCTTGGCTTTTGTATTTGCTATGTTCCGATTAGTTAGGAGCGCGAATGAAATTACTGAAAAATGATCGACTTGATGTTTTAGATACCGTTAAAGTGTTCACATAACCTTGAATTTCATTGATCACCCCTTTGGGCGGGAATCTCGAAACATTTATATTTTCATTTGATCGTCCATAAAAATGTCACAAAATATTTTGAAAAGCAGCGTGGAGACAGCTTCGTTCAATATTGTATTTCAGGTATATACAATAACACAACACTTTTAAAACTTAAGTATTTCATAGCAAAAACATCATTCTCTATCTATGAGAAAAACTATATCACATATATAAATACAAATTCTGCTGCTATTATTCGTGATTACAATATCTTTATCTGCTTATATTTAAAAAAGTTATATTGTTTTTATTAGTATCTGATAGCTTGTAACATGTCAATAAGCTAAGACACATATGAGAAGAATAATTATAATCAACTTCTTTTTAGATATTATGCAGAGGAGTCACTTTTATTTTAAATGCCTTCGTTGTTCGGTATGTGGGTCAAGCTGTTCTAGGAGTCATAAATGTGAGACTACTATTATTGGAATCAATGATTTTGTTTCTGTCTCGAGAACCATTTATGAAAGCATGTTTAACCAACACAGCAGAACATAATTGGGCTCAAGTTGTAAATTTATTATGGATGACGTTCGTTTCTAAAAGTGATTAGTTATAATATAAATAACCTACATAAATACTTAGGTGGTAAATATTTTTTCAGGGTTCCTATATGTTTCTTAATGTCCCTATTGTTTGGATATATTTGGCTTTCTGTTTTAACAACATCTGAGGCATTACCATCATATTATACATTTGCAGTTTGGGCAGTTGCTTTGTCTTGTATTATTGAATTATCATCTTTAATCGTTCAACTGGTTGCTAGTGCATTTTTATTTGTTAGGTTGAAAGTAAGATTTTGAATTAAAGATAGTATGGGAAATTGTACTTATAATTAGTTATTGAATTTTTTTAGATTATACTTGATTCTATCATGATTGCTATTCGTACTATAACATTTGTTCCATTGATACTCCAAAATCCAGAGAATGCATTGTTAGCATTTGGTGTAGCTCAACTAGTTGCAGCAATATTTTATACTGCTAGTCACTATTTATACTTTCATTATTATATTAAAAAGCTTAACAAGTGTAAGCTAAAGAGACGCATGTCATTAAAAGACAGTACTGACGAGTATGTTGTGAGAGAATTTCCTTTCAAAACAGTGAAGGACTTTTTGCCTGGGCAATTGACAAACAAAGTATGTATTAAGATGGATCTTTTGTGTATTATGTATACAGACTGTCATTTTTAGGAATCA
Organism: Bombus terrestris; assembly: GCF_910591885.1. Lineage (NCBI taxonomy): Eukaryota > Metazoa > Arthropoda > Insecta > Hymenoptera > Apidae > Bombus > Bombus terrestris. The sequence continues at coordinate 5,944,896 of NC_063283.1, read as the reverse complement.
TATCTAGATAAAAAGTTGACTATTCTTACATGGAGTTTCTTTAGACAAGGAATTCTAAAGCAAATTTTAACAGAAGGAGAAAGGCTAATTATGACAGTAATGCCAGTATTAACATTTACTGAACAGGTATTTAATCAATTATAATAAGTATTTATATATATATTTATATATATATAATTCTTTTCTATTTGATTTTATTTTCATATGTTTAAAGGGAACATACGAAATTATAAATAATTTAGGTTCTTTAGCAGCAAGGTTTATTTTCCGTCCAATAGAAGAAAGTGGATATTTCTATTTTACTCAAATGGTAAAACGAGACAAACCAGTTAATGACCAAAATCCTGTAGGTATTATATGAAACATATTTCATGTATTCATATACTACAAGTTATTAAAAATAAGTTTCCTTTAAAGGTAAAAATACAAGAAAGCGTAAATGTGCTTACACATTTATGTTCAGCTGTTATGTCGATTGGGTTAGTTGTTTTAGTGTTTGGACAGTCATATTCAAGCACACTTTTATGGTTATATGGTGGTACTAAATTAATTTCGCATCTGCCAGTACTCTTAATGCGAGCACATTGTCTAGCTATCCTCCTTTTGGGAATAAATGGAGTAACAGAATGTTACAGCAATGCAACGGCCGATAGTGCGACTATAAATAAGAGCAATTTGATTATGATTTACGAATCGATCGCATTTCTGTGTGCATCCTATTTATTTGCCATTTGGTTTGGACCAGTTGGTTTCATTCTTGGAAACTGTGTAAACATGAGTTTAAGAATTGTGCATTCTACTATATTTATCAATAAGAGATACAAAGATACAATGTACCATCCATTACGTGGATTAGTGCCAAAGCCTATGTTTTCTGCTTCTCTTCTAATAGCAGCATTGATCACTAATGTCTCTCATGTAATGGAGTAATACTTTTCATTATTCCATATATTAATAGAAAATGTAGTATTACAACTCGAAATTTTTATGTTTCAGGCTTACTTTTTTCCAGATGAAAAATTATTGCACTTAACTATTGGAGTGATAATGTTTATGATAGTACTTGTCTCTTGGATATATGAACACCATGATTTAATTAGACTTGGTACAAACAAATGGTATGAAAGAAGTAACAGACATAAGAAAAGTGACTGACCTTAGATATGTTTTAATGGTGATTTATTGATATTTACCTACAAACTATCTACAAAGGTGCTATAACGAACTCTTATAAGTCTTGTAAAATTTAATAATCATGTATTTTCTATACTGTTACAATCAGAATCAAGTACAAGTTCTACTATCTCATGAGGATGTGTTAAAAAATCACTTATATATTTAAAGTTTATATATAATTAACAAAATAACAAACATAATAGAGCTTAGTTTACATACAAACAATATTATTAATTTATATAACAAAACTATTTTACATAGAAATATCCTTATAAATGGCACCTACTACTGCACCTTGGCGTTGTATAAGGCATTTCCTACAAAATAATTTATAATGTTTTTAATATTAATTTAGTGCAAGTTTAAAGATTAGTTAAAGACATGTTGAGTTTCAAAGTTGTTTAATAAATTTGTTGATTAATAATTTTGTATCTTAATTTTAACAGTACAAAACAAAACAAAATCAATAAAAAAAACATTACTTGCTATCATTTTGAAGAGAAATAACTGGAGCTGGTGATTTAGGTTCTAGCTTCGCAACTTGATCTGCAATAGCTGCAATTATTCCTGCACTATCAGTAGATGCATTTCCTTTGGCTGAAAATATTTGTTTTATTCTTATTCTTCCAGATAATGTTTAATACACAATGTAAATAAAATTAGCTAGAAATACCTCCTAAACATAAGCCGGCATGATCAGCCAAGATGCAGCCAATAATACCTTCAGTATTATTACTATTAAAAAATATTAAATTTAATCGATAATTTGTTAATTTTTACATTTTAAATGCATTTTATAATCAATTTTTTAAATGTATTGTTATATCAATAGACATCAAAATTAACAGAATTTGTCATATTGTATCGCAATTTAAGTTATTAAGTGTAAGGGTTATATTTAGTTGTACAGTAATAAGAATATGAAATAATGATATATGAATATTAAGTGTTAATGAGAATATTACATTTTGAAAAATATTTGTATCAGTAGCACTAAAACAAACATCAATTTAGATAACTACTTTGTCATATATGAAATATATGATGAAGATATATGAGAAAATTCTTGTATAAAACTTACACGTCATCTAATGTTTTTTCTAAATTCTTTTCCATTTCAAGGAATTAAATTACAAAACGCGCTCGTTAAAAAATAATTTGCATTAATTAGTTGTTCGTTAAAAAGAATTCGTCGTTTTGACGTTTATCATAATTGCACAGTTTTGTATACATTCGCAAGTCGGAATACTCAGAATCTGCAACAAGTTTAATCGAACGATTCGATATATCGCAATCGTCACATATTCTGTATCGATTACCATTTCTAAATGGTGTTACAAAAAACAGTATTCTTGTAAAATACATTTATTACATTCATTCTGAAAAAAATTGTACTACATAAAAATTTACAAAATATACTTTTACAAGTAAACAACAATGTGTAAGAATTTTATTATTATAATAAGTTGTTTTGTTACAACTGCATAAAAATTGTTAATCATCGAATGTAAATCACATGTTTCATAAGCAAGTAGATAATTTCTCACATTATTATAAAATAATATTTTTATATGATTTTTAATTTCGATAAAGGAAAATAATGTATGAATTATATTGAATAATATATTGTAATCTATTATAATTTAATATAATTATTATCTTTATTATAGAATATTAAAATGTAGGCAAACAAATTTCTCTAAAAAAAAGAATGTTTTTGTAACGTATGTGTTCGTCACCCTGTATAAATAATATCACATCGTAAGCGAATTGGACGACGTGACTGGTACAGTGACAATCATGGCTGGTAAGTGTCAAGATCTGCTTTGTCTATTTTCATTTATTTTTAAAATAAATTTACAATAATTAAAAAAAATGAAAACGCGTTTACACTGTAATTTATTGTTTTAATTTCACATTTTTATATTCTATTGAAAGAAAATGTTTCGTAATTTATTACAATATAAAATTTGCATAATATTATGCATGCATTGCCCTAATTTAAGAAATCACCGGAAAAAACAATCTTTTCAAATTTCATTTTTCTATGTTATTTTTTCATGACAATACATGAGAATCTTAAATTAGTCATATATAAACTCAAGACATATATAAAGTCAAATAAATTTATTTTAAATAAAAAATACAATGTGACATTGCTTATAATTTTATGACACCTGTTACATTTGACAACTACATTGCATGAATATTTTTTACTCATTCTCTTGTTTAAAATGCCACAACAGTTGAAAAAAGAAAATTAAACGAAGATTTCTGGACAGCTATCATTCGATTTTTGATGAAGTATAATTTCTATAATTAGTAATTAAGTAATATGTAATTAAATTTTAACTAAAGCAATTATATGAATGAAGAATTGAAAATTTGAAAAGAAGTTTGATATTATAAATATTTATTTTATAGAGAGTATATGATTGTTTTATAATTTTGTATATATTCTAATTTCAAAATCAATATTTTCTATTTCAGGAAATAAATAATATCTTTATTTAATGCAATTTTAATATGGCAAATTATTTTCAGACGAAAATCCATACAATTATTTAATGAAGTCCATTAAAATTGGACTTAAGGAATATAAGTATTTTGATATTACTAATATTGGAAAAAAATATGGTATGTATTAATGAATTGTTAAACATATTTCATACAAAAGATTTACAATTTTTTAACATGGATATTTTTACAGACAGATTACCTTTCTCGATTAGAGTACTCTTGGAAAGTGCAATCAGAAATTGTGATAATTTCCAGGTAAAAAAATCTGATGTTGAAAAGATTTCAGACTGGGAACATAATCAGGCTCTTGAAGAAGGAGCAGAAGTGGCTTTTAAACCAGCTAGAGTAATATTACAGGTAAATAGTTTTATAAAAGACAACTTTTATGTGTTTATGATTTTGTTAGTGACCTAAGTTCCATTTTAAATAGGACTTTACTGGAGTGCCAGCAGTTGTGGATTTTGCAGCTATGAGAGATGCTGTGAAAAGACTAAGATCTGATCCAAAGAAAATAAATCCTATTTGTCCATCTGATCTTGTTATTGATCATTCAATACAAGTTGACTTTATTAGAAGGTAAATGAATCATTTTGCTACATATTTAATTTGACAAAAAAGTGAAGTGTAAAGTGCGTACTTATCAAATCAAAAAGATAATTTCGTATTTTTGTGTAACATGATTACATAACAAGGCCAACTCTAAATTTATTTTTGTTTCTTTTTTTCTTTTAGAATCAGTATGAACGATATTACACGAATATTTAAAATAGCGATAATAGCTTTATATTGGGTAATAAAGATAACATAGTTCTGATAACAATGATCTTTTCCAGCAAAGATGCCTTGAAAAAAAATGAAGATCTCGAATTTGAAAGAAACAAGGAACGATTTATGTTTTTAAAATGGGGTGCCAAAGCGTTTCAAAATATGTTAATCGTACCTCCAGGAAGTGGAATAGTACATCAAGTAAATTTGGAATACCTAGCCAGAGTTGTATTTGATACGGACAATATGTTATACCCTGATAGCGTAGTTGGGACAGATTCCCATACAACTATGATCAATGGTCTCGGTGTACTTGGATGGGGTGTTGGAGGAATTGAGGCTGAGGCCGTTATGTTAGGTCAGGCGATATCAATGATAGTACCAAAAGTAGTGGGATATAGATTAGAGGGAGTCTTGAATCAATATGCGACTTCAACAGATCTTGTTCTTACAATTACTAAGGTAGCAGAAAATTTCCTAGTTTTAAAAAGATATTTGTGAACCTAATGATACAAAAGATTTATAATTTATTTATATAATAATTTATTTATTCATATAATTGCAGCACCTTCGTCAGATTGGAGTTGTTGGAAAATTTGTAGAATTCTTTGGTCCAGGCGTTTCTCAATTGAGTATTGCAGATCGCGCAACAATCTCGAACATGTGCCCAGAATATGGTGCAACGGTTGGATTCTTCCCTATTGACCAGCAGAGTTTAGCATACTTAAAGCAAACAGGTATACAAACTATAAAAAGAATATTAAACTTGGCAAGAACACCTCTACGATCCAATTCATGTATAAAATTCTTTTATAGGACGAACTGACGAACATATTAATATGATAGAGAAATATCTTACTAGTGTACGCATGTTAAGGAACTATGACGACCCAAACCAAGATCCGGTCTTCTCAGAGACAGTCACTTTGGATTTAGCAAGTGTTGTATCTAGCGTTAGTGGCCCTAAGAGGCCCCACGATCGAGTGTCGGTCGTAGATATGAAGGCAGATTTCAGGAAGTGCCTTACTAATAAGGTAGGATTTTTAAGTCATCATAACATTCTTACCATAGAATACTATTGTGCCAACTTATTAACATCCGGTGTGCAGGGCATTTGATTGTGTAGTAACATGCAATAGCGATGATTGGTCAGTACTCGTATGGGACAAACAAAACCCAGTGACGATCAATTATTACCGTCAAACAGGATCACGTTTATCCCATGCTGTACTTGGAAGTATGTGCATCTTTCTGCGTCTTTCCAAGCGCGTCGTTCTGCGTGCTATTTCGAAGCGTGATGTGTGCTTGCTAAAGTTTCCCAGTGGAGAAAGGCGAAAGAATCCTAGGTAACTACTGCTGTGATATGAATCTCTTAGGGCGACACATCACAGCAAGAGTCCCTTCGGATCCTTTCATCTAAAAGACGATTATCTGTGGCGTGTATATGAGTTCACAAAGCGCGATTTTGAAATATTTGGAGAGAAATCCTGTTACCTTGTACCTTGGTATATAATCATTATGCTTCACCATGTTACATGAAGATATGTCTCGTTTATCTCACCTTGCTGGTCTAGCTTTATGGTCTTTCGATTCACCATATAAATAGATCACCAAGGAAAAATAAACGAGACGATTTGGTAGAAATGTTGAAGCTGTGGATGACACACACTTGTGGATGATGAATCTCGCTATTGAGGACGAGTATTTCGATCTAGTCACGATTTCTTTGCAACGTAGTACTAGATGAATACTTCGTCCCTAATAACGAGAGTATACGTTTCGTAAATACTTCTTAATAACGATTGGAGAACGGAGGCAGACACTGGATGAATTCAACCCGGTGAGGCTTCTTTACCAACCACACCGGATGAGATTTCATCCGATAGCAGCCTCCATATTGTTCTTCAAACATGTACGATGTTTCTTCGGCCTAACTTCTTTAACTGGTACGAATGTTATACTGTGAGATGAATACAAGCAAAATGACTATACCGATCGTCATTCGATCATACCGATTGAATCTTAAGATTAATAACAGATCACTAATAGTTCAAGAACAATTTATCACAAAGACGAAGCGATAACGATTTTAACTTCCACAATATGTAGTATGTTTTACGAAGATTAATTTTTGTTCGAAGTTGAAGTTGAAGCCACTAGATAGCTAAAGCACTGTCGACTTCGATTACGATGATTGACCGTCCGCACTTATTAACTGCACACTAATGACCTTTTACGCTCGTCTGTCTCATTTATATGTTCCCTGAAGGTACCCCCCACCCTTCTTCCTTAAGCAATGCTGGCCATCCACACAAACCTGGTGAACATTCCATGAACTTTCTATACCTCCCTCAGGTAGACAAAGATTTTTCGATGAGGTCACTGTACATACAATGTTTCCCTGTAAACAACTAAAATGAAATCATGTACTGTTTTCAGGAATAACATAGAAATATTGGCAAAAATAAATCTTATAGGTTTATGGTTATTATTTAGTATAAAATAAATATAATTATAATTACTGAGTTGATTAACTTAATCGTTTGTTGAACAATAAGAAAAAAATATTTGGTAAATTATTTATAAGTAGATTGTGGATTTTTATGCATTTATACGAAAGTTGAAAGTGAAAAACTACATGCAATGTAGATAATATAAAAATCCAAAGTACTGTGCTTGCTATAATACTTGGTAGGTAAAATAATTTTCTACTGAAATTTTATTTTTTTAATTATATTTTTAGAAATACGAATTTGCACAAAAGTCCGCAGTCAATTCACAAGATAAATAGTTCTTAATAAATGTTTTCAACGGGTGATTTTAAGAGAGACAGTTATAAGACAGAATTATCTTTTTTCAAATCGCGCAATATTTACATGAACAACCTTCATTTATTGCTAGTTTGAGGATGAGTTACGTTTATGTACATGGATCAGTCATTGTATACTTTAGATTCTATATGTTAATAGTTGTCCATCACGATATAAATATTAGTCAAAAGCAGTAACGATAATCGTGCGAACGTGATGAAGCAACAACAAGCTCGCATGATTTTAAAAACAAGGGACCGATCGATTTCTATTGAAAGATGTTCAACATCGGAATCGCATTACTATGCTATCACAGTAAGGACATTTGCTGAAAACTCATCCACGTGAATCATAGAGAGCTGACTGTTCATCCGTGTCATGAAATTCAACGCCCTTTTGTCGTCGGATTTTTGACTTGGCCATGATGGATGCGGCCCAAGAACTATACCGTTTCTTTCTGAAAGAATCCTAAGAAATTACGAGTATCAATATCAATCGAAGACTTAATCCACGAGTATCAGTATCAAACGATTTTCAAATAAAAAGAAAAGGAAAAATTAAAGAACTAAAATTGAGAAGAGAATAGGATAATTAGAATTTCTCAAAATATGTACTTAGAGATTTTCAAGTTACAAATGAAATTGATAAAGTTATTTAAAAGCAAAAGTTGATTTATATTTGAAAATATTATGTCTTTTATAGAACCTTGATTGGGTAACATAATATAATTTTTTAGAAATTTAATTTTATATATATTATTCTTAAAAAGAAAGAAGTCAGATATCAAATTAGAATATCTTTGTCATTGAGAGGCTGTAAAGAATTTACATATGCACGGCTGATGATAATGTTATAACAATTGCAGCCGTAACCGATCTCCGTATGTAAAAAATATTTTATACGTACCGATGATCGATCGATCTTGAATTTCGCGGAGAGCACGGGCGACTGTTTTCGATGAGGCTACGAACGACGTGCAACCTCGCTGAAATTGCTGATACAACATCCATTCATTTTGCAAAGCTCACGCATTTTGTTGCATACCACCGTCTTATGTACAGATATTCGCCGTGCCTTATATTGCAAACGATTGGTCTTGTTCTCTCTACTGAAATTATTTCTGGAAAATCCTTTTCTATCATATGCATAGCAATTAAAGAGTTTGTAGCAATAGGAAGACAGTTTTAGTATTTAAATTGTATTTATTGGAAGAGAAGAAGAAGTACAGGTATAGTAGGTATAGGAGCATTTTATATTTAAAAATCCTGTATTTTCAAAAATGCGAAAGTTCATTATTACAAATTTATAGCATGTTTGAAACAGTAAAACTATTCTGAGTTAATGTTAGCATGTTTGAAAGAGTGATTTGATTTTGATTAATTTTTTATTGGTGTGCTCAAGTTACTTAGTACTGAAGTTGTTTCTTTACTGCAGTCCCTTTAGATTAAAAATAAAATTTCTAATATTTGATGAATTTTATACAAACTTTGCTTACATTTTTTTCTACAATAACATATATCACATTATAGAAAATTCATATTATTTTGAAACTCATATTATAGAAAATATTTTCTAGTAGAGATTAGATTTTAGATTTTGGGTCCCAGGTTTCGTGAAACTATAGGTAATTGCTTTGCAAAAGAACGGAGAAAGTAACCGCTTCGCCCGTTTAGAATTTGTGGAAGTAATCCCTAAATGCGAGGGAAAGCTCGGACGATAACGTTGCCGATAATTGTCTAGAATAATGCGTATTTCACGCTAAAGGGTCTCCAACCATTTAGACATCGACAATGGGTTTACTATTCCAAAGTTCCAAAAATAATCACAATGACCTTGACAACCTCTACAAACGAAAGTATCATTAAGGATATTCGAACAGCTGTTTCCGAAGGAAAATGCCATCCTCGGTTTACTGTTCTGTGAATTTATGGAATTTTACTACATTGGTGAAACTACCATCAATATAACAATATATAAAGTATCTTAAAAAAATTGAACAAAAATTTATGTATATGTATACGTATATAGATATTGTCTAAAGTTTTGTTAATTATAATTTAATTTAGGATTCATATTATAATTGTTATTAGAGTGATGTTCGTACAAAATGTATGAACATTTTATAATGATACTTTATATAAGTAGATTATTTAATTTTTATCTTTATATATTATTATATATTATATATCTGTTCACATGAACATGTGATTATATAAATTTATTTACTTGCTTCGATGCCCAACCTCTTGAATTTATACTAAAATTCTTGCTCACTATTCATGGAACATCCTATTTATTTCTAAACGTGTAAGATAAATAATTACATACGAATGAAATAGAAATAAAGCTTTATATATTGGACATCGAATGTCGAAACAGTTGGAGACCTGCCGTTTTGCGATATAAGACTGCGCCTTCAGCAAATCATCGGACAATGAATTCTACGTGCAATCATGCTCGTAGGTCATCAAACTTTCGTGTATTGATGTACGAAAGGATTTAGATTCCCACTCCTTGAAGCAATCTATGATGCGAAAAAATGATTTTTCATTTTTATATTTTCATATAAACTTTTCTAAACCTATCTACAAAAACTAATTGTTTATGTATGCTATACTTCTATATATTTTTTTTTTATTTTATATCTCAATCTTGCTTTATTGAATAGTAGGAAAGCATATTATTAATACATTTTTTTTTCAGGTAGGATTCAAAGGATATGGTTTAAGCCCTGAGAAAGTAGATACCGTAGGTATGTTTGAGTATGGAGGGAAAGACTACAAACTAAGGCACGGTTCGGTGGTCATTGCTGCCATTACTAGTTGTACTAATACTAGCAACCCCAGTGTCATGCTTGGAGCAGGTAATTTCTTTTATAAAATATTTTCATCTCGATCGTTTTTTATTACCCATTGAAATATAAAAAATAATTCACGGTCTTAGACAGCGGTTTCCAACTTGGGAAGCGCGAACTATTGCCAGGGGGGCGCCAAAATTTTGTAATAAAATATTATTTTTTATATAATAATATGACGTATATGTTATAGCAAAACATTATTATTCTGTTAATTGTAGATTTCAGTTTTTTTTTTTTTTTTTGTAATGGACTTTTTATTATTTAATGTTTATATTATCATATCTATTAAAAAAATAAAAAATAGGCGGGCACGAAAAAGGTTTTGTCGGGGAGGCGTAGTAGCATAAAAGTTGTTCTAAGATATATTATCAAAATGATTAAAATTTCATATTTAAAAATTGAATATTTTTAGTAGAATAGAATCTTATAACCCTAGGTCTCCTTGCAAAAAATGCCGTTGAAGCTGGTTTATGCGTTGCGCCTTATATTAAAACATCATTGTCTCCGGGATCTGGAGTCGTTACTTATTATTTGGAGGAAAGTGGGGTGATTCCATATTTAACAAAATTAGGATTTGATGTTGTCGGTTACGGATGCATGACCTGTATCGGCAATAGCGGTCCTCTTCCAGATGTTATTGTTGAAAGTATTGAAAAGGTAATAATATATTAGATGTCCTCAACTTCTGTATCACGTAAATAATTTCTATCTCTTCCAATTGTTTGTTTTACTTAAATAGAACGGACTTGTATGTTGTGGTATATTGTCCGGTAATCGAAATTTCGAAGGCAGAATTCATCCACACACACGAGCAAATTACCTAGCATCACCGCTTTTGGTAATTGCTTATGCCATTGCTGGAACGGTAGATATAGACTTCGAAAAAGAACCACTTGGTAAATGAATGATTTAATTAATTTTATGGTCTTTGAAAAATTTTATAATAATGCTCATAATATTCAGGTCGTCGAGCGGATGGCACTCCCATATACCTGCAAGATATTTGGCCTACTAGATCAGAAATTCAAGTTGTCGAGCAAAAATTCGTAATTCCTGCAATGTTTACAGAAGTTTATAGTAAAATTAAACAGGGTAGCTCTAGCTGGGCAAACTTGCTAGCTCCAGATTCTACATTATATCCATGGGATGCAAGTTCTACCTACATAAAGAGTCCACCATACTTCGAAAATTTGCAAAAGGTGAATATTATATTATAAAGATCATCCCGCAGTTTAGTGTACGAACTTTGCCTGTATGTTTTATAAATAAAAACAAGACTACAAAAAGTCATGTAGCAAAAAGTCCATAAATGCATGTTTCAGCTTATAGCTACATTGGAAGATTATAATAAAAATATGAAACGTAAAGCTTTATATACTTATAAATGTGTATATTTCGATGTATCATCCGCTTTTATCAGTATAAAGTTGAATGATTCATGATGTTTTCTAACGACACTTCTAGAACTTAGAGACACACAATTCGTAAACGAAATGCACATCTTTATACTCGCGATCCATATAAATACTTGCTACATTTTGAAAATCGTGACCTCCGTCTTCGCAAGAACGAAGCTGAAACGAAACAGTATGTTTACTGTTGAATATTTAAATCGTGCGCAAAAACAGTAAACATATCTTGTATCAACAAAAATGTTATCCTATTATTAAAGTAAAGTAAAGTAAAGTAGTATCTTAATATTAAAATAAAAGAAAGAGGATCAATGTTTTTCATATATTTGTCACATTTTAATCTTATTTTATTTATAGAACACATTGGCGAAATTTGTGCACTACATTATGTACCTATATACAACTTCATAAATCTATTAATTTTTAGAGACATGTTATTTTATATTTGATAAGTAAGTTAGAATTAATTGAGATTTTTATTATAATTAGGAATTAACAAAAATCAAACCAATTACCAAAGCACGCGTTCTTCTGAATCTTGGCGATTCTGTTACAACAGATCATATCAGTCCAGCTGGCAGTATTGCACGCAATTCCCCGGCAGCACGATATCTCGCAGGTCGTGGGTACGTTTAAAGTACAAGTAAAGAAGGATAAGAGTAAAGAAGATAAATATATCTTTTATTTGATCCATTTGTGACTTTTCCGTTTTTAGTTTGACACCAAAAGAATTCAATTCTTACGGTTCACGTAGAGGTAACGACGAAGTAATGGCACGAGGTACGTTCGCTAACATTCGTTTGGTAAACAAATTTTTAACAAAAGCTGGACCACGTACAATTTACATTCCTACTAAGGAAGAGGTTTGTAGACATATTAAAATCAAATAAACTAGTCTCTATAATATCTTTGAACATAACTGTATGTTTCTAGATGGATATTTTCGACGCAGCTGAAAAATACGCAAAAGATCAAACACCCTTAATACTTCTTGTCGGCAAAGAATACGGATCTGGATCATCACGAGATTGGGCTGCGAAAGGACCATATCTTCTTGGAATTCGAGCGGTTATAGCTGAGTCATATGAAAGAATACATAGGTAACTGTTTATTACAAAATAAATCGGGGAAAGTTTTACATTGTAGGAACCTTCAAAATGTAAAATGTAGGAGAGTACCTTATATACATTTTATTGCTATTACTATTTTTCAGGTCAAATTTGGTAGGTATGGGTATTATTCCACTACAGTACCTACCTGGGCAAAACGCAGAGACCTTAGGATTGACCGGTTATGAAATGTATGATATAGCAATCCCTGAGAATTCTGAACCTGGTCAACCAATTACCATTACTACGGATGATGGTAAAAGGTTCGAAGTAATCCTACGATTCGATACCGAAGTAGATTTAACATATTATAAACACGGTGGTATTCTAAACTATATGATTAGAAAAATGCTTTGATAGGATTATTTCAAGGACAGGTGAGGTATAGATTATCATAAGAAGTTACTTAACACAATACTTAATTTTGAGTTTGGATTTGCAGCATCTAATGTCTGAATGTATCCATATCCTTATTTATAACAAGAGAAGTTAATTGTAACAAAAATAGCTTCTGTATTATGAAATATAAAAGGGCGAAGGAACAAACGCATTAAATCAGTTTGAATAAATATATTTAGTTTTACGTATTACAAGTTCTTTTTTCCTAGCGTTATTAAATTGCGGATAGTTTCTTATATACTTTAGGTTGAGAACTAAAAAATGTTTCTGACGAATGTACTAATGAATTGTATAATTATGCGTGCATTAAATCAAATTCTTTACATTTTATAACAATTATTTAAAAGAAAGAGTTTTGCAGAAATTAATACTTGTTGATATAATAAAGTGTTAATAATTATTGCAAATGTGATGTGCTTTTTAATTTACAATTAAATTTGTCAATAATTTAAATAGTAAAATACCTTAATCTATATCAGTCATATAGTGTTTCTTATTTTATATACACTGCCATGCATAATTATTTCGACCTTTTGTACAATCAAATCAAAATATTGATATTTCTATTACATTTTTGACATTATGATAGAATAATATTCCTCTACTGTTGATTTTTTGTTTCTTGCCATAACTGAGATCAAATATTGTTTCAATATTAAACAAATACAATTTTAACCCACCTAAAATATTTGCTACTTTATTTATAGTATTTAATGTTAACTATTATTTTAATAAATTTATTTATTGTTTTTAACTATACATGATTGTTTGAGATTGTCAGAGGCGAAAATTAAATTAAAGAGCTTTCTTTGAAGAGTATTTTTTTTGCAATAATATTTTTGCAAATATGAGTATATATTTGCAACAATTTGGAAGGGTCCAAATATTCCTGCATGTTAGTGTACTTAATATTACGCATTCATTGTGCACGACCCAGTTTCAGCCATTTCTAACAGGTTCTACGTATTCATATTTCAGAATTTCTTTGTAATTGGATTTTTTGTATGAATATCCTGAGAAGTTTAATTCGACTAAATGTTGATCCGTTGCCCCATATAAATGTGTATTATCAAAGCTGAGAGAATAAGTAGGACTGGACATTCTACGAAGATTCATGAAGTAGATCTGTAAAAAGTAAAAATATGTTATAAATATAATTTAACGTTATTGTATATGATATATAAATTGTATATTATATCGAATATCGTATAAGAAATACGACAGTACTGACCTGTACATAATTTTTTTGTCTTTGATCCCAGAGAACAGCCTTACAATTAAATTTAGTTCCAGTAATCATAGTGTACTGATAGTCTGATGATATACAGTATAAAGTTGCATCTGTTGGTTCTCGCCACGAATACACACATGTTCCAGTCCTAGAATATTTATTTTTTAGTAAAAATAATGATGCTATTATTTTAAGATAAGAAATATTTATATTTACCTCAAGTCCCATTTCCGAATATAAGTATCATATCCACAGGTAAGCAAAGTTTGTGGGCTATCCCAAACCATACCTAATGTCCCTGCATATCTTCTTTTATCTGTCTTTAACATATCAAATTCGGTATAACTGAAATTATGAAACATAAATTTTATATAGGCGTTCTCGAAGTTTCAATTTGCGTTTATTTAAATAATAGCTTACTGTTTAAGATCAAATATATGAAGATGAGGTATATCACTATCACCAGCAGTACCTACGGCAACCTTTTCACTCATTGGATCAACTGAAAGAGAACACACCCACTGTGCAATATTTATCGTTGCTAAAGGTACATTTGAGATCCTTTCTTCAAGAGATGTCCAAATCTAGATATTATTACAATATTATTCAAATGTTAACTCTTTCCAGTCGAAGTCCGGATATTGCCAGGCATTGAAGTATTGGTGAGATCAATGCCCTCAGAAATTATGACCAGAAAGGATTAATTATATACTTTTTGAAGTAATATTTAAAATTATACCTTCACGGTACCATCACTGGAACCTGATATAATAGCTGAAAATGTTTCATCCAATGCATTTACACTTCTAGAATGTGCTCGTTCTATATTAAAGTAAAAATCTATATTTCGGCTACTTTGTGGCCCTGTCCAAAATTGTATACTTCCATCTCTGCAAAAAATGGTAAGTATATGAAATAATACTTTATAAGATGTCAGCTCTGCTATTATCTTGATTAATACGAAGCCTATGGCTAAATACCTATGGCCTGTAACAATATAATCATTCTTGACAATAAATTTGCAAATATTACTCGTAACATTATCATGAATAAAAATTCGGTTATTATCTTGAAATGGTTCAGTACGTCTAAAACCATACAATTGATTTCCACCACTCCACCATAAAATATCTTTGGTTAATTGAATATGTGGTATAACTTTTGCATTTTGAGAGAAGATAACTTTCTTCTCGTATTTGCCACATTGCCAATTGTTTGAAACATGCCATTTTGTACGTAAACTTAGTAATGAATTGCACCTGTTAAATTGAGATATTGGAACCTTAATAAAATTCTGTTTAATACATAACTTTATTAATATGTTATATTATACTACAATTATAACTTAAATTTATAATTAATAGTAATATAGTTAGTAGTAATATGATTAATAACAATGTAATTTATTTCTAAAAAATGTAAGTGATCTTTCATTTTATTTCTTATGTTAATTATCAATATATGATACATAATATAATGTATAATATATATGGCATAAATATAAAATATATAATTAACTGTTAGTACTATGGAACAATTGGGAACCACCTGAAGCTTTCTAGATTTCGTATATTTGTATGTTAAGATAAAAGCTTCTTGTCTTTTGTATCAACACATATTATGAACTTTGCAACGCACAGAATTGTGCAAATAAAATCACCTCACGGACGATAACTAAAAACAGCGACAAAAATAATATGTTATATACAGAAAAAAATATTTAAACGTAACCTATCATACCTTTCGCGAAACTTTCTTGAAGTTTGATTCGTCACAATCGGCTGCTTACTCTTCTTGATCCAAAGTGTTTCTTCCCGTATAATATCACGGAACCGTGTACAAACTTCGCTAAGTCGTACCAAATCAAATGCATGACAATAATCGAAAATTAAAATCAAAACGTCAGATGGTAAAGTATCTAAACGCCACGCATCTGTCATCTTTATCAAACCAATCACGTGGCAACCGTGGGTACAACAGCTGTTAAACTTTACCATCACCTGAACTATCATGTGTAAACATTTTTTTTTCTTTTCAAACTTTTAAACGGAAATACGCGTGATAAGAATTAGACCAATAAGAAAAATATGTAAAATTTTATTTATAAATTATCAATTGGTAATAAACAAACCCGTTGATAAAACGATAATTATATTATTAGCAACAATATTCATTTGCAGTAAAATATTCAAATATTTTTGATTTACATCTTTGTGTAGTCAGCTTTCTGCAACTGTACATTTCTTTTGAGCTTCCTCTGGTGTTTTCCACTCTACATTCTTCTTTGTATCTATAATAAGAGATTGATTTAACCACAGCAGCATACAGAAAATTAAATGTCTAATAACTACTAGTTTTACTACCTGGTGTTATATCTTTTAAATATAACAGGTATAAAATAAGGTATATGAATGCTGTTATAGCGGCAATTGATGAAAATATCCGTAACGTCGTTACACCTCCAAATAATTTGTATAAGATTCCGCCTATCAGGCTACCAATTGCAAAACCTGGAGCAATAAATAATAATATAGTAAAACTATTAAGTATACTTGAGTAACATCTTTGAGTAGTTTTGCGTAGACATCGATTAGGATAATACAAATGCATATTATGTGTATTATATTTAAACAACGGTATATCCATATCATAAACTTTCATTACCAAAACCGTCATCCATGCCAGCTACGATTCCTTGAACAGTAGCTGATGTTCCGGGCGGTGCAACTTTACTTGCATAAGCGACTATTGTCGTGTAACAAAGTGCATAAGTAGGTCCTTGCATAAACAGTTCTATTGGTATTACCCACCATGGATTCAATGCCAAAGAAATCAGTCCAAGTCGTAAAGCGTAGCATACGAAACACAATGTAAAGCTATATCCGAATCCTAGTTTCTTTAGGATCTTACCTATTAGGAAGAAACCGATTAAAAAATAAAAAATAATACAAAAAATAAGATTACTTAAATAAATAAGTGATATACCAGACAACGAAAAAAAAATTACTTCGCCGCCCAAAGTTTCTGCTGCAACGATTAAACCTTCTATTAATTTAATCTCTGTCATGCAATTAGTTGCCATAGCGAGGTCTTCTAAATACCTATTTAAAACGTATTATTTGCGAATTTTATTTTGCTCTTGTAATTTATGTATCACATTTTTTTAAAATTTATACTAAAATATTAAAAATTTAATATTTTATCGAAATAAGACTTTACCAAAATAAGAAATAAATCATAAAGCTATCGAGAATGCCGGCAATTGTTGCAAAACAGAGAAATATAATTATAGGTTTCAACCTCAAAAGTTTCATAATGTCTTTCAGTATATCTGCCGATCCATTCATTACTGGCAGCTGCAAAAAGTAGTTTTAATAAGTAGTGTAATTAAATATATTAAAAACAAATATTTCTTATTTTTGAGATTTTATGATAGATACTCACGTCTAATTTTTTACAACAGAACAGATCAATGAGTGTGAATATGAAAACAAGTAAAAACGCAGGTGTGTATATTTTAATAATTTCTCCTTTAGACCAATAATCTACTGTGTAGCCAGCCAAAAAGGCAGAAATTCCAAAACCTATAGTTCCCCAAACACGTTGTCTACCATACCCCATTTGACCACCTTCACCTAGAAAAATAAATAAAGCTGAGAAATATAATACTTGCTGCTAGTACTAATAAACTGAAATGAAACGAGAAGAAAATTACATCATACCTAATATATCAAAACAAATTGCATCACTCATGCAATTACATACATTGAAACCAATATTACCAAGAGACATTAATAAAACAAAACCCCAAAAAGAAACAGATGTATATAGACAATAACTATCATCCAAGTTATCACAAATAACATTGCAGTTGCTATGTTTAGAACAATATAAGGTACTATTCTTATCAATTAAGCACGTTGAATTTGGGGAAAAGCTTATTTCTTCATTAAGTGCTTGGAATTGTATTGATACAGAGAAATTTTTATCTGTACAGGTCCAATGGCATATAGCATTCTTTACTCCAGTACATAAATATGGCTTAGAAATATCCTGAAATAGAAAATAAAAACTGTTAATTTATAAAAGTTTGAGAGCGTTCACATTATATTATTACAAATCAATAATAAAGTACCTCTAGTTTACAATATGGTAACAAATCACAAGATACATTACTAAAACTATAGTCTGAAAAAACTGGACCTGGAAGTACTGGTAAGAAGTACATACAAATATAACAACCACTTGTTACTGCTAATAATGCAATAAAAATTGTTTTTCTCCAGGTATAAAAATAATCCACGAGAAAACCAAAAGTTGGTTTAGCAATTAAGAACAAGATTGGTAGAATAGCTGTTATACTGCCCATAATTAATGCTGAAATACCAAGTTGTTTACCGTAAACTGGTAAAAATGGAAGAATTGGTCCCATAGCTGCAATCAGAAATAATATAAAAGAATTACACAATAAAGAAAGATGTATTTCAACTTAATTAATTGGACTTACCTGCCATAAAGAAGAAATAATGTGCCTTGATAGGCAACTGTGTGTAATTCAGCTTCATTTTTTATGGCGTTACAGTAACCAATACATCAGAAAAATATTGTCTTAAATATTTCAGTCTAGGGAACAATGCTTAAATTCAGCATTGTTTTCTGAAATCAAAATATATTAATATACATAACTAATTAGAAACATTCCAGACACATATATAAATGAAAACAATAAATACATAGAACGAATATAAAGTAAGATAAGAGAGGAAACACTGGTACGAAAAAGATAACTTATCATATATATCTATAGATATAATTTAGTAACATTGTAAATATTCGATAAAAATTATGTTGCGTACTTTATAACAAACATTAAAAAATGGCACTCTAGTCTGTGAAAGTTCACTTATCGAATTAACCGCGTTCAATGAATTTGCTCCTACATATGATTCCTCTATATTTGTACTTTATATAAATAACGACGCAATAAACACCCTCTGCATTATTGGATGATATACTTTATCTGCATCTTCAATGATATTAATACGGCTTATTTTTCTACAATAAAAAGGATTATTGTTCGTAAGAGAATAAATTAAATATATTATATTACACTGAATAATATTAATAATATAATACATAGAACCTAGAGTTGTTTCTTCTGATTATTTGTTCTCCTTCCATATCGTCAATATCACAGAAGCAAAGTACTGAACGTACTGACAGAAAGTACGGAGGCTGTATACTGATGTCTTGGCAGCGAATCACGTGGAGTTAACGTACCTCCACATACAGCTATACTAGCGCTACTAACTACTGATTGTGTCAAGTGTCAAGCTTCGAGTTCGAAGTTTGAGATACTTTTACCTTCGATATGGACATACATATATATGCACATATACATTACATACATATACATACATATACATACATATACATAGATGTGAGCGACTCAAGGTCATTCATATGCAGATACACACATATGTATGCATAAGATGAACTTTATGATAACTGATATTTGATCACATGACAAAATCTCCGTATTTACAGAGAAGAAGATTTTATCTATCCTAACACATGTTATGAAAAAGACTATTTAAAAAATTATATTGAAAAGTGAGTTTTTTCATAACCAGTACTGTTAGATTATTATATGAATATTAATTTAATCTTTATGGTTACAAAAGAATTGATTAATTACGTTTTATAAAAAATCACTACGTCGTAAAAAAAATGATACGAGTAGTTGAAATATCTCACAAATATTAATCAGTCATTTTTAGTACTTATATATAGTCTTCTATCAATGTTGATTAGTTATCTTGGTCGAACAAGGCTTATCGTCAAACATGTATGTATATGTCATTTGTAATTTTTATGTAGTGGATACTATAACTTTAAATCGAATAAAAATTTTTTGCGCAAAAATTGTATTGGATGTTTAATTATTTGAATACCTTAACAATTTTTTTAATTTATTCAAATATTCTCTAATAAGGTAATAAATAAATATATAATAATAAATAATAATAATAAAAATGTCTTGTGATAGTTAAAAAAGATGGAATATTTAATATTTAAATTTTCATGAATTTATTCTTTTGCAATTTTAAAGGCCTTTGTTTGAAAATATTTTATGATGATGACGATGTGTATGCTTTAAGAGAAATGATACTACGTAACATAACAATAATTTGCTACCAATCTTCGTTCCTACACTTATCAACAAAATAATTCAGTAGTAATTGTAGCATGACTTAGACCTCTACGTGAGAAGCATGCATAGAGAAATCACAGTTACAAGAAAAGTTTAAGATTTCGGATCCTGTGTTATTTCCTAATTAATTAAATTTGTGGAAGATATGTGTAGCTATTCTTTGCGAATTATGTGTTTAATAATATAACTATAGAATGATTAAATACACGAAACAATATAATTGCTAAAATAATTAAATTACGATGATTGATAAACATGATGAATAATTCATGTTCTATGAATATGTTACTGTTTTTGCAAATAGCATAGATTGTATTTATGACATTCTTTAATCCTAATCAATAAAATGATACTGATAATACTGATAATAATGTAAATATTGATGAAGTGCTGTGTATATTATACGATTAATCGAATTTTTGTTTTAATTAAAATGACATGAGTGATGAAACTTGAACAGAAAGAGTCAAAGGTATCAAAAACCTACTATGATTATCAAGAAGTTAACAACAACTACACGAAGATTGTTCCACATCTGATTCAAATTAACTGATTCGTTGAATTAACCCACAATTAATTCTCTGGATTTTCCGTTTATATAACGACAACAAGACTTATTGAGAAAATACGCGGAAAATATAACAGAGGCACACATGCAGCCACTGTGTAGGAGGATGTAAATTATCATCAGTAAGAAACATCAGTCCTGTTCTTCTCCTTTCACATGTGCATCAAATGCAGTAATAACTCTCAACCAATTATAATCCATAGCTTTTACAATTTACTAAATAGTATGCGTCACATAAAAATTCACTTGTGCCAAGTATTGATTAAATTCGTTTCGGATTGTTCATGAACATTAACGTCATCTACTGTACCAACATGTTATATTACGCATAAGCCCCCACCAGCCTCAATAATTCCAGTTCCCTACTGGACTATTGGTCGCATCAGCAGCCAGTTTCAATTTAATCCAGTCTGCGTGGAGTTACATGTAGAGGTAGACGCATCGAATGCAAAGAAATCCACCTCCTCGTGTACCGGGCGCCATGTGGTAAATTCGTCGATCGTTGTCGTTCTTTACATCTCCAAAGACTCTGTTGAAACGAGTTATTCATGCAGCCGAACCGGCTGACCTTTTTCACATAATTCATACTCATTCCCCTCGAAACAGACCGTGTCTGTTGTCTACCCGTTACTGTTTTCTATTTCGATTGTTGGACATCTGTCTTTAGCACTCTGCCTAGAGAGTATTTTATTGTATATCAAGAGAATTTGGTGCACTGGTTGAAAGGTGAAGGTACGTGTTGTTAGGAAACAGTCGAATAATACTTGTTTTCATGATAATTGAAGATTCAGTCGATGATGTCATTTCATAAATGACGAAGAATTTTTTATAAAGAACGATTGTAAGAGGATCCTTGCGTTGATTCATCAAGTTGTCTTGTAAACAGACATGAATAATTATCGTTGTGGATTTGGTTATCTGTGATCGTTTCTGTTTTCATTTCGGTGTCCGTATTAATTGTCTCCCAATCATTTCTGTCGACTTACATCAGAATCGAGGAAAACCGACGACCAGACTGCGTGAAGCTTTACTCGTCGATTTCAATGAAACTTCGAATAGAATTATTCATGGAATATTAACTAAAGTTTGTCCAATCTACGCGCGTAATGATAACGCTAATAGCAGCGATACAAGAATGAAGAAAAGTAGATAGTATAACAAAAGAGGAGATGTAACTGGCAAACCCGATTGATTGTATCAATAGATGAAACTTGATCTTTGTTGCTAAATATCTTTTAAATCATCGAGTATTTATAGATGCAATTATACACAATAAAAAATTAATAAAATGCTTGTTGGTTTTCTATTTGTATTCGAAGTTTTATTGAAGTTGATGCGTAACACCGTTAGTTCCGTTACTAATTAATGTGTTTGCATATTCATTAAACTAGCGTTTACCTCGTCAACTATAACGGTGCGACAAGTGTAATTACTGTTATAAATAATGAAACCCTTGCACACTCTATTTCTGTACATCAGTTTGTTTTTAGTATAAAACATTACATGAAAAATATCGTGTATTAGTTTTTGATAAATAGCTTGAAGAATCTTGTGAAAAAGTGAAAATCAAACACTTACGATACGTCCTTGAAGAAGATGCCGGTGGGAAGGTCGTCAAAGATGGATATTCGATTATTTGTTTTACTCATCTTCATCGCGTTTGTTCATCAAAGTATCAACGCTGAAAATTGTAAGTAATTTTAATTAATATCCACGATCCCCGTATCATCAATATTCTATAAAATATACAAGTTAAAAAAAAGATATTAAAAATTCTTCCTTAAATCCATGCAATGCCTTTAATAGCTGAAGATAACAATAGGATTTTAAAATACTCAAGTACCATAAGAGAATAATATCGTAGAGTATCATAGAAATCTGCGTTAACACGATCCCTCCATTTACTTTGAGCGGCGAGCAATTTGTTCGTCATTGGTAACAAATTATGTAGTCATGATATCCCCTTTGCTCGAGAGGAGGAGAAAGAGTTTTGCAAGAGAAAAAAAAATAGAAACACCGTCGTTTCAGTGAAACTATGCGTGGTCGAGAGCATTCATACAACAAAAAAGGTCCGCGAACTTTGCAAGCAGTTGGTAATCTCAGGGAGTCAGGTAGAGTGTGTTATAGGAAATGATAGGCGAGTATAACAAATTTATAGAAAGATCGATAAATTAAGACTCTTTTAAAGGGTATTCAGACTATTAATATTATTGTCGATATTTCAGGGTTCTCAATATTATAGAGACCCTCTAGTATTAGTATAGAGAAGTATTATCAATATTTCGAATATTGTCGATGTGGTTTGATGAAAAATAATTGTGCTCCATACGTTCTTATCTTCTTTCGTTGATAATGTTGAAATATATAATGGCTGAACATGCTTTCTTGTGATTTGATATCGTTAAACGCTAACGTGAAATTGAATGTATTATCAATAATATTGAATGTATGAGGAAACTGTAGTTTGTCGATAAATATTGACAATATTGTATTGGCAAAAAAAATTGACTGTCTAGGCTCTAGAGTGTCTCCTATGTACGACAATGTTGAGAACCCTGTAATATTGACAATAACGATATTATTAATATTATTATCAATATTAGTATCAATAGTTAAGATACTCACCATTATTGTGTATAAGACATCTTGTGGACGATCAAGACATAATTATCAATGCAATGTTGAGAATTTTAAATATTGACAATAATAATGATCGTCTGAATGCTACTTTATACTTTTTGAAGAGTATTGATCGATTCCCTTTTCCGCGTTTCGCGTCTTGTTTTTTAACGGCACATCAATTACACAGGTTTAATTGCCTGCGGCGATTGACCATGGCCAAAGCCGACTTTACCGTAATGGAACCGGAAGATCTGGTCGCAGCATCCGCGTACAACGAATACAACATTCTAGTCACGAACGAGCTAAGAATGCTTCCAGATGGTAATTACAAAGTAAATCGAACAGCGATTAAAATTATTTTACCAGTTGCCATCACGTGAGAAATTGAAATTCACGTTTCTTCGATGTTACATTATCTTTTGGTAGAGAAGCAACGTTATGAGATGGTAGTCATAGTATCTAAGGATGTGAGGAATATATGGGACGTTAAGGGTAAGAGATTCTGTCATCCTGGACTGGATACCACCGATGATTGGACCAATGCATTTTCTACGGTTAATTTTCTTATAACTATTCCTTGTTTATCGTGTCTGTGTTCTATAAAAGATATTACTTTTCTGAGATAATACAACCCAATCGTTCAAAATAAGATTATAAGTACTGGAATATCAAAGAAAATAATTTGCTTCTTACTATTTATATGTATATAAATCACTTCTTCTGAGAAGAATTCTATTAAAAATATTAATTACTTTATATAAAATACAGTCAATTAGAATTCACAATATGTACTTCCTCTTTAATAACTAATTACAGTTGTATCTCTGGATGCAAAAATGGCCTTAGAACACTCAAAACTCTTCTGTGTTCATGAAACGCATCAATAAATTATTCATTCTTTTCTTACATATTACCTACAAACTTTGTTACTATGTTCTCATCAAGTTACGTTTGTGAATCAATATTGGCCTACCTATGTTAACAGTTTGAATCTAACTCTTATCTAGAGCCTTTACATAATGGAATCATTATTTTGACACACATTTTGGGAATCGTAATTTTTTCAGATGTTACACAAATATCAAGTAATATAAATAAATAGTGTTGTTTACAATTCTTTTTTCTTATAGAAAAATGTATAAAAAATGCAATTAATTTATTACATAATTTTTATTATGAAAATCAAATATCAAAAGAGAAATATTATTTTTTTAGATCCCGTAGAAAGTAATCACTGCGTACAACAATTATTTAACTACAAATGTTTGGGTACACTTTACTTTAAATTAACATGTGATGCTAAGGCCTTTATAGCATCCAATAATATAATTGAACATAAATATAAAATTGGTCATACAAAATAGTATTACTTAAAAATACAAATGAACTATCAAAACATTTACATACCTGTATCACAATTGTAGTACTTTGACGAATGGGTAATATTGAGAAAATGTGATCCGGACAAGACGTTGTTGGAGAATCGAATGGACGGTTTGTCGAATTTCTTCGAGGCAGCTTGTATAGCTGGTGCTTGGACCGCCGATACCACATATGATAGTAAATTAAGTAAGTATTTGTGCAGTTGAAGTCAACTAAAAATAATACACTATGTAGTTACTCCATTCCCATCTTCTTGCTCGTAGAATCGAAGTATAGGAACCTTTGTGCCGCGTGCGATAATCCAGTCGGCTGTTATACGAATGATGCCTATTACGGTCGCGAAGGTGCTTTATTCTGCCTCACTGATAACGCAGGTGACATTGCCTGGGTTAGATTAAATGATACCTTGCTGCATTTCAAGGTAGAGGGATTAATTTCAGATAAACAAATGACTATTCGAAATAATGCAAGAATGAAGAAAAATGAAAGGGCCGAAATATTGTCCCTTTTTAAACATGTTCCATAAATAGCACAAACGAAACTATTATCTTAAAACCAATAATCAATATCAGAATAATCACTTTCTCGCCTGATATTCTAAAGTTCAGAATAGTATGTAGACTTAGATTAAAGTATTAAGATATAAAATAAGCGATTGATTGAACTTTAAAAGTGAAATATGTAACTAAAAAAAAAAAAAAAAAAAAAGGAAGGTGAGTTCTTGACATTTTCATGCCTTTTTGCAGTAGATCAAGAAATATTTTTATACTTGCCTATGAATGTTTAAATAGAGAAACATGCTAATTTTTGTCTGCTATGGAACGTGTTAATTATTTTGAGTAGCGTGATATCACAACTTCAAGCAGTTTGTTAACGAAACCATGTATGAAATTAGACGGAACGGATCAGTAAAGAAAATTACAAGTATCTTTGTCCGGATGGTACGACGAGGCCCGTGAAACTTGACAAACCATGCGTATGGATAACAAAACCATGGCCGATGGTCGTCGCTAGATCGTTAGTAAAAGAAGAGATTTTAATAAAAAGGATTTGATCGAGTAATGTATCTTTTAAGTGATGTTTGCCTTTTACCAGAGAGGTAGCAGAAAAGGTGGAGAAGATGATGAGCTCCTTGAAAATGGACAAGTTTAGTTCGATACTACGCCAATTGTTGGAAAATTATCATCTGACGCCGGTGAGCACAGATACTCTGGAAACGCCGGAGGACTTCCTAACAAGATGTAATTAGCGACGATTAATTACGACATGAACAACACTCGATCTTTTTCAAGAAAAATTTATTTAAAAATTCTATTAAAGAAGTTTTCTTATTTTGTTTATTTTCTAACTAATCAGATAGAATTGATTTTTTAAAATGATTTTCATTAATTTGTCATTAGACTGTGGATGTTTGTGCAAATCTATGTTTACATCTTATGAACATTCTGTGCATTTTTATATCCTTAAATCACCCATAAGTAAAAATCCGCAGTCTACTCATCATATATCACTATATCTTATCATATCTTATTAATTAAAGATTAACTTTTTCATAGCGTAATAAGATACTAAGAAATAGGAAAATAATGGCTTTCAAGATACATAGAGGAGTTTGCTCGAATTTCTTTCATATTGCACTATGAAAAAGTTAAATTATAAGATTTTGTTTCTCCAATAATAACAATAGTAACACTTGACCACAGTTCCTCGTTTCATGACCGCTAATAATCGTGCAACGTGTCATCCATCGAGAAGGGTGAAATGGTGCGTCGCGTCCAATTTGGAAGAGAATAAGTGTCGGTGGCTCAGGGAAGCTTCGATCGTGTATGGCGTGGAACCAGCAATTTCGTGTATCCAGGAATTGAGCAGAGCAGGTTGTTTAAAGAGTCTCAAGACCGAGCGTGCGGATATATTCGTTGCAAAGCCTGAGGAGCTGTTTGACGCCAGAAAGTAAGTAAACATTCAAGTTGCATAAAGTTGTGGATAGAGATGATAGTGGTTACAGTGTTTAGGATATTATTTCAGAATGGGTCTAAAAACGATCGTGCAGGTGGTACCCAAGAGGAACAATGACTTCGTTAGAATTGCGGCTATCGTCCAACAGGATTCATGGATCAAGAGTTTGAAAGACTTGAAAGGAGTCAAGGCGTGTTTCACGGGATATCGAGACGTTGGTGAGAATATTTCCATTTTCTGAATGATTCTATTGGATAGTGATCTTTAGATGAATCTTATTTCATATTTATAGATAAAGTTGTTAAACAAAATCTTCAATGTTCCTGTTAATCAATAAATAGAAATTAATTATTGCATATTGTTATGAAATAATGAAAAATATAAATAATACTTATTAATATTCTTATTGATATTATATCGGCTAATTTTTCTTTAAATATTTTCAATTGATTTCTATATGTTTAGCAATATAAATAATTTAAAATATTTTTAAACTCTTTCAAAATTGTTTAATGACGGTCAAAACACATTTTCGTAGGATGGTACGCTTTTGTGGCTGCTCTGAAGAATATATCAGGTACAAAGTCTTATTGTTCGGACACGGAAGCAGTTGCTAACTTTTTTACAGAGAGTTCCGTTGTTGGTCTGAGTGACAGTGACGGCCAAATGCCATATAATTTACATGCCTTGAATATCCAAGGTGTGTACTTACACGTGGCGTGATAATAAAATCGCGTAGCATGATTTGTGTGCTGATTAAATAAGAAAACAATGTGATTTGTAGCGAACGGAGTTGGGAAAGATTTGATTGCCTTTGACTGCATGATGTCTGATGTTGGAGACGTGGCCTTTGTTGACTTAAAGAACATTGAGGGGAAAATTGGTATGTTAAATCGTCATTATTTTATAAAAATATCAGTGAGTATATAATCATATCTTTCTTGTGTCTGATTTTAAACTTGTTACTTCTTCTCTATTTTAGGCAATCCTGGCTATCAGACGAGGAATAACAAGTACCGAACCCTATGCCTTAATGAAGTCGATTCGGATGAAATATGTTTGCTTACGTGGGCTCCGTTAGGCATGGTAATTCTCTTATGAGAAAAATAATGTTAAAAGAATTAAAAGTAACGACATTAAATATTTTTGTAAATATTACTTCCAGGTGATAACACATGAAAATATAACAGACGTAAGACGAGAAGAAATCTACTCGATGCTTTTGGAAATGGACAAGCTTTTCGGAATTACTTTCAAGGGCCCAACGCCTGCGTTCTCCATGTATGGAATATATGATTCAAATCATAGTATTATATTTCCGGTATGTAAAAGTATAATATTAACTTTAAAATAACAAGATACTAATATTGCTATAGGTACAAATATTAACATTGTTAAAAATAGACATTTATACAGTTAAATTCGTCTAGTATAATACGTATAAAATGAAATATTTAATTAACATTTCTCTAATCCTCATCGTCGGAACTTATACACATACAATCTAAAGGTCGCTCTAATATAGTTATTTTTTCCCAATACTTCTCGTTTTGCGCCATCCCATAATAAACGTAACCTTTCTGGCAGAAAGCCCATGGGAAATGTGTGCAATTGAAGGAAACGCAAGGCTCGCCTTTTGCGTCTAACGCAATGGCACCTATGTGAGATTCCCCGGTTTCATTTTCGAAGTTCTGTAGCACTGTGTTTACTGCGGTGTTAATCGATATATCTTCAGATAATTTTTTAACTATTCTCCGTGCTGGTGCATAGCAATAGATGCTTGTATCGTTACCAGATACAGAGGTACAGCCATGTTCATCTGTGTAAATGCCGCAACCAATTACCGTACCGATTGAGCTGATGGAACCAACTGGCTTTCGAGGTTCTCCAGCTGTCGATGTTCCGCTTGCAAGCCGTTTCTTACGATCGTATGCTACTACTCCAACCGCACTAACCTAATATTCATATTTTTTAACTGTATTTTATAAAACTTGAGGAGTTATAGTAGCTATTAGATTTTTGTTTATTCTTTTGTAGATATACTAACAAAGAAACATAGTTTAGGATTAAATAAAAATTGTAATTTATGATTTTATAATGTGTCTAGAATCTAGTAGTATTATAAAATAATGGTGCCATAGAAAACACACCTGTACAGTTATCGGATCATCCCAGTCTAAATCAGTAGATAATACACAATACGGATATGCTTCACCGTCTTGAGGTCGATTTATAAAACAATCCGAATCGCATTCTTTTTTTTTACCCTTAGCATCATTTTTCCATTCACTTTCTTCCTGGTCTTCATTCATACAACATGTTAACGATTCAAAATTTGACATTAATGATTCGGATATGTTTAAACTTCCCGGCGGTAAAATTGAAATTCCGTTATCTAAGGCAAATTTTTGAGCTCCATTCTCGACGATTAGAACATGTTCCGTTTTCTCTAATACCTTCCGTGCTATAATTAGAAATTGAAATTGGAAATTGGGGTAGATCGTTAACTGGAAATGTTTTTAACCGTACACTGATTTGTTAAATAAAATATATACCTAAAGAAATAGGATGTTCTATGTCACGAACAGCGCCTACACATCCAGCGTCGCGTATCGTCATTATAGCAGCATCCGTGACAATTTCATCGTTAACGTCCAAAGAACCACCTTTCGCACAATTAAAAAACGGCTTACTTTCCATATAAACGATTCCTTTTTCTACCGCATCCACTGCTGATCGACCATTAATAAGATCACTATACGCTTCAATGGCGGCATTTTTAACCTATTTGTATCAATAAGGATCTAATAATTATTTACAAAAAGGTTTACTAACTATCAGGTATGTTTTATAAATAATTACTTTTTATTTCTATAATTAATGTTATAGTAATTTATTTATAAACATTTTTTTAAAAATAATATTAATTAATTTTAAATTAAAAGTACATAATATTTTTCAAACCTCAAAGAGTATGTGTTTACGTTTCGTTCGTGGAACTTTTCCCGCGCCTCCATGAACTACTATAACTGGATCAACATAGCTACGACGTTTCTTTTTATCTGGCTTTGCCTCAGATCTGATTCTCGCTAAAATTTGATCAATCCAAGAACAATAATCGCACATTGTGAATAAATAACGTAAAATTTTACGATGATGAATAGGTTTATTAATGTAGATTTATATTATTTAAAACAAATGCAAATGTCCTTTTTTTTACAGGACGAAACTCAACATCTACAGTTAGAAGTTCACCAAATTCAACGTGTAGCGAGTTACCCTGTTATTATTGATGATCTTGTAAAACAAGTTAATTGCAACGGCGCGGCATATTTGAATTTCCATTATAGTTACATGAAGTTTATATATATTTTGATCTTTGTGTTAAGTAAATTACAAATTACTTGAGCATAAATGTCTTTCCTTACATCATTATATATGTCTATGTTTTGATAAAGTGATATTTAGAATAATAAAGAAATTATTACTGAAGAATGTTTTCATTGAGGTATATTATTTAAATATCTTTTTACAATATAAAATTTTGGATTGTATACAATTTGTGGACGGTTTCAGTTTTGTGCGTTACAGTGAATAATGTGCACAATAAATAATAATAGTTTTGTGCAAACTTCTAGTTTTGCCTTAAAGTGATACAACAGTTTAAAAAATGCTTTTCAGTGGGCACATACATTATGATTATAGGATTGTCCTTAAATATTATTTAAGTATGTATCATTCACTTTGATAGTACAAATGTATATTCAAGGCATACAAAGTCCGTTTCAATTCATCGGAAGTATAAAAAATGTGTCAATTTCCTTGAACAGTATTGATCCTATTGGTGATTTTATCTTATTTATAAAATTGCAACGTATCGCATGAAAGCATTTAATTCCTGTAAATAATCTTCTTCCTTTGAATGATAAAAATTCATTTTTAGTTTGTGTATTTCTACGTGCCCGCATTCTGTACCAAACGCCTGGAAAAAAATAACACATATAAAATTTTTACACATTATTATCCATGAAAAAAAGAACATACCAAGTACTGATGAGATGTATCTCGTTTTGTTTTGCAGTATGATAATTGCATAGTTTTTATATGTCCACTATTTTGCATATTTATTTTGTATGTTGGATATATATCACTGTTACTTAAATCCCATATATGTATACTAAAATACCATATACAAAAGTTATTTCAATTGCTTACTTCGTTTAAATCTAAATCTTAAATATTCATTTTGTTAATTTTTCTTACCATGATTTATTGTCTAGTACAAAAAGAGTAAATGGTTTCGACCTTGACCATTGTACCGATCTAATAATGTATGTATTATCTTCATCTTTTAATTGTAAAATTGGTTTCTTAATATCTAAAGAGTGCAATCGAATTGTTCCATCATCACAGCTAACCTGTATTAGAAAACTGCTTTAGGAACAACGAAAGAATCCAAGAGAGTGAATGTAAGTAAAAATATTACCAAGAAGAACGAATATCCAAATGGACAGATTTCTATGCAAGTTATGTTCCCACAGTCATCTGAAACATCAAATAAAGTATTGAAATTACAATGAACTAATTAAAATTGATGTATTATTAATAACTTACTAGTATCCAACTTTGTATATACAGCAGGATTAGCTTTGTTACCAATACAAGTACCATGCAAAATACTGCTACTGTTAGTGGCAATATAAAGATTATTACTATCAATGCAATCCACATGCATATCAATGAACGTAGCTGCAGTGATCTTTCTAGAGAGTTAAAAGACTTTAGTACAGTTGAAGTTTAATAGGTAATAAACATGTTATTAGGGAATATTTACTTTTTTTTATAGTTAGGTTGTAAAAATAGTTCTTGGCTTTTAATAAGTTTTACACTACCCCAAAATGATAGTCCTAAATCGTCGACATTTTTGCCCATATTGTGCAAAACACTCCATATAACAACTGAACCATTTTCACTTAAGCTACATATCTATTAGTACAAGTAATATTCTCAATTAAAGTTAAACAAATAACTGATGCAGATAACATTAATAACTAAAGCATTACATACATGACAACATATAATGCGTACAATAATTTTAACAAACCTGTATTGGTACAAATTTATTGTTATGTTGTTCTATTGACTTTTCTTCAATTTTAGATAGTATACGTATTGCAACAACTTGTGCTGTATGATTTGTTTCTACATTTGTTGCTGTTGTATATGTAGGCATTCGTATTGTCCAATCTAAATTGTTGGCTTTATCTGTCACTTTCTGATGCCACATTTCATCTTCCTTTAAATCCCAGAGACTTATCGATCTATTGTTTAACATATTTATTTATTTTTATACAGTAAATTGTACAGCAATTGAAAGTAATAAAATATTATACCCATCCTGAAGTCCAGCAAATACGATGTTATAATTCGTTGAATGAAAACAACATGAAGTAATAGGGCAGGTAGAGTACAATAATTTAATCGGCATCGATGGTTCAGTAATATTCCAAACGCATCCAATACAACAATCGGTTATATAATCTTGTTTGCTGGATGTCTCAATTTCCTGAATAAAATATTACACGTTTTACTGCTATAGATTATATTTGGTATTTCAATAAATAATTCGTACTTCTTCAGCTGGAGAATGAATAGTCAGTAGGATTTTATTTAAGACTTCTGAATAATGAATTATCGTTACTGCTCTACCAGCCAAAAATGTTATGGAATTTATGGAAAGTTTGACAACACCGTCACTGAATGGTATTTCTTCTTCATTTTTAAATACATTTCCACCAGATCGTCTTTCTTCCAATAACGATAACATTACTTTTCCTGCGCGACTCATGAAATCATTTAATCGCAATATATCAAAGGGTTGCGGTAACATAGAGCTTGTAGTTTCTATATCATTATCATTGTCACTACCGACCCCAATTTGATCCTAAAAATGTGATATTTATAAAGATAAAGATTAATCAGTAAAAAGTTATAAGTGTATGTACCATACGAAATAAGTCTAAATCTTCCTTGGTTTGTAAATTTTTTCTGCAAGTTATTGGAAATTGAGTCCATTTATTTCTAAATGTTATTTCCTCCGTTTGTGTTTCTATGTCAATATTATCTTCACCAGTTTGCGTAGATATCTAAAAATCGAACGCATTAATTTTTCAATTAATAACACAATGTAGTATTATTAATAGACAATCACTATACTTGTTGAGCATTTAATTTTCCATAATTTCTAATAAATTCTTCATATGGTATAGGTGAACATTCCAGAACAGACCACTCCATAACATCTAATTTTATCATTTCTAATAGCTCTTCACCTCTACTTAAACTCTTTTTGGGTTTCTGAAAGCAATAATAAATAAAATTATTAATAAAAAGTTTCACTATTTCTCTAATTTATCAATTTATTACCTTTGGTTTTTGTTCCTCTTTGGTTTTACGGAAATCAATGAACGAAATTTGTGAAAGCGGTGGCGATTTTGCAAAATCACCCGAACGACTATCTTCGAATCCTTCATCAGTAGATAATGGTAACGATTTACTTTCCGATCTATCCTCACTATATAAAAATGCGTACACGTGCATATATTAAATTTTTATTTATGTAAATCAATATTATTTTAGCAATCATTTATATATAATTATTGAAAACAGTACAATTTTCACAATAAAAGTTATTTAATTATTTTGAAACTTGATCTTGCTTAAAACAAACCTAAATGATTTATTAACTGGTTGTTTTATCTCAAGAAGAGAAGATAGCTTTGAATCATTTGCAATTGAGTCTATTCTTGCAGCTCTCTTTCTTGCTTCTGTAAGCTCATAATGACCAGAATCATGCATATGTTCTTCTTCCTTTTGTTCGGCACTGTTCACAATTTTGCGCTACAGTAAAGTGATAACTTGAAATAAAAAATATTACTACTTTCGATACTATTCTATGATAAAATAAATATCAGTACTTGTTTTGCAGTATGCAGTTCAATTGGATCCAGTGGTACACTAATATGATTAATGCTTGTTTCTTCACTAACTTCAGATGTTTCACTATCTGTGCATTCTTGAAAATCAGATTCATAATCCTATGAAATAGTTTAAATTAGGCCTAAATTATAAATTGTGCATAAACTACAGTATTTTACCTCAAAATCATCTTCATAATCATATTCATTATCTGTCTGAAGTATCTCTATTTTCTCCTTTTTCTTCTGGTCCATTTTCTGTACAGGATCTGATCTATTAGTAGCAGAATGTAACATTTTTACTTCACTTGGACTTAATGTTCTAGATAGTCTACGTTGCCTAGACCTTGGTTTTGATTCAGTTGTTTCTGATGAATATGTTTTAACTTCTTCTCCATTTTTTGATACAGAACTAGTGCTTTTATTAGATAATTTAGCATTGAGTTTAGTTGTAAGTGATTGTGGTATAAATATTGTACTCTGTCCTCTCTTTTCTGAATAATTACTCTGTATTCTTCCACTACTACTTTTACTGCTTTTTACAGCATTGATATCTGACTTCTTCATAAGTTCAGTCTGTGTTTTAGTTGTTAAAATACTTTTTGATGATATTCTAGACTTGTTAATATTTGATTTGGATGTCGAGGAAAAACTTTCCTTAACAGGAACACTTTTAGAGGATTTAATAGGATGTTTTGTACTATTTTTGCTTGTTTGTAAATTTTGTGTTAATCTTGAGTGACTGTCATCCTCTTTTCTTTTTTCAAGAGTTTGAGACATTCTCAATTTTAAATCTACTTTTTCAGAATTCTCTGAGTCTGCATATGATGACGAACTTTTTGATTTTGCTTTAACATTTGACTGATGTCCATTCCTGACAGATGAATCCTTTCTAATAGTTCCCTGAAATATAATCTATACATTAAAATACTTTCATAATTTTCTAAATCTTACTTGAAAATCAGAGAATTTTATTTTTCATTTTCATTTCACAAAATGTGAAATTAATGTTATTTTATCTACGCGTTCATTGCATACTGTCTAAAAAAAGTCGATAAATTCGAGGTTGTCAATTAATATGCACTCTAAAGTTGAAATGTCAGGATCATGAAATTATAATGATCAAGTATGAGAATTGAATACTTAAGCAGTGACAAACGTTTAAATGTGGCCAATGTAAAAATGTAAAAATGAGAGGTTGATTTTTTAAATATAATGAACCACCTTATGAGACATTATCCTTTTGATTAACTGATGTTGACAGTTATTACAAAACCACCATGATGTAAACTATCATCGTTGTTATCACAGCGCTACATGTAGCTGTTTTAGAAAATAACACACTATAAGAAGTGTTTGTACCATCTACTGGTAAAAATGTATAGATAAATTTATCATATTATTTATTAAAAACTACTATAAATATTAACTAAATACAAGACTTAATCTTGTATTTAGTTAATATTGATAGATTTAATCTCTATTTGATAATATTCTCTAGTAATACTATGTATAAAAGCACAAACTATGTATAGGAAAGTCAATATGTAATAGAAAATATTTGTATCATCTATTGGTAAAAATTATAAACAAATTTTGCATTTGACCACACGTCTATGAATTTATATAGCAGACGAATTCGTTTATATATATATGTATGCATCATGTTTAACGAACAAAATACGTAGTTCTCCTTTTAGAAAAATGATGTTAAATTAAATAATGGTATGTAATGGTACAAATATCTCGTTTTAAATTCTTTCCCTATTTAATGAATCTAATGTTATAAAATAACCAAAATGACATTAGAAAACAGAGGTTATCAATATAAAATAACAAGAAAGGAAGAAACTAAGGAAGTCAGGTAAGAGAGATTAGTGTAGTGGATGATTCTGTAACATTTAAATCTTTTAAATTCGCTCTTCTCTTTCTTAATTTTCTCGAATAATGCATAACTATGAATAGATTGGCATCTCGGAACAAAAATAATAGAAACGGGGAGCAAAATCCTCTACGACGCCATGATCAGAAATCAACGGTTTCCGATTTGGTGTATAAATATTTAAGGAAGATCGCGTACACCGATAGCGTTCGAAAACAACGTAATAATGCATGTAACAAATTTCGAAGAAGAAACGCAAGAAAGAGAATCATCCATTCGCGCAGAAACTCAAATACAGGTATAAGTTTAATATGAATTATATTTTTTCAATGAATTTACTAATGTAAGTGATATAAAATCTCTATATTTGTGATATTTGGCATTTTAGATAACAGATTAAGATCTTATGTAAGTGAAGCACTTTCTTTCGCGGTGCATTCTGGTTATTTAATCCCCATCGATCGTACCGGAAGGTTTCTACAACTTTCCCCATGTTTGACGCTATTTTCAACGAAAAATAAAAATAATATGTATAAACCAATAAAAAGGTAATATATAATGATACAAAAAAGCAAGTAAAAACGGAATAAAAGGTACGAAGATCTGTTTATTATACATTTGATAAAATTTGTATAAAATATTGTAAGCACAAAACGTTACGTGAAAAATATTCCATTCAAAAATAATTTTTTATCATTCAAAAGAGCACTCCACTTGGAGTAGTTACTTATTAATAATTTAGATCAAAGTCACGTTTAGCAGAGTCACGAGCTCAACGAAAAATTTAATTATTTCTGTTTCGTCGATTCTCTTGTCGTTTACATTCATCTTGACAACGTTTAATCCACGCTTTTAGTTCTCTTTCCCGCTTTTTGTCTCCAGAAGACAAAATCTTTCCTTGCAATTCACTGTAAAAATTGTCCACGTTATCCGATAATGCTTTGTTTGATCTATTGTTTCCTATCGTTGTTCTATCAACAATTTCCATCGTTCTATTTCTTCCCTGAACATTTCTTCTTCTCGAGGACTTTATCAAGAAATCCTGAACTGGTCTCGTTTGTCTTTCTTCATTTATTCTTCTGTGATCATTTTCTTGCACATCTTCTCTTTCTTGCACTCTTGAATTATTATTATGTTTAGCGTTTCTTTGCACTTGATCCTCGCATACACATTCATCTTCGCCTACGTCTTCGTCAGTCATATTACAAGAGCATTCTGGTACTTCTCTAGCTGCAACATTCTCTTCATATTCTTCGTGTCGTCTTCGAGTATTTCTTTTTGATTTATTGATCCATACTTTTCGACTTTTGCTCGTAGGTTCTGATTCTTCGTCAGTTGTCGTTTCACAGTCGCAATCGTCACCATTATCATCGCGTTTCCTGCGAAGTTTCGGTGTCTTAACTGGCGAAGACAACGCGCAATCCCTTCGACCTTTCGAGCAAGTGGCTTGGTTCATCGAGATCGCATTTGGTCCGATTAAATGATACTCGTTTTCTAACAATTCCATAACGAATCTAGGATAGAAATTTATCGATAAGTTATCTTAACTTTTAGGGCGAAAGAAGAGTGCTATTCTGCACCACGTCATAAGAATAATTATTTGGAAATTCATTGTCGCTCTCTTTATATTTTTTAAAGTCCTGTAACTATTTACTTAACATTAGTAATATATATAATGATAGTATATAAAATAGATAAAGATTGTTAATAGAAAATAAACTATTTTGTTATTAATTTCAATAATGAACGTAACATTATTTATTTTTAAATAGAGAATATAATTTTCTATAAAACACAGTCATAGCTTTCTACAACTATAGCACTATATTGTATAGTTTTATAGAAAAGCAAATAATTGCACTTTCCTTATTTTCCATAACGGCCTTAGAAGTCCCGGTCACTAATAGATCCTTCCGAAATCTCCTAAATTTCATTTACAGGAAAAGATTTGATTGTTCATCGAGTGAAACGAACCGATGGAAGCGTTACAGTTAACAGTTGAACTGCAAACGAAACTGGTCGATAGATGCACGGTCTACGAGCGAGATAAACGGTTTTGCAGTTGCCTTGAAACGCGATCGTGTCTCACGCGAGACACAATTTTCGCCTACACCGGCTGTTTCGCTCTGTTTGACGCAGAACTAACCCTTGGGAACAGACCTGTTTCAGCGTGGTTCGCACCTGAGCGTAAAGGTCACCATCGTCGTGATAAGTTGCTTGAATATAGTCGACGATATCCTCTGCGGTGGATGTCGGTAGCAGACGGTCTTCTTTGCGCTGCAACAACCTCATCGCCTCCATCACGCGCAAGGAGAACCTGGAAGAATTTTCTGCGATGCGTATACATTCGCAGAGTCTCTGCAAAAAGAAAGAAATATTGTATGACGATGAATGACGTTAAGACTGCTGTTCTGTTTAAGATTGAATCTGATGTTTTATATTTTATGACCTATTGCTTATGTTAAATATTGTAATAGAAAGTTGAGAATGAAGGAGGTTTGTGAAGTTGGAATTGACGAAGGATGGTCTCAGGAAGATGAGGATATTATGGTTTGTTATTTAGTTTGAATATATTATGACAAAGTTGGAGATTGAAGAACTTTGAAAAATTGTAATTGCCAAAATTGATTTCAAGAAGATAATGGACTTAAAAAAGGAAACGTTTTATTGAATTTTTTAAAAGATCATTTTCTTCTTATGTAGTATATGTTAGACCTTTTTAACAGCAGGATCTCCTGCGCAAGCTGCTGTACACTCTGATTCATCGCCTTCATCGTCATCTTCGTCATCATTGTCTAAATTCTCTTCCCTGTCTTCTTCAAGGATTTCATTTAACATTCTGTTTGCCTCTGCGTCTGATAATGTTCCTGATCTTGAATTTTCCATATTCAAAGTAAATGATCCAGTAAGAAAGCATGTAAAATTTAGAAAAAGCAACACGTACTTTTATCGAGCGTGTGAATTTGAAGATTATCGTTTATCGAGATGCCATCGAGGTGAATTATCTTGAAGGATGCCGTATACGGTAACAATACATTTAGAATAACTTACGAATGTTCAGATATTTCTTTTAATAAACAAATTTTGTAGAATTGCAATAGAACTTAGAATATTTATTTATGATAATAATTTAAAAAACAATACTATTTCTTCAATAAGAATTTTATTTCTAGCATTCACCATTTATATCTACTACGTTATTACCATATTTTTAATCACTGTAGATCATCATATGAAAGAACAGTAGGATTGATTGATATTTAAATAATAATAACGATAGCTTCCAACATATATTAGTATTGTAAAGCATAGAGTCCAGCAATAGAATTAAATAAAAGGCCAGATCATTCCATTTTCCAAGACATATGAAATCCATCTTGCCTGGAGTTACCTCTGTAACTGTGTTTTCCATGCGTCAGTATCGATTTGCAATTGAAATAACAGTACATGAACATGCTATATGGTAAGTGGGCGGTGTGTTGGTTTGAAGAGGAAAAAATAGGAGGAGCATTTGATCGCTGGAGGGAGAACCGTATGAGTAAAATATTAATAAGAAGCAATGTCTGTTCGTACACGGAAACAACATGCTTTTATTTCAATAATGTAATGTATAATGAAATTATATATTGCTCTCTTCCATTTTAGTTATGCAAGTTGACTTTCTACAGCGTAGTTTTCCTCTTTCATATTTAAATCTACCTTTTCACATCTATCTTGTATTTGTATTGTAAAAGAATAAGAATCGTTATACGGTAGCAAACTTTTCATTGATTAAGAATTTAAAGAAACAATTTTCGTTAAGTATTCAATCTTAATAATATCTTTCTTTATGTAAAAATGATTTCATTCGAAGAGAAAATCATTACAGAATTATTAAATAGAATCTCTGCGAACAGAATTTCTATAAATAGAATCTATAAATAACATTTAAGAAAGAACGCTTAAAAAGAAATGTACCAAGAATCGTAGTCAAAGTACGATTACATCTGAATTTTTCCGTTGTTTCTTTTAGAATTTCACAAAACTATTGATGGTTGTTTCGTATCTGATAACGATGAGCTTACTGGCTAAGAATTACCTGAACGAGTGCGGATAAGAACCGTGCCAGCGCGGTAAGCCACAATTTGCCAACAGCCTGGGAAACGAAGGGCTGTATACTCCTTCCATACCTCACGGGACCAAACCCTAAGTCTAAATGATTAAGTTCTGGTTATGGAAGAATTACGGTATCTCTTATTATATTTTCTAGTATTTCTTAATGGAACAAGAAGCATTATGTTGACTCATTCAATGAAAGAACTAGGGCAAAGAATCTACGAACGAAAGAATCTGGAAAACTGTAAGAATCGGACAATGGTAGACTAGAGGAGGACCATTCAGCATATAGAATTTTTATATAAGATTGTATAACTTTTATCTTGTATCCATTATTTCTACATGATGTGCTTTATTAAATTATTTATTAAAATTTACTTTTCAAGATATTGCGATTTTTATAGTATAGAGTGAGCACATTAATTTGTTAACACATATTCATTCTGAATTCTCCAAGGATCAGATAAACCACTTATTTGCCAAATGAGTTTATTCCACAAAACAAAAATAGAGAACATTGATGATATATACATGTAAGCATCAATGCTACGGCACCAAACTTGAGAATTTTCATTCAATTCAATCTTAATTAAAAAATTTCATATGTTGAGTGTGAACTACTCAAATATAAATCTAGAAATCACGCGTATTCAAAAGTTACTTCATGGAACTAAAAATGAAACGATGCAGGTTGCTTGAAAAAAGTCAGGTAACCCAAAGGAAGAAAAGTAAAAGCTGGTACGTTAATCTTTCATTGCAGGCGATACTTCCCGCATAAGGGAAGCGTAAACGAAGTAACGAAAACGGAAATCTGCTAATCAGTACACACCTGACACGAAACACATAGAAGGAACGCAGAACGTAGTCGGAAGTCAGTGGTAAATAGGCAAACCGAGCGAAGTAAGAAAAGTTTAATCACGTCTTTTACCAAAGAGGAGGGGCGTCCTCGTGACGACTTGATGAGATAACTTTGCTTCGGTTGTGAAACAATGGGCGTCACGAATACGTGACTTCGTGCAAGGGTGAAAGAGGAGTCCGTGCTTCCTACGCGAAGATGGTAAACGGTGGATGAAATTAATGGCTAGACACGCGACCCTTTCGCTATGATGTCGCTTCTAGGTGTACGATACATGGAATCATGCGTGATCTTCCTTCGTATTCATCACTTACGAACAAGGAGAACAAACATTTTACTCGTGGAACGATGAAAAATACTTGTTGAAGCTTCTTCAAATGAATCGCTCATGCCTTAAGCTCTGAAGAACTTGGAGACTTAGGATCTGCTAGATTTTGTTTCATATTGGCATAATTGAGTTCCAACTGATAGATTAGATAAAATGTGAAGGTAAAAATGTTGATTATGTATAATAATTAGCTATTGTATTTCATTTATTAAATGTTTCATTTTTAAAGTAGGTAATTTCATTTAAGAGAGGTTTATTCTATAAAGTGACACTACGATTATATTTTTCAAAACAGACTTGAAAAATTCTTAAATCTTCTTTAAATACTTCCTATCTATATTTCAATAAAAATTGTGACTCAAATTAAGATTGTTACCAAACATGATCACTAAAGGAAACAAGTAAATAGGTCAAAATACCTGCAACAGTACCTATAATGAATCGGTAACTGTTTATAATACTAATAACTACTATACTATATCTTTGTAATATCTTAAGTTTAAAACCATGGCAAACCAGACTAATCATTAGGTATAACAAAAGTATACCTAAAAGAACTTTTGATACCAGAATTTTGATACCGCAATAGGCCAATCTTTAAAATAATTGCTTCCCCTTTTAAAACAAATATATCTAAAGGAAGCAAAGGGAAACTCTGGTTACTTTAAAAGTAGAATTAAAAAAGACAGAGGGTACAATGAGGAAAATGCGATGGCGGCACGAAGATATGGTCAGAGTGTGTAATCCGTCGTTTTCCAGGACTGCGATTACGCAGATTAGTCGGAGGTCGCGCGGTGTCATTGGGATCTAAGGGGTTTCGGGGCGCATCCGGGGCTCAGGAGGTCACATGACGTGATGTCACGTTACTCGTTGGTCGCGGGCAGGTGTTTGGGTTCGCACGAGCAGAGACCAAGCGAGCAAGAGCCGCGGGGGCGTTCGCTATCGCGAATCCAGCCGCATAATGATAACGAGCGGCCGACAGAGCGACGAGAACACGGTTCGTAATGTAAGGACAGGTCTCGTTGATTATTTTTGCTTCTCTGTGAAAACGTCAGACTTGATCAGATCGATTAGCAGGTTTGGCTTTCATTGGTATCATTATAAAGGAAAGATTACCATTATATGTATATTATACCATTATATTACTAAGTTGTCCATTTTCTTTGCATATGTAGAAGTAAAAAATTGAATTTTGAAAAGGAAATTGAAAAATTCCAAGGAGACTGATTTTTTATTAATTAACAATCAGTGCTTCTCTTAAATATCTTAAGTAATCTCAAGTAATCTTAAGTATCTTAAGCAAAATTCAAAATTACATTAATCTTAATACTAGTAGGAGTATTCTTTTTAAGATTCCTTATGTGATCTCTTAACAAGAATGAAAAAATTACCATGAAGGTATATATTGGTAAAATATACATATTGTAAAAATTAGTAGGAGTAGTATGTTTAAAATATTTATTGGCGGTAGTTTTCGATACTTAAGTAAATCTCAATCCAATTTCTTCAACAATCTAAAAGATATATTCATTTAGCTGATAGAAGGTATACTTTAAAATAACATCTACGTTTATTGAAGAAGATCCCAATGATAAGGATATCTTTTCTTAACTTAAAAGATATGTAAATGTAGAATAAGTATTGCAAAAATTGCTAGGGAGTATAGTTCATGTTTAAAAGCGGGTCTGGGAATGAATCATTTTGTTTCTTACAGGTACACCTGGCGAACTTATGGAAGCTAAACTGTTGTTCCTAAGACACCTGTACCGTGGCCTCGTGAGATCACGACCACATGGCTGTTGGCGCATCACCCTTCAACGCTAAATTAGATATTACGATAACAAATGGCGTTATTTAACCCGCGGTGTGCCCCCGTCCCCGAGTTAAATTTGAACAGGCAATATAATCCACGCTGCTCATCCCCTTTTTTCGCGTACGAAAACGACACGCTATTCCGTAAATCACCGTCGCACCTCCAATTTTCTTTCGTGCAATTACGTTTACCGCTATTAGTGCACAACTTGTGTTAAAGGAAGGAAGAAGATTTAATGCCGCAAACATAGACAAAATTAAGGATATTACAAATATAGCGAATTCGTTGAAAGTAGAATTTTTTAACTGCCTAAGAATGTTATTTAATTTAGCAGAAAGAAATTAAGCGCTATTTGAAGCACTAGTTGAATAATTCTTGAAATTATTTTCTCTACGCATATACAAATATCTTTTTCAAACAGAATAATTACTTTTTTTAAGCGTTGATAAAAGCAATACGTAAACATTGATGTAAAATTTTCGATCATTTGACTATATCTATATTTTTAAACTTTTAGATATTTTTATATTAATATTTCTTAAGATTCTCGCGTTGCAAATTGAAAAGCGTGTTTAGTGCTTATCTAGCGTACGACAGTTAATTGAACAATTGGAAAGTATTTACTGATCGAATTACTAATATTATTCATATTTCCTGATCGTTCTGTGCCGATTATGCTTCGCAATACACAGCTACAGACACGCGAAGGTCAAAGGACCTGGTTGTTCTATTGCAGTACAGCTAACTCCCGCGAAAAGCAATCGATCTTTTGACCATTAATTGCCATCCATGTCGTACGGACGGCGTGGATTGCAACATTGATGAGGTCGAATAGAAACAATTTTAAGGCACGAGTCAGCCTCATCAATGTTGCAGTTCCCCCATTCGATATTGCCTACACGGTCGTGTAATTTACTTCATAATAATTACCAACGCATTAAACATTCGTAGGTAACATGAAAGTGTCAGCTGCCGATTGTCCCAGAGACATTAGAAACGCGTAGGTAGGTGGTTCTTGTCTGCTAGATTAACATAGCATGCCAATGTTCTTGTATGTCTATATGTACATATGTATGTAAGCATAGACAGATGAAGATAAATGTCATAAAATAATTTGCCAAAAGGAAAACTTAAGGATTCTGAAAATATGAGAGCCTCTGCCAAATAGATCGGCCAAACAGTGAATAAAATACGAATTAGGAATAATACATGGCACGCTATTAATATAATATAAAGGTAATATATTATATCATTAAAAATATTGTATAAATATTGTCTAGCATAAACATAACTTATACAGAACTTGAAGGATATTGTATACCTACAAAATATCTTTCATAATTAGTGTCTCTGTCTATGTTTATGTTTATATTTCTGTCTACATATTTATGGTTTTTCGAAGACACTTGAAGGAGATTTACTACCTTAAAATATCCTATATGTAGAGATATAATATAACAAACAAAGAATAATAAAGGTGTTCCCGAGTCCTTATCGACATAATAACGAGACTTTTGTATTTCTTGCAGGTAGCAAGGTAGTTCCTTTCCAGCAAACAGACTGAATAGGATTATCGGTTTTAAAGTAGCGTCAGAAAGTGCAGTTTCAACTACATATACGAAATATAGATTTTTAAAATTGTATTTCCTACACATAATAATAGCAAAATCTAAGGTATTTAATAATGTTTAAAAATTGGAAATTTAAATTTATCTTATTTTGCAATGGTTTATAGTAGAAGCTATGCAATAATTATTAGTGACATGAATTTATACAGCCATGAAATGTTATAGTATTATTTGTAAAGTATAAAAGAACTATATGAAACAGAGCAACATTTATGCGAAAATTTTCAAAAGTATGAATATGTGTTATCTTCTTCTCTGTCCTATATATTTATATAGAGATATAAATATACATTTGTATCTTATTTAAGATAACATTTGCCTTTTAACGTTATTATATATTTTTATTAATATTTTTAGTT
Organism: Bombus terrestris; assembly: GCF_910591885.1. Lineage (NCBI taxonomy): Eukaryota > Metazoa > Arthropoda > Insecta > Hymenoptera > Apidae > Bombus > Bombus terrestris. The sequence continues at coordinate 5,899,936 of NC_063283.1, read as the reverse complement.
TTCTGTCTATACGTGATTCAAGAAGAGAAAGCAACTGCGGCGTGGATTAGGAGGATCAGCTGTTTTGTGACGCAGAGAAGGTATTTTTTGTAGAATCATTCACTCTGACGAACATTCAAAAAATATCTTACTAGAAATCTAAGCAAAAACGAAAGGAATAGAATACAGAGTTCGTAGAATGTGCTAAAACTTATCCAGAAATCTGCAATACGTGTAGCATACTCTTTGACGTTTGTACACGTTGATCATGTGAAAAATGACAGAATAGAACTGTTGGGCCCCACTAGCCCATGACATAGTACAGTCGGAATATCCTCGCATTCCCTTCTTAAGTCCCAGGATAAACGAAATGCTCCATGCATTTAAAACTTCACGTTTTCTTACAAAAACTTAAATTTCATACTTATTTCTATAATACCCACATTTCTACCCTTACATGATAAATATATAAGATATAAGCGTAAGTATAGGTATGTCAAAAATATCTTCTTTTAAAAAATGACAAATTCTTACTATAATTATAATATGTTTCGATATGAAATAAATCATAAAGACTTTTTTTTACAGAAAAAATTGTCGTTCCAACATTAATTCGAGGCACGCAGAAGTGAAGCAACGATATGACCAAAAGAAAAAGAGCATAAATGCGTGTTTCATAAACAGTAACGTCCGTCAGTAACAACTTTCAACGCGATGCCGATGCTAATCTCCATCATTCAATCATGCAAGATACGAAGAGCCCAGCGACCTATTATAACAATAGATCTAGAGATTAGGGTCGTGATACGTGCGTAAGGTTGAGCGATTATCGCCTGCGGGCCCCATACCCGGGGATTGGCCGCCCAGGGTTAGGTTTTTGCCTTGCTTGACCACTTAAAATACCAGCCAAGTACTCACCCCTAACGATTCAGGGGCGGAACAATAGCTAGCTTCTGCGTTGCGCATGTACAGAGAGGCGGAACCATCCCTGATGGCGACGAATTGGGAATCCTTCCTGTGAGAAGGTATGCGGTAACGAAGCACGTGATAAGGAACATCAACAGACCTTACGGAAAGTTATGACGAGAAAGAAGTTACGTCGCGAAGAAGTCGAAATTCCTCTTAAACACTTAATGGCGTCCCTAAACATCTAGCTAATATTTCTCAATATTTCCAAATTATTATTGAATTTATGGTTAGTGAATACGGGAACAACTAATTCTGTGAAACGTGGAAACATCAAAAGAAAAGAAACTGAGTTTTATTTTACAATTAATCGAAATTATACAGATTGAAGAGATCAAGAGGAGGTTGTAGATTTAACATTTGTGGATAATAAGTGAAGAACATCTGATGAACGCGATAAATTGTGAGTTTCAATTAATTCAGGATTAGGAGTGGTTTCATAGAAGTTGATAGGATGCTTCCAAGTACTTCTATCGAATAGAAATATCGGTGATTTATTTGATTCATTTGTGGATGAAAATAATTTGACCGTCTTTGAAAGTGCTGCACGTGGTTTCATTGGTGTTTATAGTTTCTATCTGTTTTAGAGGAATGAGCTCTCACGCGCATGCAAGGACAATTTGTAGCGGAAGCGCAGTATCAGGCGCGGTTTCTGCGTTGCATTTCTTGAGAAGCTATAGCCTGTTCGCGCCAACTTCAGGTACTTTTATGGATTTTGAATTCTCTATTGTTTAATTAGAAATCTGCATCTTCTTACTTTGATATCAATTTTCTTCATAACCATAAAATACAATTTTTTTCTTGATATTTGTACATTATTATATTTATTTATTGTTCAAATTGACATATATAATTTCATTTTGTGTTTATTATGTCTTTTTCAGTTTTGTAATTTGACATTTTGTTTAGTTAATGAGCAAGTGAACCAATTCATGGATAGATGAATATATTGATCAACATGATTGTTGAATTAAGGCGATTTCCACACGGTTTACAACTCCTCAAGTAGCCGTGATCGTCTAGTGGTTAGGACCCTACGTTGTGGCCGTAGTAACCCAGGTTCGAATCCTGGTCACGGCAATGTGCTATTGACACATTGTCACGGTAGAGGTTTTTTTTGCAATGTTTACTTTTTTTCACATTTAAAATGATAGAATATCCTTATTATTATGTTATTAATATCGTAGGAATAATTAGAGGGGTAAATGAAAAAGGTAAAATCAGTCTGGGCAGAAATATTTACAAAGGTTAATTATAATATAGTATTCATAGTGAATCGACAAGGATTTTGTGAAAATATATAATACGTTAAAATCAATCATACATGTAAGTTTACTGTATGTTGTTAAAATTGTATCTCTAAAATGAAATAAGACACAATTTCTTTATTTTTCATTCATCCCCTTTAGAATGGCGTTGAATTTTTATTAATTTCATTGAATTACATAGTTGTGTTGCTATTTTAAATGCAGTACTAAATAAAGATAAAAAGAAATAATCTATAGAATTGGAAACAAAAAATGAATTGCTTTAATTACCCCTGGTGGGACTCGAACCCACAATCCCCGGTTTAGGAGACCGATGCCTTATCCATTAGGCCACAGGGGCGGTTGTTACTTCATTTTTTAAAAATTGTATATATTATTGTGATCATGTAACAAATTTTATACACATTAATCATTTTATTACTATACGAGAAATATCTTTCAAAATAATTAAATTAGAGAAATTGAGATTCATAAATAAATACTGAATAGTTTAATTGCTAGATTTCTACATTTCTCAAAATAAAACTAGAAGCTAGTTGGCAATATCTTCTCCTTATCATTAAAAATATAATATCGGAAATCATAATAAAATTATATTAATTTTGTAGATCTGTGCAGATATGAACCATACAATTCCAAAGACTACAACTTTAGAAATATCGAGATTTTAGAAAGTTCGAATACACCGGATACTGGAATCGGCCGAACGCCTTCACCGTTGTCAACAACGTTTTCACTTCCAGGATCTTTACTTCAACCACCATTCGTAACTACTATGCAACCTTTAATACAAACCATAAGTGTGCCCCCGGCATTTTCAAATAGTAATACAAGTAAGTGAATATTTATCTCAATTACTTAGTAAGAAACATACTTGTACAAATTAAGAATTATTATTTGTTATTATTCAATTGTGTTTCTAAGTGCCTCGGTAGCGCAGTAGGCAGCGCGTAAGTCTCATAATCTTAAGGTCGTGAGTTCGATCCTCACCCGGGGCAAAACTTTTGTATTTTTCGCTAAGTATTATTGATTAAACATTGATGGATAATTTTACATTTATAGTGTTTCGTAAATATGTGAGTATGAAGTGCAATGATTAATGAAACATTTCATCTCTCGGTAAAACAGGTACAATGATAAATCGTCACTTTTTGGGGGCGAATAACATTGCAAGCGTACACAGACGACCCAGAAGCGAAAAGAAACCCATTCCAGATGATCAGAAGGACGAGAAATATTACGAAAGGCGTAAACGTAATAATCAAGCTGCGAAAAAATCTCGTGACGCCCGAAAAATACGAGAAGATAACGTGAGTAAAAGTTGAGTTATATTGCTACAAGAACAAGAAAATATTTATAATGTATCAAATTGTTAAAATGTTATTGTAGATTGCATTACGCGCAACTATTTTGGAGCATGAAAATGCAATTTTGAGGGCACAAGTGATAACGCTTCGAGAGGAAGCACAATGTCTGCGGCACATGTTAATAAAACAGCAAGCACCACCACTACAATCTATCAATCGTACAGTTTCTTCTATGACACCTGTTACATTATCACCTCCTCATTCTACAGCAACTTTAGATTACCAGATTTGAAATATGCCATTAATAAGAGGACGATAAAGATATAATTTCTCATAATCAAAGGAATAACTTGGGAGGATTTCTTTGGCGAACACATCATTCTCAAGGAATAATATTATTCGTTTAGATCTGTTGTGTTATGAAGGTTTAAATTTTATTAATGCCATTAGTCTCATTTACGACTAGTCAATGCATATAGTTTAAAACAAGCAGGTGAAAAGATTTCACTCTTCATAAATTTATCTAAATGAGGCAATGTATAGTTTTAATTTAACAATTGTTGAGAGAAATTTTTAAATTTGAATGCAAAGCATTAACACAAAATTATATTGACGACTCTTTTTACGAATATCTTTCAAAGTGAAAAAGAGTTAATATTGTTTCGCCATTTCTTTTAGTCATTTTTAGGAATATTAATGTAAATAGCAATAAATGTATCATTTTATAACTGTTGAAAAATGAAAATCTATCCATTACAAAAATAAAATGAAAGTAAATAATAACCTATGCAATATAAAAATGCAATTTTTACTATATATATGACGATACCATCGAAAATTATGGCATATATATGTCAAATGTCCTCAGTCGCTTTCAGTAAAAGACACTAAATAACAACCCATAAGATAAATGTAATTGCATCGTTATTAATAATTTAATATCACACACTGTCATAATTTCAATCCTCTTATCTTCACATCAGACATATATTAGTAGTAATTTTAGTCAAAGTTGAGATTCACAGTATATATTATTTTTAACAATTATGTTTGATATGTAAGTTGGCAAAACTTCTGTTAGCCAGCCTGTTTGCTCTTATGTACAAACCATGATCACGATCATATAAGCAGGCTTATCACTCGTACCGAAAGCATAGAAGAAACCGTTCGAAAATTGAGTCACGAAAGTTAAGATGGAAGACAAGAAGGTTCGCGTTCTGCGCATGTGTGATATGCTAGAAATGTTTCAGATAGAGACAGAGACTCTTTACTCATCTCTATCTGTCTCGCAAGAACGAGAACTTTGTTATCTTCCATGTTTATATTTCACGATTCAATTTTAGGGTGGTTTTCCCTAGCGAGTGTCGAGGTCTGTTTATATGACCGCGATGCAAAGTTATAATAGTGTTTTGTTCTGTCCAGACGTCTAAACGAAGAATCGATACCGTCAAAGTAGGCAACGTTCCGATCTTTTCATTGTTTATGCCGCGGGGATTTCACGGATTTCGTTGTACTTTTTACGTATTCTTGCTGATAGATCTCATTAGTTTCATAAGCTTGAGCGGATGGGATATCCAAAGTTAGTTCGTCGAATTTGTTGATTGTTGTTAGTTGAACTGTCAATATCAAAAAGATGCCGCATGCAGGTTTCGTAACTATACTCATCGGAGTCACGGTAGCTACGGTTCTTTATTTTATGTTTGGAACTAATAAGCCAAGATCTGCGCAGCAATACTATGAACATGCGTACGAACATCATTCAGAGTAAGTTGTTTTAAACATGATCTAAATATAAGTGTATAGTAGAAGCATAACTACGTAAATAAGTGTTACATAATTAAATAACAAATAACTTTTTTCTCAATGATAATAGACGACCCAGCAGATTCTTTGATTCTGAAGAATGTTCAATATGTCTATTACCATTGATAAATAAAGCTACATACATCCTACCTTGCAAACATCAATTTCATAAGAACTGCATTGATGAATGGAGACATCAAGCTCAAGGGGTAAGTAACATTAACAATACAGTATTATGCACAAACTTCATGATCGCAGAACTTTTTAATTTCATCAAAATTTAAATTAAAGAATTTAAATCACACTTGATCTTACAGCATCGAGCGTTGTGCCCACTCTGCAGATCTCCATTTACATAAGACTGCCAGATTTAATAAGAAACATGTTTTGATTAGTACAATATTCTTTGTACTCTATTGAAACTAAAAAATATGTTTGTTAAACATCAAATTCACATTAAATTTTTTACAAATAACTATACAATTATCTACTAAGATAAAATGTTCTATTTGGAGAATAAAATAATTATCCAAATTTAGAAAGACAAAACAGAAGATGTTACATATGAGATCAAAGATTTTCTGCTTCCTTGTATTTACGATAAAGATACAATAGTACAGTTACATGTCTTATCTTTTTGATATAGTACATATACAGCTGTGCCTTATGCTGTGATTTATTCAGCTGGACAAATTTAATTATATATGTATATTTTCACAATATAAAATAAATATACAAATATATGGAAGTATCAATTACAATTGTTTAAAACAGTGCATTTTGAAACTGAAATGATTAATGAAAAAATGAAATATTTATGATCTACCTTTGAGTTTAAAATTTGCTTCAAATACGAGTATTTTATAAAATGTATCTTCCTCTTTCTAAGCAATTTACATAGGAGCACTGTTTTTTAAAATCATGTATAATATTATATAGAAATGTAAGGAAATTTTTACATAAACTGTATAACTCATTATTCTTAAAATGCAAAATTCATGATCCTATGAAAATATATGTTTTTGTTATCATTGTTTTCATTATATAAGAAACTATAACGAAGAAGAATTATATCAAATTCTGAAACTTTGTTTGCATGTAGCAAATGGTACTTTAAATGGTAATATATTAATTAATTATAACGTAACTTCAGACTTATTAACCCTCATACTGACAGCTTCAAATACATAATATATGCGAAGAATACCGCACTCAGAGGAGAGATAGTCTAAACGTAAACAAGCATGGCCGACATATCGGTCAGTGACGATTTTCGCATAAGCACCAAAGGGTGACATATCAACCGGCTGGCAGTAAAAGTGTTAATATTTGCCGTGTGTGATATTCGTAATTAGGGGTGTGCAAATATTCGAAAGTACATTTAGATTGGATCCTTGATGTAGGATTGGAATTCCGAAAGTTTGTAACCACATAAGTATGTCCGAGTATCTAAATATTATAAACTCCAAGAAGCCCGATCCCATATGAATTAATTTGACTACTGCTTGACCTGAACTTAGATTCAGGTATCCACACACCTCTATTCTTAATATTATGTATAGTGCAGCTACAAATGTTCTCTAAGCTCCATTTTACAGTTTATTATACACTGTCATAAGCAATATTATACATTATTTAATTGATTAAAATTATTATTTTTAATATTCCATTTGATAAAAGTAATTAACAAATCAAATTTCAGTTCCTCTTATTTTTCTCTGTTATAAATTCTAAATATGAAAACTAATGACATACGTATAAAAAGTGGATTCTCCTGCCATATTGTGAATTTTCTTAAAAGGTTATGTAAACGATAAATATATAATTATTGTTTTATTCTTATAACACTGCATATATTTGACATTAAAATGTATTACTTTTGATTAAAGCGATAGCAATAAACACTTTGTGATAAAAGGCTCCTAAATTATCACTACGTATATTTCGTAAATTGCGTAATTTTTCATTCACATTGTTGAAATTTTGTTTATACCTAATCAGCTGTTTTTATAAAGTTATAGAATTAAGTCACAAAAAAGCTTTGAAAAGTGTGATATTCAAATATATAAATTGTTATTAACTTATGTATAATTTACGAATAAGTGTTTATAAAGCTTGTTACGAATAATGTAAATATAAAATGTAGAATATGTTTCTGTGTGAAGAATGAATAAAGTAAATATAGTTCTTAAGTAAATAAGCAAGTATTATAAAACATTAATTCTCATCTACCTTGTTATTTGCATTAATATGTAGACATTGACAGTTTCGTCATTTTCGTGTGTATAATAATCGTTCTTGATAATGTACATTTTATAGAAATGAAAGTAGTATCACGAACTTTGACAGAATATTACAGTAATTTTGCATCATTTGAAATATTTATAAAACCTTTCATTACTTCGGCAAAAAAAGGGTAAAATTTAAAAAGTTAGCGAAAATACGAAATTATATATGAAAACATTAAAAGTATTGTACACATGAACGACAACGTTGGAAATATAGCATTTACAAATGTAATTCTTGTGATTATGCTACATGCAGAGCGCTTTTCTTTTCACTAATCGTAAATGGCTTCCGCGGTTTCCTGTTCGCCCGATTTGTATCCCTTTCGCAACCGCAGTCGTAATTTATGACCACTTTCTATTCTTTTTATTTTTATTTCATGTCGATGGTTTTTATAAAGTCTATAGTATGAACTATTTTTATTAACGAATCTTTCTTTTATCAGTAAATTCTCATACATTGAAAATATAAGCAATCTTTGACAAACAGATACGCACATATATACATGTATTATTTACTTACGTAATAAAAAATATCGCATGATCATATAACAATTAACTAATTAATAAGATATTAGTATTATTTATGAAAAGTTATATAATAAGAAATATATACACATTTATACAATTAAGATTGATAAAAAAGTTAATGAAACTAATAGTTATTTAATATAAAATATTACAATAATATAGCATGTTATTCATATAACTTTATTATTATGATGTTGAATGTTTTATAGTTGGACTATGGATTTCTATGTAAATTTATATTTTTGAGAATATAATTTAAAAAATAGAACCTGAGTCGAAGGTTGTTTTATTTATCAAATATTATAAAAAGCACTATATTATTTATATTATTTCATATCATATGCATTCTGTTACTGATAACAGAATGTTACTGTTACTGGTAACTTTGCACTTTCAAATTTCCTATAAATGCATAAAAATTCGTATTCTATTGATAACGAATCATCAACATTTGAACTGCATTATCGTTGAATTAAAAGTAATATCGACGCTATAAGTAAAAATGGTGATCAAGAAAAATCAAGTTATCCATTATATAAAAAGCACTCTCTATGTATATATATAATCTCTCCGTATTCATATACGTAATACACACATGTACGTAGGTCAGTGTAGTTAAAATGAAAAGCGCGAGACTGTAATTTTAAACTTTCAATTCGATAGAAGGGTTAACTCGTTACGTTTACGGTCTCCCCCCGCATCCTCGTAACTGCGTGCACAATGGCCGTGAGCGACGATAATGTTTGTCCAGTGAGCGGCACGGGGAACGTAGAGAACCGGTCAGTTACCTGAGAAACACTGTAGCTGGTAACAGGACGATCGTTAACCTCAGAATTCTTCTGTGACACGGTATATCTGGTAGGTCCACAGCAACGGTAGCACGTGGGGATATAAAGGTGGCGGGAAACAGCGCATCGAGGATGAGCAACACTTAAAAAGTTTCGAGTTTCGCGGCTTTTCCGGCACTCGATTATCAAAATGTGTGAACAAGTCGAATACGATGCAGTGTCTGCTGTTGATTCTGTGTATCATTCACATGATCGTGACTTCGGAAACCACCGACGAAGAACGAGGTAAGAACTTCAAGTTTAAGCGATTGTCATTTTCAATTATTTTCTGCATTTGATTCACGATAGACAGATCAGCCCTTCTAAATTTGTTTAAAATTTATTAAATATCTGAAAGATTCGTAAAATGTAATAGAAACATATTTACGTGGAGTTGGTGAAGTTAAAATAACGTACTTATTATTCATATGAAACGCCGTAAGTTTATGGTGATTGGATTTTGACAAAATTAAAGAGATCGCGGAATAGATAATCGGTATAGTTTTCTGATATGAACCAATTAAATTGTTTAAATTCATATTTGTATATTGTACTTGTAGTCCTGAAGAATCAAGCAAAAGAAGACTAACAATAAGCAAAGAAATTGAAGTTAGCAAACGCACAACATGAATACATTTTATTCGTTCTTCACCTTCTCTATTTTTTACAATTTTGACTCAAAGAAATGTAATGAGGATAAATTGTAACAAGGCCGTAGTACAATAACTTAAGTGCATAAAATGGATTAATTTAAACACTAATTTGCTTATTCAAATGACGATAGTCACCGTTTGGAAACTTATTCATATCGTAAAACTATTTATTTCGATATGATCACAATTATGTAATTATAACGGGAATATGCAAAGAAGTTCATGCTCGGTCACTACACGAATTACCATCGAAGAAATGTTTACTATAAAGGCGATGGCAAGCTCGTAAAAGTAGCACCAAAGCGTGGTGAATCGGGACACAGTCTACATGGTAACCAGTCAAAGCTGCGACTGTTGGATTAACAGTGAAATTGTCTCGTCGAAACGATCATGCGTATTATCACGTGTGTATTTAGCATGAACGTGTCGTTAATATATGTTACAATGATCGTACTCCTGTGAGATCGATCGATCTATTTTCTGGGGATAAAACTTACAGCTTTGAATCGCTGACCAAGATTGAAAATCGATTGTCCCATTTCTCTGGACCGGTTTGACGATTGTCAAGCAGACCAAAACGAGTTTCCATTAATCTTCGATTTCGCCTGTATTACACGCATGCGTAGAAAATAATTAAACGAATTCCATCTCGGCTACCTAGCGCCCCCGTATTACTTCTCTTTTTCTAGGAAAGTTCGTTTCTATGGTGAAATTGGCTCTCTTCCTCGTGACATGTAAATCTATGTTAAGGATTCAAAGATATTCGTAATCTATGGCGATCTTGTGTTACCTAAGGATCGTGAGTGTTGTAGAATGTAACGGGAGATCTTGTCTAAAATGATTCTACTTTCTTTGTACTATATTAGTATGGACATGGATATTAACAAGAAACATAAATTGTTAGCGTATATCATGGTTAATTACTCCGGAGTACCGTAACAAGATTCTACAGAATCTTCCGCAACAGGGCGAAGCCATAGTTCTAAAACAGTAGAAGATAAATGAAAATTTCATTAGACAAAATTAAATGGCTTCGAGTAGTTTATTATGTGGTATTAGGTGATCCTGAAATTTTTGAAACTTCAATTTTGGAATAATCACACGAGTACATACAAATATATATTAAATGACGTACTATTCGAAACTATTTAATTTTTCCTATAAACCTTAAGGATCTCTGGGAGCATCATAATTTATTCTGTTATACTAGCAATCAAAATACAATTCCAAGAGCTAATTTGTTAGCTAGATACTGTCTACAGTACCATATGTATGTGTTGTGATGAAAACTCGTAAACTGACGATTACCATCACAACCATCTATTAAATCCGCTGGTCGATGTAATGATAAAAAAGGAAACCTAATTTTGCTGATGAAATTTTTATCAATCCTTTACAGTTTTAAAGCTGTGGTTACAGTTTAGTTATAAGAAAGCTCCTACATATTTATCATGGTGAAAAAATCTAAGAAACGATTGTCATTCGAAACAAATAGCAATTAAATTATCTTGGACAAATCTAAACAACGGGATAATTATCCCGGTGACAACGTAAGCGCCGCATTAAAGTAAAAACAAACAGAAACTTGTTCCCGTTCACGGCGCCTGTTCTTTAATTGCGGAAGTATAATGGGAAACATGCCGTAACACCAAATATGGTAACGCCATGTATCGGTCCTACATAATAATTATGATTTCGATGCCAGGACATGAATCGACACGTGTATGCCAAGGGTGAAAGCTTTTCCTGTCTGTAATGATGAAATGAAAATCCCTTTGCGCTACTCATTGTTCCTCAATCTTAAAAAATATTTCTTTTTTTCCAGTTGAATTTGAATATTTGAAGATTCCATCAGAATGAAATTTTACGTTTAATCAGAGAAGAAAATGAAATGGAAAGGAAAAACTGATGAAATTTTTCATAACGATTTATATTATACAAATTAATTATTACGACTTCTATCGTACTTGTAACAAGGTTTTGAGAAAATAATTTATGAAATTTTTCATAAAGGTTTGCTAATTTGTAACGAGATTCTGAGAAAGAAAAATTTACAATATTTTTCATAAAGATATGCGAATTATTACAACTTCGAGCTTGTAAGGAGGTTTCGAGATCTTCGACGACTTATACGATACGCCGCTTTAAACGATGGTACATAACTGTTTGATCAAGGTTGAAATGTGAGAGTGTGTGGAACGAAGATGCATACATTCGCAATTCTTCTCACTCAAAATGAAATGAAAGCAGAATCCCCCTAGGCTTTTCCTTTTTTCTACCTAAATATATGTGGCACATACTGAAGCTAGCAACTCGAATAAACTGGCTTTCTAATAAACATATTATGTTATCATCGGTAACGTCATTAGCAACAATGATCAATATTATGTATGAGTACAATATTATGTCCGTACCTTCGCGTTTATTTTCCACTATATTGTACGTTTAAATTGTTTTATAGGGACAATACATTATCCTTTACTTTCAACTTTATATAAGCACGCACCTACATACGTATTCAACTTTCTGTAGGTATTATTTGGCATCATTTATAGTGTTTAATTCATAATTTTTCCTCCACGGTAGGATTATTGTTATTATGGGTTTAGAATATCGCAAACTGTATGTAATAATATAGTTCCAATCTGTGTAATTTTAATCATAGTTCTGCCACCGATATTTTAGTATAGTACAGTAAATTTATGTTATATTTGTGGAAATTAATATTACTATTGTTCGCAACATAAAAAAGATAGTGAAAAGAGAATTATCTAAGTATAATCATCAAAATAATTCCTAACTTTTTATTTATTCAGTTTTATAAAATACTGGGTTGTAATATAAATTCATCTTGTTTTTATACAATATGTGTAATGCATATATTACACATACGCATATAGAAAACGGATAAATTTATGTTACAACTTATTTTCATTATAATTTCATGTTATTTTCATTAAATTAAATTGCAGTAAAAGAACTAGTACGAGACTGGGCGCCTCTAGTATGGCTTGCACCTGGCGAACTATTTTTACCCCTTGGGGTACCTGAATTCTTGGATAACATGCAATCCGACGATGACTATCTTCGCACTAGAGTCGACGTAGGTAAATGACAAATAAATCTTCAAATTACATTCGAAGACATCCAAAACTGATACAATCGATTTTAATGAATTTTTATAAAATTCATGGAAAATTTATTTTATGGAATGATTTTATGTCGGTAGAAGTACTGTTGAGGAATCGATCGTCCTTCCTATACGGCCGAAAACCAGGGGGCACGGTACCGGTTTACGCTGTGATCAAGAACTGTATTGTACCAGACGTTTCTACGGACGTGATAAGCTTAAAGACCGCCAGAGACGAAAGAAAGTCGCGAAGAAAAGGGGACGAGACGTTGATAGCATCGAGGAACGTGCAGATCGACGATTTCGGCTCGTCCATGATCCTCACTAACGATCTTCCAGGAAAGATTTGGAAGGGCGATGGGAAACAGAGTTTAGAGGTACATATGCTGAACAGGAATTCTTACATGGTAATAGCTATAACGGAGAGAGAAGTAGAGATGTTAAAAGAACGACATAAAAAAAAAGTTTCTGTTCTTTAATTTAGATGGTGGCTCTTAAAATAAAGATTGAGACGTTTGAAAATATTCTGAGGGTAGGAGATTCTTGGAAATTATTCTGTCGATTAGTTGATCCAATAAATATTTATGGAATTGTATGTAGAAACATGGTGATTTTGAAAAAAAGAAGAAAAAAGGAAACAAGTCCCGGAAGCTGCACTTTCACGTGACCTATTGGATGTTCTATCCGTTCAGCGAGGGAAAGGCAGTCTGCGTTCTGGATCTTGGATTTTTTGGTAGCTGGCCGATACCCACGGTGGGTGGGATATGCCTTGGAATACTCAAGGAATACGGCAACCACGTGGGCGATTGGGAACACATGAGTCTTTATTTTAAGGTAGGTGAACTCATGCTCGTTCGATGAAAACAAATATTCTTATTTTGTTCTGGAAAGCACTTTCAAATGTTTTCTTAAATGACACGAGTCTAAAAATTGATAAATATGTATATTTTTCGCGTTTTGAATTATTGTTTCTTTTTTAATCAAATTTTTCGTGCGTATGCAGGAAGATCATATGAAATCTCAGTATAGATCAGAATATTTTAGAGATTATGTTTAATTATATTTATATAGTACAATATTTTGTATTTTCCTATATAAAACCATTTATTTTTTTTAATTCAGGATGCGAATTATCCATCAGCCATGTACGTGTCCGCCCATGACGCAGGCGCGTTTTACCGATACGATTTACGAAGTGGAACCTTCGTTTACGAAAGCCAAGAAACGCGAAAAGGCATCTTTCAAAAACCTATATTTCCCGAAAGAGTTTTCACTGCTGGTGGATCTCACCCGATATTATTTAGCGCGAGAGGATCTCATGGACTTTGGACGGCACCAGGGAAGCATAAATTTGTCAGATTACCTCGCCTCTACGATGAGAGTGGGTTTGGTACCGCTTGGCCCACATGGAAGAAGATGGAATTGCTTCTGAAAGAGGACAACAACATCTTACCCAGTTGGATGACTTTTAGAGGCAAGTGGGGTAATCCTAGAAGTAATTGTCATCCTTTGGCTAGACTTGGTTTCAATATTTGCGAATTTGTTGACGGACCAACTGGTATTCCCATGAAACAGTCAAACTTCCGATGTTAACGATACTTAGAATTCTTTAACATATTCGCTGCTGTTGTAAAAAATAATATTGAGAGAAATTGCGACAATAAATATTAAAAGTAATGAAATATTACATGTCACATATGGTAGGGAATGTCTTAAGTAATCCCGTTTCTGAACGTAAAAGGTATTGGATTTTAATACGATTAGTATGCATATAGAATGCATATAGGAATACCACAGACGTGAAAAAATTATAGTTTCCTCAAAATCAGTTGATTACTGAAATTAATATACTATAAGAGTTGTTCCTAAATGATGGAAATTTCTTCTTGATCTTGAATAGCAAATTAATTTTGAATAAACTATAACTTTGATCGTCAAGTGTAAGGTACAAACAAGGTTTAATATGGAATGTTAATAAAAAAAAAATGTTCGTTGGAATTGTTCATTTTAATAATTCGTGTCAGCTTAGCAAGATATTAGAAAACAGCATCATCATTCATTGCGAAACCTGCTTTTGATTAGTGATATATCCTTATCGTTTAAAATCTACGCTCAATGTAAAACGATAATAAAATACAATTTTGTTATTGCGGATAGATCGACGATAGATATTAAAAGATGTAATAGATTTATATATATAGGCATTGCGTGATACGTTTTCGTTTAAGAAGGAACAGTAGGCAAATGCGGTACTTAGCGGTAACTCGTAATTACACATACATGTATATCGATGTGATCCTTCAAAAAAAAGGCCGATTAAAAGAACACTTCATTTCTTGCATCGAGATTATCGCAATAATAATGCTCGATGCATAAGAGGAAAGAACTCTTGCGGTTGTGATATAGGCCTGTACAATCAGACCAGTTGCAATAAATTCAAAGAAAAGCTCTTTCTTTTTTTACTGAACATCGCATATTTCGAAAGTTATATCGTGCAGCTTGGAACAGGCTGTGTAGTTAAATTAATCTCGATAGATGAAACATTGCTTACGCTATGCTTGAGATTGAACGTGACGTGCACATGTGATTCTTTTACGATTAAAACAGTAATCATTGATAATTGACCGCAACAACGAATTTCATTGCAACGCAATCCTGCGTTTTGCATGATTAAATTTCGAAATAAGGAACGTTCTCGTGCATCAAGTTTTATCCTCTGTTACATTATACGTCCTCGACTGGATACGTGCGCTTCTTGGTATGCATCGATCTCGGAATTTCTTCAGAAACTCTGTTTGCTTTGCATGCTTAAAGATGCCCTCAATTTCGTACCCAGCACCTGTGGAAAAAAACACTCGACTCTTAGATATTCGAGCAATAATATCATTATCAACGAGATCTACTCGGAGACCTCATCTTCGTTCGATTGCTCCACGCCGACACTGCGTATCCCATTCCTTAACAATGGTCTGCCCTTGTCTTGTCCCAATACACGACTGTTCAGTTGAATCTTCAGTGGACTTCCACTCTTACAGCACAATATTTGCACCTCTTCCTTTAAGATCTTTTCTTTATATGCTAGCAATTCTATTTTTAATCTGTCGCAGAAAAAAAGCATATTATAATTAAAATTACAGACTTTGTTGTAAAAAGAAATAATGGTAGTTTGTTTACAAAGCATAAAATTTTAAATACGCTTATATAATGATTTACTTTAGGCTTTCCTTTTCACTTATCAAGTCTACAATATGGCAATTAGGATTGTGAGTTCCGGCAACTATTGCCGGTACGGAACTCTTCCGTTCCTTATGTGTACACAAGTTCCAAGGTATCAAGAATTCTACGTGGTATCTAAAACAAGTAATTACGGAATAAATTATAATTTTGAAAAGATTTTAAAATAGAATTTAGTTATTTAAGTTTTCATTATATAATTTGGATACATGTATATAAAAGGAAAATGTAACCTGTGATAAAGTTGTAGAAATCCGAGATGAGCGTCTATCTGTCCATGTCGTTGCGGTTGTACCATAATATTGTTATCTTTCCCGAGGCTGCTTCCTCCACTGAAGTGCACATGATGCTCTAAACATAAGTTTTAATAAACAAAAGAATAACATGTACGCATTTTCTATATATCTTTTGTAAATTATGTAAATTCAATTCGTTATCGTTTATTTATCCTAAAAACGATTGCGAAACGATTCTGTGTGTGAGATCTCTTTTTATTTTAATACAATGAAATGTGAACATATTTATTTTGTAGTAAATAAATATTAACGTTGTTAATATATTAGGCGTTATATATTATATTATTTATAATATACAACCTATTATTAGGATTTATTATATTGAAATGAAATTCTTTACGTATATTTGTATATAACAGCTGGCCTTTTATTTATTATTGATCTGCCAGGGATCGAGAAATTAATTGGAATGAAAACATGTTTCTTGTTAATGAGACAATATGATAATGTAATTAGACAACTAGGTAGGTAATTACGTAAAAATAAATAGGGAAAATATGTTAGTCGAAATTTTCGAATAAAATAATATGTTTCAAATTTTCTTATAGCTATTTGTATAGCTATTTGTGTAACAAATTATAAATCTTTAATGAAAATTTTTCAATATATTATAAATTATAAAATACTAAGATAAATCTGCATTTTATATATTAAGACTTAAATGAACAAAATTTGATCCTATGTGAATTTTGTTTTAACATTATTGTCCTGTAATGTTATTATAATATTATTAGTAATTGAAATCAATAACTTTTCTACTTTCAATAATAAAACATTTAATTGCATTTGCCTAACTTCATTAATTTCTAAAATAAAAAAATTAACAAATGTAGTTGGACAGCTTATAAAGGTTTAGATGATGTAAATTTTCGTTTGAGCTTTATCATTTAATACTGATGCATATATGTATGTATGTATTATTATTAATTTCCGATATAGAATTTGAAACATTTCAAAAAAACAGACATACAACAAATGAAATATTATGTGAAACTGTGTACATAAAATATGAAATACAGGTAACAAGTGAAATTCTATATTAATAACGTACAATTCCGAGGTATAAAAAATATAAGGTTATGAGTAACCTTAATATGTAGATACATTAATTTCAACGAATTAATATTATCAATAGCACACAATATCAAGACAAAATATAATATGCTACTTATTAGCCACAAAAATCGTATTAGAAATACATGAATATAAGTATTATTTAATTCATATCTACATATACTGTTATACTCAGACAAGTGACATCATCTGTCTGTACTATCGTGAAGTGTGGATGTTACGAACATTTACTTTTTATTCGATAATGTACAATATTTATCGCGTTATAACAGTTAGATCAATTTTTCAATTTATGGAGTGATAAAACTCGAATGTTGATTAGATATCAGCTGTTGGCCATTCTGTAGTAAATTATGAGGTTACATAATAAAAGGAATTAACCTTGACAAGTATAGAAAATGAAAGCAGGAAAGTCTAAAAAAAGAAAGAGAAATTGATATGTTTCGAGTGCATTAACAGTATAAAGTCCTTTCGATAGCAGATACACCATACTTTCAAAGTGGCGCGCTTTCAAATGACCCAATTAGGAACGTATCATAACCTAATACGCCAACCACTGACCGGCTTTGAACAAACTATCGAAACATAGGATATTCTACGAAAATTTCAATCTGTAATGCGTATAATGATATTTCGATTACTTAAAAGATTAAATAATTAACTCTCGCCAAGTTTCAATGGTATACATTCGTACTGTAAAGAATATAGAAGAATGAATCTTAATAGTGATAAAAATGACTGTATAAAGGAGAAATCGTTACGTATCAAAGTAAAAATTTTTTACCTTTATCTCCCATGTTTTATAAGGCAATGTGGCAGTTGTACTTTCATACTACACACAACTAATTTAATATTCTGTAATGCAACGACTAAGCTATTCTTTAATGTGTTGGTGCATGTATGAGCATAGACGTCTTAACGCATCAAATAGTTGGAAGCCTGGATACTGATGGCAGCACTGTTTTCTGTCATTTAAAGGAATCCTGTCCTCATATTTTACCACTTTGTTTTATAAATAACGAAATGGAAATCCTAAGTTAAGTTAATAATAAATAAATAATAATCTATAAGTTAATTATGGTATCGACGTATATTGTTCAAACGAGAAGGATTTCATTAGTCGAAAAACAAAAGTTATTCATAAAATGATAGAAAATTGGAGAGTAATAACAATGACAATTAAAATAAAAGCTTCCAACATTGATCTATATTCACTTCATATCGCAGAATATGTAGGAAATGTACGTACGATAACGTATTATTAAAGATAAATGTATTTCTATTTAAACTTTTGTTGTTTGTAGTTCACTTCAATTGATTCAAGGAACTATTTAAAATAAATATTTTATGTACGTTCATGTCACTGTTTTCCTGGTGCTTATCCAGCCACAAAGAATTATGATACGTTTAGACTGTGGTTTAGGTGGTTTAGACTACTTTAGACCACGATCGTGTCATAGTTTAGATCAAGCCTCACTAAACGAACGAATGCTTGTTCTCTCCCCACTCTCCTAAAATTAAAGAATAAAAGCGTAAGCGAGCATGTGTTCGCCGAATGAATAAGCGTATGATTTCATGGCGCATTCTTGCACATGTTTGGTTAAGTTCAAATGACAGCTTCACTTTCCGTTCTATTTACTTTAAATGACAGTTTCTTTCGTCATGAAGGCATAACCGAATGATTTTTATTTTATATTTTATTAGAGTGAGGAAAACAGCGAGGGTTCGTTCACGAAAATTAGCTTGGTGTAAACGCACCATTATGATACATTTATGCCACTGTTATCATACGTAATTGTAAGTTTATAATTCGTCTCAATATCTTGACAAGGATGGTAAATGTAATTTTTGCCCTTTCCAATTCCATAAGATGAAATCGTTTATATTGTACAATTACATTAGTCATTTCTCTTGTACAATGGCTGAATCTCGAGAAATTACCTCAAACTCTCTTTATCGGTCTTTCCCATGAATCCACTCGCATAAAAATAATATACTATTATCATCGTAGAACAAAATAGAAAAAAATTTTTTCAGTATTATTCAGTGCATAGTTTCATTCATCCTTATCGGTTACGAGTTAATGCCGCATAACAAAAAGAGCTATTCAATTTGCAGTTTCATTATACGTCAGTGTATTAAGAATTGAATCAATTCGAGATATTCTCTTTTGGTACTCTAACTTTGGCCTTCCTTTCGTGTTAATTTATAAGATCATAGACTCGTATTTGCTATAGCCATGGGAATTATGAAAGTATACTATCTATACTTTGGTTATTCGCTTACTTAAATTTTCATTAAATATTGTAATTTAAATGTTGTCACGCACGATTAAGCAACGAAAATAATCATTATATTTAATTAATTAAGACGTATAATTTAGTGAATAAAGCAACCAGCGATCATTCTACATAGTGATTCTTCACCGTGATCTTAGGATCTTCACTTCGGATAGAGAATAAAAACCTCGTGCCAGACAATGAAAGCGACAACGACAGTGGGTGCGATGAAATTCAGGAAAGAGTATTGTGTAAGAAATTATTATGCAGACTCTGCCGACCGTGCTCACCAAGATCAACTTATACAGCAAGCTTGTAAAATCTAAAATTACATGTCCAGGTACAAATTAATGAAACTATCTGCGTAAAAGTCTAATAGTATACTCATTAATCTCGTGCTCTATCGGACTTATACATTTTAATGATATGCTAAATAATGATTTCTGTATCGAAAATCAATATTTATGAGTTTGAAGATACGAACCTTTAAGAAACAAAAAATCTATCGATCTATCTTTATTTCTCAGGAGCAATTCGCCATCGGTATGAAAAAGCAAACAATTATTTAAATGAAATTCAGCTTTGTTTGTCTAAGAGAAGCTACTCCTTTATTCTCAAATGCTTCAAAAACGGAATAAATTATCTAGATATATTTTTGTTCTTCTTTGGATGTTAACAACCGTGCTCTTTCCAAGCACATGTATTCTGATAGCTGGGAAGAGACGAAATGTCGGTATACTTCCATCCGAAAATACAGTACCGCTTGCGGGTACCCAATGGAGGGAGAAATTATAGGACGTGTCATTATTAATGATTGTACCTATAACTATAAAAACTCAAGCAACATATAATGCGTACTTAGTTCTTAGTGAACATTCAATATAGATCTTACTTACTCGAGCTCTACGACAACTTCAAAAGGAAGATGAAGATACTCGCTATTGTCTTTGCCTTCTGCTTCGTCGGAGCATTGGTAAATTTTCACATTTTTTACTCTTCTCGTTCCCTCTGTCATCATCCTGGCTGCAATCACCTAATCTTTTTAATAGACTGTTTCTTTCTTTCATATATAATCTGTATCGATGTTTTAAATTCTTATATTTTTGCCGTAATCGTTGCATAGTAATCTTATTAATTTCAATCGTACAACTAAAAAAAAAATAAACTAAACTACAACAACTAAAAATTAAGTTTCGAGTATTATAATTCGTAATTATTTCGGTGCTGGAAATCCATTGTAAATATCGCCATAAAATAGATAATATAATCTCACTATTTTTAATCGAATCGAACGATAATTTCGTGGCTTGTTATTTTATGATTAAAACGATGTATAAGAAACAATTCATTGATTGTAAAACCAGGACTCTTTTTTAATATCTAGAATAAGAGAAATATAACAATACGATCATAAAATGTCTTCTCTTTGATTTTCTGAAAGGATCTAATAACTCTGAAAAGTAGGGATGTGTGAAAACTCGAAAGTGTCGGGAATTCGACTTGATCCCGAGAAAAATTCTCCGCCCGAAATTTTCGGGTTCTCTCGACCAAAAAGTTAACTATCTTATCGAAAAAAGTTATTCACGTTCGGATTATTTATTTACAAGCTGCAAACTCTAATCATTTAAACAGACTATTAATAACACTTCACCAAATATTTATTTATACTTTAGAGCCTTTATGATATATCCTAATATTTTCAGGCTCTGTCAGATCACAAAAAGGCCCAATTGGCACGATTTAGGACATCTTGCGCCATAGAAACTAGCATTAATCTACGTAAGTAGCAAACAACAAAATAAATTTAAATTAAAATAAATGGAAAGCCTTAGTCAATATTATTCGGTTTTCAGAGTTAATAGAAGACGTGAAGAGACAAACTATACCTATGAACGACGGCAGACTTGGCTGTTTCACCTACTGTATTCTGAGGAAGATGGGTATCGTAAGTAACGGAATTATTTAAATCAAATTATACAAAGTATTCTTTAAATTAAATTATGTAAAAGAAAAAAGAGGTAAAACTTCTGTTTAGGGGACTAACCTCCAGTGACCTTGAACTTCATATAAGTTATGAAAGTCGCCCTCCTGGTTAATGTTTATAAAGCTTTAGCCGTCGCTTGTTGTTTTTTAAAAACACATTAATAAAATAACTTTTATAAGTAAAACGTACCGTTTCGACGCTGAGTACACATTTGACAAGTCAACATGTAGTATATACATATGTCTTGTATACAGATACTCCCACATTTATCGTTTTGTTTTTGGGTTAGGTTTGGGTTAGTTTGTTCATTGTCTGCTGTGCAATTTAAATTACTACCCAAACCTCCTCCGTGTCAGAGAAAGAAACGCACAAAATCCCAGGAATTGCAAACGAAAAAACACAGGAGTAATCCCGAAAGTATCCCAAACTTCACCAGAAAACGCAATGTGACTTCTGCTCAGTGCTCTGAATTTCAACGTGGGAAAAATTCAAGAAAGCGCGCGTAAACTACGGGACTATCTATAGATATTTTATTGTAAGTACATTATCATAACTAGATTGGGGTTAGGTTTGAACATTTTTATTTAACCCTAGTTCATATGAAAGAAGACAATTATAGACTTAGCATTTGTATTCCCTTTTCACACGAAGCGCAAATAGCTTTTTAAAAGACAACCCGAGAGCTAAAGCCTTTTGAAGATCACACAGGACTTGGTAACATGTATGAAGATCGAGGTCAGTGGAAGTGATGAAGAGAATATCTATGACAGATGTTCGATGTTTTTTCCGTTTATATCAATACAAAAATATTTCTTCAAATTTTGTTTCATACTTCGTCTTACATAGGATACACATTTTATATAAGTACACTCTTTGTCGTTACTTGACTATTTTGTTTATCAATATAAATAGAGAAAAGTATTTAAATATTGTCACAGAAAGAAATGCCATTAGACATTCTCGCCCTATCCGTTTTTTATAAAAAGTTCGATTTACATTCTTTTACATTAATTAGAAAAGAATACAAAAATGAAACTAATATCGAAAAGATTGATTCCAGGATTTCTATGTTGATAAGGGCATCTTTTACTCTCCTTTATAAATTATAAATGAAGTCATAAGTTCTTTTATAGAAAAGAAAATGAAAGAAATATTATTTTTATTTCTGCGATACAGGTAGAGGAGAATGGAAATCTCTGGATAAAAAATAATGTTGCCAAACACCAGCTGATAATGTGGGGAAGCCCCTGGCATACAGCTAATAAACTTGTCAAAGAATGTCAAAATATCAGTGAGTAAAAAATTGTTATTACAAAATCCGTCTGTATTTTAAATATTAAATAAAATTTTTTATAAATTAGTTACCACTTAAAATGTATAATATAATGATTCCTATTTATGGTCATTTCAGATGGTGCCAACGAATGTAAGAAAGCTAGTAACTTGGTAGGGTGTTTCATGAAGAACAAGAGCTCCTATAAGAGACTTCTACATATTACTAAACTGCTAAGTTCTAATGAATAAGGTGTCTACGATTTTATGTACTACGAACAGGTATATAACAACTCCTTCTGCGCATACGCTTTGATAGCGTATGTCACGTATGTACATATACAACATAATTATGATTGTAGCATAGAAAATATTTTAACATCTGTATTAGAAACGTAAAGCATACAACTTAAATGAAACAAAATACAATAATGTAAAAAATGCAAAGTTAAATTTTCATTTCGATATTACAATGAAAGTACATACGCTAGGATATATCGATAGATATATCGTATATAGTCATGATCAGCATTATTTTGTTCATGAAAATCTGAACAATCCAACTGAAATTATGTTATAACAATGAAATAAAAAGTATAAAAGCAAAAGTACGTTTTGTGTTTCGGCAGTTCATTAATAATTGCGTTATCGTCCCGTTGGTACAAATCATAGGTAACACCGGGAATTGTTTCGAGCGATTAGTTTCGTGGAGTAGTGGAGATAGCTCGTTAACAAATTTAGAAGGATTTTGTACTTACTAGGTGTGTACGGATATACGAAATTATGCCCACGGGGCAGGCTTGGAAAAACGCATATGAAATAAGTACGACTATGTCTTTCACAAGAATAATCAAGCTCAGGATAAGTCGCTCCGACATCACACATTCTCATCTTATCAGAAAACAGAATCCGGTGCCCTGTGAATACTGCAACACCAACAACACCATCGGATATTTACTTTGCTATATTTGCTCTACACTACACCAAATTCAAGGGCACAAGGTGCAACTTAAAGATATTCGACAATATATAATCATTTCTAACTAGTAGAACAAAACGTAAAAAACCTCTAAGCTTCTTGAAAGAAACATGTAAATATTTTTTAACATTTATATATTTATACAATACGTGTAACTGTAGTCACGAATATCTTACCAATGGATATGACGATAAACAATAAATAAAAAGAAAATTAAAGATGATGACACAAGACAAAGGAAGAGAAGAAGAAAGGATTAGTATCCTATGATGTATTATGTTCGTGTCTATTTATATTATTCTTGAAACGCCCTAAAAGCCATAGGACTATGCCTTAACAGTTAGAACCAACCGACCAACCGACCAGCAATCGAAAAAGGGATATTCATAAGCAAAATCAACATAACTGAATTTTATATGTTATTTGATCTCATTTTAATCGAGAAAATGTCAGCAATATGTTAATGAAATTTTCATTAACAAAATATTAAAGAGAAAAGAATGTTTTGTCGTTGCATTAGAGTTGTCTCACGGATATCAAGGCGGAAGGAATTTCACTGTGCGATTTTATCGGGTCTTTAAGATCTGGTTAACGTTTAAAGCTCTTTATAAAGCGGTCACAACGAGCCCAAGCTGTGCCAAATCCGAATCCAATCTGAGCTTCAGTTTCGGCGAGCTTCCATCCAGAAAATACAATACCGTTTGCCGGTACACAATGGAGGGAGAAATTACGGGACGTGTTATTATTAATGATTGTACCTATAACTATAAAAACTCGAGCAACATTTAACGCGTACTTAGTTCTTAGTGAACATTCAATATAGATCTTACTTACCCGAGCTCCTCGACAACTCGGAAAGGAAGATGAAGATACTCGCTATTGTCTTTGCCTTCTGCTTCGTCGGGACTTTGGTAAATTTCAACATTACTTGATTGCAATCATCTAATTTGTTTAATAGACTGTTTCTTTCTTTTATTATATTTATATTTTTGTTTCGAGTATCATAATTCGTAATTATTTCGGTGTTGGGAATTCATTGCAAATATCGTCATAGATGGATAATATAATCTCATTATTTTTAATGGATTAGAACGATAATTTCGTGGCTTGTTATACGATTAAAACGATATATAAGAAAGAATTCATTGATTGTAAAACCAGGACTCTTTTAATATATAAAATAAAAGAAATATAATAATTCGATCATAAAATTTCTTCTCTTTGATGCTCTTAGTATGTGAAAATATCTCGAATTACGAGATACTTCTGGATTTCCGCATACTACGATTAAAAAATTAACTATAATATCGAAAAAGTTTATTTATATTCTGATTGTATATTTACAATCTGCGAGCTTTAATCATTTATAGTTAACCTATTGACAACATTTCACCCAATATTTATTTATATTTTAAAGTCTTTATAACGTATCGTAATATTTCCAGGCATTTTCGAATATCGTAAAAGCCAAGGTGGAACGTTTCAGGGCATCTTGTATCACAGAGACTAGTATCGACCCAAGTAAGTAGCAAACAACGAAATAAATTGCAAACAATGGAAAACCTTAGTCAATATTAATCAAACTTCAGATTTAATACAGGGTGCTAAGAAAGGCATTATATCTAAGGCAGACGAGAGACTTGGTTGTTATACGTACTGTATGCTGAGGAAAAAGGGAATCGTAAGTAACGAAATTATTTAAGTCATATCATACAAAGTACTCTTTGAATTAAATTACATAAATGAAATAGGTTCCACGATTTTGTAAACTTATAATGCCTATCAACATAGATTCTAAAATCAATCATTTCGATGAAGAGCAGAAAAAGATGAAGAATATATCAATGCAAGAATACTTTTTCAAATATTTTCCCATATTTCGTATTACACGAGATACGCATTTTATATAACTATATTATTCATCGTCGTTAGTCGACTATATCGTTTATCGGTGCAAATGGGAAAAAAGTGTTTAAACTTTGTCATAAGAAGAAATCTTATTAGACATTCTCATTCTATCGAACTTTTATGAAAAGTTCGATTTAAATCGCTTCACATTAATTGGAATAGGTTATGAGTACAAAATTAACCTAACATCGAAAGTATTGATTTTATGATTTGTATGTGATAAGGCATTTCTTACTCTTTTCTGTGAATTATAACTGATGTGTTAAATTCTTTTCTTATAACACTCCGCATATGGAAGGAAGTAAAGAGAAAACATTATTTTTATTTCCGTAACACAGGTAGAAGAGAATGGACACCTTTGGGTAAATATTGCCAAGAGACAGTTGATAACCTACGGAGCTGACGCGCTAATGGCTGATGAAATGGTCAATAAATGCAAAAACGTCGGTGAGTAAAAAATTAAGAAATCTGACTCTATTTTAAATATTAAACAAAATTTTTTGTAAATTATTTGCCATTTAAAAAGAGTAATTTAATGATCTTTACGTATTGTCATTTTAGCTGGTGGCAACGAATGTAAGCAAGCTAGTAACTTGATACAGTGTTTCCTGGAGATCAGGAGTTCATACATATTCTAACCAAAAATCAAACTGCTGAAACGAAATGGCTTAATTTACAACTCCATGCATTTCGTAATTTATTTTGCATAAAATATTTATAGATTTAAATTAATAAATTATAATAATGTATATATCATTATTTGACATTTAAATCTTTGTTTGCATAGTCAAAATACAAGTTGTTTCTCCATCTTGTTTTCGTGTCTCCAAGTGTTATTTATCTACTGTAATTATCTATTTCCATTTTAAAATTTATGTTAGAATATAAATCATTTTGTTAATTATGAAAATAGTTACATTGAATGGTAGTTTGAATTTAAATTGCAATTGTAATAAAAAGCAGAATAATTCTCATGCAATGTTTTAAATTTGATGAGCCATTGAAATTTAAATTTGTATCGATAACTTAAATATCGATATTTTATTGAAGTATAAATAAGTGTATAATTCCTTTGTTCGCCGCAATAATTCGCAGAGGGCGTAAAAAACACTCTGATTACCATTTAAAGTAGGTATTACCAGCTCTGGTATTGCAGAACATATAATATGATAACAACACAAATTTCTATAAGACATAAAATCTATTTTATATTACGTTTATGATATTATTTCTATGCTATGTATGTATATGCTTAACTGAAAATTATAAATTGTACATAATTCTAACGTATGTGTATATATATAGTTTTAATGAAATGAATAAGCATTTGAGTAACATGGAAATTTAACTTATTCTTTTTTATTCCCTTATTCTTATATTTCTCTCTTCCGACAAATAAAACTTTTTGATTACGTTTCTGATATAATTTTAAGACTAATGTCAAAATGGTATTATCTTCAGTTAGATTATACACAAGTATTATTATATTACTTCAATTGAAATTAAATATTGTAATTACTCAATCTTTGAATGCTTTAAAGAAAAATTTGAGTAGCATTAGTAAATAAATTTAATTTAATTTAATTTTTTATTATGCATTGTTTAATTACTATCAAATATTTTAAACAATGTCTAATTCTTTCAAATAGATACATAAACTATACTTTATAAGCAATAACTTTTACTAAAATTGTTCTTGGAACATTATGCTGTATTCGGTAGTCATAAATTAGTTCCACGTTGGACATGACCGCAAAGTGAGCAATATGGCTACAAAGGAAAACAATTTTCCTGTATTATACGGAGAATTAAATAAATTAGGACAAAATGGTGAATACGAGCGGGCAATAAAAATTGCTAATAAGAGTGAGTTTTCGTGATCTTACAAATTGCTTTCAATTCTACGAGTTTACTATCAACATAACCTGTGCTCCATTTACGAAGAACAACATATTTTCAAAAATAGAAAATTTTTCAGTTTTAGGTATTTCCCAGGATGAAGAAGCTGCTTTCCATTGTAAAGTTATTTGCTATATTCAATTATCTAAATTCAATGATGCACTCCAGTTTATTACTAAGAATCCAAAAATATCAGGGTATGTCATCCTGATTGTTTGTTAAAACTTATTGTTAAAACTTTTCTAATTTAATTAATATTCACTTTGTATAATTCTAATAACAAATAAATATTTTTTAGCAATTTAGATTTCGAAAAAGCATATTGTTTATATAGATTGAATCAAGTGCAGGATGCTTTGAAGGTAGTAGAAAATGTTTCAAATCCTTCATTGAAACTCAAGGAACTAAAGGCTCAGATACTGTATAGGCTAGAAAAATATGAAGAATGTTTCTCTGTGTACAGAGACATTATAAAAAATTCTCACGATGAATATGAAGATGAAAGAGAAGCTAATCTTGCAGCAGTGGTTGTAAATTTAGCAATTGAGGATTCTGTAAGTCCTTAACAATTAATGTTATTTAAGTATATGTTAATTTATATTTATTGTAATTTATATTTTTTTGACAGAACTTAGAAGTTCCTGCATTACGCGAAGATACATATGAATTAATATATAATGCAGCTTGTGGTTTAATTGCACAAGGTAGCAAAGGTGATAAAGCCATCTTGATTGAGGCAGAGAAAAAACTTAGAGCAGCTGAGAAAAAGTGTAAAGAAAATTTAGAGGAAGATGGAGTTGCTGAAGAAGAAATAGAAGATGAATTAGGAATTATTAGAGTTCAACTTGGATATTGTCTTCAGCTTCAGGGTCGCGAGAAAGAAGCTCAAACATTGTACATTTCTGCTTTGAAAGCAAAACCAGATGACATAGCTCTAGTAGCAGTTGCAAGCAATAACCTTGTGTGCCTTAATAAAGATCAAAACGTATTTGATAGTAAAAAAAGAATGAAAAGCGCTACTCATGATAGCTTAGAACATAAATTAACTTCTAGACAGAGACGGAACATTGCATACAATCAGTGCTTGTTAGCTTTATACACTGATCAGGTATAAACTCAATTAGTAATACACTGTTTTATTGATCATTGTTCACATATCATTATTCTATAACTTATGTCCTTGCAGGCAGACCAGTGCCAGCAGCTTTGCAATAAACTAGCTAAGGATCATCCTGCACTAGCTGTGGATGCAATGTTTGTTAAGGCAATACAACTTGGTAAAGAGGGTAAAGCAAAGGAAGCAGCAAAGTTATTAATACAGTATGCAGTTGGAGATAAAGAATTGCAAATGAAACTGGTTTGTGTGCAACTCTTATTGAGTCAGGATGAAAGACAAGAAGCAATTGATATTCTTGAAAATCTGAGTGAAAGAGACAGATCATTACCTGGCATAGTCAGTGCACTCGTAACTCTTCATATGGCTAATAATAATCGTGAAAAAGCGTCAGCTGCTCTAAAAAATGCAGTTAACTATTACAAAAAAAATAAGGTAGGTGCATTTAATTTAATTTCTTTCTTTTTCAACTCAATTTAGTATAACCTTTAATATTCAATTTTAGGAAACTACTGCTAATTTAGGAGAATTATGGCGACAAGCCGCTGATTTTTATCTACGCGGAGGAGAAATTAAAATGGCAGCTGATATTTTACAAGAAATGGTAGATGCTGCTCCTTGCGATACTAAGACATTAGCGCAATTAGTGGTGGCTTATGTGCAATTTTGTCCAGAAAAGGCACAATTGCTATCAAAACGTTTGCCACCGTTACATGACCTTTCTGAAACGATCGACGTTGATGCTTTGGAGAACAGTAACTGGATAATTGGTACCAAAATGATCAAGAAGAAGATAGAACCATCTCCTGGGTAAGTATTATTCTCTTAATGTAATCTCGATAATAAAATTCTCAATAAAATTAATAATTATAACTCTATTGTGTAGAAAACCCGCTGTCGATATAACACAAAAGAAAAAGAAAAAACGTAAACGCAAAGGAAAGTTACCTAAGAACTATGATCCAAATGTTCCACCTGATCCTGAACGATGGTTACCCAGACACGAACGTAGTGGATTTAGGAAGAAACGAGATAGGAGAAATCGGGATGCTGCGATGAAGGGCACACAAGGTGCTACAACTGTAGCTAGTGATATGTAGTACGTATTAATTCACAAATACATTTATTATTTAATTTAAAAAATACATACAATTGATAACTTTTATTTTACTTATCGTTACAGTGATATTACTAAGATGCCTACAAATGCGAAACCTTCTCCTAACCCTCGACATAGTCCAGCGGTAGAAAGTTCCGGTCCACGACAACAACAACGTAAGGTTCAACAAAAAAAGAAAAAGAAAGGAGGAAAATGGTAAAACAAGTAATTCGTATTTGTCGAAAACATGTATAATATTTCGATATTGCTAAAAAGATGGATGATTGAACGATACATCTCAGTGACGAGTCGTATAACTTTTTCAATTATACATATATTTTGTATCGCTGTACATATGTACAGTAAAAAATACTGCCATTTTTAAACGAACGTACTACTTTATACCAGTATCGTTTGATCACTGTAAATTTTTAACTTCTGAATTTGTCATTAGATTAAAATGTAACTAGGTTCTACCAGGATTGAAAATATATACAAAAGAATGATATATAAAATATTTTTATTCCCTTTTTCTTTTAATCCTCTTGTCAATTTTTGACAAAATTCTGCAATATAATATACAATATAGGTAACATATTCCTTGCATACATTGACTAGGATTTGGCAATAGATATTTTTATTTCTCTGTTGGTAACAATTGTATATAAAAATACAATCTGTGTCAAATTCATTTTTTTCTCTTAGTAAATCTGTAATTCATGTTGATATATTGTGATTGTGCGTCAAATTTTTAACATTCATGTAACAGATTTATATATGTATATGTAATATAAGTGGCATAATTCGTAACTACAATAATCATACATTGCGTATAATAATAAAATGCCACTTCATATTTCAGTAAAATTCATTACCCTAAAATTATAACTCTGTGAAGACACGCTGTGATTACATGTCATTGTAGCATATCGATGTATGTGCACGCACGCGTGCTTGTGTAGAAGGATATCCTCGGTTTATATCATTCTAACTTATTGTCTTGTATTACAATTGCACAACACAGCATTGTTTATCGTGTATATATAAATTTATAACAGAAAGGCAACTGTCGAGGTAAGAATAACCATATATGTATATCATAAAATGTTTCTATATCTGTGTTCTTTTTTATATAGTTTCCTAATATGTCAAGGCTGTAAATTGCCCTCATCTAGACGTTTAGTTAAAATGCTTAATACCCTTCCATTAGAAAATAGTACAACAGGCACGCTCATTCAACTGGTCTGAATATTATGATATGCATAATACGTAGAAAATAAACAAGCACTGGAAAATTCATTTTACCAGTCCTAAGCAAGTATATCCGTTACTTGATACTTTTGTCATGCCACACTCATCTATTGGCAAGCAATTTCCCGTGTTCCCAAAACCAATCGCCAAATCAGTTCGACAAAAATGAGTTTGTCAAAAATGAGAATAGATGAGTAAGGCACAAATTCATGTAAATGCCATAAAACATTTACATAATGATGTAAATAATTCTCAATGTATGAACATTAATTTCCAACAAATAATGCTACTTTTCAGGTATAATGCCTTCCCACGCATCTTCCCGCTGTTTGTTGGCTAATCTACGTTTTTCTAGAAACAAAGAAAGAACAACTTATTTCTGCTTTTTTAAAGCTTTTTTAAGCTTCAAACTGTGAGAAGTGTTTTGTGTAAATAATACTTACCTTTAGCCTCACGTAATACATTTTTCTCATGTTCGCGTTCTTGCCTAGCAGTAGCTAATTTTACACCTAAAGCACCCGTAACCAGTCGTCTGGCTAATGCCGCGCAAGTTTCTGGACGACTTCTGTACGGCTGTAAAAATTCCGCGCTCCTTTTTGCTTTTGTTTTACTCAAGGCTGTGGCCTCGCTCAGGGGTCGTGTTTTAACAAATGCATGGTCCGAAGCCAATACTTCAGCAGCTAAAACCGATTTAACGGGTGAGCACTTGTTACTGATAATGTCGGTGTAATTTTGACTCGTTTCTAATTACCAACAAGAGGACTACTGAAGACTCCAAGACAGTGTGTGTCATCTACCCACTTTAGTTCAAACCCACCATTCTTAAAAGGACTAAAAACAGCTGCTAAATCGCTGGTTTTAAATTCTGATGGGAAATTGTAAATTTCAACAACATGAGCAAATTCGTCGCTGGATACCTCGATGTGTTTAGTGTAAGGTTTGTAATCGCTTTTCGGTTGTTCTATCACAACATTACCAACAGCCGCTGTTAACTGAAATTAAAAGTAATTAACATTAAAAAAGTACATAGTTTTGTCGTTTTATGTTGGTGAAAGGTAAATTCATAAATACTTGCCTCCTCGATAAGAGTTGGATCTAGACAATCACCATTATCGTCGAATAAACTGTCCCAGTCACATTCATCCCTATTAATCTTTTTAATTGGTGGAGAAGGTGGAGGTGCAGGTTTACTTTTCTGACGCACAACCTTTTTTACTTTCTTCTCTGGTGGTGCTGTAGGAATAGGAATAACTTCCTTAATAGGTTGTTGTGGTTCTTCCTGTACACTATCTGAGATAATCAGCACGTTTGATACCATATTGCGACGCATCATTTGCGCGTTCTTTTGGTTTGTTATCTCGTCCTTATTTGAAATTTCCGTACGTTGTTTGTTATTTGCGTTTGAATTAGTTACAACAATATCGTTATTACATTTATCAGATCTGTCTATTTCTTCATTAACATTAACTTTACTATATATACATGCCTCAACTGAGTCTAAGTTATTGTTATCTTCACTAGAATTACTAGAGATTTCTTGTTCTTCAATAGTTCCTGACTGAAGTGTATCAGTTGTCTCACATTTAATTTCAGGAGCAGTAGTACTGTCTGTATCATTTGGCACATCTTCATTTAGATTATCTAACTGCTTAGTTGTTATTTTCTTACTAGTTTCCATCGTAAGTCCTTCTGGAATAACAGAAGAAGTCGGGTCCTTTGGATCTTCTTGCAGACAGATATTAATTTCAGATTCATCATTACTTTGATTATCATCAAAACACGTATTTAATTCCTTTTGTTCACATTCTATACTTTGTTGTAAACTAGAATCTGTTTCTTTGATATCTAAACTTGATTTTGATTGGCCATGAGAAGCAGAGGACAGATTGTCCTTAACTGAACGACTCACACGAATAGATTCTACTGGCTGAGGACTCCCTTCTGTTTCCAAACTTCTACGATGTCTTGGTACATAAACTGCGCGATCTGGCCTTCTCTGACGAGAAGATCTTAATAAAATTCAGTTAAAGATATTTACAATTTATTCTTTGAATTATAAGAAAGAAAATAGACGAAAGTATTTTTACAATTTCTTACTTTGTAGTAGATGAATCTGCAGTTGCTTGTATTTGAACTTGGTCCATATTTGTTTGAAGTTCATTTCTGGCCCTCCTAGCAGCTGGCGGCCTATAGATTTCAACCGTTGGCGTTGATTTTACTAAAAGTTCGAATGACAAATTTAATTAACTTTACACTATCTTTTTCAGATATGAAGTTTTCAATGTAAGTTCTTAATTACCTTGTCTTTGAATTCGTACGCGTTCTGGAGATGCGGAGGGCGATCGTCGACCTTCAACGCCCATCTCGAACAACGTACCGGTACCTTTCGTTACACAACTTGTTGTACACTGTTCACCATTCAATTTTGGGTCCCTCGAATATTGAAAAATAAAATATTATAACCTTGTTATTTTATAATTAATTTAATATTTCTTTTTTAAGTCGGTTAAATAGTTCCCTGACGCGTCTGAGTACTACGTCACGCGACCTTGAGCCGGTCAGTTTCACTTTCGTTTACTGCTGCTGCTACGTAGTAAGAATTTCATTCTTGTAAACTCATTTCGTAACAGTATTAGAATCGTCTGTGAATTTCGCGCAAATCTGATTCAATCTAGAACGAGTTCTACTTTCGAAGGAATCGAGCATTAATATGGTCGTTTTTAAATTAATCACATTAAAATGATATTATCTTATGCGAAGAAATAGGTGTATTCCGTGATACAAAAACATTAAGAGTTTATAATTTAATACTTTTACTAACTTTATAATAAATCTATTAAAAATTAATGCATATTTTTCGTAAAATCCACTTCATAAAATATACTATTAAAATATAGTAACAATTTTTTTTCCAATTTAACACGAACACTATATATTTATCCACAATTATTACAGAAATCGCTGAACTATAATTGTTATCAGAATGTCTTTTTGTTGATATGTTATCGATGGGGGGCATCATTAAATGATTCACAACAGGAAATAATGAAATCTTACACTTTGTGATTTGTTCAGGTGATACATCACTGAAACGATTGAATGTAATAGCACTTTGCTAAATGACCACGGGATTGTATCTAGTCAGTTATCGAGAGAGGCATGTATGTGCTTGTTTATATCATATACAGTCAGTTGTAAAAGTCTATAGACACGATTGTAGTCATAAAAGAAATAAAAAAATAAATTTTGTTACAGAATCATCTATACTTACATATCAATACAAAATAGTTCTCATTATGTTCAGTATACTAATGTATTTCTTGAAGAATTTAAGAAATCATAAATATTTAGATTACGAAGATCTTAAAACGGTTATACCAGTAATTACAAAACCTTTAATTCCATTATTGTTAAAAAGATAGTAAACTGCAATTGATACCTATAGAGAGCTATTACGTATATGCATACGTATATACATTTATATAGTTTGTAGTTTTTCAGTTTCTTTCCTTTCAAATAAAGACGTAAGGAACTGTGATATTTATTTAAATATACATTTAACTGTAATTAATACAAAATTGGATACCAAAAATATTGTAGGATCTAACATCTTGATTAGAATACTTCGAACTTGATGGTGATGATGAACGAAGACCTTTGTGATAGACTGTACGCAACATCAAAGGCTCACTTCACGAAGCAAGATCGAATTGGTGGGGATAGCAACAGCCACTTAACGAAGCAATGTCACTATCTATATATATATAAAACATGTATCATAACAATAGGCATTTCGATACCTTATCACGTCACTTTTGTAACACACGACTGTCCGTCTGGCAGAACCTTGGCCGATTGAGAATGTATGCAGATCGGCAAAACGGTCCTGCACCAGCTGGTGTATAATATATCTTCGATAGTTGTTTACAGGTGGAAAGACGAGTACCCTGCAAAAGTGAAAAGAACGCGTTACGATCACGGCTGAAAGTGAGACTGGACTGAGGACGGGTGAACGTAACCGCCTTGCCCCGGGCCACTTTGCCCGTATCCTGTCAGATGAACACAGGCAGGCTAACTTTTACATAACATTTCACTTTCTCCTTCTTTGATTTTCTTAAAATTAGAGCCATCCTTGGTCCGAGTAATCACGTATCATTTCGGTCATTCCACAGGACGCATAATGCGGGTATTTGCATAAAAAAGTTGGGCAAAGATGTAGGACAATTTTTTAGTAAGAAAATATTATTTTACAAATATTTTCGCTTGGATCATATACAAGCCACATTGATTAACTTCATCAATATTGTTTGATTTTTAATTAAACACTGATTACGTGCTGTGATATTAAAATTATGGAACGTGTAGAAAACAATTTCTTGATTATTCCTTCATTATTTATTTCGAAAATTTTCTCCTTGCAACTTACATAACTATCTATATTTAAACTCTGATTTTACATAAGATATTTCATGCCTAAATGCTTACTCTGAATAATTCTCCTGATTTAATACTATTTGCTTAAGGCTCTCCAAATTTATCTTTATGCTATTTCGTAGAGCAATCGAATGACTCAACTGTAAACTTTCGAAGTACTTAAATGTACTTACGTACTTACGTACAAAGAAAAAGGTCGTAAATAAGTTATTCGTAATGTATTCGATTCCTTTTGGGAATGAAAATTTTGCAAGCGAAACAAAATTTCTGAAATCGACTTTTGGCCAACTTTCTGATACAAATTCTCCATTATGCGTCGACATCACCGCCGTTACAACCGCGTTACATTTCACATACATAATCAGATTTCATGGAAACCGGCTATTACGTTCAACCGGAATAAAACGGTCGGATAAAGGCGGAATTTATTATGTGTAACGTCGTAACCGGATGTTTTTAGAAAGCATTGAGAGCATTAGAACAAGCGCAAGCAACATACAAAAAGTAGGAAATAGGAAACGAACTCTCAAGATCTAGTGGAGAGCAATTTCAGTCTCGGTAGATAAATAAAACTATCTAGACCAATATGGATGCTGGAAAACAAGATAAAATTCTCACCTTAACGTCGTTTCACGATGTTAGTTAAATTACATGCCAACCGTTCAGGTGGAACGAACCATGTAGCGTGATAAATCGGGGTTCTCTGCGCTTCTCTTTCTCTTATAGCCAGATATGAAAGCCAAGCAGAAAAAGAAATCGACTGCAACAGACCGAACAAAACAACCGTTCCACGCTATCGTCTGATCCGGTTGATGAATCGTCGTTCCAAGAGTAAGATCTATGTTAATTACATTTCAGAGACGACTAAATCGACGAGCCTTGAACTACAAAGAAGAAACAGAGTCCCGTGCGACTCGTAAGTGTTGCGTGGTTCACGTAATCATGCGTATACGTGAGCGACATACGACGAGAGACCGGTTGCACTCCATAGATTAACAATTATTCGTGCCATTCAAAATCGACCATCTGTCCCCCTGACGCGTGATTTCAATAATTAACGAGTTTAAGTGGCAAATGACGTAAGTGAAAGAGGTGAGGATTTTTTGGGTTAACACACGTATATTTTTGACGCTTACATCGTCGTTATTGGTCTTCTAATATTTACTATCTTTAAAGATATCGAAAATTGTATAGAGTTAGTTAATCTTCCGAGTATTTTGCATTCATTTTTTCTAATTATAGCAAAATTTCCGCCAAAAGAAATAAGTTTTCTTATTTGTCATCTAAACGTAAATAATTATTCAATATGGCGGACGATCGGGACCTTCTTTTCTTTTCTTTCCTTTCCTTTTTATTATCTTATTTCTCAAGTAAAGTAATTATGACAAACATTTTTTATCGATAAAATATCTACAAGTTTTATTTTAAAAGTTTTGAGGATAGAATATGTTTAAATACGAACGGTCCATGAAATATGTATGAAATATTGGAACTGCATATTGAATAATCAAAGAACTGTACATATTACGGTATTCTTATATAATATGTATTTGTAGCGACAGTTAATCTTGTGTAACCGCGTGGTACATTATTTTCGTTGTCGTTGATGGAGAGAGATAATACGTTTCATTAAAATTTACGTTTCATATAAATTTTCTTTTGTTATCTAACGACGTACGCAACTTCCGCCATCTATGGAGGGCTAGTTAACCAATAACCGCAACTTAAAAACTTATTATGTATTCCCATCTTACTGCAATATTTTAAATCAAATGCAAGGAACCATATGATGTTAATTAAAAACAGAAATGTTAATTAGAACTATTGACATCTATAAAACGCATTCTTATTTTCTACAGGCAACATGCCAATGCGTCACAGTTCTTTTATGTTTCTCAAAACACTATGTAGTTTGCTAAAAATATAAATGTACAGCGAAAAATAAAACGCGTAAACGTTTGAAATGCGCGGGGAATGTGAGAAAAGAAAAAACGGTCTAATGTAATGGAACAATCTGAGGATGGAATGGAACAATGTATTAGTTACAAACAAGAAAATCTATGAATATTTTTTTCACGCGACAATTGATTGCGATCTCGTTTCACTTTTTTACACTACTTAATTATATCAAGTTAATTTACGAAAGAATTTCGATTTTATATTATCAATAATTGGAGAATCGAAATATTACACTCGCAGATAAAAAGATAACACATTTTGTAACTTTGATAATATGTGTGAGGTATGTATGGAAATACAGCCTTTCTTATGTACATCTTGCAAAAGAAGCTTTTTGAGTCAATGTTAGTAATCCTTAGATGTAAACATTGTATTTCTTCGGATGAACAAAAAGATAGCATAATAGAATTTCACATGGTCCTGATAGATGGAAATATTATTACCACGATGTATGGACAGAAGAAAATGAAGAGTCGATGTTAGTAATCCTTAGATGTAAACATTGTACTTCTTCGGGCGCATAAAAAGATAGCATAATAGAATTTCACATGGCCCTGATAGACAAAAGAAAAAGGTTCAAGCAGCCGACAACTAAGATGCTAAGGAAGCATCATGTTATGAGCGGGTTTGGTTATCATAGAAAAATGAAAATTGTCTTTGTATAAAGTTGCATAAATAGTTAAAAGTATATTGAACTGAAGATACAAACTTATTGCAGTAACAATTACTGATAAAAATTGTATATTCCAGTAAGATAGTACGATCGTTCAACACATAGTTATAAAATATTTTGTTGATCAAAAAAATCGGCGTTCTGTAACGGAAGGCAAGATCTTCTGAATTGAAAATTATTGGGGAGAGCTTGCAAGAACGGTTTACAGAAAGGGGGCTTCAGAAAATACTAACATTGTATAATTTTCAGTAAATATAAGTAAATTTTTTCGTAGTATGTGCTATCAGTTTGACTCATTGAATTCTTGTAATTTTTTAATTTTACGGGTAAGAAAAACGTATTTATACTCCGAGAATATTTTATATTGTAAGTTTACATTCAAAAGAAGTTTATTATTTTTCCATTTTTTTTCATTATCGAATAAAGTTTTACGAATTTACACATTGTGCTATCTTCTTGTTCAGGAATGTAAATGATGTAAATGCTAGATGTGAAGATCTTCAGTGCAAA
This sequence comes from Bombus terrestris, assembly GCF_910591885.1. Lineage (NCBI taxonomy): Eukaryota > Metazoa > Arthropoda > Insecta > Hymenoptera > Apidae > Bombus > Bombus terrestris. The sequence goes on along the minus strand of NC_063283.1, from coordinate 5,861,222 downwards.
CAAGAAATATTGGTTTATAGTTAAAATGAATATTTACGATTGTCTTAAAAGTGCAAATGAATTAATCAGCGTTCAAATTTGTATTTAGCATGAAATTTATATTTTTTCCTACTTAAAAGTCATGTTTAATTTTTCAACATTAACATGGTTTTTCATTTAAGATCTTCAATGATTAAAAATATAAAGCATCAAAGTAGCCTACGTATATGTATACCTTAATTTCCGAATATTTTAATCACTTGCAATAATACAGACCGATATACGTTGTCTGGAAGATATCAACCATTTACCTTTAGTGCAAGATATTTATAAATATACTCCACGAAGGCCATAAGACACATCAATAACAAACACATTGAACACTTTTCAACAGTTCTATGGTATCCTAAATCATTTAGGTTATAAAGTTAATTCTAATTGCCTTAGAATTTCAAATTGTATGTCAAGGATACAAATAAATTTAACATAACGCGTCTCTGCTAACATTCTAAACTAAATCGCCAATAAAAATTGCGGGCTATCAAATCGATTCTATTTATCACAGCGTATATTATCTCATCTTCTTGCGTGATTGACAAACGTCAACTACTTTTATATTGTTGAGATATATCTTTAAGAGATTTAATACCGATGATTTCTCGGAGAAAGCTTTACTATGTAGTATCATAGACGTTCATAGAAATTGAAAGTGAAAAATGTTTGAAGACACGTTGTAAAAAGACCGTAGTGATCTAACCTTTAAAGGCGCGTCGTTGCATCAGGAAATGTGATCGTTTGGCTCTCCTACCTTTTCCGTTTCTTGTCCCTTGAAAATAGAGTCACGTCGTGCTCCACGTCCTCGGAGAAGAGGCTATCTTGCAAGCTCATTTATCTGCGAAACTGCGCGCAGGTCGGACATATGAGAAAATTACTGACACTCAGAATTAAATTCATAAAGAGTTCAACGAAACCACGTTTACCGTGTTGCTGCACTGCAGCCACGGTCTCTACTCGGCGCACATTGACCATAAACTACCTTAAAATGCATCGCGCATGCGTTCATTTGCTTCTGCCTGTATGGCTACTGCGCAGGCGTACCTTTTTAAATCGCGAAGCCATTTTGATGCGAAATTTTACGCGCGGAAGTATCGTGTCCCTTTTCACATATCTCATCTGGGAAATTAATATAAGTTTTACATTCTAATTCATTAATTCCGTAATATCGTTGTGTAAAATGGAATTGTAAGAGTTTGTAAGGAATCTTCTTAGATTTGGTAACATGAAATGTGTTTTGACGATGAAATTAGCTTAGTTTGGTGCAAAATTTTACCTGCATAAATGTGGTATTTCTTTCTATGCATTTCTTCTGAAAAATTAATGTAAGTTTGTGTACTCTAATCTATTGATTTCGTAATATTGTTTCGTAAAATGGAATTGCAAGCACTTGTAACGAATTTTTTGACTGAAAAATATGAAATGTGTCATCGATCGAGAAACTAAGAATTGCATGGTTTTCTACGTGAACATCATTATTGCATAACTGTATGATTCAAGTTTTCTCATTCTTTTGAAAACATTTGAAAGGTGTATAGAGACTTTCTAAATAGTGGGGCAAGGTAGCTTTGTATTATTCGGGTGAAATTAGTATTCTGTGGATAAAACTTCTTAGCATCTGTTTGGTGACCACGTAATGTTAGATAATAATTTACCGCTATTTTGTCTGTAATACAATTCAAAAAATTCGTTACATCATTTCTACAGACTAAGATATTTGATAGAATTTTGCAACTAGACTACGGATGTTTATGCACATATTATAAATTTATAAATGTAAAAGTGTACAAAATGCACATAATGTCCAAAAATATATAAAATATTCAAACAGTAACTATAAAATGTGATTGATAAATGTCAATACTTTAAGGGACGAATCTACACATTAAAATAAGTAAAACACGTCATATGAACTCAAAAACAAAGATACGTAGAGCAAATGTTCATATAATTTTCATTATTTATTTTATTATGTAGATTCATTTCCTGAAATACTAACATACATCTATAAATCACCCTGCATTTGCACATTATATTTGTTATAGCATTTATATATTAATTAATTAAATGCAAACACAGTAAGGTTCATATCATTTAGTAATACTTTCATATGACTACAAAAGTTAGTATAATAACAATTAAATATAGAACCTGGTAAAAAGATGTTTCATTGGAAAATAAGAACATATGCAAATATTTTTTATAACCACTGCATACAAAGATATAAATTTGCATAAACATTCACAGTCTATAAGTTTCTTACTTTTTTGATGATAATTAAATTCTCGTTAATCGATTCAGTTGATACTGTACAAAACATAATATTTATTTAATAATTTATGGAGATACACACATAGTGTACAACATACAAGCCTTAGCATTCATAAAATGCCGTTACTTAGTAAAGTAAACTGCACTTTATTTATTTTTCCCCTCTAGAATATTTATATACAATCACACGACTTTTTTTCCTCCGCTTTACACTGTTCGTCAAAACAAGTTCATTTAACTACTAAGCGATATGTGGCCCTGCCTGTTTCGCTCAACGCATCGTTGTCCTTATCAAATCCCTCCACAAAATATGTTTGATAAAATTCTTTTGTATCCTGGCATTGAGTGAAACTCGGGGCCTGAATTAGAATGTGTACAGCGCATAAACATACAAAGTTAAAAGGGTCTAAATCTTCCAGTATTTAGACCCAGCTTATTTTCTCCATTTTTCTCCCTCTCTCTAATACAAAGCTGTGTCTACGCGCAATATTCTGTCAAATATTCGGGATTCTGTCAAAAATATTCTATATACAATTAGGGTATGTATAAAAAGAAATTTACGTCTTAAGATTACAAGAAGAAAGATGATCTTTCGTTCCGTTGCCATGCGCGGAAAAACAACAAATTTTTATCCGTGACACATACCGATTGCTATTTCTGTATCTCCGAACTAAAAACATTACTTATAAAGGATCGACACGAGAACACGCAAGGTGCGTCACGGTAATATAAAACTAAATATTTAGAATTGCATTTAGCGATACTGTCAGCGAACGAAAAAGTTACCTTCTCGTTGTCAGTGTCGCTATTTCTTCATCTACTTATATTTATGTGTTACATAAGTATAGATCAATAATTCGTAACGAACATCAAAAAGGCGAGTTAATGTAACTCAATCGAAGATAATACGCAAACGATCCCAAACTTTAAGAAAGGAATAAAATGATAATCGAATGTATAGAATCGCTATCGCAACAATATGCCGTGTTAATGATTATTGGTAATCTAGTTAAAGCAATTCTTTCTATTGTTGGGGTAGAAAATTGCGGGTGTAAAGCAACTCTGTTTCGTCGCAAGAAATTATTCTCGAAATTAAATTTACTGTGCCAAAAACACAGAAATAAGTACTATGACGGGCAATACACGGATAGAACTAGCAAACGTATAAAATAGGTACAAGATTTTTTGTGATTTTCATCGCATATCGAACATAGAGATATTAGTCTTAGATGTCTATTCGTGGTCTATATTGTAACCTTAAAGGTGGGTCCCGGAACCTCCATCTTGTTACATAAACAAATTTCAATGTGTGGTCCTTGCCTAATAATTCATCATTGCACAATATATCAATCTGCAAAGAGCATTAATTAGTAATGTAATATAAATTATGGTATGAATTTTTTATAATTTTTACTCACATCCCGATATTTTTCCATTCCATTTAACACTTTCTTGGCAATAAACTTTTTCAAATGTGTAATGGTTGCTTGGGCAGAGCACCTAATAAATCTTCGTTTTAAAGTTTTCAAACTTGTATTTATGCATTCCAAGCATACGTTAACCTGTGAAAATATTTGCTGTTTACAATTATCGAAACTTATTCAAATATAGAGTAAACAATGTTTATCTCTCTTTACCTGTTCGTCAGTACGGTGATAGTCTGATTCTGCATGTGCATCAGCTGTTGCCTTTTCTTCCTCAACATCTCCAGCATTTGGTAGGATATCTTTAGGGCAAGGTAAACCTCTTGCTCTATAAAATTCTCTTTCCCTTTTAATTTCATCTAGAGATAAATATACCAGATTAATCATGTTGTCATGTTATAGAGAATTTTTAAGTTATCTTATCAGTTTTATTAATGGCAAGACAATACTAACTCTCTTGAAGATCAGGAACTAATTTGTAGACAATATCCTGCATAGTTCTGTCAAAGCTAATATATTGGAGGGGATGCGACTGATGTATGACAATTTGGCATGTTGGACAGGTATGTTTCTCTTCTAAATGTTTTACTAGACAGCTTTTGCAAAATGTGTGTAAACACTCGGTAACAGTAGTGGCATCTATCAAGTAACCCTTGCATATCTTGCACGTTATGTGGCTGTTCAGTGTTTTCAACTTGATTCTCCTCTCCATGGCACTGGTAATCACCATTTAATAAATATTACCTGAGACACCATACAAATGCAATCAGATTTCAATGCTATTAAATCGTTCTAAACTTGTTACTTTACAAGACTAAAATCTTACACAGTAATTCACAATACTATTATTTTCTCCTCAAAAAAAGAAAAGCTCCAAAGTAACTGTTGACATAATGGTACACGAATGACATTATTATAGAAATGGTCAAAATTTGGCAACACGTAAAACTCATAGAATTCGTTCTACTGACACATGGTTCAAATCGTTTAAAATTTGTCAGGAAATAGAATAAAGGTTATTACACAACGATCTGAAGGAGAAAATAAATATTGAGCTCGGTAAAAAGTGGGTTATCGGATTCTAACCTGAATGTCGAGTGTTAGCACACAATGGCAACTATCACTCGTGTTATTCGTTAGGAAGTTTCATTCGAATGGTCCGTATTATTCTTGGCATTTTTTTGTCGTTGAATCGAAGCGAAATGGAGGGATACAAAATTAAATGTTCGACTAAAAACCTGGTAAAAACAACTTAGTGTAAATGTGACTCATGACAACAAAACGAACTGATCTCAGCGCCATCACTTGTCTTATGGTTAGCTTATCTCTGGACACGCGGTTTCGTTTGGTGGTGGGGAGTTCTCCAATGCCCTCAATATGTCCTCGATCAATCATAAACTAATTTGTTTATTCGTTTAACCGTGTCGATGCATACATATCTATTTTTTACGCGCGCGTGACTCGTTTGATTTCAACCTATGTTAATTAAAAATGTTTGAAAGGCTTTTGTTTCTGTTTCTTTTCTTAACCGTAAACATTTAATAAATATGAGTTAGTCATACGGTTTTTAGCTTAGTTCATCGTTCAACCTTAATTCAATAATTAATATAGTTCATTAGTTATAATCTCGTTTTTTTGCTACGAAACGTTTTTATAACTGATTATTATGTATATAACATTAAAAGAAAAATAGCATTGAAGTAACCTATAGCATTATGATTTTCAGCCCACTAATTACAATAACCTCGGGAATTTTCTCAAAAATAATAATTTAGTAGCTGCAAAGATTCGATTTAGAATGACGATATTTAGATTGTGAAAATTCGTTCGACGTTTCTCAATCCTTCTCAGAATCCCAAGTTTGTAACATCTAAAACTAATAAGAACCGTGAAAATCGCAAAAACCATACGAAAACGTCTGGAAATAATAAATGTAGACATTGAGTAATGTGGGTACAGTTTCCAGTGATTTATTCGAGACGAAACTCACGTTACAATAATAATCCAATATTTATGCAGACTATACATACAATCTACCTTGGTAAATGCTGATTTACTGGCTACCTTTAGGTGCTGGGTAACGAAACGAAAAAGAAAAAGTTGAGAAAAACTTTTAAATAAACAGATCGGTGCTATGTACAAAGAATCTTCTCTAATTTTTGTATATTATTTTCGTCGATCAATTGATTAATCTCCATTCTATATTTTACACGTATCTCGCCTCATTCGTTCCATAATAATACAAAAAAAAAAAAAAAAAAAATAATGTTAACGACATCCTAAAATACATCCTAAGTAACAATATACAGAGAAATAAATTATCTACTACTAAGCACCTCTCGCATGCACCATTTATACATCTTTATGCATTTTACATCCACGTGGACGATGCAATCAATTTTCTCTCCATCATCTTCTTCTCTATCTTCTTTTTTCCAATTCCTTCTTCTTTTTTTTTTTTTTAACATTTGTTATGTGCAAAATTGTCTTCCGTCGTATTATCAAGAAACTATACAATATCCTTTGAATCGTACTCGTCTCTCCTCGACGAGGACACTCCTGTTCGGATCACAACGTAAAAACTCGCGTGTTAAAAAGAAAAAAAAAAGAAGACGATTAAAAACCTCACGAATCATTCACTTACGATCTACAATCTTCTTCTATCTTTCTACAAAAATTCGAAGATTCGCGCTCGTTGTCCACTAGAGTCCATTCACGTAGAAACGCTAACATAATACATATCATTATACTTTAATAACCGAGTTCGAGCTATGTTACAGAGAAACGTACAGGTTTTATTAATTGACTAGTTACAAACACTTTTCGAGATGATCTTTTAGATCAGGTATCTCTTCTGTGCAAACCTGATGCACCATATACATATATATATATATATATATGTACGTGTTTCTTCTTCTCTTCATATTAACGAATACAAGAAGCCCTGGCGGAACTTTCCTTCCATCTCCTCTCTTTCTCTCTCTCATTCTCTTTTCATTCATCTTCCCAAGGCACTTATCAATGGCACGGTAGTATAACATGTACAAAATTGGACGTGAATATTTTGTAACAAATTTTATTCTTTATTATATATCTCACGCTTCGGCTGCCATAGTAGTTCAGGTGTGCAGCAAAAGTCTTCGATACGATTCTGTTACGACAGAAACCTGAGAAACGCGTGTACGTGAATCACGTGGAACAAACGCACGTTCCATAATAGTAATCGATTTCCCAGGATATAAAGATAACAGGAAAATAAATACAATGTTGTTCGTAAGAAAATCAGTCTCCTCGAAGGCCGGAGTTTTCTTCCTCGATCGTTACTTTCTTCCTTCTTCTTTTTCTTCTTCCTTAAATTCTACGGAATACGCGCTAAACAATTCAATACTGATTTATATTATTTGGCGTGTTCGCTAGGTCAGTCGCTAGATCGACTTCCGTTCACCAGCGTTCTTCGACTATAAGATAGTTTTCTCTTCTTCGTGATCTTCGTTCGTTCTCTTCTTCGCATCTGATCCCTCTTCCTTCTCGTGCTTTTATCTTATGCGCTTCTTTCGTTCGTTGTCCATTCCGGATCATTCTCAGAGTTTTTACACAATCTTCGGCGAAAACCGATCGTTCGTGGGATTTTCACAGTAGGTAAGGGAATTTTTCTTCGCCCTCGTCGTCGTCGGCTTCGCTGGACTCTTGACTGGACGGCGGCGTGTCTAGCTGCGGGAGGCCAAGGTCCAAGTATTCCTGAAACGATACGTTACATCGTTCCTCAAATTCCAAGCACATTAGGTTTATTTCAAATATAACTGAGATTCGAAGATTGGAAGAAATAATCGAACGACCGAGTAATCCCCGCGCAAGGCAAACGAATGATTATGTAAATCATCGAAGCTTGGAAATTCTCTTCTGCTTGAAAGAAACTTTAAAATCTCAGTCTCGGTTTTCAAAGAATATTTCAAGTTTCTTACCTCGTTCGCAGTTATCGTTAATATCCTATCGAGATCCTCGACCAGTTCCCCGAACATTGGTCGTTCGTTAGGCTGGTAACTCCAGCAATCCCTCATCAACATGTATCTGCAACGTTGTTTCGTTTTATTAGTATCGCGTATTAGTATTCTATCACGATGAAAGACACACGGTAAATTGTAAAAGTTGCATTTACATTTCGATGGAGCAACACGGTGGTTTCTCCATTCGATGGCCAGTTCTTAGCAACTGGAACAATTTTTCTACGGATGGTACGGACGGATAGGGGGTACCACCCAGTGTCATGATCTCCCACAACAGAATCCCGTACGACCATCTGAAACATTACGACGATCGACTCAAATTAATGAACGAATATAAATGATACCAGTGTTAGGGACACTTTGTTAGACGCTATCAGACTCATTCGATTTTATATTTTCGAAAAGATAAATAATTCCAATATTCTTTACAACAAACGAATATTTATCCAATTATCAAGAACATTTCTTATACTCACACGTCGGACTGAGTGGTATAAACTCGATGGAAGAGAGCTTCAGGTGCCATCCACTTAACCGGAAGTCTTCCGTCTGTGGTTTTCCTGTAGTAGTCGTGACAGTGTATATCCCTAGCGAGACCAAAGTCAGCGATCTTCAAAACATATTCGTCACTGACTAAAACATTCCTGGCAGCCAGATCCCTGTGGATACACCTTCTGCTCGCTAAATATTCCATCCCTCTAGCTACCTGATAGGCGAACGATACTAGGTCCTTTTGGGTGAGAGTCTTTTTCTCTTTTGGTTCTTGGCCAATGGTCGGTTCGTATCCAGAGGAAGGTCTGTGATCCCGTAGAAAATCACGAAGGTTTCCATGCGGAGCAAATTCTACGACCACGTACAATGGCCCGCCTTGTGTACAGGCTCCTAACAGATTGATTATGTTCACGTGCTTGCCGATCATCTTCATCATCTCCATCTCAGATACCAAGTCCATCATTTCCGCGTCGGTATGACCCTCTGTGGAGAAATTGGTCACTGAGTAATTAGGTCAAATGATTGATGTGTAATTGGCGATTAGATTCTTTTGCATAGATTGGAATTATTCTTAGATAGTTTTGATGTAAATCGAATGAAAAGGGAATTCGAACGAAAAAGAATGAGAAATGTGAAGAAGGAACGAAGCGTCGGATAAAGCGTCTACCTTTCAGCATCTTCACGGCTACGACGCAAGGAATCCCGGGTTTTCCAGTATTTGTTTGCGCCCTGACGACTTTCCCAAATGCGCCTTCGCCCAGGGTGTTTCCCAAAGTTAAATGTTCTCGTGGCAACTCCCAAGCACTGTCGACCGGAAGTTCGTACTCCGAGATACTTCCTCCATTGCTGTCCTCCGCGGCGACAGTCGATTTTTGTTTCTCGATCTTCACCACGGGCATCAGCAACGGTTCTTGAACGTTCTGCGCGTTTACTAAGTTCTGCTTCTCCACGATCACTTTCTTCGTCCATTGAGTCACGACTGCAGCACGTGCCGTCTCTATGGCCAGCAGCTTCTTCATTTTCTCGCGTTTCAGACGATGGAAAATGTATATTACCACCACTACGCCCACGGCGAAGAAGATGAAGAGAACAGCGGCGAGAACGTTCACGAGAATTTGTGGTTTCGCTGTCAATGGTATTCCATGGTCCTCCAAAGCTGGAGGATGAAGAAATGTTTATTAGAATTGGGGACGAAAAGGCAAGATTGTTATAAGGTGTTTGGGTATGCAAATTTCTTGGTATACGTTTAGAACACTAGAGATACTTCTTTAATTTTATAGAGAAATTTTTACTGTTTCTATTTTTAGGTAGAACGCGATAATCTTCTTGCGAATATAGCAGGATAATGAAGTTATTAATATTAGAAAGCTTATTGGACAATTTTGAGAAAGAGCAGAATCCATTGCAAAGATGTCAATTATTTATTCTAAACATAACTAAGGAAATGCGATTCTGCAGAAGGGATTTTTATTATTACAAAAAGTTTTAGGTACATTCGACTACTCGGAGATAGGCACTGCTGAAGGTTTCTCCCAACGCGTTTTGCGCTATGCAGGTGTACCACCCTTCGTCCTTCTGTGTCACGTTGTATAGCTTCAATACTTCTGGATTGTCCGCGCCTTCCGCCTGTTTAAAAGAATTCAGTAGGATTTAGAGAAATTCGTTGCTTTGAGTAGGAGGTGATTTAAGTAAGAGGATGATTTAGCAAATGGTTGTACGGAAGGTTGTCTTCGATTTTAGTTATTATAGCATAGTTTCAGTTTTAAAGAACTATAGAGAAATGATCTTCCTTATAAATATGAAGCTAACTGTAATTGAAAGAAAAATAAGCGATTCTGATATTTGAAAACGTACAAAGCTAGCTTGTAAATAAAATGAAGTTTACTTGCAATCTTATCATACCGTGCAATTTAGATCTTGGATGAAAGTAATATTCTGTTTCATAATTCTACGTTTCATAGCAATGAGAAGAATAATACTATGTTTAATTGATAATAATAATACAAAACTGTACATCTCGTTAATTTACTCGCATTCTCGAGGAATTATATGAAATTCTCGAAAACTGACGCTTATGTAATAGTAACTCAGACTTTAACAGAACCAATGCAAAGTCGAAGAATATGGGATAAGAAAAAGTTAGAGTTAATGAAAGTATTATTAGGATGATAAACAAGGAGACTTGAAAAATAGTTTTAGCGACGTTTAAACTTTAAATTAATTTTGATCTATTGACGACACAAGAAGCGGAAGCGTATAAACGAAAATAGAGTGTGTTCCATGCAATTTCAAGTAGTTCTACGTGCCCACCTTGACCTCCACCCGGAAACTTTGATTGGTTTTGTTGACTGTGTCGAAAGACGTGTGATAACCGTGATACCATTCAAGATGACGATGCGCGTCCGACAGAACCTCGCAGGTCATAGTAACGTTGCCTCCTATCAGAACCGTCGTGTTTCTTGGAGGCCTGGTCAGTATCGGCCGATGTTTCACGCTCTCTACAGGAAAAATAGACCCAACCACCTTTTTTTACCAAGCTCCAGTGTATCAGAGAATAGAAAGAGGTGAAAAGAAATCTCTCGAGATCAAACTTATTGCACTGTATTTCATAGATCGAATATTAATGATAACGATTATAATTATCTTCATGATCTAAGGAATTCTATGATTATTTTTCTAAGATTTCGAGAATTATGATTGTACAATTTTTTTTCATAATCTTTAAAGATTCTTAAAAGTAATTAAGAACGAAGAAAATTTAAAGAAATTTTGTGTGCGTTTGCGTGTAATATTAGTTAGCTCGAGTACGTTTTAATTTATTAAGAACCAAGGAATGAAATAACACGTAAAAAGTGTCTATTACATCACGTTAGTTTCTTCTATCACGATCTTTCTACAAGCAAACTTGATCTCAAGAGACCTCGGTCGTCGAATATCGAAGAAACAGATCGGAAGGAAAAAGAAGATAGAATACAGCAACATGACATTATTAAAACGTAAAAAAAAAAAGAACAAAATGAAACAATCCACGTGGCAGCACCTGAAATACCAAACGGCACATGTTTCCTTCACCGTATCGTTAGTCACTTGGATATTATTTAAAAATCGCCGCAGACAGTTCACATATCACCAGAATCCCTTGGAATCTGTCTTATTTTACATAAAACCTTGTATACATTATTATACATAATCATTTTATACAAATAGTGTTTAATTAAAAATAAAAAATTAGAGCGATAATTAAAGATCCATGGAGAAGACACAAGAACCTCCACCACCTAAACAATATGTACAGTTCTTATTCGAAAGTGGAGAATTAAAGCGATGATTATGAATCCATCGAGAAGACACAGGAACCTCCACCATCTAAGCAATCCGGTCTGTCTGTACCTGAAGAAGAATGCCGGTCGGTGAATTCTCTTGGTCACCAGGGTACTCGACTACTTTCAGCCATTGTATATACGGTTCAAGATCGGACACGATCGGACACTTGAACGTCACCGTGCTGTTCACCGCCGCGGTTACGTTCTTCGGGAAATCCACGTTGATGTATGGTTTATGAGGAAAACGCTCTATAGATGCAATGAAAATTCACGACTGTTTAATGTCGTGATTCCTTCTTTTCTACGTTAGACGGTCGTTGAAAATGTCTCATCGATAGTGTTTCCAGCGGAGCACGTTTATGTTAATCATGACTAGACTGTGGATATTTATACTTAATTTAACAAATAAAAGTCGAGTAGAGAATTATTTTACTCGGTAAAAATTACATTTTCAACTCATCAAATTCCTCGTAAATGTATAAAGATCCGCAGTTTATTTATGACAATCTAATGTGCTGATTCGTTTCGTCGAGCGAAGAACGTGTAGCAAGCGATAATGTAAAAGGATATGGAATTTTTAGAAACTTTTCTTTAGAAATGTTCTTCTTTCATGCAACGCGATCGTTGGAAATTTCTAATCGATGGCATTTCCAGTGAAAGATGGATGGTAGATAGTAACGTGAGAAATGTTATGAGATTTGAAAAGTTTGCAATGATCTAGCGTCGTGATTCTTTCTTCGTGCTAGCCGGTCATAGGAATCTTTCAATGGTTGGTATTTCCATTGGAGAATGTGCAAATGGTAATGTAAAATCATTTGACCGAACATAGAAATTGCACAGTGATTAATGGTCGTTAATGTTCTTCTTCGAAATATCCTTCTCGATTGTTATCGTTGATCGTTATTGTTCCCAATGAAAAATAGGTGCAAATTGTATGGATTTAAGAAACTTTCTTTCTTTACATAATCACTGGATATGTCGTAACGTTTTCCATTGAAGAACGTATAGCAAATGATAATATAAAACGATATTGCAAAATTTAGAAACTTCCTGGTCGCTGAATATCGCGATTCTTTTCTCATTTTAAAGCCTGCAACATCGTTCGATTACAGCTTACTTCGTTTATTCTAACTTCGTCGCAGCTAACTCAGCAAAAGCTAATTAACTGAAAACACAAATTTTTGCTTTCCCATTGTACTATCGTTCCCTGAATTGTTTTAATGAAAAGAAAACAAACGAGAGATCATTCCAATAAATAGAAGAAAAGAATGAGACACTCGTCTACTCACTGACAATTTCAACGCTACATTCGCTTCCCCATTATACATACCATCCTTTCAATAAATTAAAAAGAAAAATAAATAAAAAGCACGATGCACTCAACGCGGCTCACTGACAATTTCAACATTACACTTTACTTTTCCATTTCAACGTTACTCTTACTTCTCCATTACGCTGTACGTTTTAGTAAACAGAAAGATAAAAATGCGATACTCACCGACAATTTCAACTTTGGACGTGCGATTGATGCATCCCAGCTCGTTGCACACCACGCAAGTGTAATTGCCGCTGTCTTCAGGCACTAGATCCTCCAATCTGAAGGTCCACTTAGACATAACCACCGTGCCAAGCGTTCTTTTTGGTTCTTCGTTGTTCTTGTACCATGTGATGTTCGGCCTTGGGTTGCCAAAGCTTGGACATCGTAAACGTAACATGTTGCCAGCTGGTTTCACGACCACGTTTGGCATCTCTACGCTTTTATTGAACGATGGCGCTCGTACGGGAGCGGTGTTGTTGTGTTCACCGGCTGTTTCATTCTCCAGTTTCTCGTTGTCCAGGTCGACCTCCGCGTTTTCGCTTTCCAGGTGCAACGATCGCGTCTCTGGCAAATCTGTGACACCGAGATTCGTGTTCTTTTTCATTCGGAATTAATTGGACAAATTAACTGGAGCATCTAGAATCGACTCGTTTAAACGAAAGATAGGAGCGTTAGGTTAAACTTGTAATACTTGAAAAGGGAATTTTGGAATGGTAAGAAACATTGATCGGAGTTTCGCATTAAAGGGAATGGATTTTTGAAATAATCTGATTTCTTCAAGTTTGAAACGAAATTATTTCTACGAATTACTAAATTATTTAAAACGAAGGGTTTCCAAAGATATTTTGAAGCTGTTTGGAATTTTTAGAGATTTCCAACGATACGAAGGTGATTTAGAATTAATTGGCGAAAGAGGCGAGGGATAGGTAACGTTATTATCCTTTTGCAGAGCCAAGGAAGCTATTACTTTCAAATTACAAATTACAAATCAATTACGTATGTAACTAAAAATGAAACTAACAAGCGATCGCGAATTTTTAATCAAATTTTGTTCGATATCGTCGAAGCAAAGTACGAACAACTGTCCAAGATTGAAAAGCGAGGAAAATCCGAGTACTAACTTCTCGCTTCGATTTCCAATTCGTTCGTTTCCTCCTCGTGTCTTCCCAGTCTCTCGGTTTCGTGCTGGTATTCGTCGTTCTGCAACAATTCGATTCGTATCGTCACGTTCCTCCATTCGTTCGTCATGTTTGATCCAACCAGGCAACTGTACGAATCTGCGTCCTCGGGCTCGATGTACTTGAACCTCAGCGTCTGTTTCATTAATCGAATTCTTGGCGACGATGGTCGGAAAATATCGTCGCCTTTGTACCAAATCGTCTCCGCGTTCGAACTCGATGAGCATCGTAGGATCAGCTTCTCACCGATTGACACAATCACCGTGTCGGGATGATTCAGATCTGTGAAACGAAAACGAAATTCATATTTTTTTATTAAAAAAAATTCATATTATCATTTATTTATTATTAGGACGAGACTAGGGCAATACGAAAGATCTTTTGGAAGATTATTTTCAGTAAAAAAATGTAATATCAGACGGATTGGATTCGATTTTCCAGTACTTGGATAGTCATAGTTACACTGCGGATATTCTATGTATTTGATGACGCAGAAATACACGTAATGTGAAAAAATATGGAGATAATATGGAAATTATGATACCTTTTGTGTTTTCTAAAATATAACAATTCCCTGCTTAGTTTTCATTTTTTCTAAATTATAGTCTTAACCCCTCGACAGTCTGATAAAATTACGAATTCCGATGGAAAATTGTACAGTTTTCTTCCCAAAATTCTTCCATACGGAATAGGAAATGTTAAAAAACGTCTTAGAATTATTTTTTTAATAATTACGTGATGTACGATAAATTTTGAAACAGTGGACGCACAACACTACGATGCAGTCCGGATAGCGATATCTTGCCTGTTCTCTGATTTTCGATCATTGAGAAACCGCGTTCATTTCATAGACAAACAACTGAGAAATAGGAAAAAATTATGCAGATCCAAAGCTTTTATGTATAAAACTTTGCGCATGTTCGAGCGTATCGAACTCGGCATTCGTGTCAACGATTACACTGGAACGAAATCTCTCTGCACTTTAGAACTGCGAGTTTTAAGAAAGTTTATTATCATATAAAAGCTGATGTGTGCTTTTTCACGCCTTTTATCGTAAACCGAAGAATTCTAGAGCATAAAAAAAATATACATTTTTCTGATCGTAACTTCTCATTCTTTTTTTATAGACTGTCGAAGGACTGAACACGTTTGACGACTTTTCTCGCCGGCATCACAGCCGAGATAAACCGTAGAACAGTTAAAATAACGAATTTGCATAAATATTCGCAATCTGGCCACGATGCGCCGCTTAAATCTATTAGAAGATCGTTTCCTCGGCGACTTTGATCTCCATAGTTTTTATATAGAATTATCAAACTTGTGATTCTTTGTAGCAGCGTTTTCTTAACATTAGAAGTTATAGTTATAGGTATAGTTATAGAAGAACCGATAGTTAAGACGAAGCTATTTCAAAACCAGTGAAAATGACTGGTCTTTAAAAGATACCTAATAATACAATATTTTTATATTTATTGATTTATTAATTTCTTACAGAAGGAATTTCATGTTATGTAGTACATTCTCGGTATTATTAATCCAATCTGGGACCATGATCTTTAAACGAGAGTTGACACATTTATAAAATTGTAGAACCAGTCATTTTCACTGCTGTGGTATTTCTAGTGTTAGCATCTAGCGATCTAGCGATCGATCCGGAATTTTCCTGATAACTGATATCGTCATATCGAATGATAGGCAGTACAAATTTAAAAAGCGTGTGGCAAGTTGTACAAGACGTGGAAACTGGTTAATTGGGTTTCGATAAACAGATCGCAGGACCCTTTCACACTTTGACAAGTACCGGTCATTTTGACTGGCATTGGTATAAGTAGCCTTGATATAAAATTATTTCAGGTTTGAATACATAAAATACAAAATAAAATTCATTATATTATTCCTTTAGTTAACGTTGCGAAGGTAATTACACCATTGCGGAAAAAATATAACACGAAGTAGGAACTTTAAAATAAAATTGTAAAACCAGTCAATTTGACTGTTGTGGTAGTTCTACTGTTAATTAAATCGAACTATGTAATTCGAAGTTTCGCAATGAAATTACAAGCTTATCGTACGACGATGCGAAGATCGTTAGGTATCTCTTCAGCAAAACACGTGAAAGCTGTATTAATGGGATTCTATCCAGATTATTTAGCGCCAGAGACGCGAAACATGGCTCGTAGCACGCTTCCTCGGCACCAAGTTCACGAAAGATAAACCGACAGCTCTCGCTACTTGGCAGCCTAACGCGGATTCTAATTCGATTCTTCCGCGAATCGTGGCCGTAATAAACGCCGCTAAAATTGCGTCGAAGTATCGCAATTCGATATTTCACGTCGATTCTCTCAGCTACGCACAACTTATGCGTAGAATCCTTTATTTAAGAAAGCAATTCTCCACTGCGATGCGTACTGAACAGCAGACACATGGTATCTTCACAGAAGGGACGTTCTGAAAATGGTCCGCCAAACAAATGCGAAACGAAGGATACGCGTCATCTGAATTTTTGCATCTCAGTTTAATCTTCGCTGAGTCGTAATTAGCGTCTTTTTAAAAAGCAACATATGTATACGTACATCATGTTGTATGTTAATTAAAAACAGCTACTTCTAATACCATTTTTGGGAAACTTCAATTCTTCCAGGAATCATTTGTTTCTTATTTAGAGCGTCTAGGAGTAAGCCGTGGATTTTTATGGATTTGTGAGAAATGTAAGATTAATCGACGAAGTTAGGGACGTTCGAAAGATTTTTAGACGAATAATTATCATCGATGCACATTTTAAACACGTTCCTCTCAGATCTGTTATTCCTCAACACGGCGTTCACGGTACCATAAAATCTACTCGACCAATTGGCTCAAGATTTGGTGTGAATCTTCCACGCATGTATCGCTATAGTCTGAACAAGAACGAATTCGATATCTTCCTTTTTTCTATTTATTTAAGCCTTTGAATGCTAAAGAAACATGGAGAAGGTCTACGATCGAACTTCATACGGTCGTCGTTCTTTTAATTATCGACTTTTTGCTTTCGTCCTAGTTTCGTGCTACAGCCAAACTCATCCTAATTAACAATCTTCTTGAGTTTCCTATTTTAAACAAGTAGAACGACCGCAATCGTGGACACCATGAGACGAGGTCTTTTTGTCAATTGCGTACGAGGGCATACAGTGCCATCAATTTTAATTTCTTCTCGACAAGAAAAATGACACATGCTATTAACATACGCAAAAATATACTCTGCAAGTTTCATTGCGAACACTGTTACAGTTTTCTTTGTAAAAAAAAAAAAAGTCGAACAACCTAACAGGACGTGTTTCACGTTGGAGTATCCTCTTGACCAAGTTAGAAACAAAGAAAGCTCAGGCAACAAAGATCTGCAATTAGTATACAAGCACCTAAGTCAAACCTGAAATTCACTATGTTATACTACGATATATTGTATCATGTTATTCATCGTGTTATACAGTATATTAATATCACGTCATATTTCCTTATATTTTGTTACAATTATGTCAAATGCGTACGTTTGTAACGGAGATCGTACTAGACTTTGAATCCCGTTGCGATAAACAAATAATAATAATAATATATAGCGCGAAGAACGAATATTTGACGAGAGTGGATTTTTTCAGTATTACGTATTCAGAAAAATACGAATTTCCATTAACTGCAGTTTTAGCTGTTCGAAACTTCCTAGTCAGATCGAAAGCTATTTACGATATGCGCTTCGTCTCTACCACTGATTCATCAATCATATCCTTTCTCCGCCTCCGAGGAAACCTCGATCATCGATCGTAACCGCTTCCAGTTGTCACAACAACCTCGTCCTAGTTATCGTCGACTCGTTAACCGCGGTTAATGGATATTAACCGCAATTTCAGAAATTTATTTTCTCCATCCTCTGCTAATATTCAATTACGCGGGCTTCGTTCACTGTAACAAATTGTCGATCGATTTCCCTTATAAATTGATGGCTCGAGCCTTGTAATTATTAGTTCTGCAACGATTTTTCTAGAATTACAGCTCACGTAGATGAGGAGTAATTGCCCGATATCGTCGTGCCGCGTGATCATCACAGCCTTTTAATCCATTTTATCTTTGATCATTGGTAATTAAATCCTTCGGACGGCGCGATAGATTTAATTGAAATTAAATTTTCGACAATACGCCGATCGAACGATAACGTTTCGATTCTCGCCACATCGAGTACATCGTTGTTGCTAAGATTTAACAACTGTTTTTATTTCCGATGGAAGGTCCGATGGAATTTCTTCGGTCTTGTAATATATTGCAGCAAGGTGGTGGTTGTTTCTTTACTCCTGCCAATAAAACATATCAGTTTTAATCCTTAGGATATTTTATTGCTCCTTTAATAATACAGCTTGTCGAGAATATTTGTAATTGAAAAATGATGTTCGCTGGCGTTTCATTACTCAGTTTCATAGATATCATTTGTCATACGACTCTGTTCTCTTCTATTTCCTTCATCGTCTATCACATCCTGACGGTGTGTTTCACTCCACCCAATAACTTTTCCTTATTGAATGATGCCAATCTATGTAATGCGTTGTTTTATTTAATTAAAGGAATACGTTCTCGCCATTAAACAGATATCACCACGTCGGTTACGTTACTGGAACACGTACCAACGCTTGCTAACGAATCAATTAGAATCTGCTTCGATCTGCTTCTACAAATTTATTCAACCGTAAGAAAACAGCATAAACGACTTGAAACTTGACAGGAAATTTCAAAGAGTTACGCGTTTAATCTCGCTTTTCTCAAGAGAAAAAAGGCCTCCGATAGATTTTCTTCGACGCTAGAACTTCTTTCGTTGATATTCCTGCGACGCAGATTTTTATTTCTGCGATATCTTACACCGATTCGTCTTTAGCCGAACGTATTTGACCAAAAATCGATAACAAAATAGAAGGCGTGAAATCCGTCGAATACAATTTTCCGTTTTAATCGCAAGCGTGAACCGCTGACACGACGATCGCGCGATGCAAAATCGTTCAGCGTCGTTCCACGATTTCTCAACCTTGAACATCGATTGAACTTCGGCGCGACCGGAGAGCCGTGGACTTGGCTCGGTTCGAGCTCTTTCTCTTTCGAGAATCTGGTCACGGGGAAACGTTTACCAGGTCGACCCATTCATGATATTTGGACGATCGAGGTATCGCCATTTGGACGTTGGCCAGGCGAGAATCGCGACACTGTCCCTTCCGACGTTTCATCTGGAACCACGTCCCATCGTGTCCTCCTCCTCTCTGTTCGTTTGTGTCGACGTCGATCCGTTCTCTTTTCCCCGTCAGTAAAACGCGTCTAACTAAATTTAGAGATCTGTCGAGGGTGTCTGTGCCGATCCTCTCGTCTCCGCCACGGATCGCGCCATCGTTTCGAATGGAACGTCTGTTCGCGCTTTTCAAGTGCGACGATGCCGATGGAATTACGTTAATTATCGATCATTAATCGCTAATTTGATATTAGATGTATGTACGTTTTATATGCTGTTATATGGTTTTATATTTTTTATAACACTTTGCATCTTCTTCGTTTCGTTGTTTTTGTTCGTATTTTATTAGTTGCTAACTCTTGGTAATTAGGTTCTATTTAACTACTCGTTACGAAACTCTTCGTGGCAAACAGTGGCTTTCTCGCTTTTTCTACCAGACACCTTGAAAGCAAAATAGCGAAACCAAGCTGAGGTAAAGATGGTTGTATTTGTAATAAAATTGCAGCTTCTACTTGAGTATCATTCAATTATCATTCAGTCGGTTACTTATCAGTCATAAAGCAAAATAAAATGAAATAATTGTAGGAAGAATTTCAATGTTTCATTTTAATTTAATCATCACGTGGCATGAAATTACTATTGGTATTCGACTGAGTAAATTTCGGCACGTCGAACGTACTTGTTTGAACGTCGAACGATTATGACGAGAATGTACCAAGTATTCTTACTGAGCCTCGAGGTACGTACATTTAACATTTATATTTCTTATATTTCTTAGATTTCATATGGTTTACGCGTATTAGAAATTTCAATCGATCGATATCGACGTTAAACGCCCGCACAATTCTACCTTGGGAAACAGACAATTTTTCCAAAAGTCGCATTTTACTTACCAAAATGGCAAACCGTATATCCTGCTCGATGTTACTCAGTTTCCCGACATACCTTTCAATGGCCACCCTAACTATTTCAATTAACAATTATTTCGATCTCTAGCGATAAACGTGGAAATCGTCGTTTTAATAAATTCCGCTTGCTGACGTTAGCTCCGTCACAGCTACGAAATTAGCCAATTTGCCTAATTTACGTCGTTACAACAGCAACAGTCGCGAATACCTTGCAAAATGCTCGAAACGTGTCCGCAATTAGCCACGTTGAAAGACTATTTATCATCTGGTCTTTAGAAGCATAGAACGAATTCCATCTCGCCCACCATTTCCTGGAGTCGATGTTGCTGCGCTTCGTAGCTTCAGCTACTCCAGTTGCATCTTCGTCTCCTTGCTTTCTCCGTTTCTTTTGTCTTATCTCCAAACATCCTCGGCGTTCGTGTACAAACGACTAATTGTCCGTGAGAGCTCTCTTTTCCCTCGACGGAAGTTCATCGAGTTTATTGTCTTTGCGAGTTCCGTTCCCGCTTCTTTTTTCGGACACGCGTCCTCACGTGCTGTGCTTGATGCCTCGTGGACGTTCCCCGATTGTTTGACCGAGGAGACACGACACGAGCAAACAGACGACTCGTTACTCGCTGCTTCTCAATGTCCAAGCGAGCGTTTTGTTTTATCTTCGGATATTCGGATAGTTCCGGTTTGCGCATTGAAATCTTCCCGCATTTCGAATGGAAATAGCATCTTTTCTTTACTTTTCTCTGTTTCCGCGTCTGAAGATTGCTTCGTTGATTCTCGTATTTTCTTCTCTTTCTTTCGATTCTCCTATTGAATCTGGAAATAACGTTCAATAATACGCAGTCACTGCAATTGATACTCGGACGTTAAGTTCAATATTCAAAGGAGAAGAAGCTTCTTTTTTCTTCAAATCGAACGGAGCAACTCGAGTTTCTTTTTTGACAAGTTCGAATGATTATTTTAGCAAGCGATGCGTAAGAGAAATTTTGAAAACATCGCGATTGGTCGGGATCGCGAACGGGATAGCAAAGATCATTTTTTACATCTTTTTTTATCTGGATCTGTAAAAAGAATTTAAACGATACATTTTGAAGATTCACGGTGGGTTGTGTACGCGCTGAAAATTTCATTGTTTCGTCTTGGCAATAAAATTATATTAGTCACGCGTGTTTAAGAGAAATCGTTTAATTGCCAGAGACCAGCGGATAATTAAAGAATCCTCGATATCTTATCTTCTTTGCTTAACAATATAATGAAAATTCATATTACTAAACGTTACTTTATCTCAGATAATAAAAATTGTTAGAAAAATCGATCAGAAGACTTTCGAAAGCGTGAGAAATAGAAAATATCGATTATTGACTGGTAGAACGAAGTTCGATTTCTGCGTATGACATCACGCACGCAGCCATCTGTTTCGTTCCAGGCGCCACGAATAGCTACAAACATTCCGAGAGGCTTCTTTGTCTTTTCTCTCGATCCTCTCCTTCCTTCTTTACATTTTCCTCAAAGCTCGCTGCTTCTGGCGGGTTTACTCGGACGAAAGGCCATCCGCGAATACGAGAATCGTTGTAAACAATTTCTGGCGAGCAACTCGATCCTTCATTTTCTTTAATCCTTTGACTGACATCGTTGTGTCATATGCGGTCACAATAGTTTGAAGTTGCGTTTGAAATTAAATCGTTCAACTCTGATTCGTGTTCTGTATTTTATACCGGGTAGATCATTTTTGATATTAAACACAAAATAAAATATGCAGGTAGTATTTCCTAATAAAATAAAATAAAATCCACCAGCTTCGTCAAATCTTAAATCGACAATTTTTTTATTTTATCCAGTACGTTCCATTAATAATATTTCAATGGCCAAATTCAAATCAAATATATTCCGGTTGCCAATCTTATAAAAATAGTCTCCACGATACTTATCCGCAAAATTAAATGTACAAAAGGCAAATGGACATTAGCTATTTTTAAAATCAATTGTATCCCGATACAATTTTGTTCTACGTTTTATACGACGAATTGTCTTGATGAGGAAACTAAAATCATAGAATAGGGATATGGAGGTGGAATATTTCTTCAAAATCAATTAGTTTGTTCGAATTCTATTTTGAAATATCGTTCTACGTAATGATATTTCATCGCGACGTCAGTCTCTTCAATTTTCAAGATAATTCACAATAATTCTTGCTCGACGTCGGAATTAACAATTGCATAGTAGGCAGCAAATTCGATGATTGATCGCGTGTATGATCTACATAGCTAGAATAGGACGTGAGAAATCATAGTGATTTCGTTTGGGGAGCACCAGCCATTTAGTTAAATGGCAGGGACCTAAATATCCCTCGTTTGTCCACGCGAACGAGCTTCCACGTTTATTTATTCGTGTCTGGGGTGAGACGTGCACCCTTTTACAGTGCCATTATACGGTGGTTTGACTTTTCTTCCATTTTCCCGTTTATCCTCGTCGTCAAAGGATTTCTCCAATGAAGAAGCAATATACAATTTAATCCCAAATTATAATTTCCTACCGAAGCATTTCTTAAAATATCATCTATTATTTTGAGTTAAAACGTCACTCAGATTTCCAACATTTCGACTAGAAAATTTCTTCATTTATAGATCAAGGAAAGAACATCGAAACCAGCTGGCTACTGAAACGAGCAAAACTCTCGTAGAAAGAAGACTAAAAAGAAAACACCCCACTGACCTCACTAAAGAAATAAAATAGTGAAATTCCCACTGTGGATAGCCATCCACATGTTATTTAGCAATTAAGTTAGAAAAATTTACCAAGTGTCCAGCTGGACAAATTCTAAAGTACAAATTAAGTAACAAAGAAAATAATTTATAGATTCCTGTCTTGTAATACCGTTTCATAGTATTTCTGTTAAAAATCAATTGTCTCGTAAATTATATTACAACTATATTCGTAAGAACTGAAGTTCAGCTACTTGAAATCAATTTGTTTCTATCGACTTTTGATTCTATCCATCGCACTAAATATCTGTCTATGGCACTTAAACTCTGTACCACGGTATTCTTACTGCTACTTTGATCATCTACCAATAAATGTTATTAAATAGGTTTTGGAGTTCGATATTTAATTGATTCACACAGATTCAGCTTTTATATTCTGTATTTCACCACCATGTACAGCCATATGAACACACTGGATACACTCGGGTAATTAACACATGGCGGACGCCAAAAACAAAGAGCGTCGTTAGAAGTCGTACCAACTTTGCATGTAGGAACTAGTGATCATACCAACCTAATATTTTCCTCGACAATAAAGAGAATAAAAATTCTCCAGATTTGTCATTTACAGTATTTTCTACGAGCATCCTTCGATTATAAAACTTTGCTCGTAATCAAAGAAATTACGTTTTTAACAATTTAGACGCGTTCAACGATTGCTTACCAAATTTCTAAACCAAGATTGCGATAGGAATGTTGCAAGAGCGTAACGAAAGCGAGAAAGCAACGCCGAAAGAAATACGTAATTACCTTTAACGCTACCGTCGCGGACTTGCACGAATTTCACGCTTAATAAACCACGTGATCTGCGCAGCCAACGAAATTAAAAAAGAGAACAAGATTTTTCGATCGAGCCAACGAGAACTCGATTCCCGCCGGAAGCAACGTAGCGCTGTTACCTGGGCTACTCGTGTAATTTACGACTGTCGGTTTCAATCTCTATATAGAACGTTCTCAGTTCGTTCCACTAAATTAGCCAGCGACATTTCGCGCGGAATCATTGGAAATAATTATTATCGGCCGCGAGACCGTTTCGACAACGTTGAACCATGTAACGATCGCACGGAGCATTAATTCCGTCTAATAAATCTGCGGATCGTCTGAAAAAGCCTTCTTTGCACACCTTTCGCTGCGTTCGATGCTATGGAACTCTCATGGTTGTTGGCTCGTGAATAGCACGCGCCGCTCGTAAATTAATTCCAAAGTTTTCACGTGGTCAACGGCGGCAGCGAACGGCTGTTAAAATATTTTCAAACATGAAATTATACCGATTTAGTAGACGTACTTATTGTTGTCGACGATCTATGGCCCATTAAGACTCGTGTCTTTCTTTCGCCTTACAATTGTTGCCGAGTCTGAGTACGAAACTTGTATCGAATAAATTATAAATGAGAAGTACATTGAAAGAGTGTAAAGCAACGACAAGCAAGCCCCATATATACATATATATATACATATGTATGTTACCAAAAATCACTGAAATTGTCAAAAAAGAATTGCGATGCCTTTTGATGTTTAAAAATAAAAGTTTAGAAGACGCATACTTATTAATAAATGTACCGATACGCTGGAGATTTGATTCTAAAATTGGATCGTCTTGTCGATGATCTATGGCCCATTAAGACTCGTGTCTTTCGTCTTGCAATTGTTGGCGAGTCTGAGTACGAAACTTGTATTGAATAAATTATAAACGAGAAGTACATTGAAGAAATGTAAAGTAATGACAAGTCTCTATGTACAAACATATATACATATATATACATATTTATGTTATTAAAAATTACTCAAATTGTCAAAGAAGAATTGCGATGTCTTTTCATGTTCAAAAATAAAAGTTTGAAAGACGCATACTAATTAATAAATATACCGGCACGTTGGAAATTTGGTTCTTAATCTCGGAGTGAATTCTGTATGAAACTAATCCACGAAGATCCTAGAGAGCGCTTGACCGAACACCGTAAAAGCAACAATCAAAATCGATGGTTTACACCATAGCTTACAATTTCCAGACACACTAGCGTCTGTTTAGAATCGGCATAGCATTTCGTTACAGCCGGCCCTCGGTCAATATACTCTTAAAACTATTTTAATGAACTGAAAACAACTCTTCTTCTTATTTACACGACCAAGCTATTTCTGACTGCGCGGCTCACCTTTAAAAAACAAGTTCACCTCGACTGCTTCTCAACTAATTTAACGAACTGTTTCAATGTTCCAGATACACGTGCTCCGCAAACAGTTTCAGCGTAGCCTGAGCGCAGAAAATCTACGTGTATTTCGATCTACTTCAGCCGCGTTCCACGATTCCATCATTTTCTGGTGAGTCAATGCTCGTGAAAATATATTATGCTCTCACCGTCGATATGATTGTTACTCCGCAACGATAGCTACAAATGTGGCTGCACATTTTCCTAAATATTAATTAAAAATCAACGAACGATAGCTACGGACGTAGCTGCGTGGCTGCATGTTTTCTCGGATGTTAATCGAAAGCCAATAAACGACAGCTGGAAATATAGCTGCACGGCTACACTGTTTCCTAAATGTTAATTAAAAATCAATGAACGATAGCTACGAATGTGGCTGCACGGTTGCACATTTTCCTAAACATTAATTAAAAGTCAATGAACGATAGCTACAGATATAGCTGCGTAGCTGCGCATGTTTTCGTAAATGTTAATCAAAAGCCGATAAACGACAGCCAGAAATATAGCTGCACGGTTACGCTATTTTCTGAATGTCAATTAAAAATCAATGAACGATAGTTACAAATATAGCTGCGTGGTTACGCACTTTCCTAAACGTTAATTAAAAGTCAATAAACGATAGCTGGAAACACGGCTGCGTGGCTACACATTTTCTTAAACATTAATTAAAGACCAATGAACAGGCATGTTCCCTATCCATTTCCAGTCCATATAAAATCCGGCGATTTATAAATATCGCTCTGACCCTGGTGTTATTAAATTCACAAATATATATTTCGCTCTTAAAGTGGTTCTTCTCGCGAGCCAATGGAACATTCATGACGAAAGTAATTTACCGAGCGTCTTCTCTGTATCGAGATAATTGTAAATCGACGGGATGTGACGAACGGTCGACTTGGATTCCGTGGATAGGCTGGAGCCTAGAGTTGGCGCGTTAAATCTCCTCAAATATATCGTGAAACGGCGGCACCACGCTGGCGGAAACGCGCGTGCACGTGAGCCAACATGCAACAGCAACGTGGAAACAAAATCTGTGCGCGTTTACCAGACACGCGTCTATTTTTGAAACGGGCCGCCCTTCTTCGTGCTTCCCGCCGATTTTCTATCGGCGCTAGCCAGTTCGAATTCGTCGATAATTAACGCGTTCCTGAAGAAAATCCGATACAATTAGTCGACTGTAGGTGTCCGCCAGAAAGAAAAAGAAAAAAGAAGTTTACATTTTCACCAACAGAGTGGAACAAGACTTTGACGATGTGATTTTCTTTATTTTGAAAATTAATCTTTTTGGAAACATCGAGGAATTTACACTGCGAGATGAACGTCTTTTGTTCATGAACAATTTATAATTTGCATGTTAAGATCATTCGTTCGTTGTAATCGATTGAAATTTCGTTAATAAATGAAATTGCAGGATCATTTGTTTTGAAAGTGGTGCAAGTCCATTTCCTGTAATCTGTAGCCTGTCCAAACAGTCGAGGCACCAATAATCAAACACAAATGATAGCGAATATAATCTAACACTCTGTATCTGACATAATATTGCACGTACGAATGGGAACAAGTTGTTTTAAACGCGCTAATATACTGGGAAATTATTATTACATTTGTTACATTGCTGCTGGCGTGATTCAAGTAAATTGTTGTAATTAAATGTAATTATTGTTACGCTCAAAGCATTATTAAATTAACAATAATTTCACACTTATACCGGGTCGTATGAAAGTGCAAAGCCAAGATCAAAGGAAGTATATTGGCGTTATCTTGCTTTCTTTTCTCAATGAATAATCTCGAATTAACATTAGAATCTCACATTGGTATATTTACTACAGTTTAACGTAATAACATCGCGATAATTAATTTTATTATATTCATTTTCAAATGGATATTAATTTCGTATAGATATTTGTCTAAAATAATATAAAACAGAAACGTTAAGCGATAGAAATTTAACGAATTGTACAATTTGTGTCAGAAGTGGTATAAATTGGCATAAAAAAATTGTCAAGTTTATAAAAGAGATTAAAAGTCTGATAAATCCATTCATGTCCCTGAAAAATGATATTCATCTACTTAATTCTCAAGGAAGCTATTTATATAACGAATTTACATCTATGCTTGAACACATAGAGACGCGGACAAACCGAGTAAATGTTTATCAGGATTTTTCAATCGATGGAAGCGCAAACACTTCAATATTTCAAAACGAAGGAAAATAGACTTACACCGCTTTCAAAATAAACGGCCCATATTTTTGCGCACTATGCGAATTCTCTGCGTTTTCCTATATTTAAACTTCCCATAAATGCACCTGATTTTTTATCTTACGAGACGAGTATACAGCGTCAACCGTATCGAAATAAAATTTCGTCTTACATCTAACGTAATAAAACCGTTAATAAAACCTGTATTCGATATTTCCAAAAATCTAAATTTTAGAAAATCCGCGTAAAATTTGCGTGTTGCGGATCGCGCCGCTGTCGATGCCAAGCAACGATTGTCTTCGTCACGCCGTTTCGATTTCGCTTAACACGTTTTCGACGTAACGCGGAACGAAAGAACCGTCGTATTTTCCGTGTCTTGTCGGGACGATAAAAAAGAAAAATACACGAGACAGAAAGATGGAAAAACGAAGCAATGCCAAGTACGGCGGAACTGTTCGAAGAGAATCTTCTCCATTTGAGGCTGCACGGTGCGCGGCTCCCGAGGGAACTTCGCGCAGTTTCCCTTTGCGATTCTTCCGCGTTTGGAACTGTTGCAACCTCGGTCACTGTAATATTTTTCTTTCCCCGCGGTTGTTTGTTTCGTTGACAGAGCAATCGATTGAAACGTCAGTCGAAGATCGTCGATGAAATTGCATAAAATTGTCTACCGCTACTAGGAATGAAGAATTTTCTTGAAACGATGAATTTGCTTTTCGAATGGAAATTCTGAACTGGGAATCGACGATAGCCGCGGCTGGTGACATTTCTTACGGTCCTTTGATAAAATCTTTAGAAGCGTAAAATCTCGATAAAATCTTTCCAAGCGTAATATCGATAAAATTTTGAAACGAGTCAGAGATGAAAAGAGTATTCTAGAAAGCAACCACTTGGAAATAACGTTCAGGGACACGGCAGTTACCACGAAACGCGTATCCAACCGCGTAAACAGCACTCCAAAAATATTCAGAAGTTCTCGTGCAACCACGTTCTTTCATCTGGCTCACAAACATCAACAAGCGATGGGCAACGAATCGATTTCGTTTCGTTACTTCGTCAGTTTCAGGGGGATCCTGACGAAGTATATACATAGATGATTCTTCGGTTTTACGATTTTGGTGGAGTTCGTTCGCACCAAAGTGAACAACACACCTTGTCTCGAAATACGCCAAGTTACGAAAATTATTCGCCTACGAAGTGGTAGGATTTTTGTCGTGGCATTTACACGCGACCATTTCTCGGCAAATTAATTCGGTTCCGAAGGAAATTCGATTTTTTCGAAATAGCTGTAATTAGAAACATTGTCGAAGGAACAATGGTTGGATTTCTTGGGAATTTACAGATTATTTAAGTTTGTTTAAAGATGTGAGGGCGTAAACTCAGTTTTGTAGGATGTGGAGTGAATTTCTTGGAAGAAGACAATTGGATTCCTTGGGAAGATAACTCAATGTTTTAAAGGAGAATAATTCTCTGACGAATTATATAATAATAAACTTTCATTGGAACGTTATTCGATCTTTTAAGAGAAGCTACTCGATCGAAAAATAATAATTTTCTAATGTTATTAATTACGGAATTATTCTAGGTTCGTAGATATTATCTAGAAATTATTTAATACTATTTACTTATTTTACTTTTATCCAGAATACACCTCGTTATTTATTCCTGTTAGGTCCAATTTAAAAAAAGAAAAAAGATCCTTTCGAATAAAACAAAAGTTGATATTTTGTAAACCGCTCGCCACGGCTAATCTCAACAACGGTGTAAGGAGAAGTAACTGGAAACGAAGGGAATTTTGAACGCAAAATTCGACCACTTGCCAAGCGTTCTATCGTCGACAAAGAAACAAATTATATAAGAACTTGCTACAGATAAATGCCACTATATATTCTGTGCCACGTTTAACGTTCTTCTTATCTGGATAATTTCCAAATAAATCAATGATCACTAAACACAAATACTCTGACTGAACGTAAAATCAAGTTTGAAGATCATCTCTTAAGCGTGTGGCAAAAGGAACGTGTTTGAAAGCGATTTGCTTCGAAAATAGCCAGGAGTCGAGCTATAACGAGATATAACTATCGTAGGGCTAGCTAGAGGACAGCTTGGTGATTTATGTTGCTTTAATTGCACGCCCCTTTGCCACCTTCCAGGCAGAAGCTGTTCTCGCTTATCTCAGACTCCTCGTTCCTTAGAAGCTGCTGCATTCAACTGAAGCGCCTCTCAGTAGCTGGTTTATTGGTATCGAGAAAAGCGGCGGATTGAATCGCAAAGATTTATATCTGAAAGGTAATTACATCGCTTAAAATGGTAGCAGGGTTGTCAGGGCAGAGGATTTATTGGATTTCGATAGAAATAAGCTAAAGGTAGATCGCGTAACATAACGAGAATCATTAGCAGAGAGCTGGGAATTATTTGAAACGCTGACTTGCCTGCTATCAGCTATGAAAGATTCTTTCTCTACCTAATACATATCGCGATGATATTTCGTTTTTGAATTTCGTGATAAAAGGACGAAGGTCATCGAGTCCCATTTTTCGCCCGTTACATTTTTATTTCGTCGATCTTTAAATCGATCGTTAATGACGTCGTAGATAAATTCCACTTGCTTTTTTGCCCAAACAATCCGACAGAGCAAAAATCTCCATGTGTCGAACGATATCCATGAGAATGCAAAAATTGATTGCCTTGCTAGCAAATCGCTAATTTTCTCCGTAAAGAATCAAGTGTTTTTTTCCTGTAATTAATCCCAATTTTTTAATAATTACGTATCAAACTATTTTATATTAATTGTAATCTCAATTTCATCGATTTCTAATTGATATTTATAGCAATCTCTTGATACCAAACGCGTTCGATAAATACGCGTGGCGAAATATGAATCAGACACTTTGCAGCTCTGTGAAAGCCAAGTCCGTTTCTCGGCTGCTCAAGTCGAAAATAAAGATACATCAGACGTAGCGGAACGCGCGAGACTCGCTTCGTCAGCTGATTCTACGCCTAAAGACAATGGAAAAACTTCATCCGAACCTGTGCTCTGTCTGTCTTCGTTTACGGGGTACAACGAATTTTGTTAACAGAGCAGCTAGTCTAAATGTTGAAATACTAAGCTTCGGAGTACAGCTTGTCAATAAATTCTTAACAAACTCAGGATACACCAGGAACTCGTGTACAGGTTTGCCTTGAAACGGACGTTTCAGTGTCTTCTGCGAAGGTAATTAGGCAACAGAAAATCGAAACAGAAAATTAAAAGACAGAAAAATAAATTTAGTAATATATATATAAAAAATAATAGTAATATAATAATAAGTAAAAATAGTTTTTAGCTCCGAAATCAGCTCCCAAAGTGGGCCTCACGTGCGTTTCGTTGCGACCTGTACACCGGTCTGTACTTTCGACGCGATGAGATGGAAGATGCGTGCAATCTTGTACGTAAACAGTTTCAAGACCAAAAGATGCAAATGACGAACGGTGAAACCTGTTTTCGAGTAAATCTTCTAAATTCTTTCTCTCTGCGACTAATTCACAATTTCGTTAATTGCTAGACCAATTAACGCGTCACTTCAACGCGTCGTTGCCGAAACGACGAAAGTGATTTAGTCGGAAAGGACGCAGAAGCTCGACGATCGATCCACTGGTTCCGCGAGAAAAAAGGCGGCGGGGAGGCAGGAAAAAGATTCAAGAAAGGGTATCGTGTTCCCGCTTTGTAGAATTAATACCGTACACTCAATCCGGTTGGTACATCGGCTAGTGGAACGCGAAAAAGAGCCTTCTCTGGGTCAGATCGTCGGATTAAGACGATTGAGATACGATCTAACCGCGTGGGATCGCCGTAATCCGAAACCACGGCGAGCCATCGAATTCTCTGTTACCCCCTTTTGTACGAGCTCTTTGTTCCTCGAGTCGAGGTGAAAAATTAGAACGACCGGAGACGAATTAATCTGGCCACTAGAACGTTACACGAGCCGATAAACTCGAAGAATTTATCCCTTTCGAGGTTGATATTGAAGGAGGGTGGAAATTGATATTGGGGTGTGCGACGAGAAATTAGCTTCTGAGTATCGTGCGAGGGAAGGTCTACTTGCACGTGGAGGTAAAAGGTTCTGGGGTTAGTTAATTGGTTAATTATCATTATTAAATTTTGACAGGGATGTTTTTGAAATCTTTTTCGTGAAGTTTGTTTCAACTATTTCTATCTTCCTGTTTTATTTCTATGCGATATTTTGAATTTGACTTTGGCATTATTTTATGTGTGGTTTTAAAAGTGAGAACTACACGAATTGCGCGATAATGTGTATGATTTCAATTTCTTTTTGCTTTATCTTTATATTATATCTTGAATTTATTCTTCGTATTGTTTCATCAGTTTAAAAGAGGGAAAATTTGTTCTTTCATATGTATGTGATTTTAACGTGGAAATGTATATTTTCCAAGGTTGCTTCTTTGTTGTAAACGGTGACTTGATGAGCTCGCAAATGCTCGATAAATAATTATGTGAGCAAAGGTAGAAAATATAGGAAGGAAAAATTTGGAGGAAAATACTTTCCTTCTCGACTTTCGTTTAGATGTATCGACTGATGATCGAGAACAGAGGATTAACGAAGATATATACAATAACACATTTTTCAACAAAGTATCGCGTTAGTTTCAAGTCAAAAAGCAAACATGGGTCGTGTGGTAAAAATCGAAACTTAACATTAAAAATCCAAAGGAACAATAGGATCAATTACGTCTGCTGACGAAATAATTTCTTGCGTTTCGACGCTGTAAGAGCTACACGTTCGGATGAAATTTAAGATCGAGAAGGATTAATTGATGCGTCAAGCGGATTATAAAGATCGTGTTAATTCTTGACAAGGGGAAAACGATCGTACAATCCTTTTATGAGCTCGCTTTTCTTCGCTGAACGATATTAACACGGTTTATCGTTCTGACGAAATAATATTTTCTGCGTTTTGACGTCGTCGATAATACGAGATTGTAAAATTCACGCCAATCAAGGCTAATTACCATGTACCATTGTTCTCGTTTAAATAATCTAGAGAGTTGTGTTATTATCGCTTGTGAATCACGCGAAACACGGGTAATAAACAAGGAAAAGGTTGAGTCGTTTCTATTTTATCTTTATCTTCTTATTTTTTTCCATCATATCTCCTCTGCGATAATTTCTTTCAAATAAATATTACTCGTATAGAATCACAACAGGAATTCAATTCGTTGTTGTTCGAAATCTTTGATATTTGAT
Source organism: Bombus terrestris (assembly GCF_910591885.1). Taxonomy (NCBI): domain Eukaryota; kingdom Metazoa; phylum Arthropoda; class Insecta; order Hymenoptera; family Apidae; genus Bombus; species Bombus terrestris. The sequence continues at coordinate 5,828,629 of NC_063283.1, read as the reverse complement.
CTGAAATAATTTCGTGCCCTCGTAAATCTGAATATCAAAAACTTTCGATCTTCTCAAAATTTAAATGTCCATTTACCATTCTTATTCGACAATGAAATATCACCTACCATCAACGTTGCTCCAATTTCACTCAAATTGTATGTATTATATATATAACGTCTCTATTGAGTATGTTTTACAATTTTATTTAATTTACATATTCTACGTTCGAACCAATGTGCCCAGGCCAATGAAGCATCGAATGCTTTCCATTTCCATTTCAATTTCATCAGTGCCATCAATCTGAATACCTCAACCAACCCCTATAATTTACATATGTATTCCCTGTGCAAGGTTGCCTTGCTTGACAACCAATTACCATTAGCTCTAAGTCTACTTAACGAGTTAGTTCGCACGGTTCACCTCTGATTTCCCTATCTTCTTAATTGTTGTCTTAACGAACGAGTAAAGTGGAAGCGTCGATAAGCGCTTCAGAATTCTCTCAGATTTAAGTAGATTAGGGCAAAGTAATAAAAACGTTTTGGTAAATTTGCCAGCACGAAGGATTAGACGATAAAGAAAACTTTGTCTATGAGACACATCTCGAAACATAGATATTTCTAAGTCGAGGAAAGTTAACTAATCGTTGCTAGATATGGGAAAATTGTTTAATCTGATACTGTATCAACAACTTTTCCGAGCAATGCATCTCTAATTTAAGATTCGTAGTCTGCATAAAAATATAGAAATACAATATAATTTGACTCGTTATGAGACAAAAGGTATAAGATACCGTGCTAATTAATTGTCAGGAAAAGTACAATTTAAGGTTCATAATTCCCATCAAATATCATCTTCCTAAAATCGACTCTGCTTCTCGATAATTTACTTTTTTCCCATCATCAGAGACCACCTCTCCAAATTCTCCTGATCCACCCCCTTGAACCTTCTCTTCTTCTCTCTTCCTCCTCACCCAATAATCCTTCACCTTGAACGACGACCCTTTACCATAATGTGTGGCGAGCAAAGTCTAGAAAATAAGAAAGAAAAGAAGAAAGCAAGAACATCAACGCACGAAAGAACAACAGGTGTATGTTTCTACCGAACCCTTTCGTAGCGATCCTGTCGCATCTTACTACCCTATCAAAGGGTTTGGAAAAAGGGGCAGGGGGCAAGGTTAGATCGTGAGGTGCCCGAAAGACTGGGTGCATCTATTTAGTTGGAAGAGATAGTCGAATTCGTGTCCTGTTTCCAGACGACTCGGACGTTCTAATTAAGATTCCACGCTGGTCTCGAGGGGCCTCCTCCTGTCTCTTTGATATAAAACAACAGCGCGGATAGAACGATACTCGAATGAAAAAAAGGATAGGCACGGCCTGACAGATAGAAACGTTGGATGGTTTGACGGCGGGAGATTCAACTGGCTCACTGGGCTGTTTCAGGTACAAAACGAACAGACAGAGAAACAGCCTATCCCGGCTGCATAATTATACCTTAAAAAGGATGATCCCTTTCGAGAGATTAAGGGACACTGCTCAAGACCGGCTGCTATCTTAATGAGTGTACGCAGCCCCGCTTCGATGCCAGACAATCGTAATTAAGCTGCAACGGCTTTGGCCGAGGTCAAGTATGCTTCTTTCACTGCGTACGCTTTTGCCTGGCTCCTTCTTCAGTCACGAGTTGTGCGTTAAGCATGTCTGCTCATTGGCTGCTATGGATTATATTTGGATGCAGTATGGAGGCAGTGATTAAAGCCTTGGTCGAGTGCTTGCTAAAATAACTAAATGCGAACAGCAACGTTTGTTTCGTCGTGTAGGATAAATTTCGTGCATGTATTGTCGTTGAAGTAAGTGGAATCGTCGCTCGAGACTGGGTACTATCACCTTTTCCTTTTTCGCATCGTAAAGGAGCGTTCAATCTTTTCAGATATATTTCTGCTGAAGTAAACCATCGCGAAGATCGGTATTCTTCCTTTTTGGAGTACACAGAAACAGGGATATTACAGATACGTTGACGATATTCTCAGTTGAAGTAATTTCACGCCAGGGTTCTTCTACACCGAATCTCTCAACATGCAAATAAGATGTGCAAGATGAAGATGAGTCGTAGATATCGAAGAACTGAACATTTTCAAACAACAGAGTTTCATATTCGATATTAATATTTTGATAATTCTCGTAGAAACTAGATCTCCGAACGACGGACAAATGTATACTTTCCATTGGCAATATCATTCTGAGCGAAATTTCTCTCAGGCCAACCCTCCGAGATACGAAATTTCCAAGCAACCAGGTATCATCCTCCTCGTTAACCATATCGTTGCATTTTGCAAAACTTCTCTGAGATTGATCGTGGCTGTTAAAACGAAAGACAAACATGGATTCTGTCATCAAGAAGATTGGCTCCTGTCGAAAAATCCTCGCTGGCGTTGAGCGGATCCCCCTTTAGAAATCGCGCTACGCTGCCATCTCTTTCATTGTCCAATTGGTAATGTCAGCCGCTATTACCCTGTTGAATACATTTAATAGACAAAGGATTGGCAGAGGCTCTCAATTTCGCAGCGCGAGAAGAATACGTGGCACACGGCCCTGGTCGGGCCCGTGGAAACGCGGCCGACGTCGGGTTGAGAATTATTATTCCATGTGGACGACGGGCCGCTAATAACGGGCCGAGCCTGGCCCGCGCATATGGCATTCAATGACCGGCCAATTGGACAATTGAGCTCAATCATAATAATACACATATATATGGATCGTTGCAACGCGAGCGTTTCGGCCGGTTATCAATAAATTCACTTGCCGGAAAGTAAATTCACCGGTCGCGTCCTGATTTCGCCCGTTTCCATTCGTTCTTCGTCGTTACGTCTACTCCTCTCTCTTTTTACTCGTTGTCGCGTTTACGTCGAATTTAGCCCGATTCTATCCGGCTGTGCGAGTCGAAAGACGAAGAATTGGCTGGCTGGAACATCGTTTTCGGTAATTTCATTCGGATCGACGCCAGGTGGGCAGAGACTGGCGGTAAAAACTACAAGTTTGCAGAGGTTTTGGAATTACATTAAATTGGTTTATACGTAGAATCGTGGAGTTTGAAACAAAATTTTTGTGGAAAATTTGAAGTTTGAAGAGGTTTCCTTTTAGCGAGGTTTTTAGGCGAGGCTTCTGCGATAATTTCAAATTGCTTCGAACGTAGAAAAATGGGGAACGGAGCGGTGGAAATTTGGAGACACGTCTGAGAGAGATTTGGAAGAGTTTCCAAAGTGATTTCGCACGTGTGTAAAACAGTTTTTAAGCGAGTTTCGAAGTGTTTTTAAAGAATTTTGGATTGATTTAGGCGAAGCAAACACGGAACATGCAAAGGTTCTGATTTTTTACATTTTCCAAGGGATCTTCGAACTATTTTGAAAGGATTCCGACGCTTGCACAGATGTTGCTCTCGCATGATATGCAGATAACCAGTATATGAACAACGATAGGAAAAGAATCCACGTAAATGTGAGGAGAATAGAAAATTGTAAATATTTAGAAAAATGTTGGACGTGTTCAAAACACCCTCCAAAGGACTCTTGAAGTGATTTTAAGGAATTTTGGAAGATTGATTTAGGCAAAGCAAACATGGAAGGCATGAAACTTGCGAAGATTTTTCAGAGTTTTTAAAGGATCTTACGATTATTTTCGAAGATTTCTTACAATCTCGAAAAGATTTTGAAACCGTGTTGGAAAAATTCTGACGCTTCCAACGCTGTCGTTTACATGATACGAGGATAATCACACTGCATGAACAGCAACGATACAAAAACAATCTACGTAAATCTAAGAGTAGGAAGAGTAAAAGAAGTGAATATTTCCTTTAAATAGCCTACGGAAGCAAGTACGCACGTTTCGAGATTTCTACCACGTAGGAATGATCATAAAATAACTGGAGGTTCTCAGGTAGTCGGTAGTTAGTCCTTTAGCAAGCAACGCCTCTTTATTGCTTTACTTATTAACGATCGCACGTGTGCAATTGCCGGAAATTCCAAGGAAACGACGGCTTCCAGTAAAATACCGTTTGGAGAAAGCGTTTAATAGGACGCGTAGAACCCGCATCGGAATCTGTTCACCAGATGTTGTCGTGTTTTCCATCGGTCGGCCAGTGAAATTCGACTTTGACCAGCTTCCTAGAAACTGACGTTTCCATTGTTGCGTGGAAACCTTAATGGAATTCGGTAATGGAGGCGCAGGCTAACGAAACGAATTCATTAAGAGTTACGTTCTAAGTTCTATGTAGCTGAATTTTGGAATTTTCAAAATATCTTTGTCGCGTTCTTTGATATTTAATTTATTATTGTAATAAACATTAAATTTCTGGCGTTGTTGGCCAACGATTATATTGATATAAATTTAATTATGTTCAATATTAATTTTATTATAGTTGATCAAGCTTGTCCATTTTAATTCAGTTAGGTTTCAGAGCAAAAGCGAATTTTAGACTGAATTTTGGAGTTTTTGATATTTTTATATCGCCGTGTTCTTTGATATTTAATTTGTTATTGTAATAAACATTACATTTCTGGCGCTGTTGGCCAACGATCATATTGATGTAAATTTAATTATGTTCAATATTATGTTCAATATTAATTTTAATTCAGTTAGGTTTTAGAGCAAAAGCGAATTTTAGACTGAATTTTGGAGTTTTTGATATTTTTATATCGCCGTGCTCTTTGATATTTAATTTATTATTGTAATAAACATTAAATTTCTGGCGCTATTGGTCAACGATTATATTGATGTAAATTTAATTATGTTCAATATTAATTTTATATAGTTGATCAAGCTTGTCCATTTTAATTCAGTTAGGTTTTAGAGCAAAAGCGAATTTTAGACTGAATTTTGGAGTTTTTGATATTTTTATATCGCCGTGTTCTTTGATATTTAATTTGTTATTGTAATAAACATTAAATTTCTGGCGCTGTTGGCCAACGATCATATTGATGTAAATTTAATTATGTTCAATATTATGTTCAATATTAATTTTAATTCAGTTAGATTTTACAATAGAAATGAATTTTAGTAAATTAAGAGAATTGAGAAGATCAGAGGAGTTTTACGTTATCATTTAATTTCAAAGGAACCTAGGCACTCGAGGGAAAAAGTTACGAGTTTTGGATGAATTATATTTGATTTTCCACAGTCTTTATTAACATTTGTATATTCTTGAAAAGTTATTACCTCCTGTAAAGTTATGGAACGAGATTGTAGGTTTTGAATAAGACGACGCCCGAATATCTTCGATTAACAATGCGAACTTCAATTCAGAGAAATTGTAGCCTAGAAATTTAGATCGACAGAATGGAGAACGAAGCTTGAAATATTCAAGTGGAATTCAAACTCCAAATTGAAACATTCAAATGTTCGAAATGGACATAATCGAAAATGCAAGCAAATATTCAAATTCGAATGTCTGAATGTAAAAATTCAAATTTACCTTCGATCTCGATCGTCGACACGATAATTCGTCGAAACATCGAGATAACAAGCGACGAGACCCAAACTGATTCGAGTTAAACAAATACGAAAATAAATGTGAGATTTTCTGTAACGATTCTTATCTAGTAAAATGAATTTTTATTTTCCACAAGTTTACTCAACGATATTGCGTATAATTTCTCATCAATCAAGATACGCGCTACATACATATGCTCCATAGTTACGATAAGATCATCGACAAGATTAGGCGTTATTTAATCGATCGATTTCGTCGTGTTATTTACTTTTAATGTTACTTAGAATTTACGGTTTGTTTCCGAATAAATATAATTTTACGATACCGGAGACTTCCAGTTGAGATTTCGTTAATAACCTTCTGCTTATAATTTTCAAAATCCTATCTGTCATGGTATATGAAATAAATATAAATTGATTCAGAATTTCGCATGATTCATAATTTTAAGAATCCATGGAAATTGAATTCTCTATACTTTCACGTGCTATGGTTTCGTGAAAAATTCCGGATCGAGGAAAACTCAGATAATCGTTACATTTTCCATTGGTCCTATCGATCGAACAGTTGTCTAGAAAAACGGGACAATGTTGAGGATATTTTCAAGTGGAGAAAAATCCCCGTGACTTTGCCATAGCTCGTAAATGGAATTTCTCGCCAACCTCTAAAAAAGACTTTGTCTTTTATTTTCGTCTGCCTTCTATCCCCTTTTTACGTTTTAAAAATACTCTATTCGCTCATGAATCGTCTGTCTAGCCGTCACAGACTCCTCTGAACCTCTGAAACGTCAGAACCTCCGAACCATTCGATTTTCAATCTCCAAATCAGCGCTTCGTTCTTTCACGAACGAACAACGTTTTCTTTTTTTACTTTTCTATTTTAATTTCACAAACAGAAGATAACGTAAATTGACAGAGAAATCTCATTCGATCGATCCATGTTTCCAGTGAGAATCGCGATTATTTGTAAGTTGTATCGTCAACTGTTAGACATAAGCAGAACGTAAATTCGAAGGAGAATACATTTTTCTAGGACAATGCTGCGTTAATAAAATTGTAGCCTTAATTCCTGGTATGGGCTAGAAATTACGTGACTGGAAAAGAGCCAAGATTCAAGATGGACAAAGAGTCACATACGCTTATGGGTTCGGTTTCGACACGTTGATTTCTCAAAATTCCACCACGTAGCATATGGCTAAGGCCTGTACCTCTTTCACCGCGTTCCAACGACCGAAAAAAGTCCGATGACGGAGGTACGAGCAGTCGATGAGCACTCGTTGAAAGAAAAGCTCGCAATAATGACTAACCTTTGTTCCTTCACCAATCTTTCTTCTTCCTTTTTTTTCTTTTTGACCAACGTTTGGGACAACTGAGCTGCGTGTTTAGGGTGAATTTTTCAGGGCAATTCTTTCCAGCCTTTTCTTCGGTAGAATACATCCGTACACCCTTTTTCTTTTTTTCAAAGGAACCTAATTTTTGATTTTTCGAGGGTGCGCGGACAGATCGAAGATACGATTTTCCAGTTCTTTCGACGCTCCAGACGAGAAAATTGCTTCCTCCTGCTCGAACGAGCGGAATTAAAAATACTCTGGCGCGAAGAAGCTGTACGATAGACTTTCTTACGATCGAGACCCGTCATCTTCCATCATCCTCGAATATTTCCCAAGTCCTTCCTCCCTCCGATCTTCCCTCCATTTCTTTCTTTTACGTTCCTCTTCCATCCAGTTCCACCTATTTCACCCTCGTGTCTCGAAGTTCCTTTTTCTTTCGCCCTCTTACGACTCTCTTTCGTTACAAGTGAAAATATCGCCAAAATTTGTTGATCCTCTGACAAATCCAAAGTCTCTTCCCTATCAACACGGATCTTTGTTTCACACGCAGCGATACGACGGGTTATACTTCGCTGAGAAAGGAATTCGTAAGGAGAATTTTTTAAATAGAACACGTGGCTCTGTTCTCCGATTGGCCTGAGTGTTGTCGAGAAAGATCGTAATAATCCAACGATCTTTGAAAATATTATCTCGAAACTCGTGGTATTAGTCTGGAAAGGGTTCAAGGGAGCGTAGAAGAACGACGTTGTTAGGTGTTTCTACAAGTTTGTAGACGTTTGTAGATGTGCGAAAGTTGGATGAAGAGAGGCGGAGAAATTTAGTAGCCGAGAAGAGACGAGGAAAGTAAACGTTCGACCGTTACACTTAATCGCGTTCGCCGACGAAAACGAATCCTCCGGCGGTTTCCGTGTATTTTTAGCATTTTTCGCCTTTCATCCTGCGTGGAATCGCGACGACGATCGCTATCCGCGTGATTCCAGCAATTTTTCACTTCGTGCTTCGCTTTTAACGCTTTTCCCTTCCTTTATGGGGTTATTCTTGAAATAGAAATTCTTTCCGAGGTCGTTGTACCACGTAAAGTACGTGCGTGCTTAGTTGTCGTATTTACTTTACGATTTTTCATTTAATACATTTCGAATCGGCTAATTACAGGCTCGTTTCAATTTTCAATAACAGATGATCGTTAAATGGTGCATTAATGGTCGTTCAGGTCGTTAATCGACGTTCTCGTAGCACACACTCCGTCGTATATTATAATACAAGGATGTGGATCGTTGTAAATATAAATAACTATAGCATGTAAATGATATACGTGTCTGGCAGTGTAGTATAACGTATAATATTAGATAAAATCTTTATAAAGCTATCAGAAAAATCCGCTCGTGCCATGTTACACGGGTAAATCGTGTACGAGCCAGCGCGATTATAAGTTCTCACCTAGTCGAACCAGCTGTCCTTGGGTAGTTCGATCGATCTCCAACATCAGGAGTATCCCAACGATAAGACATTTCACGATCGCCATCCCGACTGCTTCGACCATAATACGAATATCTAGTGGCGCGGCATCGATGACTTTCTGCAACAGAAAACACATTTGTTAATCCGCTAATCCATTTGTTAATCCAGTTCATCGTTTCGAGTAGTTTCGTTCGACTTGGTGTTTCGAGTAGTTCGACCTGTTTTACAACGTAAGAAAGATATTTTCTTATTTAACAATGAAATCTTATTTGATGATAAGTTTCTTCCATACGTTTGACGAAATGTCATTCGAATACTTCGAAACGATACTGTTTGTCTCGAGCGTCGAACGTCAAATTTCTATGAAGATCAAATTTTTATTTCAAAATCAGTCGTTGTGATCATTTTGGTAGCTATGGTATTAATTAGGATTTCTACTTTTTAAAATCGATTTTAATCGAAAATTAGGATTTCTATTTTTTAATCGCTGTATAGGGAAAGAATACAATAAATAAATTATACTCTCCATTATTTACGACAGAGCAGTTTTAGAATTCATACATTGTGAAAATTTTCCTTTTCCAACAATTCCATACTATAAAAAGTATTTGCATAATATTGCATTTGCATGATAATTGAGTCCAAGTATATCAAAGTTGGCATTATTTGTCAATAATTTCACTAGAAAAATTTGATACGAAAGAAAGATACACTGTATCAAAGATTAAGCGTACACGTAAATACTTTTGGTGGGCATCGTAACGTCCAACAATTTCCACTCCAAACCTCCTGTAGCTGTGCCCAAATTCCTAGCGCCTCTTATCTAACAACAAACTCCTAATGGCCGACAATTAATTAGCTGCTATCAAACTACAAACTCCTAATGCCCAGCACAAACAAACAACCACTGTTCCAAATGGAACGAAACCTGCGGACGAAACCTGCGCATCGAACAGCAGAGGAAAAGAAAACTACGAAAAGCAAAAGCAAAACGAGGAACACCGTAGCGCCTACACACTCGCCAAATCCTTCGAAAACGATCGACAAAAATCGTTGGGCAACCTGGTTCTTTAATAAATAGAGGTGTTTAAAAGTAACCATCGGACCGGTTTACAAGGGGTCCCATAAAGTAACATCACGGAATCGCGTCTTTCCATTTTCGTTTTCTTTTCTTTCTTCTATTCTTTTTCCCTTCTCGGCGAAGCGGCGCGTGTGGCGAATCGTCATAAATCCGATCGAAAACGACGGGACGCTTTATGGAGTACTATCGGGATGCACGGTGTCTTTCCCATAAAGTATAATAGACTGCACTATCGCCAGCGTCGGGCTAGAAAAGGAACACATGGCCGTGTCAGAGGATTTCGAACGCCAGAACACGTCCGGCGTGCATCCTTGCACTCGACCCCATAGATCAACCACGTTGCACCATAACCAACTCGCTCTTCGGCCGCAACCTCGCGGGATCTGTTGCTCGTAGTTTCTTCAGATTAGGCTCGGGGGAACGTGTAATGGAGAACTTGGTTTCTAGAGAACGTGAGCTACGTTTCTGAGAAGCTTGATTTTTAATTAAATTTTTAAATGATGAGGCGACGTAGCTAAATATATTTCAGGCGAAACGGGATCCTCTTTTTAGAACCGTGTCCATCTACGTTTTCACTTGTTCTATACTTGTTGTTTCATTTGTACCTCTATGCATACGATGAAACAAATACGATAGAAGAATTGTGGCTGTGCGTTGAATGATCTATACGTGTAAATAAACGACGTAATTGAAATAAAAGATAGAAGTAAAGAACAAAAAAGAATATATGAAACGGTGGAAGGGTTGTACATTGTCTTTCCACATTGAACAATTTATATGTATAATAAAACAGAAGGGTTTTATCTATATATTGAATGATCTAAATATATATAATAAAACAGTAGAAGGGTTGTGTCCCTACACTGAATAATTTGTATATAGATTATTCTATATAACAAATGGTAAACAATAATATAACATTATTGTTATAGATAATAAAATAGTAGAAGGATTGTGTCTATATATTGAACGATTTACATATACATATAATAAAATAACACAAAAGCTGTGTTTATACATTGAATAGTCTATACACGTATAATATAAAGCAGTAGAAGGGTTGTGTCTGTATACCAAATAATTTACACGTATATATAGTAATATTACCGTGGGAGGTTTGTATGTTTACACTGAATAATTTATATATAGATTATTCTATATAACAAATAGTGAATAATATAACAGATTATTGTTATAGATAATAAAATAATAGATTGTGTTTATACTTTGAACGATTTACATATACATATAATAAAATAACACAAGAGCTGTGTTTATACATTGAATAATCTATATACGTATAATATAAAACACTAGAAGGTTTGTGTCTGTATATCGAATAATTTACACGTACGTATAGTAAAAGTACCGTGGAAGGTTTGTATCTTTACACTGAATAATTTATATATAGATTATTCTATATAACAAATGGTAAACAATAATGTAAGATTATTGTTATAGATAATAAAATAGTATTAAGATTGTGTTTATACTTTGATCGATCTATACATTGAATAGTCTATACAGATATAACAAAACAGTAGAAGAGCTGCATCTATACATCGAATAGTCCATGTACGTATAGTATAAAACAGTAGAAGGGTTGTGCCTGTATATCGAATAAAATAAAAAAAAGAGAACAGTGATGCGAGAACAGCTTATAAGCTATGAAGTCGAGAAGACTAATTTTTAGAACTTTTGTCTGTCTGTCTGTACTCGCATCACGTAAAAGCTATTCAATAGATCTTGATGGGGTTTTCTCTGTTGAATAGCTTACTGCCCGGCAAAGAAAATGGGGTATGTATCATCTCGATTCGTTTCGTAGAAGCTGAGAAATAGCCCGGCATCTGAGCTGTACGCGCTGGCATGCTTGGTAGAGGTCAAGCAACACGATAGTTATTGTTCATCGATCGTGTTTGTTCTGAAATCGAACCTTCTTATAAATCAATATCCTTCGTCATGAAAAATCAGCTGACTAGCTGCTAGTACGAGAAATATTATTATTAGAGGGAATTTTATTCGTAAAAATTCAGCTCAGAAACTCTTCCGTGTATTAGTAGCCGACAAGTAGTGGAAGCTAATTTCTAATACAATGCATATATATTTTATAATTATACAAGGTGAACCGTTTCGGCGTTGGATTCTACACATGAAGCTACGTTTTATACAAACATTTATGTTATATAGAAATAATTCGCTATCTATTTACAAAGGCAACTCGATAGTTAACGAACAATACCTGGTGAAACGTAAGTAGTAAGAGAGTCAACGATAAAAGTGATAAAAGCGACGAACAAGACTCCAGTTTTGTTTTCTGTTCGGATGTAAGCACGTCACTTTGAACATCCCTTGAACCTGCAGGTATGCAGATGTAATGTAAATTCTTTGCTTAAGAAGAAGCTCGCTATAACTGGAAAACAAGATCAAATAAGACGTATATTTATATAAACCTTTCTCATGGTTCTCGTGTGCAGAATCCAGCGTCGAAGCGGTTGTCCGATGTTACGCACACACTATACATTATAGCTAGTCATCTATGATAGCAATGAAACACGATGAGATGAATATGAAATAAATACATATTTAACATAATATATGTGCGTATGCTTAACAACTAAAATACTATGCAAAACATATGCCATATGCAAATATATTAAAATATGTCCTTGCATAAACATCCGCAGTCTAGCGATAAATATTTTTGAATTTTTCCGAATAAACGTTCGAACAGCGACATTCAGTTGCGTGCTTCGGCTCTCTTTTCTTACGTAACATAAATTCTATCTTTATTTTTCAGCTAATAGCGCGATATTTTGGAAACTCTTTCTATTAGAACGAGAAAATATTCCAAGACTTACCATTCTTTTCTACCAATACATCACGAGCGTTGTATCCAAATTTTTGTGAAATTTCACGAGCTCTGTAACGAGACACGACTATCGTCCTTACAATAATAAAACTTTCGAAACCAATTCGAAAATATAGACAGAAGTTGTACACGATCAGCGAGAAATTAGTAGCCCTAAAAGTACAATCAATGTGAAACACTTTCTACTGCCAAATATCGTGGATGGACTTCGATGTACTGTATATTCTCAGATCAAAAAGATTTTCCCAATCTCAACAATTGTTTCCTATAACGCGTAAAGAGTTTCTAAAATGTTCGAACACTTTCGTAAGCCACTGCATCTCGCGAAAAGTACAGACAATTCGTAATAATTCAACCTGGCTTCCGATTTCGTCCTAGCTAAAACCACGGCCATAAAGCACAATCGCAACAAGGAGTCCGTCATTGTACGCCAAACGTTAACGACCAACGAAATACCAAACAAATCAGTCAGCGAATATTCTAAGGTGATTGAGAATTATTCGGAGATTCAAACATATGTCGTCGAGTGAGAAAAATCATGTTGCTCGTTTAGTAGACATATTATAAAGACTGGTCATCCTAGGGTTCGCAAGAGTTGCATTAACGACATCCGGAAACGCATAAACCACCATTTTCAAGCGTTAAATTCCGAAAGCAGATTTACTCGCGCTACCCATTGCTTCGTGCTCGTTAGGCGAAAAGACACATTGTATGTAACGCGTTCAGAGCGTCTATTCCTGAGAGTTGAACCGTTCACCGTCAAGTATTTATACTTACACGTTGCAAATTGCGCGCGATGAACTGCACCTCGCCAGGCTACACGTTAAGCTACGTTCTGACACGAACCGTGTAATAAAGTTCTATGTGCTATTGTTTCGTCGGTGGTTCGTATTATAATTTACGTGGCAGGTGTAATATAATTTTGGGCGATTTAGAGAAATACGCGATGTGTCCCGCAGTTATCTTATCGTTATCGTATGTGCGATTCCACTTTGTGCAAGTTTTATAGTTTTATTATGCGGCTGTTCTGTATCGTCAATGTTGAATTTTGACAAAAAAAGAAAAAAAAAGAAATGCTTCAGTTCCATAAGTTTATGAACATAGTAAAGTGTTAATAATAATAATAATGATGATGATGATAACAATAATAAGACGTTCAAAGAAGAAATTACTTGGCCTCGTAAGTTTATTGAGCAAAGGCGTTAGAAGAAAATAAATAATATTTGTTTTTCAATTTTGCAGTTGCTCAGTGTGGCTCTGATAAGAGGATTCGTAATCAAAGTTTAGGTTTTTAATTGAGAATGGAATATTTAGCTATTCGATGATGCTAGACAGAAAAATAAATAATAAAGTAGATTAGAATGTTTCGCTATATTTCAAGATTGCCCTGGTTAGTTTGGAGATACAGTTTAGGAATAGTGAAAGGGAAATTTTGAGGGAATTTGTAATAATCGAAGTAATAGGAAATTTAAATTTGGTGATGCAATGATATGTGTAACAAAGTTGTATGTCTTATTGTTTCTTCAATGGTAAAATAGATTTTTGGTATGGCGAAGAGAAATTTCGACAGAACATACATGTTTTAGATTGCTTAAAAATTGAATTTAAAGGTTTCGATGATGTAAAGCATGTAATAAAGTTGCAGATTTACTACTTTTTCAATGACGTAGATTGAAATTTACGAGACGCAGCTTGACTTGCTTAAGAGAAACAGATGTTCAGTTGTGAAAAAAGTTATTATTTATTGAAAATTATTCTGCTACACGTATCTGTTGCATTCTGTAATAAAGTTGTAAAAGTATATTAAAGCGTTTACTTCGAAACAATTTAGTGGAACAAAGTATGATTCTACAAAATCTAATCCTCTACAAACATTATCAAACTCCATTTTGAACCTCTTCATTGAAGTTTGACGTCTACTGATCGACTGTAATAATGTTGTAGAAATACATCAAAATATTTATTGCAGTTTAGAGGAACAAAGTATAATTCTACAAAACCTAATCCTCTACAAACATTATCAAACTCCACCTTGAACCTCTTCATTGAAGTTTGACGTCTACTGATCGACTGTAATAATGTTGTAGAAATACATCAAAATATTTATTGCAGTTTAGAGGAACAAAGTATAATTCTACAAAACCTAATCCTCTACAAACATTATCAAACTCCACCTTGAACCTCTTCATTGAAGTTTGACGTCTACTGATCGACTGTAATAATGTTGTAGAAATACATCAAAATATTTATTGCAGTTTAGAGGAACAAAGTATAATTCTACAAAACCTAATCCTCTACAAACATTATCAAACTCCACCTTGAACCTCTTCATTGAAGTTTAATGTCTACTAATTGACTGTAATGAAGTTGTAGAAATATATCAAAATGTTCATTGCAGCTTGTCATTAAAGGTCGAAACAAAACAATTTAGAGGAACAAAGTATGATTTTACAAAATATAATCCTCTACAAACATTATCAAACTCCATCTTGAACCTCTTTATGAAAGTTTAACGTCTACTAATCAATTGTAACAACGTTCTAGAAATATATAGAAGTGTTTATTCCAATTTATTGTGAGAAGTCGAAACGAAACAATTTTGTAGAAAGTTAAATCCTTTATAAACTTCATCCAACTCTATTTTCAACCACCTCGTGGAAGCTCCAACAATAACAATCGACTGCGATAAAGTTATAGAAACGTATACAAATGTTTATTCCAGTTTATTATTGAAACTGGAAAAGATTTAGTAAAAGAATAAACTATGACGTTACGAAACTTAATCCTCTACAAACATTATCAAACTGCATCTTGAACCTCTTCATCGAAGTTTAACGTCCACTGATCGACTGTAATTAAGTTGCAGAAATAGATCAAAATGTTCATTGCAGTTTGTCATTAAAAGTCGAAACAAAACAATTTAGAGGAACAAAGTATGATTCTTCAAAATTCAATCCTCTACAAACATTATCAAACTCCATCTTGAACCTCGTTATCGAAGTTTAACGTCCACTAATCAACTGTACTAATCAACTTCACGTCCAACAATAACAATCGACTGCGATAAAGTTATAGAAACGTATACAAATGTTTATTCCAGTTTATTATTGAAAATGGAACCGAAAAGATTTAGTAAAAAAATAAACTATGACGTTACGAAACGTTATCCTCTGCAAACATTATCAAACTGCATCTCGAACCTCTTCATCGAAGTTTAACGTCTATTAATCGACTGTAATATAGTTATAGAAATATATAAAGACGTTTATTACAATTTATTATTGGAACTCGGAATAGAACGCGTTAAGAAGAGAGCAAACTTCAACAAACGATTTCACAGAATCTAATCCTCTGCGAACTTAGTCTAACTGCACTCTGTACCACTTCGTGAAAGCTTAATGTCTAACAATCGACTTACTCCATTATCTCAAATAGGCGACAAGGAAGAGGAACACGTAGGCAATCCAATTTTCCAATATTCTCCGCTTACTCGATTACTTTCATTACACCAACGTATCCACCACCTTCGCTCCAATAATTCTTCAAGCCACGATCAGTGACTGTCTTGCCGCTTCTTCTTAGCGTTAATCAACAAACTCGTCTCGAAATTTATTCCATTCAATCTCGAAAAAGAGAAAACGACGATAAAACGAAAGAAAAAAAGAGATTCGTTCGAATAATTTACATATTTAATTTACATACGTAAATTAACACGAGCAGGCAGGGATAAATTAAAAAGAAAATTCGTGTCGTCAACCAACCGACCATCCCCGGAAATTAAAATTCTGTTTCACGTGGACCCTCGAGCCGAGTCACTTACTCGATAATCGCGTCACGGAAACCGAATATTTCGTCCGCTTATTTATGCGTTCACGCTTTATCGAGCGTTCAATTCTCCAAAGCTGTCCGGTAAATAAGATAATGTATTCGATCCTGTCTCTATATTCTCTCTTTCTCTCCCTTCTCTATGTCTCTCCTTCTCTCGTCTCTACTATCTGATAAGATTAAAAAACCAGCGTGTCCGTCTCATTCATGGAGACCAACGTGACGTAGCTTTCGAATCGTACAGAAGAGAACAACGTAAATATGTCTCAGTCGCGTTTCAAATCATCGACGTAACATTCATCACGATTGGCGGCTGATTAACGAGATACCAATGACGTTTATCGTTGTAGCTATTTGATGTTACCTTGCGAGATGGTAATGATCGAATGGCGAAGGTTAAGTTGGCGAGGCTCGTTCGCGGTTTCCATGCCCACGCGCCTCTTCTAAAATTGAAAAATTCAGGCTGAAGGAGATGTTTGTGGCTGGAGGTGCAGCAGTTTGCGGGCTCGTTGGTTGCGCATGACGAAACTGGTCTCTGTTGCGGCTACGGTGTTTTGAAATGGCGTGAGGATTTATTTGTCTGTGGGGGTTGAAATCGTGGAATGGCGGCAGGTTACCAAGCTCGGACGTTTGATAATTTATAAATTGGAAAGTTTGAAATTTCAAAATTTCCATGTTTCGGAGTTTAGCGATCGAAAGAGACGCGGATTTTAAAACTCCGGTAATTTCGACCTGCTTGGAATTGGAACGTTTTGACATGTAAACATTCGAAAATCCCAAAATTTGCAAGTTTGGAAATTTGGAAATCTACCACCTGGAAAGTTTCGCGATTTTGAACTTCGTATACCCAAAGGTTTTAAGAATCAAAAATTGAAACGCTTGAAAATATAACAATTGGAAGGTTTCAAAATTCGAAAGTCACAGCATTCGCAGGTTTCCAAGATTAAACAATCCGAAACTATGGAAATTAGCGAATGTTAACGTCTGTAGATTCGAAAAAACGAAGCAACGAAACTTCCATCTCCTCCCATATTTCTCGCTCCGAAATGATAGACCGTCGCAGAGAATAACTTTCAATTTGTCCTCGCGCACCGAAGAAATCGAATCTTTTTCCACGTGATAAATCACCGTTAATTGTTGCACAAGGGTGGAATATATTTTCTTGGCTCGGTGAGCTGGCTTTGATGTGGCTGCATGCGTAAATCAGGCGATTTCCTTCGACAAATCTCGAAAGAAGAAAGGAAGGGAGGAGGTGAGGAGGAGGAGGGAGAAGGAAGAACCTGCCCATCCCCGAAATTTATGCTAAGCGTACCCCTCGGGTGGTCCGCTTAAGATCGGGCTGCCTGTAAATTTGAATTCCTCAAGGGATGACCGTGACTCTGGTCCTGTCATATTATCCTATCGTTGCTGCGATGTGTTGCTCCTTCAGGAAGTATAAAGAACTCTTTATTGCGTCTTCCATCGCACCCTTAAGTGGGTCCCTTTCTTCCGCCGAATCTTTTTTAATTCGGTTAGATCCTCCGGTAATGGCGAGGGAATATGGGCGTTGGATTTTTATTTTTGGACACGCGTTTGGCGATATATCTGGCTTTCGGGAAGTCTTCTTAATTCGATTAGCGACGCTTTGTTGGCAAGAAGAGAGCGAGTTAAGGGCGCCTTTCCTTTCTTAGCTTCCTTTTTAATTATAAGCTTCCTGTCGCGAAAATTCCAATTTGATCCGTCGGTTTTTCTTACTTTCTATCGTTCCTCTTTCTATCTTCCACGTCTTCACGCCCATCTTCCTCTAAGAGCGGGAAGCTTCCTTAGGCGTTGAAATTTCTACGAAGCGCTTACAAATTGAAAGCAAATTGGAAGATCAACTGGTTCGAGAATCGAATGGAAAATATCTTTCAGGAGTAGCCGTAGCATTGAAAATAATCTGCAGGCGCTAAAATGTCAAAATTCTCCTACAAATTAATTGTACCAAACAAGATAAATTCCTCGTTCTATTTCCAATTATTCTTTTAATATTCCTTTGATAAATTTTTCAAAATTTTCTCTTCACGCTGTGCTATATGTTTTCTGTACACTTCTGAATTTGCCGGGCACGAAGGAACCTTCCCCTACACGTTCCAACGCAATCTGGCGACCAGATTTTTGCCATAAACGCCAAAGGAGCACGTAGACCTGCAAAAATCCCGAGACTCGACTCGCCCCTTTCTATCTCGTTTTCCTTCGAACCTATGACGTCCCAGGAGTTTTCTTCCTTCGAGAAAAACGAAACCAGATACGCGTTACACGCGTGTGTTTTCTCTCCGCAGAGTGTGAAACAGGTGACAGGATCCGAAGAAAGTCCCTGTCCTGAAACTCGAAGGGGAAAGGAACTTCTCTCGACTTTTAGATAGCGTCCGAGGAATATTAATCGTCCCCCTGTAGATTCATAATTCTCTTTTTTTCGCCCTTTCTCAGCCTCGGCTAGCTGATGTTTTCCGAAGTTAGGGTGAAAACGTACCTTGGCGCGTCGTTGGATCGCTGAAAAGAAAACAATCTCCTAGAAGAATCCTCGAAGGGATCGTTAACGACGAAGAAGAAAAAAGAAAAGAAAAAAAGAAATCTTCACGAGACAAGTTCCAGGGGTCGCGTTTATGGTGATTTTATTGGAATCAGTTCGCATAAGGCTGGCAAGGCTAAGATGATTGTCACCTTTGATTGCATTCTAACTTTTGCAACGATCGATTGTTCGGTAATAAACTCGCCACCCAATGGGTATAACGATTATTGGTTGTCGGAAATTTTATATCGTTCAATCGTCGTCGGAAAGAAAAAGAAAGAAAATTGGAAAAAATTCGTAGAGCGACAAAGTGGCCGGTGACGTTAATAGCGTTCACAGTGGCAGCTCCACGTACATTTTACTAATTAAGGATCAACCATGGTTAAAATATGTCTGAAAAATTTGTTCAAACGCGACAAAATAAAAGAAATTCGTACAACTTACTGTCTATAAATCTTATTGACACGAAGACAGACGAGATACAAGGGATGATGATGTACGTTCAATTGACACGCCTCTCTATAAAAATTTACGGCGTGGTCGTCTGCGTGACGCGCTAAACGTTCTCGTTTGCGAAGCACGCGCTAGAAATCATTTTTCCAGGACCGTATTTCAATTTGGCACGGACGAACGGTTCCTCGTGACCGGTGAACACGTTTTTCGAAGCCGATCTGGCCGATCGCCAGGATCGCTGCTGGAGATCGACGTTCTCGAAAGGCGGGGGCGGCGGAGAAAAGAAGTAGCGGGTCGGACACGTTTTCCCATCGGTTAACGGCGTGTTTATTTCTCTTTTTGTTCTATTTTCTATCCTGTTTTCACGTTTCTTTACAGTATTTTTGACGATCCGCTGCAACGCTTTTTATTTCAGCTTTTATGTTCCCTTTCGGTTTTCATCTTCTTTATTACAATATTTTCGATTTCTATAGCGTTTTGTTGCAATGTTTTGCGTTGGTATTTCACCATTTATTTTTTAACACATCGTAACAAGTCGACTTCCAATTTGTAACATAATTAATTTTCAAGTTCGTTCCGTCTATTATATATTATTCGTGGAATATGATATTTAGTAATTAGCGATATTACTATAATTTACTAGGCAAACACGACGATTAAATAATTTACAAATGTGCGCCATTAATCATATTCGACTCGCGTAATATCGAGGAATAATGCAAAATGCAATTTCGATATGTGGCAATTGAAAATTGAATTATTATTACTTTTGACTTGATAGGAAGTCAAAATGAAAAACAACGCAAAAGAACAAGCTTCGTGAAAAGTTGAGTGGCCAAAAGTTCGCTCAATTTCATCGTGAAATCTATAGAATTTCTAATTTTTCTACTTGAAAAAAGTTACGAATTGCTTTTTTCAACCACCGTAGTATTCCTGGTATTAAATCTGTCATTCCTCAAGATAATCTCCACTTGCCCCAAAACGGAGAGAAACAAAGAAAAACGCTCTTCCCCATTTCCCCATAAATCACATAAAATCACAGTTCCCAAGCTTCCTTAATGTTAGAATTTCTCTTTTTACACTTTATCGGTCTTAGGAATTAATTCGAAGACGCGAAGCTAATAAATACTCGGAGGAATGAGCGGGAGAGTGTCGGCGTCGACCTTCAAATTACTACCTTGCCGGACGCCATCAAAATCCTGACCTACGTCACGATAATTACGGGTGGTCCCCGGAGGCCAAGGAACAGGTTCAAGCGATTTCATTCAATTTGTCCAGCCTCGAAATACGTCTTGTCTCCACCAGTAAACCGTACGCATCCCCTCCACGTGTTTGTGATTTTCGCCTCAAGAGATTTTCCTTTCGAGGAACGCTATTCTATCGACGATGGAATCACATACATGTTTTCTTTTATATCGCACATGTGCGCATCTTGAAAATAATACAATTTTCACGAATACTCGCGAAAGACGAAATATTGTTCGGAAGTTTGCAAACAAAATTACTTGTTAATTATTAAACGCACAATGTTGGTAAAAGGAATTATAGAAATGGTCGCGATATCATCTTTGTGATTTTCTAAACTGAATTATCTCGAATCGTGACATTTTCGAGATACAGTTCCAAACTCACGAAAGTCTCATTCAATGTTCCATTTTTCAAATTGCAATTAATTTTACTTTACGCCAGAAATATCCATTGTATTGTTCATCAAAATGGCCGCGGCTCGAGGAACGATTATCATAGAAACGTAAAAGGTAAAAAGAGAAAAGGTCCGCGCGTAAATCAATGACTTTTCCAGCAGAGAATCGCGCGAAGGCAATTTTATGGCCTTAATCCGTTCGAGAAAATTTGGTTTTTCTGTTCTTTCGTTAGTTTCTTCCCTTTTAACCTTCTCTGGTCTTCATTCGTCTCCGGTCTTTTAAATTTACGCGCGCTCGCGTTATCGCGAGAGGTTAGTTTACACGGAAACAGCATTAGCTTCATTGTTTCGTTAATTGGACACCAGGTAGTAAAGGTTTTTTGGCTAATTGTGTTTCCTTCGATGGATATTTGTGTTTAAATCGAGTTTTACAGGTTTAATGGCGACTAAGGGGAGGCTTGGCGCCTGGTCTAGGTTATGTTTATAGGTAGGAGTTCGTTGGATGGAAATTCTAGGATTTTATGGGAGAAACAGGGGGAATTTGTTTTGATAGTTAAAAAGAGTATTTTGTGGGGCAAAGTTGAAACTCTGAATGTTCTTCTTTTATTACTGTTCCGTAATTGTTTCTTTTTCTTGGCTTCAGTTAAATTTTGTGTCGGAGGGTAAAGAATTTTTTAACTTCTCAAGTGTTCGCTGGGAAATTACGTTCGTTTGGTGCTTAGAGAGATAAGGATTCTTGGAATCAATTTTCCTATATATCCAGTGCAGAGATTGTTATTCCTATAAATATCTCAATTTAATTTAAATAATTCGAAGATGTCCTCATTTCGTCCTTCAAAATTATTTATTTATTTTATTATTTTAGTATTTAGAAATATTCGATATACACTCTTTTACGGTAATAAATATGTTGTTTTAAATAAACGTTACGATACAGGCGATTTAAGTAAACTATATTAATTTGATAACTTTCATTATCACAAATATAAATCGAATTATCGATCGTTTGTAATGCATATAATTTCATAAACTGTATTCACTCGATAAAGAAAAAAAAAAAAAGGAGGAGAAACAGAATAACGTGTGCAGAAATTTGTGTGGCCGTAAAAGCTCAACTCAAAGTGTTAAAATTCGAAACCCTTAATTACCGATTCTCGAGGGCGCAACCTTTCACCGCCACAGAGATTTAGCTGCGCTCTTTTGTGATCAAAAAATTGGAATCCTTTGAAATTACAGTCATCCCACGGCCTCCGTCTTCTTTCATTTCCATATTATTTAAATGAAGCGCGGGAAGAAATTGATAGTTCGAAGCTTCCACTCTGGCATTACTATCCTCGTCTCGAACCATGTGCATCGTAATGTCTATTCTCTAGGACTGTCGGACAACGAATTAAAATTCTGATGTTGAACTCGGCCGTGTTCCCGTTTTCCAGTCGTATGGCTAAGGTGAAAACAGCTATCGCGCGATACTGCACTCTCCTACAGAGGTATGCGAATTCCTTAGTTAAATTATTCATTTTTTATCAAAGCAAACAAATTGATAATCAATTAGCAATTAGGAGCAACAACCTACTATCTTGTTATATAAATCGAACAAAAAGTAATTCCTCCAAGGGTTTCTAACACACGTACAATTATCAGCAATTAGCAAATAGACACTTTCTAATTAAAGGAACAATTAATTCGTTGCTTAATACCTCATTGTTAATACCTCGTTATATTAGGTTGGCAACTAAGTGATTGCGGATTTTTTCATTACCATCTAATGACAAAATCCGCAATCACTTAGTTGCCAACCCAATATTAATTATACGCGTCAATCGCATTATTGTATTTTATTATATCGCTATATTATACTTATCGATTTTTATAATTCATAAATTCAACGCTCAGCTTATCTCATCCTACAAATAGCGCACGCTCTGTACGTATCTTCCAGTCGAAAATACCCCGAAAACCTCGAGAAACGAATACCGAAACGATCTCCGACCGACTCGAGGCCTAATCTCACCGCGGAACATCGAAAAAGAAAAGAAAAAAGAAAAAGGAAATAAGGTGCCAAGTCGTAAAGAATGGTATCGATTTCCGAGCACAAAGCACGTTCTTATTGTTAGTAGAATTTACGAAGCGATTGGAAGGCGGGGGTGGAGCATCGTTCCTTCGACTCGGGAGTCTAATCGAAGTCGTTTCTCGCGGTCAAGAAATCCCATCCACCCACCGAGTATGCGTGTTTGTCGGCGTTGGATCAAAAGAGGGAAGCGCGGAGGAAGAAAACGAGAAAGGGAAAAGAAGAAAAAGGAAGAGGAAGGGAAAAAAGGAAAGAAAGAAGGGAAAAGGGGTCTGTGGAAGGTGCAGCCTGGTTTTCTGGAAGGCAACGCTCCCGTGAACCGTGTCCCGGCCCATAAATCCTCCACCATAAACCGTAGAACTGGGTGAGCCGTAAACCGGAAGCACGTGCTCCGCCACAGCCCCACGCCACGTCCATCGACGTCGCTATTTCACGCCAACGCGCGCCACCAGCGAATCTTTTCTTTCGATTGTCCAACCGCTGCTACGATTCTACGCTCCCTTTTGTAAATCTACTTGGACTATACATACTACACGGCCGCGACAATTCGCTTCTCAGTGTCCCTTTGAGAACAACTTTTCATATAGTCTTGACGTTGCCTCGCTATGGCGCTCGCCTTTTTCGTTTTTCTTTCTTCGGGCTGGGAAGGTGGTACACTTTCTTAAACGAGTCTCTTCTTCTTCTTCTTCTGGTTTCATCGAGGACTCGGTAGTAGTTCTCGTTTATTTCGTCTTTTTATTTTATTTCTCTTCGATGTTGTTTATTCCTTGATTGGTAGCACGAAATTGAATCAACTTGCTGAAGATGGTATCCCGCTGGCGGTAGCCATCCACATGTTATTTAGCGATTAAGTTAGAAATATTTACCAAATGTCCAGCTGGACAAATTGTAAAGTACAAATTAAATAATAAAAAAAAAAAGAAAGAACTTGCTGACAAGTTTCGCAGGTATTTCAATAACAAAATTTTAGTTCGTTATAGTCCGCGAATTTGGTATCGAGCGCACTCATTGCGGCGAGCTAAGAGGATCTGCAATGCCGTGAGAAGATATTTTACGAAAATATCGATATTTTCTCATATTTTGTTCAGACTATGAAGATATCTTCCAACGTCAGATAAATGGGGTTGGATGAAAGGAACGTAGCAGACTTACGCTCGAACTTTGACTTGATCGGAGATTGCTGAGATATTAAATCAGGGTAAAATTATGACAATAGTCGAAATTCCAGAATCTCCGTAGGATCTGTTAAACGTTATTTTAAGTGACGTGCATGAAAGTAATGGCAGAATATATTAAACTTCAAATTTCAACTTAATTTAGCTGGGAACTTAACATAGTTCGGTTTATAATTATTAATTGAAATAAAAATGTGGAAATTTGTCACATGCTTGAAAGACATAGGAAACCACGAGAAACGGAAACCGATTGTATCGACAAATTATGCCGGAGAAAAGGTTGCGTCAGGTTAGTGTTATCCTAAAATATCCGGAAGGGTGTCGATCTTTGCAGTAAGCCGCTTACTGTAGATATCCCTTCTAACTCTATGGGATTCTGCTCGTATGGGGAAAGTTGCGAGGTCTCGTGGGTGGTCTGAATATTTTTCTTTCACGATTTCACCGGGTGAAAGAAATATTTCCCCCGGTTTGTTATCTTCTGTCTAGTCGACTTTTCAATTTTCATCTAAACATCGCTAAAAATAACCAGAATATTCCAATCCTTATTTTTCCAATCTTCCAACTAATTCAGAGAGCAGCCAAAAACTTACTCCGATCTTCTACGATGACCAAGTATCGTCCAAAAGAAACTGCAATGCTCGATTTTCACTTTTTCTGCCAAAGATCAACCAAAAGGTCACCTTACTCTTCCACAATGATTAAATGATTTCTGGATCGTCCAAAGACTTGAAAAATTCCAGTGTCTCGATGTTCTCCGTCTCGGGCAAAAGCCAGGTAAACGAAGTCATGTCGATCTTCGCAAAATTCTCAAATACAATGCAATCGAATTTTCCAATTGTTACTCCATTTGTGTTTGCGATTGCAAACACAAATTGAACGAAACGAAGACGTTGCAATGATCTCATCATCTTCGACTGCGTGTTTGCAGTGACTCGTTCCCATATTTACCGTGCACTCTGCTACGGAATGCATCTTCGACCTCGCCATCCTGATCCACTGAACAATATTCTTTGCTGGAAGAATAGGAGATTCGACTCGTCAAGACGAGAAGCTCGAACGTGTTCTCTCGATCAATATTTGAGCTGTTCCACCGGTCGCCAATGAACAAAGACAGCGAACAACAACCTCTGGGATGAAGCCTTTCACGTGCGCGTACCGCAAGAATTTTCACGCCGCACGCGTTTCGCTTCCCGCGCCACTTTTATATTTTGTTAGGTGAGATGCTTTTAACGGGAGCTCGTAAAAATCGTGGAAAAAAAGAAGGCGAAATAAGACGGCACTGAAAGGAAGAGTATAGGAGGGAGAGAATGGCGGTTCGAATCGTAAAAAGGATTGTATGGTAACGGTAGAAACATTTAGAATTCCCTTCGATGATACGGACGATTTTATGGCGGGAATTAACGATGGATTCTGTTTGTATCTCGCGACAGAACGGCCATTGGAAACGCCGGTGAAATTTGTTCTTTCTGGCCTTCCGTGGGTCCACTCGTTCTTAGGCGATGTCTCCTGTGTATATGGGGTGTTTAGAATTCTTTTGATCTTGCCCGGTTTTCTGGTTTCCTTTTAATCTTCATTTTCATCTTGTTGCAAAGTGTTTCGTGTAAAGATTTTATCGTGTAATTACAATTCAAAATCATTTTAATTAAGGGGAGTTCTCCTACGTTTTCTTTCTTGTTTTTCGTTTCACTTTTGGCTTGGGAATAGAGCGAAGAATTTTTCTTTTTTGTTACTTAATTCGTACTTTATTATTTGTTCAACTGGACATTTAGTAAATTAGAGCGGAGAATTTTTTTTATTATTTAATTTATACTTTATAATTTGTCAAGTACACAACATTATCATAAATAATCAAGTTGTACAATTTGTCCAGCTAATTTGATAAATTAGAGCGGAGAATGCGCATTTTTATGGCAGGAATTTTTATCATGTTGCAAGGTCTTCTATGAAAAGAAAGATCCTCTGAGGGGTGTAATTTTAATTTAGAATCTAAATAGTCGTAATTTGTATTAGAAATGACAAAATTCATAATATTCCAAAGAATGTTCTTATCTCTGGATATTCCAACTCGAAATTTTTCTTCCACGCATCAGTCAGAAATTAATTTCCGATTAAGAGACCCGTGTTTCGCGTGAACGAGTCTCAGTGCTTTTATTCTCCAAGGGCAACAATTTCAGCCTACGCGGATTAGGAAACAAAGCTCCTCACATGCGAATCGAAGTCGAAACAAGAGCAGCACGGTT
Source organism: Bombus terrestris (assembly GCF_910591885.1). Classification (NCBI taxonomy): domain Eukaryota; kingdom Metazoa; phylum Arthropoda; class Insecta; order Hymenoptera; family Apidae; genus Bombus; species Bombus terrestris. The sequence goes on along the minus strand of NC_063283.1, from coordinate 5,802,501 downwards.
CGTTTCCAAGCACGTTTTCGGTAATTTCACGTCTGCTCTTGATTTTCGGCTCACGGTTTTGTTCAGCGCGTGCTGCGAACCGTAGACTAAATACCGGCATTAAATTAGGGAGAGGTCGACTCGGAACAAGGCGTCCCGGTGTGTAATATACGCGGCCGAAATGGTGTAATGAATTATGGCCGGCGAGGATGAAGTCAGCGTACGCCAGCTTAACGCGAACATTGCCGAAAAAGTGGTCTTTACCACTTCTCGTCCTCTCGACGTGGTCATTTCAATTTATTTCCAGATATTTTCGTGATTTCTCGAGGGCTCGATGAAGCACATACGTTGTTGTGAAAAATTACTCGTCATAAAATTACTCGTTACATTACGAAGGGCCAAGAGAAACATTTCAATTATATTACGAGCCTCTCGGAAGCTAAATTTCATTCTGTAAACTTCTACGTTTCATCGGTCAAATATCGTGCATAGTCAACGTGGAATTTTTCGAAGAACAAACAAAATTAGTTCGGTGAATTTATTTATCACAAATAACCGTAATAAATATTCGTAAATTGCAAGATGAATCGGAGGAGGAAAAGGTCGTGACACTTTTTCTGTCAGTGACCAGGTAAGGAGAATAGATTTAACTAGGATTTGAAGAGTCTCAAGGTCTATCTCGTGAGTATAGTTGTCGTACGAGTATTCCGAGCGACAAGGGGATCTATGCATAAAAATGTGTACCACGCAGCTTAAGACAAGGGTCATTGTAAACAGTATGTGTTAAGAGTTTTGCATATATAGAGAGTGTAATGTGCATTTTACGAGCGTATAAAAATCCAAGTATGGCCACAATGTAAACGCAACTGCCATACGGAGATCCAGCTACGTTTGTATTTGGTTTAATCGTTATTCTCGTAATAACATTTACGATATTCGCTATTAGCATACGTATTAGAATGTTTATCATCGAACGCACGATAGCAATTTAATCGCAATATTTCGAGCACCAATACTTGTATCTTTAAAGATCATACTCGTGAATAATTTACACGCGACATTTCTAACGACTCTTCGTAACTCTCGATATTCCAACAAACGCAAAACCTCATGTTTTCAATTTACAACGTTGGAATATCAAGTGCCATTATCCTGATCAGCGAAGTAAGATAAATTTTAACAAATACGTAGAACAAAGTCACGCCTCATAACGCAACGTTATATTATATTACGATATAAAGCTAAAAATCGGAAACAAACTGCTTATCGATCGTCGTACAATCAGCAACCTAACGATACAATCAATACACGCGCAATACTTCCTAACAGTAGTAACTTCCTAACATAATCAACGAACGAAAGCCAAAACTTTCTAGCGAGAAGAAAATTATACATGCTAGCGCCACGCAAAGTAACAAGCTGCTCATACAGATTACACCCACGATGTTATCGTCATTCCCTCCACGAATCTCCGATGTTTACCTAGAAAACAGCATAACAGACGACAAAATAGACTACCATTAACGCGCGAACCGTCGCGGCTCGACTGCGATCCCAAACGTTCGTTCGCGATTAAAATATTCCAGGGACGTGCGCGTCCCCCCACTCCGCCTCCTCTGTGCCCCCACTCCTTTGTGGTTAAAAGCTCGCGAGGCGCAGCACGTTCCCAAAACGTATCGCTATGCGCATCACGGGCTTCTCTATCGTCGTTGGACGATCGCGAGAACCGCCGAACAAGGAGATCTTCGATCGAACTTGGCGAATCCGTCGAGACCGAATAGGCTTCGTACAGCTACGAGCAGATTGTTTTAATGCCATTTATCGTCATACTGTGACAGTAGCTGTCTATTACGTAAGAATGATTTCGTCCAGCCTTTCAGTCCTCCCCTTATGTTCCAATACGCCTTCAAATAGACGTCGTCTCTATATAGAAGCTAGCTCCGTGTATGATGTGTACGTAGTTTTAAGTTATACCATGGAATTTCAAGGAATGGTGACTTGGATTTAGTAGACTTGGAGAATTTCTCGGATATTTTTTCTTTCTCGCTTCTTGTTCTCTTTTTACGCTTTTGTAGGGACGGTTTACGTGGGACGGTATGTCGACATTGAAATGTTTTCAGGCTACGTAAGAAAGTTGTTAGAGTGGAGTATGCGCGTGTGTCGTTTTTTATGGGAATCGTAAGGAGGTTCCTTTTGTGGGCTGCGAGTTCACTTCGGGAGAAACGGTGCTCGATTCTATCGGAAACGATCGTGTGCGGAATAATAGGATGGTTTTGGTGAAAGAAAGGGGATTTTGGGAGGTTTCATTTCACACGATGAACACGCGCGGTGAATACCGAGGGATCCCGTTTCGAGGGATTGTATGATTGTAACTCGATTATTCCGTACCTTTGTGTCGATTCTATGATAGGTACTCTGCGTGGGTAAATGTTATGGTGCCTGTTTTATGTGATTTATACCTGCAATATTATTCGCAAGTCTCAAATATTTCGGTATATAATAAATTGATCTTTGACGAGTAATTTCTATAATTTCTAAAAATGTAAAAGTTACAAAGATAATTCACGAATTTAATATTTTCACTAAATTAATCGGTTCTCTATTTTAGACACTGACATAGCCGTCTTAATTAGCTCGTAAGTTATGCTATTGTAAAAGTTCACACTTGCTCCTTTAAATAATGTAGTTAATTAAAAATTCCCGATGTTTCAAAGCCAGTTAAAATCTCAAACTCCTTAAACTACGAACCTCGCCACAGCTACCTTTACCATTCCAGATAGCTCGAACCACTGTTACAAAATGAAAAACTCTCCGCTTTCAACGATTCATCCAATCAGCCTTAAAAATGTCACGTTTCTACAATTTCTAAATACCCCGAACTGCCACCCTTCCGATTTCCCCAAACGCAACCCGCAAAAACTCACCCCATCGCCAAACCTAACCTCAAAATCGTCAATATATGGAAAAAATTAAGAGAGCATTTCAAAGAGGAGATCGAAGAGCAGGAGAATCTCGTTCCACGAACGAACTTATCTCGCAAAAAGAACAAAAGCTCATCCCATCGCGAAAGCTAACCTCAAACTCGCTGAAACAGCCAAGAAATTAAGTAACAACGACGAAGTGGAGATCGAAGAGCAGGAGAATCTCGTTCCATGCAGCGTTTTATTCCGACGCGGGGGAAGAAGCAGAAGAAAAAAGAAGAATAAGAAGGACGCGTCGGTGATAGTTTAGCTGGCATGGGTAGCTAAAAAGGGACACTCCAGCGTACAGCCGCGTGAATAACAAAAGGCTGATGGAACGTGCGCCGCGTCCAGAAGAGAAGCCAGCGAAGGGTACGGTGAACAGGGAAGTGCGGCGCGTGATAGTGGAATATTCATTTTGTGCCCACGATCGTCAATGTGTGATCGCGTGGTGAATTCACCGGCGAATTAAGCGGAAAGCAGGCGTTTCACAAGCTCCTTCAACGCCTCTCCTAACTGCTTGCAATCGACGCATCTTCTTATTCTTCTTCTCTTTTTTACGTATTTTGTTTTCCGCTATAATCTATGACTGCTTGTTTATATAGTACCTACTTTCATACAATTGCTTTCTGTTGTCGTAAAATTAATAATGATCGGGGAGAGAGGTTATGTTATTCAATTCTGATTGAAGCAGAGGTTATGTAATGGATCTCTTAAGCATTCACCTGGTTGATTTATGGTAATCGATTTGTGTTTGACGTGTGGCCGTTTGACAGAATTTTTATCAATACTTTTAATTGCTGCGGTGTGCTGAAGATATTAATAGAAATGTCAGTAAATGTTCTTGGAATTAGTGGGAGGAGAAATTGCTTGAGAACTTGCAGTTGGAATAAGTTAGTTATAAATGGTATAAGTTGGAAGCGGAAGAAGATAGAGACGATTTTGTTTAGGATTATCATTGCGGAAAGTTGGATCCGAACATCTTTGATATATTTTCCTCTCTATTATATTTGTACTACGTTCAGAATTGGTTTAATTCAGAATCTTGGAAGGTATTTTATATGAAAGAATATTCATATTTGTTATTGCAATTTTTATTCTTATTTCGTGATTTTATTTAGTAATTTACATACACGAGGATGATAAACCTGTTCCGGTTTTATTTTTCTATGCGAGATGTGACACGATGTGTCGTCGTGTGGGATGGAATGTGAAGGTGATCACGTAGAAAATGGTCAATCAGAGAAATGTCAGTCTTTCACCCTCCGTTGCACGATAACGAGACGTAACGTTTTTTATCAAAATCTTCTACCTTCGGTTTGCTCAAGTACGTTTTATCTTTGGCCTTTTATCAGCAACGAGGGACTGTTCACGGTTGCAGGTACGTTTTCGTTAGGACGGTTGGATACTATTCGATAACGTTATCAGCCTAGCACAAGAATTTTCGTGTGGACCTCTGGTAATGCGTTTTTCAAAATTCACAGCGTATGTGCGACTTATCTGTACAATAATTATTAATTGCCTGATTATTATTCGTCAGCTAATCTTATCTATGAAAAGACTAAACACTCGATTCTCCAATTAATTTCCTCTAAAATATCCAGTAAATTTTCATCGTGACGCTTCTCCCTTCTTTCTCAAATACAATTAACATAAATGAACAAGGAAGAAAAAGAGCGTGTCTCTTCGTCCTGCCATGGTTGTTAACGATGTCGAGAGGAATATAAATTTTCGTCGGTTAACGAAGTGATTTGTATTTTTTCCATGGGGGTCCGTGGGGGACATAAGGCGCGCTCTGTTCCAACACGGAGGCTGCGCGATGAAGAAAAAAGGAAAGAAATGTTTCTAGTGCTGCCGTTGAGCAGATGTTTCGGGTGACAGGAGCGAAAGAGAGAGGAAGGGGGCCAGGTCACAAAGGCACTTCCCTGAAACGAGGCCCACGAGGCGCCGCAGCGCGTAAAATGAATTTCGGCTGAGCAGATCGCGTCCTCTGCAAAAACCTATCTCGCTTCCGCACTCGTAAGGACGCACTCGCGAGTCACATGGTTTCAAGCGGCCCGTCGACTTTTAAGTGTCCAGGCTACAGGATGCTTCGGTAAACGAGGAGACGCTATTTTCGAGCTAGAAAAATTCAGGCTGCTTGGAAGTTTCGTGGGAAACTTCCGTAAAACAGAATTTACGTTGTTACGCTGTTTTTGGAGGAACGCAGCCACTTTCATCCTCGTTCCATTCGCGATTCCACGGTGAAACAATGTACGAATTCGGCTTAGGAATGTCGTTAGGGTTCTATCGTTCTATTCTCAGTTGGAGAAACTGGTTGGAAGGTCCGTAAGAAAGTTTCGTACGAGTTTCACAAAGTAGTCTGAATTGTTGGATTAATTGAAGACACAACGATGTCAGTCTATATCTCAGTCTCGCTATGTTTAAGATTTGTCAAATTTATTACTAATTTATTAAAATCAGTTATTATGAATATGGTTTAAATCGTAGGATACAGGTTACCTTGTGAAACAACGTCAGCTTAAGTTGGCAATATCGAGCGAAATTATGTTTGAATTTTATGAAATGTTTTAAATTATCAGACAAGAGTAACTTCCCACATTGAGAATGTCGTTCTGCATTATAGAAAATGATCGGAAATTTCATAGAAAAGTTGTGGATTCGATAAAAGGAATTCGTTTAAATCATCGAATGTAGATTAAACATTTACATAAATTGCACGAACGCAGTGCAGTTCTTAGAACTTCATGCCACTTTCATTATAATTACCGTAATTACCATTTCTCGTAAAAATATGGATTTGCATAAGTATCCCAAGTTTAATTACACGTAAATGCTCTCTATAACGTAGAATTACTTTCATCCCATGATCCGATATTCAAAAATTCGACTAATAATTTCATGTAAACATAAAATACGTTTTCCGATATTACTAAAAAAAACTGTTCTGATCGATACGCTACAAACGCTTGCGAAGGTATCATAGCTAAAGAATTAATATGTCGTAATCGTAAAAGTAAGCATACAATAAACACAGCGGGCAAAATCGTAAAGTAAGGAAACGATACATAACTCGTGTTCGACAGCCACTCTAATCGTTTCTTACAGCTTAGTGGCGTGGAAATTTGCAAGTACAAACGAGACTATATAAATATAAAATAGTATAAAATCGTATCACGATCAAACGTGACCATTCAGAGTTAGTTATGGTTAGACAGCGAGCAAGTGGAAAAGACCGGTGGAAAAGTGTGACTTAATTTAACGGCACTCCCAGCTTTTTCCCAGACCACTTGATACTTTCTTATCGGCTGACTGGTCGCAAGAAGCGAGCAATATGCCCGCTTAATAAAACACTCGGTAGCAGGGACAAGAATATCCGGGCGTTCGAGGAAATTTTACAACTACGGCTCGCTACGGCCGAGTAAATCATCGACTTACTGTCAATTAAATGTAAATACCGGCGCTTCGACTTCCAATTCGTTTTTCCTTTTTCCTTTCGTTAGCTGTAAAGATAGATAAATCCGATCGAACGTGATACACGAGATTTTGCTTTTTACTCGGTTTACTCGATAGAGAACTTTATTTTTGCGCCCTGCTGACTTCGATCGGATCAAAATAAGGGCTTAGAGAAGAAAGTTACAAGTGCGGTGAAATTGGTTCGTTCAAAGAGATTTGTAGAGTTTCCATATTGAAATATTTCTGTTCAAATTTATTTTGTTCCGCCGTAAAAGTCGATAATGGTATAATTATATATATGAGCTGATCGAAAGCCAAATTGATTATTTATTTAATTAAGAGAAATTAGAAGATAAAGGAACGTGATGATATAATAAATTAAAAAATAATCTACTCTGGAATCTTTTTTGTTCACGTCGTTTCTTTGTAAAAATTTAACTTATGGAAATAAATTGTTTCTTGAGAATTAAATACTAATCGTATATCCGAGTTATATTCATTGATGGATCAGAAACAGTTGATCAAAATTGAAAAATTTCTTTTGACGAATCTAAAGATATTTCATAAGAAGCTTCCTTTAAGTTTCAAAAAAAGCAACATTCTACTATTGAAAAATATTTTCATTATCAATACTTATCAACGCTTTCGAAGCCAGGAACCAACACAGAATATTTCGAACTTGCACAAAGAATCGACTTCCATTCGCTAAAATTAAACAGATCGAAGCACCGAAATTTCAACGAACTCTCGTTTCCGTAACCTCAATTCACCCCCAAGAAGTTATATCTAAAAATTTGCCTACTTACCACCAAACAATAATCGACGGCGATCGACTTCTAATGCAGCCGGCACGTCGATAAGTCTCACTAATACTTAACAAACACAGGCTGAAATCATGTCGAACCAAAGAGAACTACACGCACATTTCTCCGTTTCCTCACTCCGCTAGACGCGTTCTCCGCTGCCCGTAATGGACAGTTTCCTGGGCAGACGTCGCCCGTACGAGCGATCGAGCAGATACAGAAACCGCGGGCCCATTGATGGGCAAACTGTGCGAGCGCGACAAGGACAGAGTCACAAGAAGCGACGCGAGACAGACAGACAGACAGAACGCGACACGGTCTCTTGACCCCGTGTCGGGGTCTCTCGTTGTTCAGCCGTCGGCCAAGAAACCCGCGACAACACACAGCTAACAGAAACACACCACTGAGTCGGCACGATGCTTGTTTGCCGGTGGCACGTTTTCGTCTGACAGCCAGCGGCCCGCGCCGCGTGTCGTACCTGCAGCTGCGCATGCGCGTCCCTACGCTCGCGCGCCGCGCGACCTGATTGGCCACCCATTGATCGGTCCTACACGCGGTTCGACTCACGTGCGCGGGCTCCCGTGCGTCACGTGAGTGGGGGTAAGTAGGTGCTTGCGACTTGGAACTTCGTGCGATAGTTCACGTGTGGGGTGAGCGACTTGTCAGAGATTTGCGAGGGTGGCTACGAGTGGGTGCGGGGTTGGGTTATTTCTGCGAGAATCCGAGGAAATTTTTGGCTTTTGGGTGTTTACGTTTCGATGTAATGGAGCTATTGACTATGTCGGTGCGCGATAAAATGACGAGAAACTTTGGTACGAATAAATTCAGTCCTTGTCGTTAGGATGTGTTTGGCGTTGAACGTATGGTATGAGAGGTATAATTCTTTTCTATAGTAGTTGCGTTATGTGTAGTTCCGCGGTGAAGAATTGTTAATGTTGTAAAGATGTATGCATGAGTAGATGAAGAGATCGGTTATTTCTATTTCAGGTAATTTACACAGTCTTTTGGCTTTTGGGTGTTCATGTTTTTATGTAACGGAGTTTTTGAATGTAATAAAATTGGGAGGAATTTGGTAGGAATAAATTGGGAAATAGACTTTTCACGTTGGGATTTGTTCGACGTTTAAAGCAAAGATACGTAATAGATCTAATTTTTGATATAATTACCGAGTTATATGTGTATAATTCGACACGCTGATTTGTACAAACTTTGAACTTTTAATTATATATAATAAACTATGGATAAAATTAGGCGTGCAATGATTTTGCAATTGTCATACTTTCTGTATCTTCAAATTTTCAATATTCATCTCTTGAAGCATCTCTTAAGTACTTCAAGATAGAGTTACCGTTTAATGTTTCCAATCCTAGATTGCGTTTAGCATTGCAGTGAATCTAGAAACTCTCTCTTCTCGGTTATCGAAACGAAATCAGCGATTCATTTTGAACAAGCATCGCCTAAGTAGTATACTTATATATGTAACGCTATTATGTCAAACAAACTTAACATAAGGATTTTGACTAGAATATCTCGATCGGAGATTGAAACACGAATCTTTTGTCCGTATAGTCGAGTTACTAATCGATTCTATAATCCGTAACGTTGATACCCGAAGCAACTGGCACCTGTCTTGGCATTAACATATGTTTGGTTACTCAGTTATGTCATACTCAGTTACACTTGATCGGAGTCCGGTTGATCCGAATCAACTGCTAAGAGATTTATACCGTTCATCGAGAACGAGTTTCGAACATTTCGCCACGGGTATAATTATCTTCATTCATACTGAAATAAGTTGATCAATTAAAGCTGCAGGATCTCGTCGGAAGTTGACGAGTTCGAGTCAACGATTTCCAATAAAATTACAAGCACTGCTAACAAAACTTTGGAAACCGATATGAGAAAGTTTCGTTTGCAATACGTGCTAAATTATTGTATATATACATATATAACGTGTAATAATACATCTATAGATACAAGTTTGTGCGATAGACAATTTTTAACGTTCAATACAATGATGGACAAAATTTTTCTCTACCGTATCTTATTGATTTTTATTTTTCTTTCTTACGAATAATAAAGGACGTATTATATCATCAACAATAGAAAATCTTTCGACTAAATATCAAGTAGGTTAATTGAATTTTAATCCCACGTTACATATGTACGTATTTTTCATTTTATGTCGATGCTCTCGACTATTTACCTATTAGTATGTCACTAAAAATAGATTCTTTCATCAAGCATCGAATAAATTAAGTAAATGTCATCCATTTCATACTTTTCATTTTAAAATCTTCTTTACTGCTGTTTTACAATAATGCTACTAACGTAAAAAGAATTGTTTTCCATTAAGTATCCAATAAATCGACTGACTCATCCTTTGTTCTTCTACCCATCCTTTGTTGTTCTACCTATATTTTTCACTTAAAAATGGTCTCTATTGCTCGTAACAATTATCTCTTCCGTTACACGATCTTTCTAGGCACGATGTTTGTCAAACACTGACGATCATACATACCACAGTCGGGATATATCGACATAAATGTGAAGACCGAGTGTGATTCGTTTTGTAACGAGCATTACGCACGACATGTTTGCGTGGCTCGATTACACTGCGTCGAACGACCACTTTTATTGTCAGCTTGCGAAAGGTGCGAACTGTTAATTCCTCTTAGTCGCCATTGAACGACGTTGGCGTTCCTCTTGACCTAGCTGAACAATGCAATTAATCGGTGAACGACCTTTCTTTCTTTTTACTATGCAATTGTTAGTTTATTAACAATCTATCTCTGTTCTTTTCTTACTCAATTTTCGATCACAGAATCGCTATATTTCAATGTACTTTTCATAATTTTAAAATTCAATCGGAAGAAGCCACATTCATAGTAGTTTGAAAGTTCACATATAGATAGAATGATACTATATTTTTAGTTATTTTACAATTCAGTGCTCAATGGACTATCGAATATTTAAACGACTGCGCGTACCGATTCGCCGAACATCGCTTTCTAACCGAGCTAAGATTTTTATCCCAGTCTTTGCACACTAACAAACGTATTTTCTGTAATTTAATTAATTTTTAATCGATTAATCCTTTTGACAAGCACTTTTGTGGCCCTCATAGCGTTTCGACTCATCTATAGTGTGTCAGCTTCTCCTTCAGTTCTGTACCCGTTCACAATTCTCATTTTTAGTTCAGTTTGACGTGAACGGTGCGATAAACGTTCCGATCAATATTTATTACAATTTCAGTCTTCCTATTCTTTTCATTCTGTTTCTCCGTAAAGATAATGCGCAGAGCGTTCGCGAAAAGCAGCAAAAAGCAAATGCCAAGAAACTAGTTTTTCAAGAGGGGAAGAAAACTTATGTACGCACGAACGTGGTCCAAATTCACGAAAAGGGAAAGTGCACCTATAGAGAACGCCGTATGTGCCGCCTGCTGGTTTGAAAAAACAACTCAACGTTCCATTCACTCAGACGGATGACGGAGACAAAAGTCAAGAAACAATTAACCAACGTTTATCGGTGCTTGTATCTCTCTCCGTAGAGACGACGTTGCGACATCGTGTTCTAGCATTATTAATAACTACGTAGGAAGGGAAATCGCGTTTAAATTATATCCTACGGTATTCCAATTCATACGCCTAACAGTCTGCAAGAAAAAATCAAAAACCTTTCGAATTTTGGCAGCCGCGTTGTTTTCCACAAGCGCGTTTCCGTTAATTTTTCCATTAGCCATCGGATATCGTCCCGCTACAAATTACCTCAACTGTCCGCCGACGACGATTTCGGAGACGTTCATTGTCCGTTGAAAAATGAACAGCATCCCCGAACGGGTTCCCGGAACGCGACTGAATGAATTACAAAAACGACGACGCACGTGCGCCGTTTCCGGCGCTGCGGCAAATCACGACGTACTTCCGCTGCGGTGCATTCTGGTGCCCCGGAGGCGCGGGACGAGAGAAAACGCTACTACGGTCGACGAAGAACGACTATCGCCGATGATATGCCCGACACGAAACGGACACGTACACGTTTCCTGAATTACGTGAACGCATTCAACAATGGCCTTTTACGAGATCAAACGACGATAACGTCGCCGCCACCCGGGTTTCATTGAAGTCTCGTTGAAAATGCTGCTCGTAGGGTTCCGTTCGAGAATCGATCGGGTGGGGGACTTGCAGCGGTTGTAACCGATCCACCAGCTTTTTCCAGAAATCGCTTCTCGTCTTCGCGGAATCATTTTTACGAAACGAAGGGATGTTCGCTCGCCTCGTCTCACGACCGCCTCATCTTCGTCACGATGTTTTACCGTGGAACAGCGTTGAGATTGAAATTAAGAGGAGGACAGGAGAGCTTCTTTTCTATTATTCTTCTATGCTCGAGATTAGAAGGTGGATCTTTCATTTTACAATCTCCAACAAGTTTTACGAGTGTTACAAGCGTCTCGGGGGGATTAGAATATTCTCAATTTTTCAATTTCTCTGAGTTACGAGTCTCCCGAAGAATATATTTGCGAGTATCTCTTGCGAAAGAGGGTTAAGTCATCGCTGAAACATCGAAATCGGAGGCGGATGAACCGAATAAAATGTGCGTTTCTCGGATAATATCTGCCGTTGTTGGAAATACGTATAATCCGTGTTATAAATCTAGTTCGATATCGGAGGACGGTAAATTGAAAGACGTAACTCCTCTGTTACGTGTGGAAAAATTTACACCAATTATGCTATACAGGTAATCGTCGACCACATCCTTTACAAGTGCTACAACGTTCATAAACAAAGATACAAATCCAACAAACCTATAAATCCATTCGCGTGTCCTGGTGTACAACGTATAAAAAGAAAACAAAAAAGGCAAAAAGAAAGAACGTTATAAAACCAGTTTGAGGAAAGTTCGATATGAAAAAGTCAGACTGAATTAAAGAGGCAATTAATTGGATCGTATAAATCTAAGCAAAACAGGAAGGGTTAAACGAATATGAGATAAACTGTACTTAATAAAACATGGAAATAAACCCACTTGTTTACTTGCGCGAAACTCACGACTGTGAAAAAGAAGGAAAGAAGGAAAGAAAGAGCCGAACGAAACCAAACAACACTGTCCCTTAATGACCCATTAATATTCCACATAACCTAACATCACGGCATCGCCATCGATGCTCCACCTTTCCCGAGTCCACCAAAAAAGCATACAAAGGAGCGAGAGAAAAAGAGAAAAGAGAACGAAAATGCCGCTTATGAGCACGTCCTCTCCAATTAATTCCGATTGCACGGCGTGAAACAAGAAAAGTACATCGATCGTTTATCAGGTAAGGGGAGGCTAAAAGCCGGCTAATCGATGGCGAGTCGCCGCTCTACGGATGCGTGGCGTATCTTAACTGCGAGTTACACGAGAATCTCCGATCGGGTAATTCGAGATAAAATTCTGCTTTGCAAAAGGGACCAGAGAAACGGTTGGCATCTGCTGCGTATTATTCGAACGAGGGAACGAACGTTTCGTTCGTTAGAGGACTTCCTCCGCGACGGGAGGCCCGCGACGTCGTCGATGATCTTTCCGGCAACGACGGCTTCTTCGGTACCTTTGGCCGTTTCTTCGAATTTTTATTCTGAATCATTCGTGGCACAAAGGGCACCGTAGAAAAATTCAATACGACGGTTTGCAGCCGTTTCTATCGCTGTCTTATTGCCGCTTTTGTCTTGTTTTTAAACGTTTGTTCAGCGGAATTCGTTATAGCTGCTTCTGTTAGCTTGTCGTGGTTGCTTCCGATCGTTGGAAACGCGCAGGAATTTCGACAGTTAGAGATCTTTCTTTTTTTATTTGGAAGAATTTTACAATCGATTCTCATCGAGAATTATAAGTAAATTATTCCGGCGTGGTACTATAACGCGAATAATAAGCGATTATCGTATGTTTGATTCCAACTGAATCTGAGTTAGAGATAAGGCGACGGTTTTAACGTATGCGGACTTTTTGTGTCTCGTAACATTCGTTACGACGCACCGTGTATCGCGTTCACGTCGATTAGCTCGATGATGACTGGTAAAACTGTTACTTTTAATCGTACTTACCTTCGTGGTTAAATAAATGTTGTAACAAGCTAGAACGCCCGTGGCTACGAATTAAGAAGTGTTAAAACGTATACGATAGTCGTTAAAAGTTTAGGGGAGTGCCAATTGCAAATTAGGTATAATAGTTTCGTACTAATCGTTCATAATATGTATAATATTTCAATATTTTTTCTATATTATCTACGTTTCATTATGTTTTATGTACTATGTATAACATTTAGGAGTATGATTAAAATGTATAAAAATAGGATAATTTTGTCATTACCTCGTGGTGTAATAATCTCGTGGAAAAATGAATTTTCTTACTTGGCGTTCAGATTTAGTTAGCGTTGCCTCTAGGTAATCATTAGATCGCGGCCAACCCATTTGTCCAAGCTTTAGCTTATAGCGTCTAAACGACGAGAAATCGTTGTAGATCGCACACCTAATTGACGTGCAACGTCTATACATTTTCACGCACGAGAGACTCGATTAAAGTCTTCGTTTAATCGCCATGAACTTCTTTCGGCCAAATATAAAACTATCGTGCGTGTGTATACGTACGTACACTGATTCACATTTTTGACACCAATGACAGGTTTCATGTACATTTATTACAGCTTCTAAGAAAGCTGTTGTAATTTTATCAGCCGTTTCCTACGTTCATGATTCTACATATATTACAATCAGTGGAATTTAATTTTCATCGTAATTGGCTTTGACACGCAATTTGCAATTTTATGATGAAACAGCGCAACTACGTGATACACGATATTATTCTTCTGCATGTACGTCGTGCATATCGTTCCTTCACGTAGCTCGAAAATATGAAAATGAAAATATACAGTGGCGTATAAAAAATGCAAGGTTCATTCAGAAAATATGGAGAAAAAGATACTTTCACGAGATATCGTTGCATCAATAAATTATTCACTTACAATGAAGAAACTTTCCAATTAACTTCGATTTTCAATTACTTGATTATGTCGTAAATCGTTGGTACATAAATTTCGAACACATTTCCTTCGAAATGACAGGTTCCAGTTTCCTCGTTTTTTGCGATTACTAAAAATATGAACCTATACATCTTCGATAATTAATGTTAACTCTTAGCGGGCTCAAAATATGATCATACGTTTCTATTACATTCCCATCAATTTTCCACGCCGCGTTTCTAACTCCTTCAAAACGATGCATTCCAGTTTCTTCGTTTTTACGATTACTAAAGATGTGAACCTATATATCTTTGATAATTAATGTTAGCTCTTAGCGAGCATAAAATACGATCGTATATTTCTATTGCATTCTCATCAATTTTACACGCCACAATTTTAAATCCTTCAAAATGATTGATCCCAGTTTCTTTTCTTTGCAATTACTAAAGACGCGAGCCTATATATCTTTGATAATTAATGTTAACCCTTAGCGAGCTCAAAATATCTTCGTATATTTCTATTTCATTTTTCTCATCGTAGCGTTCTCAGTTTAGCGATCGGTTCGTTTAAAATTATTTTCAATTTGAAATTATATTATCGTATCGTAAATCATTGGCGTAAAAACGTCAAATCCTTCGAAATGATGGATTTCTATTTCCTCTTTTTACGGTTACTAAAGACGCGAACGTATACAAGTCTGATAATTAATGTTAACCTTTAGCGAGCTCAAAATATCCTTGTATATTTCTATTTCATTTTTCTCATCGTAGCATTCTCAGTTTAGCGATCGGTTCGTTTAAAACTATTTTCAATTTGAAATTATCTTATCGTACCGTAAATCATTGGCATAGAAACGTCGAATCCTTCGAAATGATGGATTCCCATCTCCTTCTTTTAACTATTAAAAATATCTTCGTATATTTCTGTTTCATTTTCTCATCACGTGGCATTCACAGTTTAGCGATCGGTTCGTTAAAAATTATTTTCAATGTTAAATTATACTATCGCATCGTAAATCATTGGCATAGAAACGTTAAATCCCTCAAAATGATTTCAGTCTGCTTGTTCCACAATTATTAAACACGCAAACTCATATATCCTATTCGTCGACTGTTATCGAGCTCAAAATACGATCACTCATTTCCAGCCTGTGCTCATCGCGTAGCATTTAAAATTCAGTGATTAGCTGGTTTTAAATTATTCTTTTAACACTTTGGCTGCCACGGTTCAACTTCTTACGATTGTAAAAATTGTATGAAAATCGACAGTTATGGTATTTTGAATATAACCGATAAATAGAAGATACCTTGAAATAAAAAGTGCCCCATTGAACGATTAAACATTATTATTAGAACATCAATAAAAAAAGAAATGAGAACAAATCTTGCATCTACATCTTTGAGGGGTAATCTACGAATATTATTATAAACACAGCTTAGAAAATAATCGTAAATGCTGCTTTATAATCGTATAATCGAAGTTAGAAGTGTGAACATACCTTGCTATTATATATAGAACGAGCAAATACCGTTTACTAATATCTTCTACAAGTTTTAACGATATATTCTGGACGTTTTGTTTACGACGAAATAACGAATGCGAATGGTTTGTTGAAATAAACGAAGCCTCGTTATAATATGTCGCTATCAGCTGTTACCAAGCCGCCACGATGGTCACCCGTGACCACCAATAAGATAAACGATCCATCGGGGAAGAATGTTGTCTTACATCGTCAATTTATTATTATTTCGTCATTATATATGCTTTGAATAATAAAAATACTCTCGTGGCGTCCTCAGCGAAACACGTGATTTTGGCGTGGCAGTCAAAGTGTTAAACAGCACGCAGCAACCGTGCTATAACAAATAGATCTGAGTACGTAACTTATTTTCTCCGATAGTGTCCCACAAGTCTCCTCCTGAAACACCCACTTTCCCCTCGTAAACGGTGTCTCGTAAAACAAAGCCGCGCCAACGGTGTTCACGTTCTTTTCTGCCGACGTCTGAGAGATAATCGACGTGGTTGGCCGCTTGTCGAAAGAATTTAGCTTAATCGGGCCGTGACTTCGCGAACTGGCTTACGATAAGACGCACAGGGAGCTCACGGTGGGCGTTTCATGTTAATCAAGCGTAACGTTTTGCCGAGGACCACCGACAGTAGAGAAAAATTCTCGCTGTAACGGATCGTGACATGGTCAAGCTTTCACTCGATTGCTGTATTATCGCCAATTGAGATGAAACCCTCCGTGTCCGTTTCGCTACTATTCGTTCCATGCTCTTTTCTTATACAGGGTGTATTTCTTGTCTCTATAATGGCGAGCTTGAGCTGTGATATTTTTATTGTTTGTTCTTTTCTCTTAAAAAGAATGTTTATTAGCTAAATGCGGGCACAACACGGTTTACATTGGCCTTTTGTCAGAAAATATAGAAAATACAGAAAATACGACAATGCAGTGAATTGATTAGCTTTTATCGTTAGCGCTATTTATGTCGATCTTAGCAAAAGAATCTTTCGACTGGCATCGGCGAGACAATTGCAAAATTCGGTACATCTCTGTGATTATTTAATTACAAACGAAATCATAAAATTTCCTTGATAAAATATCGTATTCGACGATTGAACATAGTGTGGATGCGAATTTTGGTTCTCGAAGAAGGTTGTAAATAAATTCCAACTGCAACAATTTTATTCAGATTTTGCGCGTGTACGTAAATACTATGATACAATTGATATAATTTTATACGTGGATAATAATAGGGATACACGGAACGTTAATTATCTCACGTTCTAACAAACGAGAAAGGTTGAAAGTTTTAATTTATTCAGTGAGCAGATTTACTGTATCCTGTGTGATTTGCTCGAAGCAATGTCGTAAACAATCAATACCTAATTTAGCAGTGTTGTAAGCGATTACCTCGAGGTTTCCTTTAGAGGCATGCAAAACGCTTCCTGGTGGAGTTCATTCGCCATTGTGCGTCACGTACTCGTCACATCCTTCCACTAACGTCATACACATACTGTAACGCTAATTTCCATAAAATTATTAAGAAGCTCGAATACGAAGAAATAACGTGGCAAATGGGATGTTCGACGACGTTTATTAAAATAACGGTCTGCCTGACTTGTCCCTTGACAATGAAATTCTTACTCGATCAAAATATTAGACACTCGAATATTTCAGATGTTTGACCATCTCTAAATACAACATCAAATTAACGATAAATATCCACGTCTACTGTTAAATACTTAAAAGATCGATACGGTTAAATCGTCGTCGTAGAAATGTCTAAGAATAAAAGAGAATAAATTCTGGCTATCCGATACGTTAAAACGAACAGCCCGTATATTCGTATAATATATAACATTGCCATAATTGAGCCAAGTTATGCAGAAAGTTACCAACCCTCAATGATCTTACATTAAGTAAATTTAGTTGGAAGATTTTAATTTTTATACGAAGATAACTTCCTTCTATCGGGTTTATTTTATTTCTTGTTGCTCTTTTACTATGTTTTTCAATGGCGAATAATAGAATTGACAAGGTATGTGGTTTGCAAGTTTTCTGCTAAAATAATTACGAGTTTAAGATACCACTACGACTTGGTAATTTTAATAATTGTATAATGTAAGAGTATTTCTTTGGTGATCTTTTGCAAAATGAAGATCACGAAATTACGGGATCTGTGCTGTGTTCAACGTATTTTTTCTCATTCTGAGAATTAGTAAAATTCTGCATAACTTGGACCAATTATCCCTTAGAATTACTAAATTCCCAACAATCGACTTCCATTTAGCCAAAACCTGTCCTACTCGATCCAAATTTCAAATAGTATTCCAACATTTCGTATCCTTGATCGATCATCTCTAAACCATTAACAATAAATACCCGTACGCGCTATCAAATTCCTAAAGAATCGATGAACCCAAATCGTCGTGGTAGAAACGCGCAACGATGAAAAATTCTAATTAAAACGAACAGCCCGTATACAGTACACGTAACGCGATATCGCCACATGTAATACAATCACCCGTTAGAATTGCTAAATTTCTCAAAACCGAACTCTATTCGATCGAAACGCCACATCCTATTAACAACAGATACCCATTTGTGCTATTAAATGCCTGAAGAATCGATGAACCTAAGTCATCGTGATAGGAACGTGCAACGATAAAAGATGAAAAATTCCAATTAAAACGAGCAGCCCGTATACAGTACATGTAACATAATATCGTTACATGTAATACAATCACCCGTTAGAATTGCTAAATTTCTCAAAATCGAACTCTATTCGATCGAAACGCAACATCCTATTAACAACAGATACCCATTTGTGCCATTAAATACCTGAAGAGTGGACGAACCTAAGTCATCGTGATAGAAACGTGCAACGATAAAAGATGAAAAATTCCAATTAAAACGAACAGCCCGTATACAGTACGCGTACTATAATATCGCCATAAATCTGCCACTATCAGTAAACTGCCGAGAATCGAACTCTATTCGAACAAAACGTGTCTCATTCGATCCGAGTGTCAAACGGTGCTATACTTCACACGCTCGACCATCTCTAAATGCGACATCCCATTAACAGTAAATTCCCATGTCTGCCACGAAGAATAGCCGAACGATCGATAGATCTAAATTATCGCCGCACGAGCGTTCCTTCAACGATGAAAAAAGAAGCGCTGACTTTTTGCTGTTGAATAGGATAAAACGAACACCCCGTATATAGGTAGTACCGTCTGCCCGACGGGTATAAATCTGGTCGATCAGGGCTGCAGAGACAAATACTGTTGTCAGCGGACGACAAGCCGTTTACAAGCAGAGGAAACGAAGGTTGGTAGCCTCGGCCACAGAGATAGCCGCTCCGTGAGACGGAGATCATTTGTCGCGGCGATCTTTCTAACGCTGTCAAACGCTCTCCTTCACGCACGCCTGCCTCTTTACCGTGCTTCACGCACCGTTCCAGCCTATGATTTAACGCCACGTGCAATTTCACCAACGATCCCTCGACTTGTAATAGGCTTTTGTTCTTGCCTTCGAACGTTCTTGTCGTAGGAAGTCAGCTTCGCGTGTCTCTCGGCGTTTGGATAAGCTCGAGTACGTTGGCTTGAAAGCGTAGAAAGTTTATGAGGAAGTCGTTGAGTCGAACACTCGAGTTCTTTGAGAAGCAGGCAAATATATCTAAGTATATAGATATTGGCTTGGGGAATTTTTGACGGTTCTTGCGCAGTCCGAAGGTGGAAGGAAGATAGAAGGAACACAGTTGGGTCGGGAGTTGAGATCTTTGGTGTTTTAGGATATTTCTCTTCCATCCAAGGATGGAATTTTGTTTTACCAATTGGTAAAGAGATGAGAAAAAGATTGGGTGTATGTTGACGATGATACAATTTTTCGATTTTTTAGAATTCCACTAAATTTCCTGATATTTCGTTGTTGTGTACTTTCAGCGTTGGCAAAGAGCTGAGACACGATGTAGTTAATTTTGAGATATTCCATCGATTAGAATCGTATTTCAGTCACGATCGCTATAAATCGTCGTGTAATAAAATACGAGATAGGAGCTGAATGATCCGATGGAAAATTTATTCGTAATTCGGGAAATTCATAAAAATTCCACTTTGTTCGATTCGTTATATGCACAGCTTCGCCATAAACTATCAATTTTTTCTTTTACGTGATTGAAATATGTATCTGGAAAGAACAAAACCTAAGTGTACTACGCATAGCTCGGACAGTCAATTTCCATACTTCGTTCCTCTGGCTTTAATCGGCGTACAACATAGAGTGGCTCGTTTCTCATCGCGCGACAATGAACCGTAAAATCAGGCTTTTACATTAGAATGAGCCCACATGCGACACAAGCGTCGCGTTGCCCGCGTAACGTCCCACAATGACACAATTCACGGTCGCGCTCCGATGCGACAATACGCGCCTGTTTGCCGGCACAATGAACAAACGACGATTCAACCACCACACAGATGTACGTGAGAAAATATTTTAGAACCTGTTCTACCCGTGGAAATCGCGATTTTGTCCTGTGCCAGAATCCAAAACGATAATGGATCCGGATCAAGGACGAACACAAAAGTAATCAAAATAATTCGCAATAAAATTCTTCGTCCCTTTCAGAATCGAATCTTTTTTTCTTTAATCTACTAGAGAAATTGTCTTTCACTAATCACTAATTATATATTTATAGATATTTCCTCTTACGGTTTCACAGCAAAAGATAAATCTTGGTGAAACTTGTAATCGACTTTACAAAAGACAAATACAGTGATCGTACGATCAATTAATAATTGAACTATGATAAATTTGAGAGATTTCTATTTCATGGATAAATCGACTCTTTTATGTTTCGCCTTTTATATAAATTTTCTATCATTTTTTTCGATTCTAGCGTAGCTGCTGACTCGTTAAAAGTCGCCACATCTACACAGCGCGAGCAAAATTTCCATTTTAAATTCCATCTCTTTGCTCGTGTTCTGTATCCATTGCAATTACAACAAACGCGTATTACACATACGCTGAATCAAACTGTCTTGTCTTTCAACCCTTTCGCGCAGCGTTTCATCCTTCGAATCAGGACACCTGGAAACGTGACCGGGTTATTTAACGAAAAGCAGGTCGGATTGGTTACGGTTTTCGCGATGGAACGTGGTGGACGAAACCGGTGCACGATCGCGGCGCGCGTATCCTCTTCGTTCATTCATCGAGAGAAACCAGTTTTCGTCGCGGTGGTCCGGCAGATCGCGAGTCGGATAAATAAGCGCTCGTTACCATGAGGTGACGCGACCCAACGTTGTCACGCGACCCACCAGGAAACCTTCGTGAAACCGAAATATCATCGTGGTCCCTGGTCTGATCGGACGAGAACAATCTTCTTCTCCTTCCATTTTTTTTTTTTTTTTTCTAAATAAAAAGAGGCTTACGATATAAATGGAGATAGCGTGGTTTAGGTTGATCCAGGATTAACCCTCAATTCTGAAACATGCAAATACGTATCTCAAGTTTATTACTGTATCGTATGTATAATTTCATTGTATCAGTTTTCGAAATCTCCTCGAATATCTTTGTATTTATCTTGGGTATTGACTTATGTTAATATCTTTAGGAATCATGCTAATTTCTTTAACATTAGAATTACGTATAAAACGTCTAATTTCGGTTTATCAAATGTAGATGCCTTTCTCTTTATCAACAAGTAGTTTCGTTCCTATCATTTTCAAAATATCTGATTTCGCCCAATTGATTCTCTAAAGCTTCCTCTTTCTATTAGCAAAAGCAGATCTACGCATTGCTATAAATTTTAGAATTACCCGCTTTACACGTACGCACGTGTATATATTTTAAGATTCTAACGAGTCAATTTCTCTGACACAGCAACTACACGTGGAATACCTAAACCTTTATCGATTTTCCTAATCTTCCTTTTTCTCTTCTTAACAAATAGTTGTATCTTCATTCATCGTTTTAAAATCCAGAGTTTTCTCTTTCACGCAAGTCAAAGATTTTTACCTCCGCGTGTACAAACGTATGGGGTTGGCAATTAAATGATTGCGGATTTTGTCATTAGGTGGCCACGACAAAATCCGCAATCACTTAGTTGCCAATTCAATAGAATTCTAAACAACGTGCACCGAAAAATTTCATATTTCACATGTTACGATCTAACTAAACAGTTGCTATCTAAAGTGTCATAAGCTGGACCGTCTGTCGGAAAATATTCCAACTATCGATCGAATCATGCTCTGATCACGGTGAGACCTTCAGAAATAGTAATGTCACGCTTTGATATCTGGCACACTGAAACATCGATCGGTAGAAATCGTCTGATTTGCATAGAATCGACAGACGCGTTTGTATCGGTCTCACCGCCACGAATTACGACGAACGAAACACGACGAGCTCGAGGGGTGGAATATTAAGCAGACGTGTTCACGACACGGTCCTGTCATTTGTCGTCTTGTGACCTCAAGGTGGAAGAACGTTTCTTCTCTTTCTTTTTCTCTACATGGATCAATGTCTCGTACTCTGATCGATAGCGATCTGAATATTGGACAAAGTCGCTGCCTCCTACGATTAAAAAGAAACACACTGTACTAAAGGTTTTTAACTATTTCTAGCACTTTAAACGTATCGAGTCTTGAATTACGTTATCCTTCATTTTCTCTCGTTCTTTTGCCAAATATTTCCCAGTAGAGATATTTTTTTATTATCGTTTAACCTCCTTAATTGCAAGTAATTAGCTTCTTGACTATCGAATATGAATCCTGTGCTTGCACGAGCATGGAACGAAGAAACGAGTAAAAGAAGCTGGCTTTCTGAGATCAGTGGACTGTGTCGAAGGATCTTCGAAGGAATCATCGTTGAGAGACGGATGAGCGAAGGAGGCGGAGGAACTGGACATCCGAAAAGTTGGTAACCAGGCGTTCGACGAAAAGAAACGCGCGTGCCTCGGCTCGTTTCCCCGGTCGTATCCTTTATTTTCTTAATTTCCAGCGATGCTCCCCCCTGCAACTAATTACCATCCCCGTACGTGCAGCCATAAAGCTATCGAGCCCACGACCACGCTCGATCCCTCGATTGAATTTCAAATCGGCCGGCCAATTAAAAAAAGAAAGAGAGGAGGAGGAAGAGAATCGCTCTCGAGCCGCTTGGCCAATTAAGAAGAAAAAAAGCAGAAAGAAGAGAAACAAACAAACTGAAGAAACGGCGAGCGAAAGAAAAGGAAAAAAGGGAAAAAGGCAGGGACGAAGAAAAGAAACGTAGAACGAGAAAAGGCTGCCGCGTTAAAATGAACGACGATTCACGGACAAGAAGGAAAGAGAACGAGTCTAAGTAGATCGTATCGCGTTCCAGGCAATTATTCTGCAAGTCAGGTGCAGTTACGGCTGCCTTGCAACGGCACAGCTTTCCAGCCAGGGGCAATCGGTTTCGATCGGCAACACAGACTCGCGGTAATGTAATCGCGAAAAGGGTAGCCCGTGTAACGGCGATAAGACGCGGGACGACGTGAAATCTCGAAAGATTCGTCGCTATATTACGCGAGAGAGAAAAGGAGCATCGATCTTATCAATGGCGGCTGGTACACGAAGGATTGTCACGAACGTACGTACATTGTGATAAGAGTAAAGAGACGTAGGTTGGATTCGAATCGGTGTAAGATTGTCACGGTGATTCAGCTGGAATTATTATCGTCGCGTTTCTCGTTCACGCTGCTCTTTAACCGAGATAATCGATGCACCACCCCACGATCGCTTAATTACTGCTCGCTGCTGTCCCTCGTGTATCTTTGGTACGTGCACGTAAGCTGTCGCATTCTCGTCGTTGGAAACAGCACGTCGAAGAATGGCCATTTTTCAATCTCCTCGCGAACGAAAAAAGACAAAATTCTGCAGCACGAAAGGTCCACGTTTAAGAGCATCTCTCAAGAAACGACAAAGGCAATTTATCCGAAACGCGGTGCAATGGTTGAGAAAGACGATGATGACACGATGATGAAAAAAGGTGGCAGCAGATGAAGAATTTACCAATACGTCGACGAAATAATTCAGTGGATATCCTGCTGGTAAATCGATCGAAATTTGGACCTTGTTGTTGACTTTGAAACTTCCATCGATTTGTCAGCAGAGTTTGCGAAGGATCATCACGTGGATACCGATGAACGATTATTCCGTAGCTGAGTAGATCTCTTCTGGCTGATGCTTTTTCATTTCCTGCAAGGATTTTTCGTCCGCCAAGGAGTTGCAAAAATGGCCATTTCTTAAGATTCTTCTTTACCTCGCGGTTTCGCATTTTGTTGGACATTATTTATGGCAGGATGTCGCGCCGGGTTGTTGGAAAGTTTGCAGCGAAATTTAATCCTGCCACGATCCTTCAACTTTTATTTCTCAATCTTACTCTCGTGTTAGAAAAGAGAAAGTATTTGCGATGTTGCAAGAAGATATTTAAAATAAAATTGAAACGAGCAAACGCGTATGGATCTTCCTCGTATTTTGTCCGAACCGCGAACATATTTTGCAACATTGGGAAAATGTAATTGGATGGGAAATAATGGAAAGAACGTAGCAGGCTTAAGAAAGATTTAAAGTTCTAATTTGTAGCGAAGTATCTTATCGGGTAATAACAGTTGCTAATTATGTTCGGAAGTATGTTTGTAACGTTTATACATTTTCATAGATTAGAAAAATGTCATACCACGAAAATGCGAGGATCGACGGAAAAACTCTTCGTTGGAAAATAAGCACGTAGAGATACTTTTTGTAGCCACTGTACCTATGTTATACGGCCATTATTCTGCATATATAGCGTGTGTACAAGTCACTCCCCTAACTCGTGCTTTGGTTATACGCACGAATGTAGATCAGTAGTTACACCTGGCAACCTGTATACATATATTTGATATATCAGACAGATCAAATTAAGATAAAGGTATCTGCTGAAGTACGCTTGTTGATGCGAGTTTGCTGTCAAGGTTTTGAACTGAGTAATGGCACTTTCTGTAACTCTTGGATCTTCCGTCGAGTTAATTAACGCTACTTTGTTAATTACGATAATGGCTAAGATTTATTAGTAATTATCAGCCATTGAAAATTCAATTGAACGTTCTAATCGTTATTAACACCTCAGAAAGCTAATCTTTATTATTCTAAGGTTAAAATTTAAGTAAAACAATTCCTCCTCTTACATTCCTCCTTGAACCGTAATTACATCTTATTAAACAAATTCCTCGGATCTCAAGACCTTCAATCTTCTCGACCATCGTTTCTCTCTCCAATTATTACTCCGACTCTGATAAAAACAACAGGACAAGACGATCGTGCTCTTGCTATTCGAGCTATCGGTCCAAAAGCCGCAAAGACTCTTCTCCAATGATTCATCATCGAACATTGAAAGATCCAATAAGTAACTATGTAGATCTTGCTTTTCCTTCTCAGACTTTGATTGATACGTTCACGTAAGTAGCGGTAATTCGCTGGTTAATCGAGCACCGCGCTAATTAACGCAAGGGAAAAACTCGAGCACAGAAGACGGTTATGATGGCGACGCGATAATACATCATATCGAACGTTAATTATCGCGAAGGATCTCGCGAGGATCTGCATCGTCTGGCCAGACGCAACGGTTGTTATTTACGGATACGGTTATTACTTTGGCAACCATATTTCTTCCGATCGTGCATCGTGCAGAGTCGCGAGCCGCTGAGCAACGCCACCCAACCGCACCCAATGCTCGCGAAGACAAGGACATGGCTATACTGGGTGTCCAGCGTGGTTCAGATGATTTGCCAATGTTGCAAAGGGTTGAAGATTGAAAGGACAGTGAGTTCGTCGTATGGACAGGGACGTGCAGAAACTTATAAAAAGTAGTATTCCGTGTTATATATTAGGTTGTCCGGAAAGTTTCTTTTTTGTTTCATAAGATGATAATAGATGAACAACAATTTCTGTTTTATATTATTTTATTGGGTTAGGTATGATGTATTTCGTTATATTTCTATTATTATGCTCATGCATAATTCAATAAACTAATATAAAACAAAAAACATTGCGCGTCTATTGTTTCCTTGCAAAACGAAAGAAACTTTTCGAACAATCTAATATGTATACTGATGTATATATTTATATACAGGGTGGTTGGTATCTGGTGGTACAAGCGGAAAGGGGGTGATTCTACGCGAAAAAAGAAGTCGAAAATATAGAATAACAATTTTTCGTTTGAGGCTTTGTTTTCGAAAAAATCGACTTTGAATTTTCGTTCGGTACGCGTGCACTTTATCACGTCTCGTTATAACGGATCTCGCTGTAGATCGTTGTCTCGATGGATATTATCGCAGTTTCAGTTTGTTTTTGCCGTAATACATAATGAAATAATATGAAGTAATCATAATGTTCGTTATTACAAAAATTGCTGAAAATGTTGCCCATTCTGCCGCACACATACTTCTGCTCTTCTAATTAAATTTCTATAAACACTTTCTAAGTCGATTTTCTCGAAAACAAAGCCTCAAACGAAAAATTTTTATTCTATATTTTCGACTTCTTTTTTCGCGCAGAATCACCCCCTTTCCGCTTGTACCACCAGTTACCAACTACCCTGTATATAAATATATACATCAGTATATATATATTCTGGTGAAATATTCTGGTGAATTTTGAATTGGGAATTTTATGATTTTTAGAACTGTGTAATAATATAATAATATTATGTGTAATAATACACCCTGGTTGTGAATATAAATTTTATTTAATTTATAGAAGTTATAGAGCCGTGGAATTTATAAAATTTGCATTTGTTTAGAAAATCGAGACGCAGCAACCGAATTAGTAAGGTTGTTCTCGTACCTTTTATGAGAAATACGAACGTGGAGACAGCGTCTCAGCGCTGTAACTTCAACGATAGGCATCTTCCAACGATTTTCTGCATTTTATTGGTCAAACAGAGAAGGTTAACGTCAGGTTTACCAGGCCAAGTCGAATGACCGGTTTCAAAATTTAACTTAAAATTGTAAAATACATTGTTGTTTATACAATCGTAGTTGTTATTTTATCTGTTCGTCTCGGTTTACGTAAATTCTTATATTATCGTATTAATCAATTTCTCGATTCTTGTTCATTTAATAATTTACATGAACTTGGATGAATAAAAGAAATTTCCAATGAACGTACGATCTTAGATTAAATTTTGTAATCGATTATTTGACCGGGCCTGGTTAGGTTAGCGTTAATTCCAGTATAAATTATTATAATTCTTTCTTCATAAACAAAACGATATAAAATCGCATGTAGGACTACTTTTCCCCTCTATCTGTAATCTAATTAAGGATTTTCATTCGTAGCATCGTACTATTCTGCTTAATTAGCATGTCCTATCTAGAATTCTTTCATCGTTCAAGATACATCGAAATACTTGAAATTTCCTGTTTTCTTCACCTTTTCTTCACCTTTCAAGTTACATTATTCACGCTGTTACGAGATAACGACTAGATATTTTAATCTCGATGAAAAGAAGCAAAAACCACACGAAGAAGATAATACATTAATTTGAATATTCCTCGCCTTCGAAAAGTTAGGACAAAACACATCGACTATAAGGTACAGTATACTAAATACAGTATACTACATACGTTAATATACCAATACAGCATAGTCCACCGGAAAAAGAAGAAATGCCAATTTTAACGAAAAATTGGAGTTCTACGAGCTTTCGTACGCTTCTGCGTGTGTTCTTCGTCGCTGACTGTGTCGTATTAATTTTTTTTAAAAATCGTCCCGAATTTTACAATACCTGTTTATAAGAAATCAAGGTGTATCAACGTACTTTTCCTTTTTTACATTTTAACAGAATAACACGAAGAATAAAATATTTTATCTCGATACGATACCCACGAGAAGATTGCCACGTTGTACATCGAGAAATAAATTTTCGTTTTCCCAAAAATCCTACAAAATTTCCCCTCATCCTTTTCTCCCAATCAACTCTTCACATACAGTCGAGGGCAAAAATACACGAACAGATAACGTAATTATTACATTGTCCGGAAAGTGTCTTTCTTTCGCAAACGTGTTTTTCACAACAGTGCACCTTCATACAAACGCGAGGAAAAAATAATATAAAACAAAAAACGTTGTGCGTCTATTATTTCCTCATAAAACGAAAGAAACTTTTCGGACGACCTAATAGATATCAAAGTTCCCAATCAAACTATTTAGTATCAGCGTAATGTACTTAATTTCCACTCGTTACACGTATATCTCTGCAGTATATAGATGAGCCAGTAAATAATTGAAATTACTATCTACGTGTCCGTACGTAAACAAGACCTGTTTAACGAAACCAACGTCGATACCTACTTCCCTTGCCATATTTGCCCAATTATTTTTATCCCCGAACGTGTGGTACATTCCAGGAAATAAATTGTACGAGACACCCTGTATAGGGGGAGGTCGGTCGGTTGCAGGGTGTACGAGGCGACATAAAAGGATAGGTAACATCGTTGCGTTTCCCTGTTCCTCATTAGCATATCCGATTACGGGTCGCAATGCGCACTGGAACGAGATAATTAGAAAAGATTGCGCGGAGAGTCCGTTTCGCGGTGCGCAACACCTCGACCATGCGTGTGTGTGTGTGTTCCTCCTCCTGCTTTTGCGTTTCTTTTTTCTTCTTCTCTTCCCCCTCCCCCACCCTCTTCTCCATCTCACTGTTTCTTTAATCCTCTCGAACAAACAACGAGGAAGTGAATTATGATCGACAGACGCGCCTATCTACGGCGACGAAAAGAAAACATTTAACTCGTCGTTTTTCGTCGGACGTCCATACGCATTTTGGCTCGTGGAGGATTCAATTTACTCCGGCCACGTGCAGACCAACGCCCTCGATCCTTCGGATCGGTATAGAATTACTCGGTCGATCTCTCGTTGCTTTTATTGCCGATTGAAATTGGTTTTGCGGAACGGTACTTGATTAACGAAATTGATCATTTGCATGAACGCAAATAAGAAGCAAGGGTAGAATTATGTACAGGATTATCGGGGTAGAGTGGTCGGTTTTTAAGCGAAATAACCATTCATTTATTATTACGCAGCAGAGATATGCCGGGGTATTGTATTTAATTATCCGCAGAGAAAATTAATTTAGCGCAGTTTCTTCGCTTATTATTGGCTTCCTTCTCAACTTGTCGATGGCCAACGTTCAGATAACGCGTCATTTAATTTGCAACTCCTTGCGGCCTGTTTCTGTCATCCAACTTTGGTGTCTTACTATGAGAAAGATGAATATGCCACTATCAGACAGAGTCCAAGGGCTCTTCCTCGTCGCTCTTTAATTCCGTTTACATCTTACGACTTTGTCAAATTTAAAGAAATTGAGATATTTGAAATGGTACGATAAATCATCATAGTTTGGTCCTTAACGAAACGAGATGGTACCATACTGATTGTTTTTCAGATATTCGAGAAACGAAGCTTTTTGTACCATGTAACTTGGTACGTAATAATGTCTTGGATAGATTCAGCTGATTTTTATGAGTCAAACACTCATGGCCAAAAATTCTGATGGCTAAAAATTCGTTTTCTCGTAGGATACGCTACGTTCTTTTCGAGGGATACTTAAATCTCCCAAGCGACGACCGCAATTTCGCTTGCAACGGCGATTAACTTTTAACCTTCGACGGAGCTGTGGTCCACTTTGAATAAACGTTAAAGCGACCCACAATAAACTAATCAGAAAGAGGCGCGAGAAAATATTCTGCTTGCAAAGAGAAAAGAAATCCCAACATCTATCAACCACTTATCCTCAGGAAAAGACAGACAACGTCTGTTCAAACTCTTCCGAATTCCTTAGCAATATACAAATTCAAAATAAACGAACAACTCTAAAATCTTGAAAACTTCAAAATCGAGTGACAACCAGTCCGGTATCCTTAAAAGTACCAAGGTCCAACTCTACAACCATAAATCCTACAGTCGTGTCATCTTCAAGCCCTCGAAATCGCAAAATTCCATCACTTCGAAAGGTCTTCCGAAGATTTCTAAAAAAAATTGACGAGTCTGCAAAGTCAGGGAACCTTCGTGCCACACGTAATCTGTAAATCTCGAGATCGCAAATTTCCAGGAACAAAGATCGTTCGAAGAAGGAAGATCGGTGCAACGGAGCATAATGGAAGAAGCTGGATGGAAGCTCATCAGTCATCTTCGGGGACGAAGGATCATGGCGGAGCGGTGATTGGCCGATGACCGTTTAAGGAATCGCGATAATACGGGTTTCGTGGCACGGTTTTACGAACATAGCCACGCGCATTTCTCGTTCACCCTCGGACTGTTTTCTCTAAAACGATGAAACAAGCAACGGGGGTTTGCATTAATCATCATTAAGCCCAGCTTGGCACCGGTTGAAGTCGCTGGCCACGAAATAATGAGGCCGTTCTACGTCGGAGATTGTACACCCTTAATCTCGATTGGCATCGAATAACACGGCACTGGCTACCACACATATTTTCTTCCTCCTGTTGCTGCTCTTTATTTCTCCTCTTTTCCCTTTCGTTTCATTTTTCACTTTTTATTTCTCCTGCTCCTCCGTGTCCTTTTCGTTTCCCAAACGAAAGACCGCGTCCTCCGCCGCTTAGGCTGAGATTTTATCTGAGAGACGAAACACGCGGTGGAAAAGGGACCCTTCTGGGAGGTATCCGCCGGTAGTCAACGCGGATTTTCAACAATGGAGCCGAGATTCGAGCGTTAATCGGCCATCCTGATGACAAATTCGATGGATTCTTCGGTTTAAATGGACGTGCAGCTTTTACGACGATGTACCATGCTACTTGGTTATTTTTAGCAAAGAGTTTCACTTCTCTCCGCTCATTTTCTTTTGTAATCAGACGAAATTCTTCGATTTACGAGGAGACGCGTCGCTGAGACATTGGTGGTTTCATTTTCTAATTGGATGGTCGAGGATTAACGCTTATAGAGGAATTTCTTTCATAGTGGATCAATGGCAGGGCAAGGTATATAGCGAGAAGAATAAAAATTAAAGATGTTACTTGAAAATCCTATGAAATGTCGTGTGAAATATCTGAAGATCGAGAAACATCGCAAACATAAAATTGTTCGTAACACCAAGAATTTCGATCCAAGTTATCACATTGCTCGTGAAATTACCCCAATCCTTCGAGTCATAACTCTTTCTTCAAGATATTCTCTTTTCCTTTACTTTAAACATAGATTAAAAAATAAATTGTACCTATCAAACCGCGCACAAGATATCAACAGACGATTTGCAATCAGAGTAAAGAAATCGAACTCAGTTAATGTTAAACAAGCAATAGCAACGATTTCAATTCGGTCTCAATTAGTCTTGTTCGGATTGGATCGAAGGCAGACCAAATAGAAGAGCCAATTCTGGTTCGTGGTTGGTCGCGTGAGTTATAATCGCGCAGAGAATCTTTTCAGGACGGTTGATACAGATCCTTTTGTCTTGCGCGCATGATCGAGCCACGCATCGTCGTCTAGTAATTGGCGGAATGAGCGCAACGAGGTCGAGTGATTGGCGAGTCTCTTCGTCAAGTTCCTTCGTGCCTTCGGCCTTCTATTTGATCCGCACGATACCCTGTAATCGCGTTGCAACTCTGTTTCTTCTATGAATTAATTTCCGAGCAAACGTCCGTGCGGATTTCATTACAGTAGAATCGGCAATCCTTGAACAGACACGTTTGACACATTGTCACAGACGAGCTGAATCTTTCGTGTTCGAGTTTGGGGTTTTCGTTCGATATACGAGACTGAAAGAAGTTTGAGAAAATTCAAAGGCAGTTACTTAAACGTGTGTACGAAATTTGGATAAACTTCATTTGGAAAAAAATAGCAGAAAAGATGAAGCAAAAGGAAGATAGAACAAGGCAGAAGATTTTATTATGCAGATCTACTGTACTGTTTCTGTTCTAGAAACGATACAGGGAAACTAAGCCTAATTTCAATTGAGATCGATTAAATGGTTTTCCAGCGATTGTTTTATTATTTTTATTTTAGGAAAAATATAGGGAAAGAAATATATTTCTTTTCAAATTTTTCCAAATAAAACAACGGATAATATAGACGTTTAGCCACGAAGAACACAGCTTGTTCGATATCTTTGTTTGTAAACGGCCTTAAAGATATAGCTGCGTTAGAGGGAAGATTCTCAGAAAGTTCGTGGCAGAGTTAATATATCATAATTTTGGAATTTATCTGTCGTCTTCATCTGGAAGTCGGTCAACCCCTAATCGCAGGAGAACGAAAACGTGACGGTAGGAATGACAAATAAAGGCACAAAAGGAAAATGAAAGTAGTTGTTGAGTAGTCATCAGGGCATCTCTTATTTGCGGTTCACCGCAGCTGCGGTTAGCATTATTATGCAATCAGACGATTAGGGGCCGTATTATCGGTCCCTGCAAATAGCTTCATAAGGCGTTGCTAGTGGCCGCCAGCTATAAATATTGATGACCTATAGCAAGAGAAAATTGTTGCTTTGATATTCCTTCGCGATGAATCTTTCTCCTTCGTATGTTACGTATATAGAAAAATATTACAAACACGATTAAAAACTTTTGCGAATATATTACTCGTATTAGAATAAAAATTGTTAAATAACCAAAGAAGAGCTTTTGTTCTTCAGTTTCTTAAAAATATCGTACTGTCGTCTCGCAGTAATTAAATAAAATTATTCCAACAGCAGTAGAATATATCTTTAGAACTAAAACAATTTCTTTTGATCTTTTCGTTAAATTAAAATATTAAAACGAGTCTGGAAATGTATTTTGATATTCCTTCGCGACAAACCTTTCTTCTTCGTATATTACGTATATATAAAAATATTACAAAAACACCATTAAAAACTTTTGCGAATATATTACTCGTACTAGAATAAAAATTGTTAAATAACCGAAGAAGAGCTTTTGTTCTTCAGTTCATTAAGAATATCGTACTGTCGTCTTGCAGTAATTAAATAAAATTATTCCAACAGCAGTAGAATATATCTTTAGAACTAAAACAATTTCTTTTGATCCTTTCGTTAAATTAAAATATTAAACGAGTCTGGAAATGTATTGTAATTTCGTTTACTACAAACGTACACTCGCTAAAAGGTTTAACGTGTACTGTCTTTCCGTTTTTCTTCTTCCCTTTTTAAGTTCCTGTATGTATAAATCGATTAATTCAGGCAATAGACCAAACGAAGTAGAATAGATCGTGTTTATGTGTTCGTTTGATCATAGTCGACTAGGAAGTCGATTAATCGCGATACACGGCACGCTTGAGTAAACGTGGATCGCGTTCGTTGCCACGCTATGTTTCGTGGAATCTGTTTGTCGAGCCGAGCGAAATTCTCTGGTAATTGGAACGATCTCTTTAACGTTGATATACGAAGGTATACGGCGTGTATCTTCGCGTATTGCTATTATACCACATTACACTATATTACCGTACTTTTATACTCTACTTTTTGCCATCATTATTTAATGCACTACATTAGCTACTACTATGGCTGAGACTTTATTATTCTATTACTCGAATCTCTTAGTATCACGGTCATACGTATTTAAAATATTTCAATCGATATTTTATTCCATTTGCTCGACCAAAACATATCATCAAATTACCACGCTATTTCGTTGCAAACGTACTATCAGAATTCTCTTCCATTCTACGTTATTACGATATTTCTCTAATACACGAAACTACGATACCACGCTATACGCTGTTCCACTACTATACAACTAATACATTGAGCTACACTACTGGCTCTACATTGTTTCCACTACTACCACTATCGTCGACGTATTTCTTTAATGCAAAACTGTTATGTTAAAATTCTGCAACGTCTCTATCGATACGATCTACAATGAAGCATAGAGGAAGAGGTGCGTTTGAGAAAGCAACGAAAACGTGGATAACAGGAAAAAGAAGCACCGAAAGTGCAACATAACCCGGCCGCGTTATCAGCCCTATCTGCAACGTGTCGCGTGTTGTTGTTCCGCTCAGTGGTCCGACTTACTCGCTTTACGGCGTTATACCGTGTAACCGATCTCGTGTACTCGATAGAAGGCTGATCATTAAAAATACACCAGCCCTGTAACCCAGCAACGAGAGCAAGAAATACACGTGTAGTCCAATTTGGGGAAAAATTTCGATTCTAGAAACCTGGTTCTTTCGATTAACATTAGAACTACCGATAGTTCAGACGAAGCTATTTCTACCAAAACCAGTGAAAATGACTGGTCTTTGAAAAATACCTAATAATAGAATATTTGTATATTTATTGATTTATTAATTTTTTACAGAAGAAATTTCATGTTATGTAGTACATTTTTGGTATTATTAATCCATCTGGGACTATGATCTTTAAACGAGGCTTGAGAAATTTATAAAATTGTAGAATCAGTCATTTTCACTGCTGTGGTATTTCCAGTGTTAGCATCTAGCGATCTAGCGCTCGATCCGGAATTTTCCTGATAAGTGATTTCATCATATAGAATGATACATAGTAAAAATTTTAAAGACGTGTAGAAAATTGTACAAGACGAGGAAACTGGTTAATTGGGGCTCGATAAACAAATCGCAGGACCCTTTTACACTTTGACAAGTACCAGTCATTTTGACTGGGGCATTGGTATAAGTAGCCAAAATAAAATTCATTATATTATTCTTTTAGTTATCGTTGCGAAAGTCATTACATTATTGAAAAAATATAGCATAAAATAGAAATTTTAAAATAAAATTGTAAAACCAGCCAATCTGACTGGTGTGGTAATTCTAGTGTTTGATTTGAAAATCAATTTTCCCAAACGATTGAAACAAGATAAATCTCGACATTGCGAAACACTTGGACAAGCGTCAGTTTTAATTCAAATATTAGATAACAGAAAAGAATATACGAGTAGAATGTAATATTTTCTAAAAATAAAGTTGTTGCTTGTAATCTGTTCGAATTTATCGTGGCTGCCAGAGCAAAATATGTAAAATTCATCGGCGAACTCGTGTTAATCGCAGGCACGCGTAACATTACGCGAAAGCGAACTTCGTTTTATTCCGCGAATAAGAGGAGGAGAAAAAAAAAATTGGCGAGAAGCAATAAACCTTCGTAACATTGTTTACGCTGATTCCCTGGAAAATACGCTCTCTGCTTTCGATGTACTTCCACGAACGATAATCCTTGTCCAAACAAATTCTTCCAAGTTAATCGTGAACTCGCTGAACTTGTTCGACGTGGCGAGTGTTCGTTTGTTTCACTGCAGCTCCATAAAATGGCTCTTGGATGGCTGGAACGAAGGGTTAACACGGGAAGAAGGGATCGTTCTCTCTCGTGGCACGCGTCGCCGTTTTCTTTTCTCTCTTTTTTTTTTTCGGCTGGTGTGGAAAGTAGCGCGTGACGAGGCCCACCTGGCAGAGAAATGTAACGAGATTCTTTCAGTGAGCGGCCTTTGTACCGTGTAAATATGGCGCGAAGCGTTGTATATTGATTCTACGCTGGCTACTGTCGTTTTAGCTAATTTTTCGTTTATCTGCTTAACTGCGTGTAACGTATACAGTCGGCCATAAAAGTCTTCGTACGCTTTAGGAAGACACCATTTCGCTTGTCGTAGTAAAATTTGATGTTCGTGGAAAATCAAGAATATGAAGCGAAAGTGGTCATAGATCCTCGAGCCGAGCTTCTCGATATAATGATAAAATTCTCAGATCAACAAGATACAACAAAATTTGTTCATTTTCGGTTTAATCTTCGAGAAAATCGAATGGAACATCCGCAGTCTAGTAACGAGACACGACTGCTACGATTACGTTGAACGTTCGATATTTAAATTCGAACTATGGTAAACGTGGCTGTTTAATTGCCTCTAGTACTTGCAATATAATTGTTCATAACGTCTCGAGATAACGACGAGATGATCGGAAGAAGATCGTTAACAGTTTCATAATTTCGTAGCATTATCTAAATGCTAATTACTTGATCCAATTAAATTGGCCCGACAACCACTTTCCTCTCTGTTGCTGTTGGATCTCATAAAAAAACCACGTATTAAGATTATCTTCCTAAAAGAACATCTCCAAAAAGGATCGTTCGTTAATCAATCTTCTAATTAATTAAGGCTGGCAAATCTTGAAAAGCTTTTAATTTTATACAATTAGCCATACTTGCACACCAAAAACACAGAAACTTCTTCTCCGTGGTTCGCCTGTAAATCAACATCAGAAAAAGAAGACAACGAAATATTACGAACAATATGGTCCTGTTCCCTTAACAACTCGCCTAACCCGGCCATATACTTCCACGTGCTTAACTACCTACGAAAAATGGCGTTTTATGGAAAAACCACCGTTTTTTCTACGGTTTCTTTTTCTCCTTCATCATCTAGGGTCCGCCTTGATCCGTGTTGTCTCGCACGCACGGCTGCCGTGCGCATCGACCGCGGTAATTAGCGAATCCAGATTTCAGCCGATAAATTAAACCGCGAAGGTTCGTGCCGTAGCTCGCATGGCTGCGTATGCGCGTGCACGTGCAGCCGCACGCCAGGATACATACATTTCCACTCGTGACGATACTCTATCATGCGTACCAACATTCCGCGAAATCATGTTAATACGCTATTTGTTCCTACCGAATGGATCATTCCACTTTTCAACTGCATCCGATCGTTACACGATGCGGGTATTCGTCTGAATTTCTTCATAGTTAATTAAGTTGTACATTTTTCATCTAATTATACAATTTAGAAGTTCATACAACGATTCTCTTCGCTATTTGTCTCCTTCGTTTTTCTACTTTTTCTTTCGTACAGCAGCGCACGGATATATCGCGTTGGCAACTAAGCGATTGCGGGTTTTGTCATTAGCTGGCGTTGACAAAATCCGCAATCACTTAATTGTCAAGCCAATACATTCGGAGAAGTAGATTCGGTCTGTGGCAGTTTAGTTAGTCAGACATCGAGTAAGATAGAAGACTTCTGACAAGCATCGAATTCTTTAGTTTCTGTTGCTCTTGTCTCTATTCTTAGGTTCGTTCTACTTATGTTATAACAATCATTTGTTTGTAATTATTATTGGAATCTTCACAGTCTGTGTTCGTAAATGGAAGAAATTAGATTTGAATCGAAGTTCGATGAAACAGTATGGAACAAAAGAAATTTGGAATCTTCAAACGAGCAAAGATGTTCCGGTGGAATTTTCACTCGTTGCAACAAATTTCGCAATTTATGAACGCTGATTTTTTTTATGAACGCCGGTTTTCCGCAACCGTTTTCCTCAATAATTCCTTTCATTATTTCCGCAAACGTAAGTAGAAACGAAGCTCTAAATGCTCGCTTATAGAGCCGCGAACTCGAGCTTGTTCTTCGTTTTTGGCAGCGGGCGAAGCTCGATGACGTCAATTCGCTATTCGAATTTCGAAATAGCATTTTCGATCGCGCAGCCAATTTACCTTTCTTTTTTTGCCTATTTTCCTGGTCCGTTTAACCAAGTTAGCTGTACTCTACACGATGATCTCGCGGGGAGATCATTTATTAAAATCTTTAATTTCTCGACGATGAGCTCGTGGATGACGCAGATGCTACAAGAACTTCTCGCGAGATTTTTGCCCGCCAGCGAATTGAATGCCGATCGTGTTCAGTCGGAATCACTGCCAAACTGATTCCTGGTAATTTGCATGCTGATCATTTGCGGTATATGTATTAGACTCGAAGATGGAGATTTTTATAGAGAATTTTGCGTTGAAGTTTTATTAAATTTTTATTCCTCAACGATATCATTTTCAAGAAGCTATCGCTGTTAGTATGTTACTGTTATGATGTTAGCGCTTCCAGGGACAAGCTTAGAAAATTACCGAAAATACTGCATTTATATTATTATTAATTATCAAATAATTATTTGATGTCTATCGTTAACTCTTCTAGGATCGAATTTTCTCTTAATATACTATTTTATCAATCTTAAAATAAAAAATACATATTATTAAAATATTGTTAACGACAAGCAATAATAGCATTGTAAACTTTACGTCATCTCTAAAGAAACACAAACATCGTTCCCTCCTGCAATTGCGATCTACCTTTAGAAAATTCCTTTGCATATCTTCGTCATCTATTTACTGCTGAAAATTCCTGCTCCACTTATTTCTCAAAATCTCTGGTCCATTTATTTCTCAAGATTGCTGCTGCATTTATATCACAAAATTCCTGCTCTACTCGTTTGTCAACATTTTTTCCCTGCTATCAGCAAGTATCAAAGAAGGATTTTTCACGGCTATTTTCTCTGGTCACAAAGAGGAGAGAAATGTGCATGGTCATGTACCGTGATCGCAATAGCGATCGCATCGATGGGGTTTCGTTTATGCAGCATGACCCTGCACAGCAATAAAACACTTTATAAGCGAAGACAGATGACTTCTGATTTAACCGTCACGTCCGCGAAACGTTTTAATTCCCCGACAAACGGCTGTCCGTCTTCCCTGTTGGCCGATTAATAGACTCGTTGCGTGAAAACGTTCAGCTGCATCCACTCGATCGTAGATCCACTCCAAGGCTTTCTCCTTTTCCACGGATGATTAATGGCATCGATCGACACTGACAAACATATTTTTTGCTCGCCATGAAACCATCGCGTGCATTTTGCCGCGTCATTTGCGCGTACATTGTGACACGTAGTATTAGTCGTTTGATAAGCCAAAGATAGACACGTTGAAAGTTGTGCCGCGAGCAAAATCAGCGTGAATATCAGTGCAAGTGCCGATGCGAATCTTGTTTGATGGCCGGTGAACGCTGTGCATAGCAATTAAGGCAAAGAGTTTTTGTTCTTCTTCCAGTGGAGAATATAGTTTTTCGTTTATTGTCCTTTCCATCGTCTTCGTTTTATTTCATTCCTCTTTAGCCCGTATGATACCTCTGTATGTCTGTAGAATTTTTCCGAATCGTTGAAGTAAATAACACGTTTCAGTGATTCGTTCAATCTGATGGAATAATGCACACAACTGAGAATATCGTTTATTTATCGGCGGATTTTATTTCTGTCCGCGACGAAGTGTATAAATCCAATCGCTAAGTTTGTTTTATCTATTCAAAAAATATATCACGCTCGAAAACCCACTGGTCGATTCCAAGAATTGTATCGGTTATATCGTTAACGAAGACCGTAACACGCGCTAAGAATACTAAGAATACTAAAATCCACTTGAATATATTCGAAAAATGCACCGGGCCTAAGACATTACTCACCCACCTGAAGATCTTATTTTCTGCCGTAGCAACGCGGCGAGGCGAACAACTCGTTACGAAAATTTCTTCGGGCTAACTCGAAAAACCATTCATCAATCTTAGAATTTTAGTTTCGTTCTTGACAAGGGCAAACGTCGAACACCACGCGTCCAAAAAGTCTACTCTGCTTAAAAAATGCTCATTAACTAAACAACGTTACCGATCGATAAATCTTGATCGATTCCGTAATATTATTCTAATGTACGAAGAAAGTGGAGAAATCGAAAAACCGAACGTTACGTTGGAAACATCAATGGCGATGGAGCCGAGGGGCCGAGTGAGTCGATTCGTCTTTCTAGCACCTCGTTAGGTATCAATTAAGGCAGGTTTTTAACGCGTCGGCCCTTTTTAATTGGCCGTATCGCGAGATTTGTGGCGTTGAGAATAAACCGCGCGCCGCCGTGAAATTTATTAATAACCGAGCCCGTTAACCGGCCACCGTGTGCTCGATGGATTCTCAGAAGAAAAACCGGCGACTGCCCACACGCGTCTTAACCGGCCGTCGCGCGTTTTCATTAACCTCAGGACACGATCGACCTCGTGTCCCCCCGCTGTTACACAGAAAGCAACGCGATTCGTTCTTAACAACCTAAATCTTCGTTAAGTCGCTTCTGAGGAATCTTGTTTACACGATTTTTCTCTGGAATTGATCACCAGTTTCGTACGATGTATTTCACTATATTTGGGTATACAACGGCACTCTGCTTATCCGAGTTCTGTTTATTCGAACTGATGTCGCCGCAATGCTCGATTTACCGAATACTGTACAATTCTGTTTATACGAACTTCATTTATACGAACGAAACTTTTGCAGCGCCTGGTTAATCGAACTTTAGCCGAGCTCCTGTTGTCCGAACTTTCGCTGATATCCTATTACTTGAACTTTGACTGAGCTCCTATTATCTGAACTCCAAGTAAGCTCCTATTACTTGAACTTTGACTGAGCTCCTATTATCTGAACTCCAAGTAAGCTCCTATTACTTGAACCTTAGCCGAGCTTCTTTTATCTGAACTTTAACTGTGATCCCGTTATTTGAACTTCAAGCAAGCTCCTATTACTTGAACTTTAACCGAGCTCCTGTTACCTGAACTGTAACTGAGATCCTACTGTCTGAGCTTCTGTTATCTTAGTCGAGCTTCTGTTATCTGAACTTTGACTGTGATCCCGTTATTTGAACTTCAAGTAAGCTCCTATTACTTGAACTTTAACCGAGCTTCTGTTATCTAAACTTCAAGTAAGGTCCTATTACTTGAACTTTAATCGAGCTCCTATTACCTGAACTTCAAGTAAGCTCCTATTACTTGAACCCTAGCCGAGCTTTTGTTATATGAACTTCAAGTAAGCTCCTATTAGTTGAGTTTTAATTGAGATCCTACTACCTGAACCTCAAGCAAGCTCCTATTACCTGAACTTTAACCGAGCTTCTGTTATCTAAACTTCAAGTAAGCTCTTATTACTTGAACTTTAACCGAGCTCCTGTTACCTGAACTTCAAGCAAGCTCCTATTACTTGAACTTTAACCGAGCTCCTGTTACCTGAATTGTAACTGAGATCCTACTGTCTGATCCTTAGCCGAGCTTCTGTTATTTGAACTTTAGCTGAGTTCTTATTATCTGCGCTATACCGCCGACCGTAAATTTTTTTATGTGAACGTTGTACAATAAAATGCAGCAGTAGAGATGCAAGTTCTGGGACGCATTCTCATGACTTGCAATCGATTCAAGTTTATAGGATTATTATGTATATAGGAGCAAACATTTCCTGGAATCCTGTTACATGAACATGAACTCCTATTAACAGAACGAAATAGCTAGTTTCCTATTATAGAAACTTACCACTTTGTCATCCGATAGGTTCGTATAAACCGAGTTCCGCTGTATGTTTCCTGATTCTTATTATCCGACTCCTTCTTCTTTCTTTTTTGCGTTTATTTGTCAGAAGAAAATATATTTCAAATATTTTTACAATGTCTGTAATGGCTGTGTCAATGTGACTTAAGTGGGTATCAATGTTCTTAAAGCTAACAGCTCTCATGGGACCACTCGTAATTCACAAAAACAATATTTTAATTGTTAATAAACTAACAGGACCTTAATTGATAATATTTATAGATATCTAATGGTTTATATATGTAACGTTTAGGTAATGTAATATATTGGTATTTACAAATTCCAGCTTAGTAATTTATATTAATTTTTAAATTAACTCCGATTATATAAATAATAAACAGCAAAAGGAAGAACTAGAGGAATTTTATTATATGATATTAGATATTATTATATTGTTTTATTATATTTTTGAGTATATTCGATGAGCATATCTTCAG
This sequence comes from Bombus terrestris, assembly GCF_910591885.1. NCBI lineage: Eukaryota > Metazoa > Arthropoda > Insecta > Hymenoptera > Apidae > Bombus > Bombus terrestris. The sequence goes on along the minus strand of NC_063283.1, from coordinate 5,761,212 downwards.
TTTTTAAGTAAAATGTTATATTATCAGTACGGAGTTCACCATATTTCATTGATATATTTTTGTTTTCAATGGAAATTCGTGAACCACGTGCAATCGGTTTTAAATTATCATTTAAATAATCTGTTGAATCGTTGATAGTGCATAATTAAGCGATACTCCGTTGTACGTTTTATCAATTTTATTTTATTACTTTCCTCGTATTCAAATTCCTACACCCATTACGAAAAAGACAGGTTTTCCGAAGGCTCGTGATCTCTGCGAAAACTTACGAGATTTTCTGCAGTGATATATCTCTAGAAATTATGTTAGTTTTATAATTAAATTTAATAATCCAACGATCCATAAAGCAAAGAATCTCTTTCGTCAGGAAGCTCGATAGAAACAGAAAGATAAATATAGAAATTTAATTAAGAAAGCAATTGTTCGCAAAATAAGGAAGGAAAGTAGAAATTGGCCAGATTTTTCCATCGGAACGCTTTCAAGTGTCTCGTTTCACGTTTCTCGCGCTAGCAGGCGTAAATCTCTCGGCGTGCAACCATGTTTCAACACATTTCTCGGAGACGAGGATTTTTTTCTAGGGACATCCGCGTGTTCGAGACCTCGGGGAGAAGGTGTACAGATGCGTTTGCACGGATGCTATATCTTTTCACGCTGTCTTCTCGTTCATGTTTCACGTTTTCTCGAGGTTAAGACGAGTTCGAGGAAGCTGATTTACGAGGTGATTCTTACCAGGTGTTTCTTGCTTTTGGTATGCGATAGAGAGGTATCTTAGAAGTACCCGTACCGTTTCGAAGTCGCCTTCTTAATGATACGAATCATTAAACAGTGGTTTAACATTCCTTTCGACAACGAGGAATTTTATTCCTCGGAATATTACGCGAAATATTACACAGCTATTCTCAGTTCCTTACAACTCTTCCCTCCACTTTTTTCCAAAGCAATTGAAAAGAATTTTAATTAATTACTATGCTACGTTTAGAAGAAAATTCTATTTCAAGTGAAGATATTTCATTGACTAATGACGATGATCGATTATATATATTTGATAAAATTTGCATATTTTACCAGCGAATTGTTCGTTCTTTCGAGAGTCTAAGATTATCCCTAGAAGCTAAGTAAACGATGATATAAAAATTTCATGAAAGAATCAGGCTACCTTGATCATTCTTCCAGACAGGTGAACCAAATGAGCCACTCCGACAAAGCGTAAACCATGACCTACTCCATCAGGCCGTACGATAACGGTCGATTAACTGGTCGAATGCACGAGCTCTTCGTTTCCTTTTGTACAACCTGTCTCGTGCTCGTCTCACCGAATCGGTGACTCACGTTTCCCCTTATTCTCGCCATCGTCGGTCCTTCAATATCACAAATTCTCAAACACGAGAAAATCTATGGAAAAGGAAGGGAACATCCTTCGACCCGCATACATTTCGATATAAAAATAGAAAACTATTTCCAAGTCGACGTATATTGGTCGATTCGTAGATGGAATTACAAGCAGAATACGCATCGAGCTTTTTACCATTTTCTATTTTCACGAAACAAAATAAACAGTCTCCGACCCGCATATATTGCAATAAACGAAAAGGGAAGGAAAAGTCGATGTAGATAAAAGTAAAAAAGGAAAAGTTATACGCAAATAATAGTTCGTTAAAAACGTCGTCAGCCTTCTCTGAACTTTCATCGGCGATGATCGCGTCCAGAGTAGTCTAGACGCTTGGTTTCTTTGCCGCTCTTCCTGTGATCGGCGTGAGATTATGTCGAGAATCGGTTGGAGATGAGAAAAACTCGCGTGCTCGTGGTACGAGCGGCAATTAACTCGGCTACCAACGGCGCCGATTAATTTCCAGCGTAGATTCGATCTACCGATCGGTAGCCTATTATTTCTGGCATCGTCTTTCGAAATCGCGTCGCTATCTTCTCAAAGTTTCCATAAAAACGATCCTTCGTCACCTGAAACCCGCGATTGCCACCAACTTCGTCTATGAAATTTTCGATTATCGCAAAATTTACGACATCCTGTAGCGACTCCAAGTTCCCTGAAAAGAGCTCAAGATATTGCAAAATTCCTCAGAGAATCCTGTCATCTCAGAAAATTGCCTGACAACCTTCCACTATCGCGAAACTCGCGCAGAGGATCCTGTAGTTCTTCAAAATTCTCCTGAAAATTCCTTGAGTTCCGAAACCTCCGAACAATCCGTTGCCTGATAATTTTCCACGATGCTTAACGAAAACTACGTTTATCCAAAAATCCTCCTAATCCTGCGGTATTACGAGACATTTTCCCAGACAATTCTCGACTTCTGCACGAAATCTACGAAATTCTGGATCATCGGCGAAGTACCTCCCGAGTTTTTCTCACGGACGAGTACGCGTACCTTGGCACATGCGAACCGTCTCCTAAACCTGAACACCGTCGTCTCTTGGGTTCAGATGGTGTCTGACGAAAAGTGGTGCTTAACTGCACTTGACTTTCGAGACGCGAAGGCCAGAAAGAATGAAAAGAGGAGGATGGGCATCGGTCGCTGCGGGGTGGAGGTCGGTCGTACAAACGGGGGATAGAAACGTCCATTATTCTATTCCGACGAAGTGAGGCCGGCAATCTGGCCTTATAAAATAAACCACTGTAACGCTGGCGGTCGGTGCGATCTGTCAAATAAATCGTAGCTCGTTTCTTACCAGCTTACTTACCCGACATCGTCCCTTTTCTCTTCTCTCCTTCTCCACGACTCGGCCGTACAAAGCCTACGATTTTCGTCTCTTTCTACGTATACTAGAACGCTGCCACTCTTCTTCTAGCTCGAGTTCATGAAATGAAACATGGTTCTGTTAAGAAGCGAAAGAAGAAGAGAAGATTCGTTTTGTACGCGGTGCTCTGGTAGCAGAGATGCAGGATTAAAAGGAGACACGGAATGGAACTCACAATGCGTTCCACTGTGTCTTTCCATCCATCATTTTCCCTCGGCTTGAAGACGCGCGATTTATACGATGTTGCATACTTACATCCGATAAATTGGCTTTGTGAACGAGAAGAAAGCGGATTCAACGCGGACTAGAAGACGTTAGGTTGAAAAATTTCCCGTGAAATATCTTCTTCGTACTTTTCATTTTTCCTACCATGGTTTTTAATATTTTTGGTACTTTTCTAATACCTTTTGTATCATTTGATCTTCTTTATTTTTTCAGAATTGTTTTTCCTATAGACGTTGTCTCACTCTTCTTTCTTCTTTACATCTTCCATGTACCTTTTCTTTATGTCGCTGTTTTTGCCTTTTGAAATAGGATACGGTACTCTCGTTCTCAGGACTTTCAGTTCTTTTCTCAAATTTTCTTCCCTCCTTTGAGCATCTTCTTTCTACGCTCTTTACCAAACGAGGTGTCTCCTTTCAGTTGCTAAAACTTCGTACATTCTCTAAGATATATTTCTGTCGTTATACTCCCTTCCAGTTCCCTTTATTTTATCTCTTCGCAAGTAGTTCAATTCACTTTCGAATATCTTGCTAGGGAAAAATTATGTGTCCTAAATTCTATTTGTACGTTGTGTTCTACCCTTCTCAGTTCGTATTGTTGCAAACGACAAAAATCCACTTTTCTGCGAGTCCAATTAGTCGTAACTTGCCTGCGCCTAGTTAGAACCTTTAATTAGACGTTACTCGTGCTAATGATCCAGTTAATGACCGTGCCAGTCAATTCCACCAAATTCAAAGAAACTCCGCTAAACTCCTCCGAAAGAATTGACTTAAATTAATTGCAAAAAAACGGAAAAGAAGAAATCGTTGATTATTAACCCGCCCCAAGACCGACTAACAATAATTACAACAAGATTAACAGTAAATTAAATACTCCGATGCTGAATCGTTATCGTCGGCAATAGACCGATTACATCGCTTAAACGTTATTAATCCTACTCGCAAAAAGGAAGCGAGAGAGGCCCTAAAAAGGACGAACAGTTCGTCCCTGTAATTTCTTCTTTTTTTCTTCGTGAATTCCTGCGGCCGACTTTTCCTTTCGCCATTTCTTCCTCCGCCTCGCCGACTCTAATTCAACTTGCTTTCTTGCGCAGGACACAGTGAAGCGATTTCCTGGGCGAGTCTCCTAATTAGTTCCAGTTAGGCGTGAGTTACACGAGGCTGCTCTCCTTCGTAATTTATTATCTGTTTAAAAGAACAATAATTATCCGTTGTACTGGCTGTAGGCCTTGTCGCTGTTCTTTTATTCCGCCGGTGTCTGCGGCCTGCACCTTCATCGACATTAAATTTCCTCGACGTGGCGCGAGCTCTGTGTAATCTTTATCGAGAAAAATCATAGCAAATTGCAAATGGCCGGAGTTTATCGCCGGAAGCGAGCGCCAACAGCGGCCCCTGTAACGAGCCGCGCATTACCAATCGCGTTCATTTTTTATACCCACAAAAAGTGGATGCTGCAACAGTTGCGCCGGCACGTTACGATTGCTTAGCTGCTGCGTTTATGTACTTTATGTGTGCGCCTGTAACCGCGAGAAAGAAGGGTCCCAAGTGTGAAGTAAAGCGATACACGTTTCGGAATTAGCGTGATTCGTGCAACGAGTCGTAACTGGTTCTTTCGTGCGTACACCGATGGCTTTCGAATGAAACGTAAAAAATCGACAACTCTCGTGTAATATTAACCACGCGATCGCTTTCGAGCGATACACGCGAGAATCGCCAGTTCCGCCGGAATCGTACGATATTAACCGTATGGCTTCTCGTAACAGGAAGATTGATTTTATGGTATTTATCGTTGCTCTTATTACGGGTTACACGTTGTTTAAATATTGGTTTATTAAGGAACGTCGTAAAGCTTTATGGAATTAAATTACCTTCGACTATAGCAAATGATACCTGCATTTTATTCCTTGGCTTGTTGGCTTGTCGGTCGCTTTTCGTTATTAAATTTGCCTTTTCTTTTTTTTCCTGCCAAGCTACGCTTCTTCTTGGCCTAGGTAGGCAAAAGCATAGCGACGTTTAATAAACGAAGAGCGTGGTATTTAAATTGCGTCTGTAATGTAAGTTCCTGGTCTTAAACCTGTACCCAAGTTAATTCATCATCGCAGTTCCGTTAATCTCTTCCTCGCAATAAAAATAGCAATGATTTCGTGCCTTCCCCCTTGGCCACGATACTTCCCTTCGATTACTATACTGTTATCTGGTTCGTTTGTTCATCAAATCAGATTCCATCGACCTCGCTTTTAACATGAACGATAACTTACGAATTATCAATTAACATCTCGTGTCTCGTCGAAATTCTGATTATTAACAACGCTTTAGAATTCCATTCAACGAATATCGTTACGATCCATTGCTATTTAATTTTACCATTCGTCATATATTTATGTACAACTTTTCCAACTGTTGAAGTGGTCACCACTTCTACGAAAACTCTACATCTGGTCTTTTTAGTTTTCTCAAGCGCTGAAGCCATCGACAGCATATAGACAAAAGACTGGCACGAAGGCAGACCATAAACAGTAGACAGGCGACGTTGACTTCGGGGTTTTCAGTTTTAAGGTAACACTGCTAGCGTGCGGATCTGGACCAGTTCAAATTGTATTCCTACTTATTATTACACTTCTCTATTAAATTAAATATATATATTTTGTACCTTACACTTTATCCACGCGTTTTCTCTCTTTATACATCTAATAACCTCAACACCAACAATTGTTAACAACACTGTAGAGGATTGTAAATGATGACTGTTGGAATAACGAAGTAACTCGTTGTTGAAACCGTCGAGTGTATTTAAAATAATTAAGAAATGAATAATTACAGGTAATGTGATTAAGAAGCTCGTACTAAGAAATTCGCTAAGGCAGTGCATAATGATAACTCGCTGATAACTCGTTGGTAACTGATAGATACTCGTAGATATTCGTAGATCACTGTCTCAGCGAATTTCTTAGTACGAGCTTCTTAACGATATTACCTGTAATTATTTATTTCTTAATTATTTTAAATACACTCGACGGTTTCAACAACGAGATACTTCGTTATTCCAACAATCATCATTTACAATCCTCTACATTGGCAACCACGACGTGAGTTGAACGCGACTACAACACTTGGACATTTTCTCTAATAAACAATTACACGGGTTACGTCCGATATGCTTCTCGAAATTACAATCCAGTACGTTGGAATGGCAAATTGCTATTTAATTTTACCATCTGCCGTATATTTCCCCTGTTATTATTATTATTATATCTCAGATATTTCCTTAACGATTCTCTGCAACTTTGACAAACATCGCATCAATTACGTCCGATATGCTTCCTCCGACCGATTACTATTTAATTTCGCCTTAATGTCGCGTCGTATGTTCGCAACGCGGATCAAATTTTCCGATCAATCACCGCGCGATACAATTTCGTCGTCGCCTCGACTACGATTTAACGAATCTCGTCCGATGAAATATATTTTATAAATATTCCGAATGGCCGATAGCATGCTCGGAGCGCATCTTGGCTGAACAAACTACATCCGGTACGTTTCGATAAATCTCTTTCAAACGACCGTCCGATGATTATCCATCCATCAACCGCTGCTTCCAACACCAACGAAACTAATTCGAAGCTCGCGAATCGTCGTTAACCAATAAGCTCGTACATTCGTTTGCTCGTATTTCTCACCGTGCCAGTTGCACGCAGCATCTAATCTAGCGCGAGCAAACAGAACGACGGAGAAAAAAGAAACGCCTGCTTCAATTATGCCGATGATTTATGTTTTCGTGCATTCTATTGGCTTGGCAACTAAGTGATTGCGGAGTTTGCCACCAGGTGGTAATGAGAAAATCCGCAATCGCTTAGTTGCCAAGCCAATACACGTCTCCTCGCTTTCTTCTCTTCTACTTTAATCCGTCTCTTCTGCTACCGGAAGCTGGAAACCCACGTTCCATGTGATCACTGCGTAGCGTGTCTCGTCTGTATATTATTATTCGCGTACTTCTCGCTCTGACTCGTGCGTCGCACAAACAACGGAAGTAAACGGCGTGTAAAGTCGTTGCGTCGAATTCGCCAAGACTTTCCGATGATATTCCACGTTTATGGCTACTTTTCACCAGTTCGCCGCTTCGAAAGGTGTGCGCGTGAAACGTGTGGGAAAAGGCAAGCGACGACGAGTATAAGAGCGCGGCTGTTATAACGTAGAATTAAGTTGTCAGGGAACGACTGTTTTATTTTTGTATTTGTTCATTTCGTTACTGACAGTGCATTCGTTATCATTGGCGCGTCAATGTCGATTTTAAGCAGCTTTCGCGGTTACGTCTCGGCAATATTATTTATTCGATGCTGATTATTATTATCATTATCCGAGCGTGCACATCCACTTTAAAGAGTTTTCTCGCCACTGCGTTTTCGCCGTACGATTTACACGACTTACTCGATCTTTCTTATTATTCACGCGTCAATATATGTTTTAAGGTTTTAAGGACTATCCGTACGCGATTATAACATTGCCACGTTAATATCGATATTCCAGATTACTCTGACAGCGATTATGGCTCTGCTACGCGATTTATTTAATCTTCTTTATTACCAACGCGTCAGTGGCGATTTTAAAAAGCCCTGCAATATTATATATTTAAATACTCGTTATTATTGGCGCGCCAATGTTGATTTTAAGGAGCTTACGCGCGATTATGGTTCCGCAATATCGTTTGTTTAATATTTATTATAATTGACGCGACAGTATCGGTTTTAAGGACCATTGCTGCGCGATTATACTTACAACGATTATCGTCGTAATCGTGTCTCCGCGATATTGTTTATTTATCGTTTATTATTATACGCGCGCCAATAGTCGATCCTGAAGAGCTTTCGCGCAATTATGGCTCCGCAATATTATTTATTTAATATTCGTTATTGGTGGCGCGTCAATGTCGATCTTAAAGAGTTTCCGCGCGACTATGTCCCTGCAACGTTATATATTTAACATTTATCGTTATTGGCGCGACACTGTCCAAATAATTTCGCCTGATTATGGCTCGGCAATATTATTTGTTTAATATTTATTATTATTGACGCGTCAATGCCAAAGACTATGTACCTATTCCCTCGATTACAGCTTTCGAATATTATTTATTTAATATTTATTACGATTGGTACATTATCGGCGCCGATATTACACGCTATGCACATACTGTCGCGTTTATGGCTGTGAAATATTCTTTACATAATATTCATTATTATTGTCGCGACAATGTCGATCTCCATGAGTTTCCGATTATATTTTTACAATATTATCTACTTAGCGTTTATTATTATTGGCGCCACAGTGACGTTTCTAAAAGCTATATTCTTGCACGATCATAATTTTCCAGCGTCAGTATTACCACGATATCATGCAGCACAATGTTCTGCTTCTGTAATAACGAATTACCACGTTTTTGAATGCAACAGGCCATTTCTTTGCGCGAATACCTGCCTTGCAAAAATTCCTCGATTTTTACCAATGAAATGAAGTTTCCGAGTTTATGAAAGTAAATAAGAAACGCGGTAGGAAGTGGAAGGAAGAGATAAAAAGAGATTCTACCTCGCCGGAGAATCTTCACCTCGTCACTGCCATTAACCTTTCAACACCGGATGCACCGGAATTTTAATTCGCGAAAGCAGAGCTTTACAGTTGAGCTGCATATTACTGTTATTCCAAGGTAGTTTCCATCTTCCCGTATCGTCCAGTTGTATCGTACGAGTTCGCCGCGATCCCTCAAATCATCGATAATTACACGTCGTTCTAAGTTAATCAAAGCGTCTTGCAAGTTATGAAATTAGTATCGATAAGTAAACAATGCTTTAACCACCGATTCTAAACTACCCTGCGCGTTCCTTCTTACCACATACTTCTACTTCTTATTATACGTGCTACTGAAAATTTTCAATTTTCAACGTAAATGAAATTCTAACGTAGATGAAATTCTAAAAAGAAGAAGAAGAAAAAAAAAGAAATTCGTAGGATTCTACTATAAATCTTCTAATAATTAAAATATTAGGTTGTCCGAAAGATTTCTTTCGTTTCATAAGACGATAGGTGATAGACGAGCAAGAATTTCTGTTTTGTATTATTTTATCGAATCAAGTACGATCCATTTCGTTACATTTCTATTATTACGTTCGTGCATAATTCAATAAACTAATATAAAACAAGAAAACATTGTGCGTCTATGATTCCCTTATAAAACGAAAGAAACTATTCGGACAAGCTAATAAAATAATAAAACTCGCCAAGGCGAGTGGATTTACAATAACAACTCGTCGATGATATTCCCTCGTTTCTCTTTCACTCTGCTAAAGTTCTAATAATACGTTGAGCGAAATAATTATTATTATTTCTTATTCGGTGTACAGGCCTCGAGCGATCCGTTAAACGAAGCGGCCAGTTAAAGAAGGATTAATTATACAGAAATATTTCAAGAAATAATAACGATTTCCATGAAACTTACTCGAATTTTCATCGATATTTTCAAAGCAGCTACGTTTAATTCCAAGTTACAGTAGCAACGTGAAAAGTAACGCGGGGATTAGAACAAACAAATTATCGGCCTTCCACAGGCACAGACTAACGCAAACACGCCTTTGCTCCGTCTTTTTCTCTCTCTGTCGATGTGGAATCTGGATTAAAAGAAGCTTAGCAAGTCGCGTCGTCGAGACGCGAGGGAAGAGATTAAATAAAGCCGGAATAAATTATCCTCCCTCCGTTTCTTCTCTCTTTCCACGCCACGTTGCTCTTTCTTTGTCCCCCTGCTGCAACAGTTCGCAGGCAGTAGCCCGGTTAAACGACGAGAATTGGGGTAATTTCGTCGTATACTTTCCATGCAAACGACCGGCCACCGAAATCTTGCCGGACGCACACACGCGTCGTCCTCCAGCCGATGAAATTACGCGACGAATTAATCGCGTGAAATTAATCAGACGAACGTTTCACGTATGAACTGTGAAGCTTTATGCATCAAAACTTCAATGTGAAATTTCAATGTGAAGGTGCACACAATGAGCTTGTATAAAACGTATAAAATATCCAATGTGGTTCTATAGGAATATTATTGTTCATTTAATTATTCGTGTTGGTGGAAATTGATCAGGAAATTAATTATTTTATAAATAAAAGCGTATTGGAGGTAATATTATTTTTATAAAGGAAATTAATTCTTTTTTATATATTTAGTAAATAGTATTCTTTTAGAAGTATATTTTTAATTGTCCATGAACATGTTAGAGCAACACAATTTATTTTTCAATATTATCAGGAAATTTATTATTTCATAAATGAAAGCGTGTTGGAGGTAATATTATTTTTATAAAGGAAATTAATTCTTTTTTATATATTTAGTAAATAATATTCTTTTAGAAGTATATTTTTAATTGTTCATGAATATGTTAGAGCAACACGATTTATTTTTCGATATTATTTAAACGTTATATTTAGAAGAAGATCGTAATTTTTTTGCTTGTTTTTTAAATACATCAATAGGAAATTTAAACGTGCAAAGATACTCGGAATAATCACTTTTATTCGAAGTAGGCTCGAATTTAACTTGCATGGAATACAAAGGCATCTTTTCGGGAATCTTGCAATTCGCACTTTTAAGCGAAGAAGATATTTTTATTTCAGCGCGATAGATCCTAATGTTTATGATATAACTGATAAACAAATTAGTAGAAAGATCCAAAAGGATGATAGACGCGTTACGGTTAATCTTTGCGAATTTACGTCCGAAAATGAGACGCTCTTCTCTTTAGAAGTTTCCTTTTAGAATTTAGGACAAACGGTACCAAGCGTCATACGTGTAACGCTTTGGTACAAAGAAAACAATCATTTTCATCGAACCATTGTTCCATCAAAGTGAAGTGAAATTTCTACGATTTGTATCGTACAGACAGTGATCGTATAGCGCATTTATATAATAGCGATATTCATCAGTTATATATGCATAAGCATGACATATTCTAATTATAGATAGCTTAATTATACGTTCGAGCAGAATTTCTTCGAGCAATTATACTTGTTTACACGTTAATTGCTACCTTTTCGTACATTACACCAATAGCTATATAATCTGCATCCATTTCATTGATTTAATAGACTTTCATAAGCGTGTTCTTGCTAATGATATTTCGTAAATACTGTTACATTTTTATATTATCACGTTCTTTCATATAAATTCGATTTACTATGCTGCATATCACCATCACTTCCCTATCAATGTCACGATAGGATGTCGATCGGGGAATATTAATAAGCAAGTCAGCCAAGTAATCGAATTAATTAAAGGAACGCCAACTCTAGAAACTCTTAACGTCGACTCTTAAAACATCAACGTTGATTTAAACACCTGAAACTCTAAAGATATGCTGTTTCTTCTAAATAAACGTTACGATCAGTGTAAGTTTGATATGCTTCCATGTTTCTAATTTTCTGTTAAATAAATGAAGATCCAGCTGCGATATCAGATGTTCCATAGAATCCAAAGAACCAAAGAAATCACAGACTTGACAAACATATGACGACACATTGTGATACTGAGATATATTATATTATATAGTTAAGTATGTAATTTCACATCAAGTATAACGTGATATTTAAACATGTTATAGTTCAATTCTAACAATATATATACATAGCAAATTATATGGTAACTGAAAGTACAAATATATTGTAATATAGTAATGCAAAACTTGTTATATAAGTTATAAAAATTACATTGGAGACACTGCAACGTAGATATAGGAAACATGCTAAAAAAGAAGCAAACGAAATCCTACTAAACTAAAATCCTACTGTACTTGTGTAAACAAAGAGTGTACCAGGCCTTAAGCCTCGCTACAATAAATAACAGACACGCATACAAAAATTGATCGAGCATTCAAAGTTACTTACATTGCCATTTCAAAGAAATTCCTCGGGCAATGTCACGTTGTTATTAAATTCTAGTCTCATTTCTCTAATTTATCCAGAGGAAGAAAAAAGAAAACAGGAACACATAAAGAAAACGAACAAGAGATCTAATCAATCATTCAAGTTTACGATTTATGTTCGACCATAGGGCATACGAGTGACAAAGAAGGTCATTAAAAAGCTGCATAGAAAATCGCGAATCGATGACGATGCGCGATCTGTCGAGGCGGCGCTCGTTCTGGCTGGATCATCGATCGTAGATCCGCGAACGCGATAGATGACGACCAGAATCCAACCGACAGACATAGAGCATTACATCGACGAATGATAAACGCGTTATATTCATGAGAGGCCATTGTATAAAGCGTACAGACACATGTACTCGCGTTTTTTCCTTCGATTGTCTTTCGTCGTTTTCTTTTTTCCCTTTTCTTTTTTTAAACATTCGTCCGAACAACGTGATTCGCTCCTTTCTTCGCATACGGAACGATTTGATCGGCATTTGAATGGATCGGAAATCGTCCGTGACACGATTGTTCTATTCAGATAAACTGTGATACCGTGCGTTATACGGACCAGTCAATAAGAGAAAATTGAAAGCGGAGAACGGAAGACGAAAGTGAAGATAGATCTTTGCCTTGGAAAAGTCGATCTTTCTCGGGGAATAAAGTTTCGTGCGAGAAAATGTCTGTCTTGTAGTCGTTTGGCACCGATAAAGCTTCTATTTGCAGTTTTTTTTGTATAAAACAGTGGATTTGTTAAAAATTTCTTAGCAATATTAGGAATATTCCTATCTATCGATAAAGTACTTTTTATTTAATCTTCTTGTATCAACTCGAGTGGTCGATCGTTCGATCGTTTTCTTAAAATCTTAATTTTCGACGTGGCGAAGTTCTACAATTTAAATATCACGGAAAATTGCATATCAAATTTGCAAAAGCTATAGCGTTTATTTAGGAGGATTTATATTTTACTGATTTCAAATATTGAATATTATCCGCGTAAATCCAGCTGAGAATGTATTCTTATTTTTATTAACAAGGTTTTAAATATTCCTGTCGTGTTAATTTATATTCACGACTATACTGACAGAAAGATTAGAAGTAAATGGTGACTTCCAGGTTGGTTATAAATACGAAGAGTTTATAATTCTATTTCAATCTGCTCTATTTATTGTTATTTAAAGTAGGTTGCCAATTATATGGAGTCTGTAAGTGGGAATTCCTAGCTTCGTCTAATAAATCAACAGTTCGAGTATACTAAAACAAATCGCCTATAACAGAACTTTCATTCTTAGAACAAAGCTTCGAGGAATTGCAATGAATCTCGGATTCGTCTTTAATGCACCACGATCCTATTTGTGCGATAACCTCGGAAAGTCGAATAATTCGCATAACTCGAATAAAGATGGACAAACAATCCAAGTGCAACAAAGAAAATTGATCGATCGATTAAACTTGCGATTTATCGTCAATAAGGATGTCATTCATGTCATAAAATGACGTCGTAAAATATAATTATATAGCGTCGTAAACCATACACGTACCCACACACAGATAACCGTAATCTAGTCACTGATAATCAGCAAACATTAAATGACTAACTATTAGATATTAAAAAAAAAAAAAAAAAAAAATACAATTACAACTGATCTATCACGGTATATAATTTTTTAAAAAAATAATATGGCGATTAAATAAACGAAAAGGAAACGTAAAGTTTATTAAAAGAATACATAGAATGAAAAATATGAAAAAAGAAAATATAAAAGTATATGAAAATTTCTAGCCACACTTCGGCTCACGTCAGACGATTTTAATTTATACGAAAAGAAATTTCGAATTCTACTGCGAGGTCACGTTTGTTGCTTTGAATACCACGTAATTCAGTAGCAGATAGCCAAACACGTGATTCGTGTTTGTACACTGCACGTACACGCGTTCCAACCGATCAATCAACAACGTCAGGGATCATTCCATCCGATCTATAAATCGTTAGCCGAGTGACGCACGAATTTTCGTCCCATACCGGCGCATTTCGATCGAGAAATTGCTGGCCGGAAATGCGCACTCGCCGCCGGAAACGCACTTTTCGCGCGTCCATCTCTCTCCTTTAACAGTCTGTTCAAACATTGTCGACAATCACGTTCGCTTCTTTTTATCGTTAAACCTTGGAATTTAAGCTTTTTTCAAAGCAAAAGTTCATTACTGTTCAGCTTGTTATTATTTTCGATTAGTCATTAAAAATATTACGAAGTAATACAGTTGCCAAGATCGATGACAGCCGATTAAATGTAATCTGATCTCTCGATGATTACCTGTCATCGATCTTGGCAACTGTGTTCCTTACTGATGTTTCTTTCTTTATATATCAGACGTTATCAGACATCGACTAAATCTTCTTCTAAAAATGAGAGATCAACACTCTTCGTAGTCAGAGAAGCTCGTACGCTATTTCTAAAATTGTAATTAGATCGTTCTATTATTAGCTATCGTCGACTGAATGCTCCGATCGTCAACCTTCCTCTTCCCAACAACCGAACCTCTCAATCTCAACAGACGCCCTGCCAAATATCGTCCATCTCGCGTACCATGTTTCCATAAATCCCAAGTACACGTATATAAACTCGAATAAATTCGGAACTATATCCGTCGAAAATTCTACTCTATTCTGGCGAATGAAACAAATAAACAAAGCGACCAACCTAACCCTACCATCACATCGATAACTATCCGCCCACGATTACAATTCGAAGCTAACCTAACCTATAAACAACGTCTCAACGCCGCAACAACTTTACGAATCTTCTTACAAAGACTCGTTTCACGGCATCCAAGCAAAACATCTCCCCTCCGCCGCCCTAAAACTCGACGATCAAACACAATTTTCGGTGGCTGCGCAATTTGCTCGGCAGTTTTCGCGAGAATCGGAATTTTTCCGCGAAACCGCGTCTCGTCAGGAACGTCTCATCTGAAAGCTGCTACTCACCAGTCGCGACTCCTTTCCAAGAAAAACCGTTCCCTATTCGCAGTCCCCGCCTCTCTCGTCCCCCTCGCCGAGCTTCTGGCGTTTCTGGCTTTTCTCAAGGTGCACGCGCTCGCGCGCACACTCCAACACGATCCAGAGATCCTGCAGCAGTGTGTCGGTCGATCCTGGATCGCGTGGCCGCTGTCAGGAAATTCGCACTCTCGCGGAGGAAGCTGATTCACCGCGCGCGCATTCCTCTTGTTATTTCAGGCGAGTCGAGTTATAAATCCTCCTCCTCTTCTTTCCACGACGGTTCCATCTTCATCCGCGATCACCCCGCTTTTCCAACTTGTTCCTAACTTGTTTTGATCCGCGAAAAGCGTACGCACGATCGAAGCAGAGGACCAAACGATCTGACACTTTTTCTCGTTGTTGTTGGTGTGCTGTTTCTTTCTTTCCTTTTTTGTTGCAGCAAGGGGAGGTTTGTCGGTGTGTCGGTGTGTTGTGTGTTTGGTCAGAGGTTTGTTTGAAAACACTAGCGCGCTTGGTAAACACCTGTTCCTAGGTTCACATGCGCACTGATCACCCCGAGAGACGCACTTCCGGTCAACTTTCCGCGCGAATCCTTTCAAACTTTGGTCCGTCACTGATTTCCAGAAGACAGAGAATCTTCTTGTTTCGAACGTTTGGTAGCTTACCTTCCGAAGGTCCCGCTTTGTTAAGCCCTTTGGCAACCTTGATGGCGGCAATTTTGAAAACTTTTAAGATTTCAAAGTTCTATGGGACCTTCGTTAATTTCACTAGCTTGGGATATTCCGATGTTACAAGTTTGTTTCCACTCTTTCGACGATGATTCGTTTATTTTTCAATTTTCCAAGGTTCTCCTCTGAATTTTCCAACGTTGGTTCGTCGACTCGATTATGTCCAACAAAATTCGCAATTTTCTAGGAATTTCCCACGATCATAGTACTGCCACGATTTTCCAGGACTACTGCACGAAACTTACAGTCGTATCGACCGACTGTTCACTAACTATCAACTGTCCACCACAATCTAGCAAAACCAAAGCAACGTTAAAATCCTTAAATCGTCAAAGTAAATTTCAATCGTAATTCTTCAAAATTACAACTGTCCACTACTTATCGTAGCAACTAATCACTGAACATCAGTAACCAAAGAGAAAGAAACTTGGAAATAATTGAATGTCCTGATATTCGTAATCCTTTCGAAATGTCGATGATCGGGATCGACTGTCGATTTAGAATCGACTGTCCACTGAGTGAGTGACTTGACTGTGGCTGGCGTCGCGGCGACACTGACACGAGAACGCGTTCCGAGGCGAGAGGATGCGCTCGAGGAAAGCTCGGGGCGAAGTGCCAGAAGAGTCGTCGCTTGAAATAACCGCTCGTCCACGAGCTCTCCCTCCGCCAACCCCCGTGGCCGCTCTCATAGTTCCTCTCCCCACTCTGTGGATTCAGAGGCTAGCTGCACCGGCTAAACTCTCTCGTCACACAGCCCCACTATGCTTTTTCCTTCTTTCTTCGTCCGTTTTGCCTACGTTCCGTTTCTTCCTTGCATATTCACGTATGTGCACTGTCGTCCGGTAACGGGCATTCGAATCTCAGTTTCGAAACGATTCCAAAGATTCTGTTTCACGAGATATTCGGAACATTTCGAATGACATTCGGTAGACTAAAACCGCTGAAAGTCTCGAAAGTCTTGGAAATCTTGCAAGTTTTCGAGCTTAGATTTGCGAACTTTAGATTCGCGGAATAGCCTTCGACACCTTAAGACTCTTGGAAGTCTTGAAAGTCTTGAAAGTCTTGGAAGTCTCGGAGATCTTTGACTTTCGATATTTTGAATTTACGAAATAGAATTCGACGCCTCAAAACTCTTGAAAGTTTTGAAAGTCTCGGAAATCTTGGACTTTCAAGACTTTAAATTTACGGAATAGGGTTCGATACTCTGAAAGTGTTGAAAGTCTTGAAAGCGATGGAATTCTTGAAAGTCTTGGAATTCTTGCAAGTCCTATAAATCTTGGAAGTCTTGGATTTTTGGGACTTTAAATTCGCAAAATAGAATTCGATATCTTAAAGCTCTTGAAAATCTTGAAAGTCTTGGAATTCTTGCAAGTCTTGGAATTCCTGCAAGTCCTGTAAATCTTGGAGGTCTTGGATTTTTGGAACTTTAAATTCGCGAAATAGGATTCAATATCTTAAAGCTCTTGAAAGTCTTGAAAGTCTTGGAATTCTTGCAAGTCTTGGAATTCCTGCAAGTCCTGTAAATCTTGGAGGTCTTGGATTTTCGAGACTTTAAATTCACAAAATAGAATTCGATATCTTAAAGCTCTTAAAAGTCTTGAAAGTCTTGGAATTCTTGCAAGTCCTGTAAATCTTGAAGGTCCTGGATTTTCAAGACTTTAAATTCACAAAATAGAATTCGATATCTTAAAGCTCTTGAAAGTCTTGAAAGTCTTAAAAATCTTGGAGATCTTGAAAATCTTGAACTTTCAAGACTTCAAGTTTACAGAATAGGATTCGATACTTTGAATGTTTCGAAAGTCTTGAAAGTCTTGGAATTCTTGAAAGACTTGCAAGTCTTGAGCTATCAACGCTTTCGAGACTTTTAGAGTATCGAATACCTACGATCATCGTGTTCGCTATTAAACGTCGTAAACGTAGTTACTTTCTATCACGATGAACGAGCAACGAGCGACGATGAAGACAACCGGTAGCCAGAGAAGATCAATGTCAGCCATTTGGAAATTAAAATATCCTACTCTCTGGAATCAAATGAATCGTGCTACTTTTCGTTGCAGCGTTTCAAACAACCTACTGCTCGCGGCAATATGAATCGCGTTTGCTATCGTGATTTATTCGAAACGCGCTTGTTATCGGCAGAAACATTGAAACGTGCTTCTTTTCGCGATAGACTGAAGCGCGCTATTCTTCGCAAGACAAATGGAATACATCGCTTTTCGTAACACGCGTCGATATATTCCGAACGTAAAGGTAAGTAGACCTTTTCAACGATAACGTATCCACGATAGATTGCAACGTCTTGCCTTTCTTCCATGACAAATTACTAACGAACGTCCATTAATATACGTATTTCCTCCGGTTTCCGTCATATTAAAGTACACCTCGTATTTTCTCAATGGCGACGATAAGAATGATTTACTTTATGCTTTCACCGTATAGCGCATAATTAGCCCGCGTGAAAATTCCAATAGAACTGATTACGATATACGGCGTCGAGTAATTTTCCAAAACTACTTCGCGCTTTGCTAACGAACGAATTAACATAATCACGCTTTATTCGATATTTTTCTTCAAGTTATCGGAGACCAGAGTCCTTCTTTCCACCAGGTACATTTAACGCTTAATAATCAACAGAACCGTGCATGGAAAAAGCTCACAAACTTTCGTTTCTTTGCTCGTTGTAACACCATAATAAAGAGAAGTTCTCGAGACTCTTGGTAGGCGCAAAAATCTTGCGAATCTTAGAATTTCGAGAATTCTACACCGCCGTATTCCATTCGCAGTGATTCGAATCCTTCGTCACGGGCATATCTTCGTCGCGATTCGAAGCTTTCGACGATCCTCTCGCTAATGTCGTTCATCGGTACGTGCAAATTTCTATCGATTTTAACGAACAATTCTAATTAACGTTCGACGATATTATTCGGAATGGGACTGGTGGTCGAACGGAATGAGATTTGTCGAGTATCGTCGGACAAAATAGCACGCGTCAAGTGTAAAATTTCAGCTGCGGGAAGTCGTGTATTTGCAAGATACAGGTCTCTGCGTGTACTAGATCGTCGCGCGTTAGTCTTCTCTCTAGCCAAGCTTGATGTCGTTGTTGCATGTTCTCCTTCTTTTTCTTCTTCTTCTTCTTCTTCTTCTTCTTGCTGCAGGATGATTCTTCTGATTCCTCGTCTCCTTCTATTTCTTCTTCTTCTTGGCTGAGAATGGTACGTGGCCGCGCGTGCACGTGCGTCAGGGAGTTTTCGCGCCATTGAGCGAGATACCGAGGCAGAGAGTGGAATTTACTGCGGTTCTAACAGGGAAATGAAAACGGAGACGAAGATGAGACGGAGAATGAGAGGGTTGGAGGACTTTAATGCTGGTAGTTTCATTTTATGCCATCCTCGCTTTATTTCGTCCAATCAAAATGTCAATTTTATCTTCTTTCTAAAACTAAAACACTAAAAGTCCAGTTAAATCTATCCGTTTTAATGCCCGGTCCCTTCCATTTTCTATCTTTCATCTGTTTTAATCACTAGTTCCTTACTTTCTATTATAATCTCGTGCCATTTCCAATTCACGCGGTGGATTAAAAATGCTGCACCTTATCATCTTCTTCCTTAAATTGCTTCGTTCACTTTCTAACCGAAATAAATCTCACTAAAAGTATGGTTAAATCTGTTTCGTTTTAACGTTTGATCCCTTTGACATTTTATGCTTCATCTGCTTTAATCATTAGTTCATTTCTTTCTATCCTAATCTCGTGCCATTTCCAATTCACGCGGTGGATTAAAAATGTCGAACCTTATCATCTTCCTCCTTAAATTGCTTCGTCCACTTTCTAACCAAAATAAATCTCACTAAAAGTATGGCTAAATCTGTTTCGTTTTAACGTATGATTCCTTCGACATTTATGCTTCATCTGCTTTAATCATTTTGTTTTTTAATTTGCTTTTAAAATTAATCTGCTTCAGTTCATTTCTTCTTATTCTAATCTCGTGCCATTTCCAATTTACGCGGATCCTTTCCAAATGCTGAACCTTATCATCTTCTTCCTTAAATTGCTTCGTCCACTTTCTAACCAAAATAAATCTCACTAAAAGTATGGCTAAATCTGTTTCGTTTTAACGTATGATTCCTTCGACATTTATGCTTCATCTGCTTTAATCATTTTGTTTTTTAATTTGCTTTTAAAATTAATCTGCATCAGTTCATTTCTTGCTATTCTAATCTCGTGCCATTTCCAATTCACACGGTGTATTCAAAATGCCGAACCTTATCATCTTCTTCCTTAAATTACTTCGTCCACCTTCTAACCAATAGGAACCCCACTAAAGGTACGGTTAAATGTGTTTCGTTTTAACCTATAGTTCCTTTGACGCTTTATGCTTCATCATTATTCCATCTCTTTCTATTCCAATCTCGTGCCATTTCCAATTTACGCGGATCCTTTCCAAATGCTGAACCTTATCATCTTCTTCCTTAAATTGCTTCGTCCACTTTCTAACCAAAATAAATCTCACTAAAAGTATGGTTAAATCTGTTTCGTTTTAACGTATGATCCCTTTGACACTTTATGCTTCATCTGCTTTAATCATTAGTTCATTTCTTCCTATTCCAATCTCGTGCCATTTCCAATTCACGCGGTGTATTAAAAATGCCGAACCTTATCATCTTCTTCCTTAAATTACTTCGTCCACTTTCTAACTAATACAAACCACACTGAAACTGTAGTTAAATCTATTTCGTTTTAATATATATATATATAATATAATTCGTTTGACACTTTATCCTTCATCCGCTTTAATCAGTAGTTCGTTTCTTTCTATTCCAATCTTGTACCATTTCTAATATACTTTTAGCAGGTTCAAAATATCGAGCTTTATCTTCTTCCTCGAATTAATCCGTCTGCTTTCTAATTACACCTCGATAAAATCGTAGAAACTCATAACTGCAAATATTACTACGTCAAATCTGTCAACGTTTTTACATTTACCGATACGCGTTATAAGCCACGAACTTCCTCTTTGAAACCATCGTTAGTTAAGCGGTAGCTACGATTATCCTGATCACCGTTGAATTAGGATTGCAGGTTCGCAAACACGGTGGTTATTCAAT
This sequence comes from Bombus terrestris, assembly GCF_910591885.1. Lineage (NCBI taxonomy): Eukaryota > Metazoa > Arthropoda > Insecta > Hymenoptera > Apidae > Bombus > Bombus terrestris. The sequence goes on along the minus strand of NC_063283.1, from coordinate 5,740,472 downwards.
CTATGGTAGTAGATTGCCGTATCTATCGATGATGATTGCTGGAAAACAACGATCCGCTGTCGGCACGGTTGCTGGCTACGGGTAATAACGGCGATATAATTGATCGATCGAACGACGTTTCAGATAGACGCTACTGGCGACTAAGTAATTCCGCATCCGTTCGATCGATCAAGCCATGTTTGTCCGGTTGTTTTGTATGTGAAGTTTCTCTTGTTGTAAAATGACATTTCAAGCTACGTATGATTTATAGAAACAAATATGCCTAGTATTGATCGACGAGTAATTGTTCTTTTTTTTTTATTATGTATTTTATTAATTTATTCTATTAATTATTCTTATTTATTATTAGTCGATTCTTTCGATTGATGTTGTTTTATGATTAGAAGGTTGTGATTTTCTTTGCAATTGATTGATAAAAGCGTGAATGGAGGGTCGCAAAGTCTTTCTTCAAATTCGATCATAACTTTTGATAATTTTGATCTGTATATTTAATGCTTTCTAATTCACATTCGTCGTGAAATATTTCGTCGAGATATTTTACAGAAATTGAAATACATTCCACGTTACGTTCACTTTGTTTCTGTGCTACATGACGCTTGTGTATGGCGAAATAAAACGGAGACTTAATTCATCTGCATCTTCAAATATCTATTTCATCTCTCAGGTGTTTTACGGAAATTAAAATACATCCCGCACTGGGCTCATCTTGACTCTGTGTCACATAAAACGTCCACGCCACAAAGTTCAGATTTTACTAAGTTTACGCCACAATTTTACAAAGATTCAAGTACATTTTACACTAGGTTCGTTACACCTCTGTATCATACAAAACTCTCGCGTAATAAAATGAAAAAGCGTCTTGTTCATTTTCATCATCCACAAAGCCCTCCATAATAATTCGCAAAAATTGAAATACATTTCGCACTAATTGAAATATATTTCACAAAAATTGAAATACACCCCACAGACGTGATTCACGTCGCCTCTGTCCATGCCTGAAACACGCAGCTTACAAAATGAAAAAGATCACCGTGATCCAATGTTATCTGCCACGAAACCCTAAAATGATAATATTCTACGGAAATTGAAATACATGTTCCATCGTAGAATCGCTACGCTGCACGATCTCGTACCTATGATGCGTAAAACTTCCTCGTTACAAAGTAAAAAAAAAGAGATAAAAATAAAAAGAAAGACAGATCTCGAAGTGTACGATTCGACAGAACTTCGAGTGCACTTGATACTTATAAGTACACTATATATGTACGTTCGATTCCCTGCAATTCCAACTTCTACCTGCCACTGGCTTTCTCCGGGGTTCTTCAGCGCACTCGAGAACCAGTTTCTCTTCGGTAACATTGTAAAAAAAAAAAAAAAAGAAAAAAGAAGAAAAATGGTTAATTAACTCGTGGCACGGCACTAGCTCGCGAACATAGCCACGCTTGCAATTCATCTGCCCGCTGGTTAATCCCGTTAAGAGATCCTCGTGATTATCCATGATGATTCATTGATTTATTTTAACCATCCTATTCCAACTAACTTCTACTATGTCCGTAATTGTCCAGGGATTTATCTAGGACGCAATCGAATAGCTAATGTCTCTTCCTGTTTTTCCTTGTTATTTTATGGTTTGAAAACAGAGGAGCGATTTGTCAGCGTAATAGCGGCTTAAAGGTTTATTCAGTCGTGTAAATTCTACGTTACGCAGATATGAAAGAGGATTATTCTCGTTCCGAGCTTGTAAATCTCGCGTTAACTTTGTGTCGTTTTGTTCTCACGTAAAATTAAGTATTTGTTACTTGAGAAATCGTGCAATTTTTAGACAGTGTTTCGACAGTGATCGATCGGGTTATTGAAAAATTGAGAAGATTAGGTTGTTATACTTTTGTAAATCCGTGGCTTCCTACGGTGTTTTTGAGTTGCGGAAATGGATTTGGTGCATGAAATGTTTCGAAAATTTCCTTTATTGCGTTAGATCGTCGCACGAAAAATTGCCTAATCGTTGAATGGTTAAATCGTATTAATCGTATGTCGAGTACTTATTTATCTGCCAGTAGAATTTGTAACCTTTTTGATATTCGAAAGCAGATACGAAAAACGAGCTAATAATTAAACAGCAATTTTGAGAAGCCAGTAGTACACTGACGAATTATTTAAGATACCCTTTGCAGTATGAAAAGTTAGAAAAATAATTATTAAACTCCAATGAGAAAGAAATATTACATTATCAAAGGAATAATACGTGGCCATTTTACATGCGGTATAAAATATCCAGCAGAAAAAAATAAATACTCGGAAGAAACGATAGCAATCGATAACTAGCGACTTGAGATTCCCAGTAGCCAGCCGCGGCTAAGCCACAAATCATCGCGTTACAGCTAGAGACCGAGAGCTTATAAAGCTGCCATTTAAACGAGACGAGAGCCGAAGCGAGCAAATCAAACGGAGAAAAAAGTTGAACTTCAACGCCACCCCTCGCTAATGCCAGAGTTTCGATGAAATACGAGGGGTAAACGAGGCGTTCTAAAACGTTTCGTACCGTAGAATTAATGCCTCTATCAACCGAGCATTAGAAAATCCTTTCTTCCATTCCGTAGCAGCTCGTACAGTAACGATCGATCGTAAAGTAAATTCCTCAAGTGCGACACCGAGTGGTTCCTTTGTAGGCTAGAAAGGGGTGGCCATTGGAAATGATGACTTTACGAGCAACCCATAAAGATTTAGTGGGGAATCGTAGGTTTCAAAGCGCTTTCAGATTATATTTCTAGCGAAGGATTAAGTGAATGGAATTGGTACGTTGAGAGGAACGAGCGGATTGCTTCAATAAGACGAATAGGGCAAGCGACGAACCGTGCGTTGCTTGATATCGCGACCGAATAAATTAACATAGTCGTATCATACGTTCCATGAGAAATAAATAATTAAGAATCGAATTTTAAGTGGTAGGATTTTTCCTGTCGCTCTGGGTCATTTGAATGGTACACACGTGGTTATCCGAACGTACGTTCAAACGAAACTAGAGTTTCTGATTTGAAACGCGCGGTTGAAAATACACGCGAGTTTTGAAATTCGTGTACGTCTTAATACGCGAGCATCGAGATACGGAACCGACAGCCTGAAAAGATTTGAGCCAATCCCACTCTAATTTTATATCAAACAGAAACGAATGTGGGTGAAGTTGGATTTTTCTCGAGGCACAGCCTCCGCCCACGCATTTGATTTACTATAGCTACCCCCTCCCTCCCCCATTACAACTTTCACAAGAGAATTCAGGCTGATGACCTCGACAAAGTATTAAAAGAGTTATGGAAATCGGAGATGGCTCGTGATATTCGTGAATGCGCTTACTTATGCAACTTATGTTAATTAATACAGCAACAGTACGTTGTAGTGACTTTTATCATTTTCCGTTTCCTCTTTATTTTTTTTTCTTTCCTTTTTTTTTTTTTCTTTGTGCGGCCAAGTGAATGTTTACGTACGCGTGAATAGTCGTACGATAACGTATGACGGGAAATATGGATGATAGTCGTCGGCGGAACAGGATCTCGATGAAATGATCGTCGATGATTTCAGCGTGTCGATAAATAAACATTAGCCGGCGTCGGTGTGAAATCGTGTCGACGAATCGATCGTCGCTGATTTAACGATAATTCCGACTCCATTGTACTTTAAAAACTTCATCTTCGAGCTGAGTTACGTATCCGGCTATTCGTTCGTACGAATCGCACGCTTAAAAATTTCTTCGATTAAGCTACAGCGTGAAAATAAAGGATAGTGAAGCAAACGTAAATGGAAATTCTATTCAGATGAGACGGGAGATTTACATTTTGCCGCCACTTTAAATTACTCGTTGTATTAATCGTGCTAATTAAACCGTCTGGAAATCAAATTGATCAGCATCGCGTAAGCTGGTTTCTTAAATTCACCTTCGGATTTATTATTATTTGCGTGATTTTCTAGCAATTAATGAACTCACGAAAGTGAGTCGTTTTACGTTGACTAATGAAATTAAGAAATTAACAAAAAGTCCACTTGATCAGATTAACTTCCCAGAGGTTTAATTATTCAGTTACCTTCGATCTGGTCGATTTCCTACCAGCGTATTATGCAACCTGTTACCTGATAGTCACGGCGTTGATAACTGCGAGTGCGACGCAAGGAGCGTTGTTATTTTCTCGTATGGAAATCTACGAAGTTTTCTTTTTTTGTTCGATTCTTGCGAGCTGCTCGAAGCGATCGTTCGTTCGTCTTTCGATTGCCCTGTAATTTTTCGTGAAATCAGGCGTATCGAATCCATCGAGCACACGACGAGTACAGAGAGGGACAGTTGTTTTTCCATCTCGTTCACCTGCCCACGGTCATTTTTACGCTTCGTTACTCTGCCACCTTGTACTTTCGCAAAATTTATCAAATTAACGCCAGCAAAATTTATTTGAATTTATGACATTACGCGTAAGAATACTGTTCTTCCATCTTTGCACGTTTTATTCGTCATTTCGTTACTTTTATTCGCGTAATGTATTTATCATTTATTATATTACTATTATTTATTATAATTTATATTATTTTATTATTTCCTGGTTTTCTGTTATCTTGTTTCCCACACGCACGAAATTCTTTGGAAAATTCCAGTTCCCAAAGCGAAGTGAAAAATTCTAATCGATGTACTTAATTTCTTGTTATTCTAATAATTGAGTGAAATTTTAATCGGAGGGAGATTGAAGTAAATTTTTATCATAATCAGCGATACAGACATTCGAAATGATTTTTACAACTCGCACGTTGCTCGGGACTCGCGATCGTTCGCCATAAGTGTTTTCCTTTCTCAATGTTTGACCGGAAACCCTACGGGGCACAAATAAGATGAAAGTTGATCTAAAGAAATTGCCAAAAGGTCGAGTTTGGTATCGTTTTACGCGTATCTCCACGTATATAGTATTGTCTGCTTTTACGACTTCCAGCTGTTCCCAGGAACCGTGCAAAGAAAAGGGGATGTATCCTCCCTCTTCCTCTTCCTTTTTAATTCGGTAAACATCGAAAACATTTCCCATTTCGTGAAACTCGGAACCCTGGGATCACAGGAACGTATTGGCATGCATTTTTGAATACAGAATCAAACATACGATAAACACTTATTATTCACGTTATAGTAATAATTTACTTATAATTCTCAGTGAGAATTGATTTTAAAATTATTCCAAATAAATAAAGAAAAAATTTTTTTGAATACGAAAAATCTTGAAGTAACTACTTCAAGAAAAACTCTTTATTTATTTTTATTTATATTCGTGGCCTGGATACCGCTATTACGCAGAAAATAGAATTTAGTGAAACAAAAACATTCTAAATAAGGAGAGGTCCATATTATTGTGCCCCTTGAATATACATTATGTTTTTGGTTACAAGATCTAGGAATAAAGGAACTAATAAATAGTTTTCTTGTAGTCTTTAGCTAAAGCTATAAGGTTAACTTTTTTGGTAATGTCCTTTTGTTATAAATATATGAACGTGCTCCCTATTTTTCCATTATCTTGTAACACCAAGAGAGTAAGGATCTGTATCAGCATAAACTTATACTTATACCTTCATTTATTTCATTATATTTTTCTATTACAAATTCATCCACTGATTCTTCTATCAGTCAACTTCAACAAAAAAGAAATCTTCTCAAAAGAGTCAAAAAGGGTATTTTCCATTGTCTTGTAACAGTAAGAGAGTAAGGATCTGGATCAGCATAAACTTATACTTATACCTTCATTTATTTCAATATATTTTTCTATTACAAATTCATCCACTGATTCTTCTATTAGTCAACCTCAACAAGAAAGAAATCTTTTCAAAAGGGTTCAAAGGATATTTTTCCATTGTCTTGTAACACTAAGAGAGTAAGGGTCTGGATCAGCATAAATTTATACTTATATATTATACTTATACTTTAATTCATTTCAATATATTTTTCTATTACAAATTCATCCACTGATTCTTCTATTAGTCAACAAATTCAATCAGTTCAAATTCTAACAGTCTATCTATCGACAAAAAAGAAATCTTTTCAAAAGGGTTGAAACATTGGAAAAAATTCTAAAAATAGTGGAAACTTACGAGAACGAAGATTTTATAAATCTTGAATCTTCGCTATCGTAGAGCTTTAAAAAGTTCTCGTCGTTTGAAAAATTTCAAAAGTTTTAGAACTTTAAAAGCGTAGGAAATGGTAAAGGCATTTATAAAGTTTTAGAAACTCGAACGATAAACGTACATCGACTCAAAGAAACCCTAACGATTCTTCCAATAATTCTAAAATTCCTAAAAGTATTTTCCTAAGATTTTTCACAATTTACAAAAACTGGCTAAGCTTCGGAAACGAAGGGAAACGGTAAATAGCATAAATAGGAGAAGATTCCAAAAATCTACAAAATATTAAGGATTTCGAAAACTTTGGAAATGTCAAAGATGTTGCGACGATGTAAATGTATTCTACCAAAAAGAAAATATTAAAAGTGTTTTTCCGGGAAGAGAACTGTTCTTCAGCGTTTTCTCCAGTCCTTTTCCACGGCGATTATCGGCCCCACTTTATCCTATTAATTAGTACACGTCGGAAGACAGGAGCAGCTGATACGGAGCTGCTCTGGGTCGACATGAACGATTCGTCGTTGTCACTGATCGAAAACACCTTAAATCCACGGCCTCCCATACAGTGCACACAGCCATTCGAGTTCACCGGTGGAAACGAATTAGCCGTCAGTATAAATAGTAACGTGGCGATGCCATGGAATGCGTGACAGTGAATCACATCGAGCGAAGGCGAGTAAGTCTCTCGTATATGATGACTAATGACTTCAAAATGAAGAATTCTCTCGGGATAATGGTGTATATGCATTGTATTCTATATCTGACGAGTTTTGAGAAAATGATCAAAATTACATGGGAAACGCTGCGCGTTAATGAAGATTATACTGAGCTTTAAGCTTCACTGCGATAAATAATATAGGTAATTTATGTAGACAAATATTTTCAAGGAATACTCGTCAAACTTCTCAGTACCATAGAATATCCTCAACAAAATGTTGCACAATTTTTAATGTAAAATTTCAAAGTATTTTTATTATTTCTTATTCGTTTTGGTACTTATTTCGACACAATTTACATGGGCAATATTTCTAAAAAATATTCGTCAAGCCTAACGTAATATATCGGAATTTTCAGAACCACTTACATTTTACGATCTTTCACCTCCACACAGCTAGCCTTTTTTTTAATTATTTAATTTATACTTTACAATTTGTCCAGCTGGACATTTGGTAAATTTTTCTAATTTAATTGCTAAATAACATGTGGATGGCTATCCCCAGCGGGATACCATTTTCGAGTTTGACTAGCGCAGCCAGTACAGAAATTATTTTCAACGAATACTCGCCAAACTTCTTCTCAGCACCATAGAATATTATAATAAAGAAAATACTCTCTGAGAAATGTACATCTAAAATTCCATCTTCCAAACAATAAACACCAATCCTCAACAAAACGTTGCACAATTTCTAATGTAAACTTCCAAAGTACTGTTATTAATATTTCTAAAAAATATTCGTCGAACCTATTCGCCAAATAAGCGTAATATATCGAAATTTTCAGGAACACCAAAGTTTTATGATCTTCCACTGACCTCCGTGCAACCAGTACAGAAATTATTTTCAACGAATACTCGGCAAACTTCTTCTCGGTAGCCGCACCATAAAGTATCACACGTAAAAAATATCCTCTGAGAAGCGTAGCTCTATGATTCTAAAATATACGCTGCAGGAACCTTAGGTGCAACTAGCGCCCCGCTGACCTTAACTCCGCTCTGCAATCCCGTGATTCGATGTCACGCTCCGTTCTGCTCACAGATATTCCCTGTTTTTTCTCCACGAATCGACGCAGCGGTAGTTTCGGAAGCGTCAGAAAAATCGTTCGAAGAATCCATAAGGGAGAAGAGAGGCAGAAAGGAAGGAAAATCTTTCAGTAGGACAGTTGATGGCTGTTGGACTGTCATCGGGCCGAAACCATGAATTGTCTCACGCTCGTGGGACACGCGTTTCTCGCCTCTTCCCGTCGCTTCTTACGATTCTTATTTTTCTAAGGGACCGGAACGACTTTGCTTTGAGGAATTTTCTATCCGCCCACGTTTATTTCCATTAGATTCAACTTCGAACGATCAACGTGTTCGTATCGAAACTCTGGCGATCTATCGCTATAACGTGCAGTTCTATCGCTCGCGTGAGAATTTAACGTAAAATGAAAATTAATGCAGCAAATAGGGGAAAGAACAGCGATTCTGTTACGAAGAATGGAAAATTAATTGGGATGCCTATTAAAGAGAAGAGAATCCGACAGTAGAAAGTTGCTAGTTCGTTTGGATCGAAGCTGCAACAAATTGAATGAAGCAATGAAAATGCAAATCGCAGAAGCTGAGAAGAATTCGTCGTATAGCATGTTCGTTGAAACGATCGCAGGATGTAATTAACAGCGGATGCTGGGCCACTTGAAAGCCCGATGGAAAAAGAACCGTGCTTGAAACGCATATACGTTTAAACGCGAAGTGGCCACTTCGCGTCCCATCTTCGATAATAATCGTTCTTAACATTCGGTTTCGCGTTAACTCTATCTCGACGTTTTCATTCGGCCGAGATTCTGTTGCAGGAGGGAACTTGTATCCTTCGTATCCACCTCGCCTGGAAATCTTCATTTACGATTCGATGCTGGAAAAAAGAATATTCAGTGATTATAGTTGCAACATGGAGAAGTGGATCGGATTGAAAATGTAATTAATAGCGGCGTGTACTTTGAACATCGTAATTTTATTACTAAGTAAATCCTAAAATGGCGAGCGTAACAGCCAATTTAATATAACTTTTACAGCATGAGTTCACTGCTTCCTAACGATCCGTTTTATTCTATTCGTATAATACGAAATACTTTTCTATTTAGTATTTGTCAAATTATCTTCTTTCCTTTTTATGAATTTTCTTCTTCCACTGTTCTGGAACATTTTTCTTATCGTTAACTATGTGTTAATTAACCGTTGTTTCATCACCTCTCAAGCTAAGAACATCGTCGTCTAACAAAATTAGGGAAATTCCACGTTGCGATCGGAATGAAAATACGACCGCGTAAAGTTTTACGTGAATCAACCGCCGCAAGCTACAAGTTTGATATATTTAACTTTCCGAAAATATCACGGAATTAAGAAACAATGGTTGGCCGATTTCATTCAAGAGCAGAATCAAACACGATTAGTTGTGCTGCTAATTTACGATGAATGCCGGCCGCCGATTCGACGTGCTTATCCTTCGCCCCGGGAAATTGAATCAAATCTACGGTTATTTTCAGTGGCGAAACGGTAACAGAATCCCCTGTTTATTACTTTAAACATAGAATCGAAACAATTGCCGGCTTAAGAACGTCAGAATCGAACTCTCGCCATTCATTTCCTTGGAAAACTTCCGGTGCCCCGTTTTCTAACTTTAATTCCGCACGATTAAATGACGTGCTTGCTGTATTCTAATGAAAATTCTCCATAACATACACCAGCTTTTAATATAATAATTTTGCCAATTGTCTCGTACATTTATTTTTATTTATTCGTTGCACCTACTCTTCCACGGTCCTTTCCGGTAAAATAATTTTACCGTACGATGGCCGATTCGTATTTGCCAAATCTCAGTCTCTTCAAGGACCGAAGTTAAAGATAGAATTCCAACTGAGCTTCGTTACGAATACTTTTCTTCGAATCCACTTGTTGGATCGCTATCGTAATTCCTAGTGGGCGTATTATCGTGGAAAAGAAGAAAAAAAAAAAAAAGGGAAGAAGAAACAGAGTTGATTAAAATTTTTGTCGTATCCTCGATTTTCCAACGAATTGTCCGAAACGTCGAAATTCATTATTATACGCCGGTTACTATGTCCGTGGTATTTGTAACGTTATAGGAGATTCGATTTTATTTCCACTTAATACTCCCGCGTCGAATAAGATTGCACGGTTAGATAAAGGGAAGAGAAAAGAGACAAAGAAGGGCAAGGTAACGAGGAAAGAAAAGCGATTATCGAGAGTCTGGAGAGTGTAGACATCGTATACGGCTAATCAACGCGATCGCCAGCAATTAACAAGGAAACCAGTTTTCAGGTTCAGCTCGTGGTCTTAATTGTAAATGCTTCGCCTCGTTCCCTCGCTCATACAAAACAACGAGGAAACCGAAGAAAGAAATAGAGAAACTGGAACCCGTGGGGTGTTGATTTTTGTATAAATCGACAAATCGGTAATTAATTTCGACTTAATCATACTCGTAAATATGTGCAAGTATCTACATAACATGCTTCGCCAGTCACGATATCGTTCTTATCGATCCCGGTATATACAAATTACGTTTACGTAAGTTCGTACGTTCTCGCTTGTAGGTTCGTAGGTTTGCTCTACAGGGTGTGCCAGGTTTTAACGACGAAACGTTGTCAGTGTATTTTACGGGGCTAAACGAGAGAAAAATGTCGTAGAAACGCGGATCGCTCGAAGCTTCGTTCGGAAAATTATGAGAGAAATAGGAAGGAAACTGGCAAACTCGCGTTTGCCAGGCTCTTTTAAGGAACATTTTAAGAGTTACGATATAACAGTCAATTACATCTTCGATTGACAAATTTTCGTTATGAGTAATCGTTGCGAACGACGAGAATTCCGTCCGATGGTCGATAATCATAATCGATGATCGGAATTTTATTTTGGTCACGAATAGACGTTATCGATAATGAGAATTTTACTTTGGCTACGAATAGTCATTATTGACGAGGGGAATTTTATTTTGGTTGCCAATAACCGATCGGATTCTTTCTTGATTATCGTTATCGTTATTCTCGTCATCGATAACCATCGTCAGTGTTTCTGTCGGAAGCCTTCAACGAAGCTTGAAACGACCTACGTTAAAATCTCGCACACCTTGTATATTACACGATTTTTCAACAACTAAGGATACGTTGGAAATGTTGTTAGCCTAGTGAACTGCGCGTACGGTTTTCACGTAGAATTGTGAAATATATTCGACCGATGGCATAGTAAATACTAAGGATCATTCGATGAATTTTCTCCTATTTCTAGAGAAAATAGAGACTTTCAACGAAGTTTAGAAGCAAGCAATTTAGATATGTTAATTAAATTGAAACACGAAGTAAGATTTAAATTTCGACTAATGTGCTGAGAATTGTAGAAATTTAAAAACGAGATACAATCGACATCTCTCATGAGATTTGGCAGCCTCCGCCAAGCTTCCTCGTACGAACCGTCGTTCCACATTTCTCGAATTTGATGGACGATCGATTTTAGAACTCGTCGTGTCGTCGACAGTGCCACGTCGAAGCTACGTTTGCATCTGATTTTCCCATTGTTTTCCCCATGTTTTTTCCTCGCTACCCTTGCGCACCGAAAGGAACACTACGACATAATAAGTGATCGCGGTTTTTCTCATTACCACCTAATTACAAAAGCCGCAATCACTTAGTTTCCAACCCGACAGAACATTAACATAATATTAACGCGATATAATACAATCACCCTAACAGCAAAAACAGCGTCAGATGAAACAAAAATGTTAAATACCCAAAATACGCGCGTGCTTCTCTTCCTAATCCCTAAATTACCAGATGTTATACAAACTTTCCTTGGTGAGATCTGCTTTATATCTGTCTGGAGATTGAGAAACTTGAAAAATTGAACGAACCGAAGAAGACAGAGGATTAGGTGAAAAAAAGTCGAAGCGGAATTTAACCGACCATCGCGCGTGTTTCGTTAAAAGAGAGAAAGTGTCGCAAGGTGGATTAGGCCGAGTCCGGATTTACGGGACGATTGCTCGTGCAGGAATTCACGCGAGCAGCGAAAAACAATGTGTTCTAAATTTACGCGGGGCGCCGCGATTCCGCCCGATAGAGCCGCGCAGCCTTCGATTTTATTGCGTTTCCATTTTCGTCAGCCTCGAGGTAACCGAGTAGACGAAGAAGTTTCCGTGACTGGAAGGCAGCCGCGATGACGGCTGATCGACACGCGATGATGGAGCATAATTTGTGTTTTCATGCACGCCGATCGCCGGGCAAACGAAGATTCGATAATACTGTTATGCAAATTACGCAAATACGCGAACAGGATGGTCCAACTTAACGAAGTCGTTATAACGAACGATATTTTCAATAACTATGGAGAGATCCATGGTTTTGTATCAAGATCCATCGCGTAGAATGTTTAAAAGGCAGAGCTTACTTGGATGCGTAACTCCACTTGAAGATGAACTTCACTATGCGAAGCATAGTGGAGCTGGGTTACCTTAAAATCACCGACGATCCATCCATAATGTGTTCATCGACACGATTTCACATCGACATCGACCTCGCTGCCAATGATTATTTATCGATAGGTTGAAATCATCGACGATCATTTGATCGGGATCCTGTTTTTCCAACGGTTATTATCTATATCTGTCGTCATATGTTATCGTATGATTAGTCACGCGTATCTAAACATTCGTTTGCTTCAGAAAATAAAGAGGAAAGGAAAAATGTCGCTACTGTTACTTCGTTAATAAACGAGGAAATATTTAGGAAAAGCGAAGATTCTCGTAACTCCTTACTAGGTAACTATGTTTACTAGGTCATCACCCTGAATTGTCTTGTGAAATTTTTGATAGAGGGGCAGCTGTGGTAAATGAAACGCGTGGGCCGACGGTCCTGAAAATATCTAATTTCACTCGCACTCGTTTCCGTTTGAAACGAAGTTAGATTGGGATCAGCTTAAATGTTTTCAGGTCGATGGTTCACCATTGATTTCACTTCGTAGTATACGTAGAGTAGATGATTCTCTGTTACACGGCGTACGTATGATCGTTACTTGTTTTCAGTTATCTTCTCTGCCGAGAGGTGATAAGAAGCAAGTTTTGTCCGAATCGTGTAAAATACTATGCACGAGGTTGTCCGAAAAGTGTCTTTCTTTTACAGATACGTCTTTTACAAACATGAAACCTAATCCAGGGCCGGCGCGTTCGCTGAAACCCAGCCCCGCGTTTTGAGAGGCTCCACGGTCTATGAAAATTACCTAATTAAAAAACACCGATTTTGATTAACTTTTTACAGAATGATGATACCATTAACAGATGCAAGATATTTTTTTAGTAGCGAAATCATGAAAGTTCAATGTAGTTCTGGAAACCTACTTTAGATAAAAAATATCCAGACGCTTTCAGAAAAATGTACTTTTTAGAGAAATTAAACTACATCAATAGTTTTTTGCAGAAGTTAAATTTTTTGCCCCTTGAAAGCGAATTATGTATGAGAAAAAATATTACTTGGATTTGTTCAAAAAACTGCCTATAAAAATATATAATATGTAACAGCATTTGTAAATGAATAATTTCTCGTTGTAGAATTTAAGTGTAGGATTTCAATGTGTATTGAGGACAGCATTTTTGAACCTGGGCCCGCGAAAGGTTACGCCGGCCCTGGTCTAATCTGTCGAACGTTGTGACCTTATTTTGATAGAACGAAATGGATCATACGTATTATAATTCGAGAAAATGTTGTGCACCAATTATTTCCTTATAAAACGAAAGGAACTTTCCGGACGACCTAATCGATAAAAATATGCATAATCGACGATAACACATGGCGTAGAAGTGTAACAATTGTGGGCAAAAGACGATGTCGATGAAACGATCATCTTTGATTTGAAGGTAACCCGGTGGAGCTTGCCATGTTGGAATGAAATTTAATTATAATGAAATTGTCATTATGTTAACAGAAGAATCACTTTCGCGATACGAAACTTCATTCACTCGGATACGAACTACGATCGACAGATTCTTGAAATATTTATGGATCCCGTATCCTTTTGGCTGCTGAGTAGCGCGATTTTTTCAACGCCAGTAACTGCATACAGTTACATCCTTTTTGTACTTCGAGTGCTCCGACGTAAGAAGGCGCTTCTCCATTGCCACTTTCGTTTTCTCTTTCCATTGGTATAAAATCGTCGTTACTATCGTCTTTATCGCAACGAAACCGTTTCATTACATCAGTATATCCAGGCTTTTTGCTACTGTTGCCAGCGTTCAGGTATCTACGCGCTTTAGATAATTTTCCATATCGTGTTTTACATTTTTTAATGTCTGCGGCTTTTCCAACGTCGCGTATCTGCGTCTCTTCTCTCGCACTTATACCATTTCCCAGTTTTTTCAATTACACACTATATTCTTGTAATCAGGATTTACTCGATCGAATTAAGGAAAGAATACATTGTGCACGGACACGAACGTGAAACGTGTACATGTTTAAAACGAGAAACAGCATCCGACTTGTTCGTTACGTGTAATTCTAAATATTATGGAAACGTATTATGGAAATATTATTTTAATATTAATAGGATAATAGGATATTCGGATAACGAGTGTTCGGATAAAGGAGACTTTGGCGTGATCGCTGTAATCGAAAATCACACGAGAAAAATATGCGTTAGGTTGCGTTTAAGTTTTTAAGATTTTAAGTGTAAACGTTAAATACGAATGATGTTAACTTTGGTTGTTGGAAGAGTAGATCGTTAGCATAAACTGAAGAAAAATGTAACGAGAAGTGTGTCTTAACCCGGTGGTGAAGGACTATGAAAAAATGAATAAATAAATGGACAGAAATTTAGAAGAATAAATAGATATAAGAAAAATATGATAATATCCGATGGCTAAAAAACAAGGCTACTTTAACACTTTGACTGCCACGGTGACAGTTAGGGCATTTTGAATATAACCGATGAATAGAAGATACCTTGAAATAAAAAGTGCCCCATTGAACAATTAAACATTTTTATTAGAACACCAATAAAAAAAAAAAAATGAGAACAAATCTTGCACCTAACGGTGCACTGTGTTTGCATCCATATCTTTAAGGGGTAATCTACGAATATTATCATAAACACAGCGTAGGAAATAATCGTGAATGCTGCTTTATAATCGTATAATTGAAGTTAGAAGTATGCACATACCTTGCTATTATATATAGAACGAGCAAATACCGTTTACTAATATCTTCTACACGTTTCAACGATATATTCTGGACGCTTTGCTTACGACGAAATAACGAAATGCGAATAGTTTGTTGAAATAAACGAAGCGTTGTTATAATATGTAGCTATCAGCTGTTAACAAGACGCCATGATGGTCACTCGTGACCACCAATAAGATGAACGGTCCATTGGGGAAGAATGTTGTCTTACATCGTCAATTTATTATTATTTTGCCATTATGTGCTTTGAATAATAAAAATACTCCCGTGGCATGTGATTTTAGCATGGCAGTGAAAATGTTAGTACGAGATAGCTAACGTAGACTATAATCTGGCAAAGTCGAAGATATAAATAAGCTTTTTGAAAATAAAACCATACAGATGTTAGTGATAAATCTACGGTTAAAGAAATAAATAAATAAATAAAAGGAATGAAATTTGTTTAGTTGCTATAACTAAATTATACATTCAAAGTTATGAACTGTTCGTGTCCCTTCAAGAGAGAAGATATATGGACGAGTAAAACGTTGAATCTCGACCGCACAGAATGAGGCATAAAGTACGTGACGTAATGCGTTTTCTTCTTGTTTCACGAGGCGACAACAACTGTATTTTCGCCGATAAATTGCACTCTAGAAGCTTTTATTTTCCATAAATTCGCCCTGACTGTCGACGTCGCGTCGCCATTGTTTTGACGACTGTTGAGAAATTGGCGACGACTTGGCGAAAGAGAACGGCCGAAAGGGATGAAGATTCTGTAAATATGGACGCAAAAAATCGCGAAGCTTACCGAAAAATCTAAATCTGTCGGTAATATATGCATCTGTGTAAGTATAACAAATATTGCACTGGAAAATTTGCAAACGAAAGGGGTGGTCAGAGGGGAGGGGACACAAATGAAGAAGAGTTGTGTTTCGTAAATAAAAAATCATTGCTTCGCCTTGATGCGAAAAAGAATCAAACAAATAGTACAAATAAATTCATATTTTGTAATTTAGAAATCGTTGCACTCTGAATTTAAGAGTTTTTATATTCTACGCGCAAGAATTTTCACACCCTGGCCTTATAAACTTCTCTTTTATGTCTTGTTTCCAAGAATTTTGTTACTCCGCGTCTAGACAGATCTTACGTTCTGAATCTAAGAACCTTTGCAACTGAACTTGTCAATATTCTCATATTCTCTGAGAAACTCTACGTTTTATCAAATTTTGTTTATTCCGTGAAACACCACAATTCTGAATGTATCTTCTTTAACCAATGAATTATTCTGTTATTTTCATCTCTTACGTAACTTATACCTCGCGCTGTATAAAATTTTCCACGCGTACTCCGTGACTCTGCAAATTGTTGATCTTTTCGATCCATTGGCACTCAAACGTTTGACAATTAATTTAATTATTTTCTTCTATCGGATAATCGATTCTCTGCACTTTATAAAATCTCCTTCATTTAATTTAAATGTTTCATCGCCTTTAATTTAACTGTCTAAATTTTAATTTAAATTAAAAATTTAAAAATTCTCTCACCTTTTCAATTCGTTGTTCTATTCTATTCTACAATTCTACAATTCGTTTAATTATTTTCGCTCGTCAGACAACTTTGATTCTTCGCAATCTCTAAAATCTTCTTTACGCACTCTATGAAATTCTACAATTTTATTTTCTACATTTTTACAATTACTTCCCCATTCGTTATTAGTCAACTATTTAACAAGTGGATTATTTCGCTATTTCCATTCGCCATACAAACAGGGGTTCGCGAATAGCGTTGGGAGCCAAACAGTCGGTTAGCCGAGAGTTTCTAGCTAGTCGGCCGGTTATTTTCGCGGGGATTGATCGGCGCACGTGCCGACACGCGAGTAACGGAGAATGACAATGATTATACTGTCGGCTGCGATTTAATGAGCCATGAAATCATGGCTCATTGCTGGCTTAGAGCGAGCCTGGTTCAGTGACATTCGTTGAAACGACTGGACGCGGCTCAGGAACAATTGTGGATAGACCGAGAGAATTTCTAGCGACAGTCTGCATCTGTGTATCAACGAATGGGATTGAGAATATTTATAAGATATATTTCTCATCATTCACAGACATTTCTTTCATTTCTTCGCCATGTTATTTAATATAATCTACGATATCTATTTTTATAAGATCATTTCCACATGAAAATGCATTAAGCTAATTTCAAACGTATCAGGCGAACAACAAACTGATATTTTCGATCGCCTACTCGTATTTCTTTGCTTATTCGCAACGTGTCAATACTTTGTATCTAACTTTACCTTTGATCAAACGCTGCAAATGTCTGTAATCAACGGAGTTCTAAGTAGAAGTCGTAGACTAATGCAAATATTCCATACTGTTTACTCCGAGGAATAAATCGACGAAGAATTGCAACAAGAAATTCTCACAGAGGAATTCCATTGCTGCGGAGGAATTTATATTCGACGTATACAGTGGCTGTGAAAAATATCTGCAGCATCGTCGAACGGTACTTTCGTACGACCGTAAAAATCTAATTAGTCAATTAAATTAAATTGGAATTAAATGTTAGACGAAAGTGCAGTACTCGAAGTACACGACGAAAGCTGATGAAAATACATTTCGTTGAAGAATAAGACTATATGCAAATACTTCCTGTAGGCAGTGTATATCTATAGATAATCGTGGAATAAAATACACTACCCGATCGAAATTAGATTAACAAATGTAATTGATCAATTGAATTAAATTGGAATTAAATGTTAAACGAAAGTGCAATACTCGAAATACACGACGAAAGCTGATGAAAATACATTTCGTTGAAGAATACAGCCATATGCAAATACTTCCTGTAGGCAGTGTATATCTATAGATAATCGTGGAATAAAATACACTACCCGATCGAAATTAGATTAACAAATGTAATTGATCAATTGAATTAAATTGGCATTAAATGTTAAACGAAAGTGCAATACTCGAAATACACAACGAAAGCTAATAAAAATACATTTCGTTGAAGAATACAGCCATATGCAAATACTTCCTGTAGGCAGTGTATATCTATAGATAATCGTGGAATAAAATACACTACCCGATCGAAATTAGATTAACAAATGTAATTGATCAATTGAATTAAATTGGAATTAAATGTTAGACGAAAGTGCAATACTCGAAGTACACGACGAAAGCTGATGAAAATACATTTCGTTGAAGAATAAGACTATATGCAAATACTTCCTGTAGGCAGTGTATATCTATAGATAATCGTGGAACAAAATACAGCACTCGATCGAAATTAGATTAAAATTGCCGCGATAGTTTTAGAAAAAAAAAAGAAGAAAAGGAGAAGACATAAGGTATCATAAAGGTAACTCCGCTATATGTAAATTCCCCTTCAAACTCGATAAAACGCATCAATACAGAAACCAATAACCGCACGGTCTTTATGCCTATGCGAAACTAAACCATCGATCGAACGAACCAAGAAATAATAAAACAGCGCACGATACGTTCGGTTGTTGACCGTTGCACGTCGATGAACGATCGACGTATAGCCGCGAGTCACATCTCCGTGCGTGGCTTCCGGTCATCCTCGTTGCTTCCTTCCATCGTTAATGACTCGGCCCCCATGGCGTCCACGCTCAGGTGAATCGCATACGATCAGCCTCATGGGAAAATCGTGCCAATCTAAACGCGTACTCGTTGATGGTCCAGCTTCTATCATACGGGTGAAACAGGAAGCGATTTCACGCTCGAATAAGCCGAATAGGTCCATAATACCGCAACATTTTTTCAAATAGTTTTCATTCGTAAAACGACAAATACGCGTTCGTAGATTTTCCTCGTGCAGACTGGCTGGCACGTTTTAATTCGTCGTAAGTCGTCGAACGGACTTACGTTGCATATAGTTGGATCATAAATATAGCGCGAATTTTCATGCATTTATGGTGGACGCTCGAATCGTGCAAAATCGCAGAGAATGCGCGTGATATCCAAACGCGTATAAAATATCCAAGGTATAGTAGCCGTAGTATTTAGTACGTAAAACGATTTTTTACCTAGCTTCCGTTCTTTTAATTACCTCCATAAAGGTACAAATTTGCATAAATGACCGGAGTCTGATTATAAATTACGAGATAAGGAAGAAGAGATTTTCTTCGGTACTCGTAACATAATAAAGAAATAAAAAATTTATTGCGTTATTTGAAGCATAGCGCTGCTTCTAAATACCATCTACTTAGCTAACAGTGTTCCTGAACGTTAACTATGGTAGAAACAGAATCAAATTCCGAATTAATTAACGCCACAGCGAAAACAACACCCGCCCGATCTTGAAAATTTGAAATTCAACAAAATTCTTGGCCAGGGATTTCCGCATCAAAGTTAACCTTCGATCTTCGACTTCTCAATTTAAAATTCGTCCCTAAATCAACTCCCACTTCTGTGCCCTTTCTTCATCATCGCACGTTTCTCTCCTTTCATCCAAAATCGCTGCCCACTAAACCACGTCGTATCATTCAAAGTCTTTCTTCGAGTGAAGAACGTCGACGTTCTCCACGTGCTCTCCTCGATCAAACATTTTATTCTTATTAACCAGATGCATCGTTCGTCCATCTACTCATGCAGAACTTTCGCTGCAGCCAACTGCAATCCTATTCCTCTGTTCTTCGCGAAGACTTTCATCGGATAGGTGGGAAAATGAGCAGTTCGGTAAAAGAATAAACCGGCTGAATGACTCGGAGGAGGATGAAATTTCCCAATGATTATTTTCACGCGTCGAGATCGTTTACGAATTCATCGAAAACGTTCGTCAACGGCGAGAACGCCGGTTTCTTGGAACGTCGAAGGAGGTTCCTGAATATCCGCGGAATATTATGACAGCGTTTACACGCGCTAAAAACCAACCGTTCTTTTTTCTTCTTCTTCTCTTTTATTTTTTCGTGAACTCGGTACCTGGAATCGGTGTTTAGTCTGTTACAGCGGCGACGAGGCGAGCTCTCTTCAAAGGGATATATGTTTCAATTCGAATGAGTTAATAATAAACGCGCGGATTCGCCTGGCGAAACAGAAACGGAAGAAAGCTTCGGCTTAGGTTCCGCTGTCGATGCTTCCGTTCGCAGCGATTTGTCACGCGTCTCTTTGACCTGCTACAATTTTTCCTATCAACTCCGCACGATGTCAATTATTCATTTAGATTACGCCATTCGTTCATTCTCGGTCTCGTACATTTGTTAATTTCTAATCACAGAATAATTTCATTTGATTATCTATCTGTTCGTTGATATCGCAGGATATCGTATTAAATTCTGCTTGAGTATTCCATTCGTTCGATTGATTCATACGTTCGTGTCAATTTCACGTATTTCTTCATCTTCAATGCAAAATAAGCAAAGTTCTCTTTACGAATTTGATAAGCGAGAGAATTTTCTGCCTTTAACACTAAAACTACCGATAGTTAAGACGAAGCTATTTCTACCAAAACCAGTGAAAATGATTGGTCTTTGAAAAATACCTAATAATAGAATATTTGTATATTTATTGATTTATTAATTTCTTACAAAAGAAATTTCATGTTATGTAGTACATTCTTGGTATTATTAATCCATCTGGGACTATGATGTTTAAACGAGAGTTGACAAATTTATAAAATTGTAGAACCAGTCATTTTCACTGCTGTAGTATTTCTAGTGTTAGCATCTAGCGATCGATCCGGAATTTTCCTGATAACTGATATCATCATATCGAATGATACGCAGTATAAATTTTAAAAACGTGTGGCAAGTTGTACAAAACGAGGAAACTGGTTAATTGGGGTTCGATAAACAGATCGCAGGACCCTTTTACACTTTGACGAGTACCAGTCATTTCAAGTAGCCTTGATACAAAATTATTTCAGGTTTGAATACATACATATTGAATACAAAAATACAAAATACAAATGTTTGAATAAAAAAATAAAATTCATTATATTATTCCTTTAGTTATCGTTATGAAAGTCATTACATCATTGCGGAAAAATATAACACGAAGTAGGAATTTTAAAATAAAATTGTAAAACCAGTCAATTTGACCGGTGTGATAGTTTTAGTATTAATTATATTAGATCGTCCGAAAAGTTTCTTTCGTTTCATAAGGAAACAATGAACACACAACATTTTTCGTTTTATATTATTTTATCGAATTACGTAGATCCATTTTGTTCTATCAAAATAAAGATCACAACGTTCGACAGATTAGGTTTCATGCTTGTACAAAGGTGCATCGTTGTAAAAGACGCGAAAGACACTTCTCGGACAACCTAATTCTTGTAAAGATATGAATTTACCTAAACACACGCAGTACAGTTTATCGTATGCCGACTATGCACACGTTAAATCTCGCTGCTCTGAGACAGAAACATCTAGACGATAAAAGACCGCGCAACTGTCCCAATTGAATATTTCATCGAAAGATGGAAAAGAAATAAGATTGTCCCTGGAAAGAAAGGAATAAATTCCGCAAAACGATTATACAACTATCTTGATAGTCGTATCGTGAATATGTATAGCTGCGTCGAAAACCGTGAGAGAAGACGAAGACGCGGTGTGTCCTTACGAATTTCAAATCCAACCGTCGAAGGTGGAGAAAGAGAGGAGGAAGGGGAGAAAATTTTCGGTCTTATTGCGATGCAGCAGTCATATCCGTGAAGATGCATCGCTTCCGGTTGAAGCCTCCCCTACGAGTTCGAGAGCTGCGTTTCTTTGCGTTGCCTGGGATCGAGCATAGCCTGGGAGTGTCCTTGGGACTTCGTGAGGATACTCCTGAGGAGACGAAGCCTCTGCAACAGGCGGACAGAGGCTCGTGCCTGTCTCTATGACACGTCCTTGCGTTTCACGTTTACAGTAGAACCTTGCCACGTTAGTAACCTGCAAGGAAAGCTGGTGCGTAGTACAACACATGACGTTTAAGGTTCGAGGTAGTTTCTAACCAGTTAGTTTGTTCTCAAATTGAAGTTGATTAATAATTGATGAATATATATAAAGGATATTATGGAAGTAACATTAATAATTTCCGATATCGTTTGCATTTTAACGAGTTAAACGTTAGTGTAAATAATTACAGCACGAGGATAGAATATTAAATCGACTGGCGTAATTAATCGAAGCAGCACACCTGATTAATGCCGGATAATTAATACGACTGAGACTTCGTTTGAATTTGAAACAATTATAGCTTTTGTAGCGAGCTACATTTATTTTTCTCACGGAATTAGCTTTAATTAAAGAAATTGGTGTATTTCAATGGATCTTCGCTCGTTATTCGGATATTTAAATATATTTATGTTTATGCATATACGTAGGTCGGCTGCTCTATGCAAATCTATTTTTTCATTAGCATTTAAAAAGAAACTACATGCACGTGGTTCTACAGGAATTAGGAAATACACTTCATGGCGTTTCGACGTAACTATATGCTAATTTTAATACGATTCTTCGATGTTGTTTTTCTGTTTCGCTAGAAAAATGTAAAGCTAAAACCCTCTTTTTCGCTGCGTTAAAATGCACCGATTTCTATTAATAATTTCTTGACGGCTATATGACAAATTAATTCTTGATTTTACACAGGGATTTCTCGCGCTTCAAACTAATTTTGCTTGAGATTTTGGAGTAGCCTTGAATATTGACGTTCATCTAAGAATAATTTGGCAAATGTCCAGCTGAACAAATTGTAAAGTACAAATTAAATAATAAAAAGAAAATCTAAGAACCGCCTTGTCGATTTGAATTAATAGCTAAAAGATTCAATTTGAAATAAATTGAAATTAATAGGTTTGATGTATTAGTTACGTATATACGTACGGAGAATTTGATCTAATTTAAAGACAAAGTTGAATTTTGTCTTTCAATTTTTCATTGATTTAAAATACTGTGGTTATAAAAATATTCTTATTTAATTTGTCAGTGAAATATTTTTGTATCAAATTTTATTTTTGCCTCATTTTAGTAATATCAAATTGTTTTAGAAATTTAATACGCTTCGATTTAATTAATTTTAAGGAATTTTTGGAAAATTCTGTTTTACTTTCTACGGGGAAGAATACGAAAATAGAGCATTCTCGAATTTTTTCCAATTTTCACAGTTCGAACCGTGAGATTCTGTGGGCGTATGGTATATTCTTCCGTGTGGGAGAAAATTTTTCCCATAAAGAACGCGCAACACCCGTCTCTTGGCCAACCAACTGTTAACTGTGATTCTGCACCGGGCCGGAAAACCTTCTCTAATTGCGTAATCTTTCAAACAATTCCGGAACAGCCAAGGAAAAAAGCACGTGACACCAAAGTTCTACAAAAATTTCATCAGTCTTTGTTCTCCTTTCTAAGAATTAAATATGTCTCCATATTTATATGTAGAACGTAACACCACTAATATGAAAATTTGAAGTTGTAAAATACAAAGCTCGTACTTTTATTCGGCTTATAAATTATTTGATTGTTTCTTTCTATAAATTTATACGTTTCGAGAAATATAAAATACAAAACCATGGGAATTATCAGATCTGTCAGAATGCTCAGAATTATCAAAATTATTGACATTAATGGAATTATTAAAATTATTTATATTTATATGCAGAACGTAAAATAAAATTCGACGTTGAAAAATACAAAGCACATATTTTTATTAAGACTATAAATTATTTGATTGTTTCGTAAATTCATCTATAATAATTAGTAACAACGAATATTTACATGAAAGCATTATAACAATTTTTAAAATATTCGTAAACTATTATAATAATTTAATGATTTCTTTGTGAAGTTTTCTATAAATTTATAAGTTTCAAGAAACATAAGAATTACGTATCAGTCAGAATGCTCAGAATTATCAAGATTATTACCATTAATGGAATTATTAAAATTTGAATCGGTCTAACTATTAAAATTATCGATATAAATACAAAACCATTAACAATCATTAGAATTACGAGAATCTTCGAGATTATTAACATTTCTAGAGTTATCAGATATATCAGGATTATTAAACGTTACTTACCGTACAGCAGGCACTCGCGTTACTGCGTGAAACTCGTTCTAACCGTAACCGCAGTAGGGAAAATATTATTCTACGCTCGAAAGTCACAGCAGAAGGTGAAACGTTCACGAACTAATTTATAGAAATCGGAAATGATCGGCGTGTCGCGAGGGTAAACACGTTGAAAGTGTAAAGCTGTCGCAGTATGGCAATCGTCACGTTGTTGTCATCACCCGGATACGTTTCGTTCGAGCTCCTAACATTTCCCGTTAGTTTTTCTCAATATCGAAGATATTCCACCAACCATCTACAGAAGCAGAAACGTGTCGAATTTCATATTTCACCGCCGTTTTCTTCTGTCTTTACTGTAGTAACACTTCTGTATGTAATTTAATTCGATACTATAATAGACATAATATAATATAATTAATATAGTATTCTATAATAGATTATTATATTTATATAATAACGATATAATAGACATAATATAATATAATAATACAATGTAATTAATATAATATTTTATAATAGATTATTATATTTATATAATATTATATTAATATAATAATCTATAATAGGCATAATATAATATAATAATACAATATAATTAATATAATATTCTATGATAGATTATTATATTTATATAATAATTGCCATATTATGTTTATATTATATTAATATAATAATCTATAATAGTAACATAATATAATATAATAATAGATAGAATATAACAATTATTTTAGACATTGTTTGGAAAAATGTCATTAAGCGTGAAACGATATACTCGTAACACGAGCAAAAATTAATTGTTGTCTATAATAATACAATAAATCTCAAGGAAATTGCTCGACAAATAGAATGATTAGAAAATATTCATTTTTAATTATTCAGATTACGAATAACCATCGCGAATGATTAGATTCGTTTTTTTCTTTTTTGCCTGTCAGTTTCTTCCGGTTGGAAGAAATTTTTGCTATCGATAGTGGCCATCGATAAACGAAATTAAATTTCCTAAGGAATATTTTTTGAATTACAAATATTAACTCTTATACGATAAGGTTTACAATTTATTTTGTAACAGTTACGTCTGTTGCAAGTAATTATGAATAGTATTTTGTATTTAGGTAAAATTTTAGTAAAATTCCCATTTATATGTAAATTTATTTATTCATGTAAGTCATCTTACTTGTGATTTCGATTAGACAGAAAAATTAGCTTTCTTTCATACGGAAGTAGGTATCTATGTCGATAAACGTGGTGTTCGCGGGGTCCATCTGCAAAATGACTTTCTCCTTCGCGTACATTATCAAGGCCATCCTGTTGAATGACCTTCGAAAGATTCTAGCCGTTGCACCTCGTTCGTTAAAACAAGATAACTTTCATAGGTAGAGCGTATGTACGTTTTCGACACTGGGTACATATTTAAGGGATCAGAATTTCTAAGTCTATTAAAGCTCCGAAACAACAACTCGAGAATCGAGCGAAAAGCTCGTCCGTTTTTCATTAACGTGGACATTTCGAAGAATGTTATAAAAATTATATAAAAAATTCAAACACACGCGCATTTGAATATTTTTCAAGAAACGACCTTACCAACGTAGCTTACAGTTTCTGATTAGATAGATTTTATGTAAATATGTAAAAATAACGACTGGACGCTCTTTTTGAAAGAATTTGAGCGAACGTACTGAATGCAGTGTTAAAGATCCTCGGGTTGTAAATACGAAACAAGAGACGTAAATTGAATATAAATTCAGGGGAAAATTGAAAGCGTGAAACGAAGGGAAACTAACACTAGTACAATACAGACAAGCTGAGAAACGTACGCGTATAATTCATTAAGAAAATGCTTCTTTGTTTTTTGAGACGACCGGCTCTTTCGTTACAATGTTACACGCGATCTCGTTAGATTTACAATGTAAATCTATCGCGAGCGAATAAAAACGGATATAAAAAGGTTAAAAACAGATCTCATTAATGACGCGCCTGGAGTAGAACGTTCGTTTCATAGATGCTCATTTTAATTTGCAAGCTAATTGCAGGTTGGCAGGGCGAGATTTTTTCCTTCGCTGGAAACACCAGGAGAACAAGCTCGCGCCACGGAATTAATCTCTCCCTCTCTTTTAACAACGTTGAAATCAGCTCCAACCACCGGCTTCCGTTCGCATGTTTTACAAATATTACATGTTTCCTCCGCGACCCGAGCTCCGCTGATCGGATCACGCTGATTAACTATTTTGCTTGGCTCGTGCAACCAAAGTGAAACGCATTTGTTACGGTCCCATGTTGAGCTCGATGGTTGACGAAGTTGCCTTCTTTCTGCCCTTTCAACTATCTTTCAAGCATCAGGTCGAAACAGTCGTGCAGACGATTTTGCATACTCAGCAAGTTAATGAGAATTGTAAGTTAGTCGAGCGATTTTAAATTACAGTGAAATCGATCATCGATAACCAACAAAGAGAAAAAAGTAATTTCTCTCGCAAAAACGGCACTTGTTATTCGTATGACAGTTAAAAACGATTTAGACGTACGACATCGATAATGTTTATCGATAACCAGAAATAATTTCTATTACCAATAATGATGGTTATTTGTGTGCCAATTAAAAACAATTTGGACGCACGATATCGACGATGCATGTCGATAACCAGAAATAATTTATATCACCGATACTGGTTATTAGTATGATAATTAAAAACAATTTGCGCGTACGACAACGATAATGGTTATAGGTAACCACAAATAATTTCTATCACCAATACTGGTAATTAAAAACAATTTGGCTATACGACATCGATAATGACTATCGGTAACCACAAATAATTTCTACCACCAACGCTGGTTATTCGTATGATAATTAAAATCGATTTGAATATACGACATGGATGATGGTTATCGGTAACCGCAAATAATTTCAATCGCCAATACTGGTTATTCGTATGATAATTAAAAGCAATTTAAACGTACGACATCGATAATGGTTATCGGTGACTAACAAAATTTGCATGGTTTATGATGGTTATTTGTAATCAAAGTACTTGAAACCTAATATATCTTGGCCCTTTTGCATTCACAATTTCAGCTATCGTATTTTTCCTAGCATTTTCAAGCTCGCAATATTCCATTCGTCTTTCAATATTTATTTCTGAAACGCGTTTAAAAGGAATTAAGAAACCCTTAATTAATCTCCAATATCTCTTTCCTCCGTCTCAACACCATCATTTCTTTATCAGATTTCGTACATTTCATTTTCACAATATCAAACAATCAGTTTCCCATCGTTTCACGCTTTCAATTTTCCCCTGAATTTATATTCAATTTACGTCTCCTGTTTCGTATTTACAACCCGAGGATCTTTAACACTGCATTCAGTAAGTTCGCTCAAATTCTTTCAAAAGAGCGTCCAGTTGTTATTTTTACATATTTACATAAAATCTATCTAATTAGGAACAATAAGCTACATTGGTAACATCGTTTTTTGAGAAATATTCAAATACGCGTGTGTTTAAATTTTTTATATAACGGATATAAAAGTACTGGAAAATGATACAAAGTTTAATATATTTGACGCTGATCGATTAACATACGTCACCATAGGACACTATGATAAATACAACGAGATATGCAAATACTTTCTGTACCCACTGTGTCCATTTCTCTCTGCTCATTCTATACCAACAATTACCAAATAAATAATTTATCTTGCTTTATCTTGCCAAAAGCACATCTCCAACGCTTGAATGCTTTGCCTCCACGCATCGAAAATTTTATTCAAACGAAAATGTCAAAGTCCAACGCGAAAAATGTAACGCGAGAACGAGCATACTTTCGATATTGAAATTCTCGTGTTACGCGTGTCCGATATTTGTTCGAATGGCTGGCATCGAAGGAAACGAAAGAAATGAAAAAAGGAAATCCTTAATTAACCTCTAAAGCGTGTTCCTCCCACTCGGCACCCTCGGGACACGTTATAACAGAGCAAAGACGGCTAGATTTCTCGATGCATGTCTGGTGGGTGGCTGAAAGAAACGCGGGGAACAGGTGAGCGAGCAACAGTAATTATCGCGTCATGCTCGACGATAATACCCTTCTAGTACGCGCCGCGAGCACAGCTGCCTGACGAAACAGAAAGCACGAGGATGAACTGCCTGGTGCTCGCGTGCGCTCGCAATTACGCACGTGTAATTACGCGCGTGCGATTACGTCGCGCGCGTTTACCTTCCGTGATCGTCCGGCTGACCTCCTCTCTCGACCGTCATTGTCAGCCGGCCTGTTTAATTAGTGTAAATCACAGCCGATACGCGGCCTTACTTTCAACGTTTAAGAGGAGATACGGGAACGTAGATCTGTGGAAGATCCGAGTGGAATTATGAGAACACGTGAGAATAACGAGATTGAAATTTTTCGGTTCGCGTTATGTATTAGTAGAGATAGCCGTGTGAACGAAGATCTGATTAACGTTGGAACGATGAAACACAAGAGAGTAATGAGTTTCAAAATTTTTAAACACGCGAAGGTCACTTGCTCGGTTAATTTTACACGATCGCATCTTTCAAATCTTTTCGTTCGTGTAATCTCGCATAGCAGCTATATTCAACGATTTTACGCAACCAATACAGACATTTATTAACGTAATATACAAATACTTGTGCTTAGATAATATAATCTGGAATTTTCGTATAATGGAACGATCACTTTTCTCATATGAAATTTCATCTATTCGAACGGGGATTCTCGAGATATTTACGGATGCCACATATCTTTTCGGTTGCTAAGTCGCGTAATTTTTTCAACATAGGTGGCTGCACACGGTTACGTTCTTTTTGTACCTGGAATCATCGAAGCTGTTTTTCCTAATACCACGAACGCCTCGCCATGAGAAGCCATTAGCACTTCCGTTTGCTGTTGCCATTTCTATAAAATCGTCATTATTATCGACTTTATCGCAACGAAACCGTTTCATTATATCGGTGTGTCTAAGGTTTTTGCCGCTGTAGCCAGCATCAGAGCGATCCACGTCCTTCAGCTAATTTTCAATATCGTTCTTTTTTCATTTACAATGGCCGCGGCTCTGGCTTTTCCGACGTCGCGTACTTTTGCTAAATCCGCTGCGCTTCCACCGCTTTCGACTTTTTTTCAACCACGTGGTATTCTGTTTCCCGACAGGTAGAACGCCATTAGTTTCATGTTATATTCTCATAATCAGAATTTAGCCGGTCGAATTAAGGAAAGAATACATCGTACACGAACGCTAATAAAATATGTAAATATTTGAAACGGAAAAGCATCCGCTACTGGGAAATATCGTGTTTGGATGATAGAACGTTCGGATAATGGGGCATTCGGTTAATGGGGTGTTTGCACAAAGGGGCGTTCCACCGTAGTAGAATTATGAAACACTCGTCGGAATAACGAGTTTCAAATTTGTTCGCCTGTTCGATGTGTTAGTAGAGATAATTATGCGAATAAATATCTGGGTAATATTACGATTAAGAAGCACGCCAAGCTAGCGAGCTTCAAATTTTTTGAACACACGGAATGTTAGTTGGCAAATTGAGTAAATTGGTATAAAACAAAGGCAGGTAAATTGCTTGTCTACAAAGTGGCCGACCTCACCGATTTCAACCACCTTGAAATACGTTGTCAAGGTTAATAATCTGAACAACTTTTCCCTCTACACGTTGCCATCGTGTCGCTTGCCTTTAGTCTTCGAGATATTCGCAAAGATTTACGCTACTAATTACGTTTCGTTCTGGTGACATAGACGACAGGTGTCTGTGTTTCTATATAACCAGAACTTAGCTCATTTTCGACGATCATTGTCATTCCGCATAAGAAAGAAACATAAACCGGTCAATAAAAATTGAAATTGAATAATAACGCTTCAACTGTGAAAATGGTACTGTTCGAGTACCAAAATCGTATTATCGAAACAGAAACCTTCGCGAATATCTCGGAAACTGATGGTAACACGTATAGGGAAATGTTGTTCAGAATTGTTAAAGTAATATTATATAACGTTTTATTAAATAGAAAATTTATTAGAACAGAATAACTATTTTATATATAACATGGTAACTTGAAATATTAACGAACGAATTTGTTTTATCGCACATTCATTCGTTCAACACATACGCGATGCCCTCTTCTCATGGCGTTTTCCTTTTGTCTTCCTCTCTTTCATTCCTCGTACAATACACATGTACATACATCTATTAGGTCGTCCGAAAAGTTTCTTTCGTTTCATAAGGAAACAATGAACGTACAACATTTTCCGTTTCATATTATTTTATCGAATTACGTATGATCCATTTTGTTCTATCAAAATAAAGATCACAACGTTCGACAGATTGGGTTTCATGTTTGTATAAAGATGCATCGTGTCTGTAAAAGAAAGACAACCTAATATTTTCTAACAAGAATATTGACTATTTTTGTAAAGAATATGAATCGATTGGTATTGTAAAAAATGTACCATTTAAGAAAAACCTTGTTTGTCAAATGTAAAAAAGAAAAAAAAATTAAATTGAATTCGTTCGACGAGTGCCTTGAAATGCGACGTAACTCGTTCAGCATATTTCCAATAGGTAACGAGTTATTTTCTATAGAGCACTTCTTATCGACTCACCCTGTATACTTACAAGTCGCAAATTAAATTCGATCGTAGGAAAGACAATGTATCGCTGAACTGTGCAGACCTTGATCGGTTAGTGCGATACGAATGTTCTTACGTTCTTCGCATCTATAGTTCTTCCGCCTATCGTTCGAGGACGTTGGGGCGAGGTTATGGTTGGTGGAGTTTGACGGGACACGCAAGTTCTCAGTAGAGCATAGGTCATGGGTTTTGCTGCTCCAACTGCTTCTGAGCTAATTGTGGCTACCACTGTTTCATTCGCAATATAGTTACTGGATTATAATGTGTTACATTCTTATAATTCGTATTATTATGAATAATCGTGGCTACTAATTGCAATTAACAGAGTATCTATTAGGTTGTGCGAATAGTGTCTTTCTCTCACAGACACCTCTTTTACAACGATGCATCTTTATACAAACAAAATGGATCATACGTAATTATTTCCTTATAAAACGAAAGAAACTTTTCGGACGACCTAATATGTTTATATAATTCGTATTATTATTAATCTTAACATTAAACGTTATCATCTACGATTGGTTCGATGTCATCTTCGAAGACTCAAAGGGAGGAGACTGTCAGGATTGTAATTTTGTCTTATTCGTGTAAAATACATATTCTTTTTTATCACAAAGGGAATATGATTCTCTATCGACAAGATAAAAGTGTTTAGCCATTAAAATAGCAATAACGAGCAATAACGAAGGGAACGAAATAAAACCGAGATATCTTCTATAACAGCGTAAAGAATTCGCGAAGAACGAGCGTAGAATATAAAACCCCTTACACAGAAATAGAACAAACCCCACTGGTAAAACAAAACCGTCGCGTCCCCAAACATCTGAGGCAAGTAAAAAAGCAATTCTCAACACCGGGACACCTTTCAATCTTTTTCTAAAGTCGCCATAGGCCACTGGTTAAGAAGATGGAAGAGCGACCGGATCGCGTGACATTTTCTAAGAGCAAAAACGACCTGTCCTCGCGAAGAAGAGGGTCCCCTACTTCAGTTTCGCGACGGCTACGAAGGACGTGGCTTTCATAAGTTTCCATTATTTGCGCGGAAGGCAGATGTTCCTTGTGACCGGCGAACGTAGGGAAAAAACCTGTCCCATCGGGACAGAAACCGACTCGTTGCTCTATAAACCTCGTGTTCACGTTTCGTCTTTATCTTCGAAAAGTTGTTTAAAATGGTCGCTAGTATATCATGTACGATTTGCAATTTAATTGGCTCGAACCGACCAATGAATTACGCGTTTAATCTGCGAGATGTATTCGAGAAGTGGATGCAAATCGAATTGTGATCGGTTGACTTTATTTTTGATTATATATTTGACTTAATAATAGTAATAGCGGTATAAAGTATGATATTTGAACGCAAATTTCCTACATTACCACAGTGGTGATCTCTCGGATTTCAACAGAGCTGCTGTTTCGTTTAAATTTAAATGACGCAATCCCATCATCTTTCATTACCCGATAAGAAACTTATTAGCGTGCTGCGTGCGTTAAATCAAATACACGCGAACTATACGCTTAATAATACGCGATAAACATGTTAACGCTCTTTCTAAATCGCTAACAAATAAGACCAGCGAAACTTGATATTTATTCGACAAGTAAAATCATCGTTCCTTTGATCTTCCTCTAATGATTATCCAATGGAGATATAATTCTGAAACATGGTCTATAAACGAACCTACCGTGCATATAAAGAAACCTGTAAATAGGAGCTATATATAGAAACCTACACCTATAAATAAACTGTATAAAACCGAAAGAATTTACAGCAAACCTAACTTCTTGTTATTAGGTTGGTGGAAAACTAATCTCAGTTTCGTATATGCAAAAAGTAAAGCAATTTAGTATCTAAATCCTACGTTGAAACAAAATGAAACAGATATTAAAAATTCATTCGTAGCATTCAAATTTCATCAATTATGAAAAAGATTTAAATTTGGATATTTGGCAAAATTGCTATCAAATGAATTCATCTAATTCAACATTCCTCCCAACCGATCATTCAGTATAATTTCTCTATAATTAACGTTTCAATAACCTCGACTAACACGTTACACAAACCACGTTAGAACAAATGAAAAATTCGTTAAAAATTCATTCGTAGAGTTCAAATTCCACCAATTACGAATTCAAAATTCTTGTACCGGAATATTGAAACGTGTAATTAATTTGTGTACTGAGAACCCGTATTTTCCATTTCCTAATGCGTTAGACACGACCCCTTAATGTATACTTGAGACGTTTTCTTTGTTATACTTAAAGTCGCCTACCATGGTCATTATCGTCATTAGCGACTGTATGCCAACGATACTTGGAGTTCCCTAGAGCTCTTATCCATCCAAGTATTATTCGTATCCAGCTCTGCCTAACTTTCGTGATTAAGCGATTAATTTTCTTTTCTTTATATAACAAATTTTTATTAGTAAATAGTAACAACAATTTGTACATTTATACATTTAGAACTAAATATATAAAGGCATGTGATATAATAGCACAGTTTGTAGTATCTGTCCAGTCTTAAGAGCTCAACCTACCATTATAATTAATTATTGGTATACAGTTTGTTTTTTAGTTAAACTTAATATCACATTCTCGACTCTGGTATTAATTCTGCAGGGAAACAGTTAAGAAAAATAGTTAAAAACATGAGAATTCTCTAGACTAAACCGTAGCTTAATTATCGGTCTTTGTACATGTTAGGAATAAATTATCATAGGATAACGAATGCTGATATTTAAATGCTAAATTATAAGTTGAAAGATTTGTAACACCGTGTAATAATTTATCGCAGGTTAGTCGTTTCCGACGTGTTCAAGTTGCATGTTCAATTTATATATTCAATTGAGTGTTCCAATTTTTGTATTATTTGTAACGTGTGCGTGTGGTTGGCGCGCGATATTGTCTCGCGCACTCGCTGGAGAAAGAGAACACTGCGCTGAAGTGCCCTTCGTTATTTTCGATTTTACACCTTCTTTCGCACCTGTTCGTGCACGCTGTTTACGCAAGTATTTTATTACGTCGTCTGCGAAGTAATTGTCAGCTACGTTATCGCTGTCAGCTAAATAACAGTGATCGTGGAGCAGGAACGAGTGGTTTCAGCGCGGATACGATCGTCGACTATGGGATTTTTATATCGGCGCTTAAATATCGACCCTCAGTTTTGAAACTTTGTGTAAGCAGACGCGACCGAGGCCCAAGCTGTAAATCAGCCGCGGTCGTAGCTTCTTAAACAATCTCCTCGATAGAATCTAGTGTGCGCGTCGAATTTATCGCGCGCAACAGGCTCGCAAATTGCATCGACATTCGACGTCTCGAATTCCTCCAAAGCGACTCCTAGCGCCGCGCAAGCCGCGTAATTGCTCTGCCCAGTCGGTGCGCGGCGATCGGTTAGGTTTTACGCCGCGGCGATAAAATCGAACGACGAGTTAAGGTGAGCACCTCATTGACAGCGACTATAACCAACACACAATGATTATAGAGTGGTGGCGAAGCCGTAAATCAGTTGAAATAGCGGCCTGTTCGACGTCGTGTTACCCTGTTGCACGCTTTTATTCACGGGAAAATCCAACCTGTCGTGATCATGTTCCGGGGAAAAATTGAAACAGGACAGGAATGTCGTGAGAATGTTTACCACTGGTGCGTTGATTCGCT
Organism: Bombus terrestris; assembly: GCF_910591885.1. Classification (NCBI taxonomy): domain Eukaryota; kingdom Metazoa; phylum Arthropoda; class Insecta; order Hymenoptera; family Apidae; genus Bombus; species Bombus terrestris. Next base: position 5,706,125 of record NC_063283.1, on the reverse strand, counting down.
GAACAAGTGTCGTGAACCTTCTCGGAGAAATTTTCAGCCAGAGATACAGCAGGTAGATACGGCGAGGGAATGTTTTGTAAGCGAGAGACGCAGGGATTTTCCAATTGGACGTTCGTGAAATAACACTTTCGTGATTACATAGAATTGTCAGAGAGGTCGATAGGTTCTGTTAGTCGAGGTTATTGAGACGTCAATTATAGAGAAACTATACTGAATGATCGGTTGGATCAGGAATGTTGAATTAGATGAATTAATTTGATATCAATTTTGCCAAATGTCTAAATTTAGATCCTTTTCATAGTCACATCGTGCATTCTTGGAAACCTCAACCTTTTATCTTTTTGCATACCGAGACCAATTTTATCCTTGGAAGATCTATTGCTTCAAAAAAAGAAAAGTCTCCAGCAATGCATGACTAATAAAGAGTGCGCCATCGAGCGTGTTACTTTCAAGCGGAAGTGTAGCAACGAACACGAGGCAGTTAGCGCGTCTGTCGTGTAAACCGATGAGGTTGGATAGTTTTGCGTCATGTTAATTCGAGTTATATAATAAATCGCAATTAGAAAGTGGCAATGAAAGGGGCTACGTTGCATCTTCAATGGTAATCTTCCATTTGAAACTGGAGTAGTAAATTGTAATTAGAAAATGGCATTGAGAACAGTGGTTTCCAAGCGTGAACGATTGCACGTATTAACAGAGATAATTAACTGAGAAATTATTATATACGTGTTAATGTGATTATTGATATAAATTGTAATCAGAAGGAGAAATTTAATAGAATGTAATATAAAATGTGATAAATAAATGTTTAAAAGTAAAAATAAAATTTCTAAATAGACGATTCTTCTTATTATATAAATTTGTGGTCGTTAATTCATTAGAAAATCGCAACTTTTTAAATATTTCTATTTCGTGAATTATATCTAAAAGAGAGCGAGTTCAAGGACACGATGCCACTCCCTGACACTTTTGACAGTGGATAAAAAATCGACATGGCCGACCGTAATTATTCGCGATTCTATTTCCGTGTTTCTTCTCCCTATATTCGAGGGACCTTCCCGTAGGATTTCACGTGGGTGAGCCAAGATTTACGACGTATAACGACCCACCATGCTCTTTCAAGGCGCAGCCCCTTCGATGCCGAAAACGCTCGAATAAATCCTAAATCTGGCGTGATTCAAGTTGTCCTTGACTCCAGAGCTCGAGGACAGAATAAAATTTGCCAGAGTAAAAACTTTCTTCAACTGAAGGACCTTAATTTTAATTGAGAAACAAGATTTATACGAAGCAGAACACGTGACACCCTCAAATTACAATTTATTGCAAAAGATTGGATTTTAAAATTGTCAGAAAAATTACAGACCTCAAGAGTTTCAATTATAATAATTAAAGATGCAAATTTCCATAGCCTTCGTATCGTTAAATTATTAAGCTACAATTTGTATGGTAGCGCGCATCTTAATAACGATTTTTCCATACTCTCTTCAAATTTAACGCTCAACTATTATCATTAGAACACTGGTGACCATAAATTCAATTTTTTTCTATCTAATAGATTTCCTTTACATTTTGCGTCTCATTCGCGATGAACACTATCATCAACGAACACGAAGAAAAATTAAATAAATATCTTAGAAGAGCATTTTAATGATATGCACCAAGCCCTAACCAATAGCCTCGATAAACTTAAGTATTCAAATTCAAGATTTTATTGGCCGCTAACTGACAATTATAGAATTTCTTAACGACATAAGAAACACAATCGGATTAAAAATGACCCAACGAACGTAACTGCAATGAATTATTCCCGAAGCTTTATTGTGAGAGCGCAGATCGGAATCGAGTCGAATGGTCACGGGCAGTATGCAAAATTATATACGATGCGTCAATATAAATCGCATCCTTGGAAGTGTGTCTCCTCGTTGGCTAAATATAATTCGTCCTTGAGCATTCCTCTCAGGCTCGTGGATGGAAGAACGATCTCATGACGATCTCTCTCGACGACGGCGACGACGACGAAGACGACGAAGAAGAAGACGAGGACGAGATCGGAAGGATCATCACGTCGACCGAGTCAACCCCTTCGAATTGGAAATCAGGATTCATCGGTTCGTGGAAGGGGTCGGAGCGGAGGGCCACTCGAAAATCAAGATGTCAACGGTGGTCGTTGGTCGCGCGGAATTCGGAATCAGTCAGCGCCGGATGCGCGGCCATTTTCGTTACACCAATCTGCCAGCGACGTTGCTGCTTTCGCGAGACGATTTCGTGGACGTCGTCGACGCGTGATACTTTTCATAATTATCCGTTATATTATTCAAACGATAAGGGCTTGCTGTCATTTAGCTTTTCTATTTTTTTTTCTTTTTTTGAGTGAGGATATTTCTTTGATTGTGAATGTTGCATTCTTCGGTATAGTTGTTTAAAGAAATTGAGACTACGATCGAAAGAGACGCTACGTTTTTTCGCATTCTGATTAATAGATCAATATCGTGGTTTCTATCAGAATATGTGATTTATTGTTTATTTATAAAATTATTATCTTTGTATGTGATATTTTGTCCTTTCGATTGTCTATCATAAACGATGACTACTTCTTTAGTATTTTCGTTTGAAGAATTAAGTACTATGAAGAAGGGAAATTTTACTCGTTTGTTGTTTGGTTAATTTCTAATCAACATAGTTATGTTTATTATAATATTTACTTTAAGTATATTTACTTCTTTTAACTTTATTGAGATTATTGGTTCTTAAGGCTACTTCTCTTGATGCAATTTATTTACGCATTCTTTTTATGGAACATTTCATCAGGTATATTTTACCCATCTATGGATGAATTCAATTCGTCGATTCATTTTGCAAATGCTTCTCAACATGTCTCTCCCAACATGTTTCTTCTCTTATTTTTTTGGTTGGTCCCTTACCCGAAGAAATTTATCCTTATGAATATTGATTTAGCAAGAGGAATTTTCATTTTTTCCTGACTCGTCTAAAATTAGTTTCGTCAATGGGACGCGTATTACCTGTTTTCTGTTCTACCTCATTAAGAAGCAAAGCAAACTTTAAACAAAATTGCTATTCTTCCCAGTCATAATCATTAACGTCTTTTACAACGTTACAGTTAGCAGATAAGATCAACGATTAAGCAAACAATGATTAAAAACGTGATACGATGGGGAAAATGTAAAAAGAGAATTATAAAACAGTCATAAGCATAATCATAACTACAAGGAAATTACATGGGATTAAAGTTACGAGCTCGAGAAGGCACGTGATATAGTTACGACGTTTTTAGTTAATGTTTCGATACAGGAAGGTGGCAATTAAGATGCACGAGACGTTCTTACCAGTCGACGGATACAAACGTCCATCTTTGTTTTCGATTGCCGAAACGACCGTCGCTTAATTAATTATTCCTCGCGTACACGAGGACTCTCTTCTTTGCACGTGAGCGTTTAGGCTCGATTGGAGATTTCAAAACGTGTCCCAAACGTGACAGCGACCATTGCCAAAACCAAACATTTCATCTTTCTTCCAATTCTTTCTTTCAAATAAATTTTTGAACTAATTCCTTTAAACTAACTATGATTCTTTTAATTCTATCGAAGGTAAAATAAGATTTTGCTTCTTTTTTTCTAATTTTATCAGGGATACAATTGTATTCTTAAAGTGATCTGACGTTGTAATTAAACTCCATGAGTCGAATCACGATTAGAACAACCAAACTTCTTCGTAATGAATTAATATACCGTTTCTCCTTTTGACCAATTTTTAAGAAAGCATCAAGTCATCGCGGAGAATTGTTTCCTTCTGGAATAGCAACAGGGGATATGCGACTTCGCACACACAGTTGCTCCAGATACGAGTACCTCACGTGATTCGAGTGATTAGTGTAATAATTAACATTTATGTAGAAAATCGTATTAATGGAGCCATTTATATTGTTCTCATTACATTTGACAGAATCTCAGGTAATTTTCTCGTGATTTCCTGCTTCTGTTAATTAGCAGAGTCTATAAATCAACGGATTGCGCTGCGGCTCGTAACGACTCGAAGGGAGTTCCTTATCAAAATTCATATTTAGACATCAATTTATTAATTTCTGAAATATTTAAAAATTAAAAATATCTGTTCACTGAGATCTTCCAGAAAGTACTTATCATTGCTATATACTTATTCGCTAATGAAAAATATCAACAAAATATTCAACTATCTACTTTTACCATCCACTTATCATCAATAGTATTTACAAACTTCATTAAGTCACACTGTTCACTACGTATCGGGTATTCTGCCTATATATTATAAAGTACAAATAAAATACAAAATACTAAACATCAGCTACCAAGCATTCTACAATTCTACCAATTTTCGGCCCACTAATTGAAACGCCTAAAGCCTGACATCCACGTGAAACCAAAGTTACGCTGTACTAACCTTAAAAATATTTATTTCGATACATCGGTACGGAATTGTTTTCACTAGAAGTTAAATTTAGCTCAGCATTGCTTTCCGCGCGCTTCACCTCACCCAAACCATCGATTTCCTCTATGCACCGATATGCGACAACCGGGACCCCACGATCGATTCGACGTTTCACGATCCACAGCACGTAGCGAAGATGCGAACGCGTGGCTCGTGGCGAAAGTAAATCCTTTAATTAAGCCGCCGGGTTGTTTCTCACGGGCAACAGTAGCAACCAGTGTTAGTGGTGGTCGATCACAATGGAAGGGCAGACACATGTCCAGTCATACGAATAACGCCTGATTCCGGCCCGAGTGAATCGCAGGAAGCCTTCCTACGACACGTTCGTCGTACACCTCTTCCTGTCGTCCTCGTTCGCCTTCGTTCGCGTCCTATATTTAGAAAACGCGCGCCATTAAGCGCGACGTTGCGCGCGCGCTCGCGCCGGCGCGCCAACCATCCACTTCCCTAATAAATTCGCCCATAATTGCAGCCGTCCGCGTGCTACGTCGTAGGTACGCTTTTATGCAAATTCAAGAAGGTTTTTGCGACGCCCGGCTCTATTGCCATACAAACCGCTCGTTACACCGCGACCGCGGCGTAACTAATTAAACTTGTAATTAACGAGCCGGGCTTATTCGATCTCGAGGTGTCCGCCACGCAAGCCACCACATGTGCTTACGCCAACCTTGTGTTCGACTTTGTTCACTTAACTTTCTTTTCGCGCTTTTTATTTTGTTCTCGCGGGATATGCATGGCTAAGAGGCTAGAATTCGTTTGCGACGCATCGTGTGACTTCTGGTTTGAAATTTTGGTTGCAGTGAGTGTTTGAAATAGAGCGTTTCTTTGAGTTGTTTTCCGATGTTCGTGATTGACGTAACAGGTTAGGAAAAAGCGGTATGTATGAAGAAATAAACGGATATTTACTTTAATGAATATTTTAAGGCACGCTGCGTTTGATACTACACATAGAGTTTATCAAGCTTGAGGATTTTATTTCTTGATTAATATTTGCGATATTAGATAGTTGAACATAATTCAGAGTTATGAAAGTAGTCAAAGTCTTAGTTTAGTTCAATAAGTGGAAGCTTGAAAACGTGATTTTGCTTAATATATAAAAAATTTCTAATTTTACCGGAGAGGTTATGAAAAATTGGAATGGTCGAAGCAATGACTAAACTTAATTTCATGAAGATCTAAATCACCTAATACTACAAGCTATTAATTCTATTATACATATTTTATATCATAAAATTATAATCAAAATCAAATTTTCCATCATAATCATAAAACAGAGAATAGTGAAGGGTCATTAATTCGGTTAGTAAATTACGTGTATTCATATAAATATAATGCACTTCAACAGCAATAATTTTATTATTTGATTTTACTTTACATTTCCATATATTCTATATTACCGTGTAACACTGAAATGATTAATAAAGGCTGATTTACATGGGCTTCTTCTGTTACAGCGGAAACAATAATACGTGTAGACTAAGGTAAATTATAACCAGCAAGTATCTGAATGGATCGCCGTCGGGGAAGAACAGATTCCTCATCTTTACGATATCTCTTGGTCAGGTGCATTACCATCAAACTGTCGCTAATTACATGGCTAGTGCTATCTTTGTGCACATAACCGGTAACCGTTATTAATATACGTCTTACTGTACAATTAATATCGTACACTGGTCTCGAGAGGACAAGATTGTTAATGATAAACGAAATACCCGCGATTAAATGCAAATACAACGGGGATATCTCTGACTATTTTAACATGATCTGTCCTTGCGCTCGTTAGTATCGTTTCACGAGTCGTTCGGTTGAAATATCGTGTCGATCGATTATAATTGCTTTTAAAGCGCGGTTGATGTTAACGAAAATGAATGATTGTTTGTTCAATGGAACTGATAAGCGGTTAGAGAGTAGTTAAGGAATTGTATCGGAGAAAATTGATATCCATGACTATGATTAAAGCCTTAGATTCTTTGATGAACGGAAGAACTTAGGTTACGTTTGGTTAGAAGAATTTTTTGCGCAAACCTGTTTTAATGATCATACGAGCATTTGCTTTAATAACTGGTTTGTCTGAAAAATTGTAGTCTTGCCAATGGGATAAACTATAAAATACGATATTAATGTTCAAAATATCTTTTTCATATTCTATGACTCTGGAAATCTTTGTGATATGGTGTTGCATTTGTCTTATCTCTATGTATCGCCAATTTCGTTTTTTATACGTTCAGATGTAATTACTTTACAATCCACCTCAATGAAAAAAAATTTATGAAACAGAAATTCCTACCAATACCTACCAAAAATTGGGTTAAATCAAACAAACACAAATTAAATTAGAATCATTAGATTGGAATAAATAAAGAATGAATTAAAGATGCATGAGGATAGCCCATAAATTAAATTCTAATTAAAGCACCACATAACCTCAATCTTAATATTTAGTGTTCCTCTATGTATACGTAATTACATTACATTCCACACATAGAAGATGCGTAACAATACGATATATTTTATACATCAGTCTCTCTAGTTTAGCAATGTCCTAAGGTAGTATTATTCAGTAATATCTTTTTAATATTCAAATATCTTTTATTGTTTACAAAAAGTAGACATAACAAATGAAATAAGAAAAATATGGCAAATACGTATATATAAATACTGGAGATATAATTAATTAATAAATATCAGTTTTACACGTTTTCCAATACAATTAAAACGAAGTCTATCAATACTATGATTTCGGTGTTATTAGTGTATAAATACAATAACACAACAATGTATAGAATCTTCCATTATGGTGAACAGAACTTGATGAGGGCGCTGTAATCGCTCGCAATAAATCAGAAAAACATTCAAGCGTAGCTTCTCTTGTGTAGCTGGTAGAAGCCGACTTTTCGATTGTATCTATCTTCCGACTCCGACTCGTAAAAATATAAAAGTGCCGGGCGAGATTCAATCAAAGGATTCGCGATACGCAGACAAAGATAAACGCTGTGGGCTATCGAACTTCGACAGAAATTGTTCTCACAGCCGCGGCTTGTTTCAGTGGTTGCCTATGTGCTTCGCTCGTGCAATTTTAATGGCGTCGATTTGCCGCCACCACACACGACGCACTCGGAAACAATTCAAATTCTGGACAGGCGCACGGGGATGAAGTAATAATCATTTATTGCGATCCGTGGAATCGAACAGGAAGCGTGCGTATCCCTTTGACTCAACTTCACCGAGCAAAACTCACTGGCTGCATAGATGTGTTTACGAATGAAATCCAAGGTATATATGACGTTTCTTCTTCATTTCTTTTAGTATTTCTTTGAGGATAAAAATCCTGGTATAGGATGTTACATTGACAGGAGGATTCTTTAAGAGAATAGGTACTTACATAAGTATTTTGTTGGAAAATATATTTAAGGTATCTGAGTTTAATTGTTTTATTTGTTTAAAAGTTTAATTGTTACAGGTAGTATAGAAAATTTTATATAAAGTTAGATTATTTTTTTTTTTGCATTTCTATATGGCAGATTTTGGTTTAGAGATTTGGTACAATGTCTTATATAGAACTCATTTATAAGAGAGACATTTTAAGAGAGAAGTTCAGTTTATTTGTTCTATAAGGTTGTATATTAAAATAATTTTGGTTTGGAGATTTGGTATAATTTTTTATATAGAACTCATTTATAAGAGAGACATTTTAAGAGAGAAGTTCAATTTATTTGTTCTATAAGGTTTTATATTAAAATCTTTTTTAGAATATAATAAAGAGAATGTTGGTGATTCAATAGAGAGTTTCACATGAGATTTACATATTTTGTTTTTGGTAATTCTACAGGTTAGTTTATGGTAAAATGTAATGTAATAATTTTATAAGGATTTACATTGCAATATTCTTTAGAATCTAATAAAGGTTTTCTCTTGAAGATTATACAAAGAACTTCATATCTCTATTTAGAGATTTATCTTGTATTTGGTGATTCTGTAGGTTATTTTACATAGCAAGCTTCAGTTTAGTAATTTTGTAAGATTCTATTTTGAAACCAATGTTTGGAATTTTTTGAAGAGTTTGTTAGATATCATACAGAGAGTTTCAAATGGGATTTATTCTATTCTCTTTCTTGGTAATTGTATAGATCAGTACCTACATATAATTTCTTTGATCACAAGTCTTTTGTTTGTATTAATAAAACCAAACTTCAAGAATCTATTGAAACTAGAATACCAGCAAAAAGCAGATTTGTTTTAAAATACATGTATCACTTTTACATAAATAACATTCATATGGACATATACTTTTTAATGTCATTTATAAACAAGATTAGTATTTACATAATTTAATTTATAACCTAACCTATAAAAGACATGCATACAATAGTGACCAAAAGAGTTAACGTCCTCATAACAAACTTTTGGTGCTCGTAAAGACATCGTGTATTGTCTATGATAATTTGCAACTATTTTCACGGATTTGAAACGAGGGGCTATTACACGTTTTCGTCGGAAGAGTTACATGGAAACGGATCCGCGTCGAGTAAATTATCGTCAGTGTATATTTTGCAGGCACGCTTGGTGGGCAGGGCCGCGTCAGCTACCGCAGATTTACGATGACATTTAGGTATCCATATTTTTTTGCTCCTTGTACGAAACTTACACGATGCCTGTGCAATCTTAATTCTCGTATGGACACCTTCCAAGACTTTTGATCCTTTTGATTTCTCGCACGTTTCTCGCGGTTTCATGGCTCCATTCAACGGCGAGAAATGATTAACCTGTTAAAAAGGTGCTGTCTGGAAAATTTATATCCCATCGAAATTCAATTTCTCGGTCGAAGAAATATTGCTTACGTGATTATCATCGTTTCCTTTCACGGTAGAAGTGTTTGTTGCATGATTTAAGTTGGATGTTTTTATGGACAGTACTGATAATATTTCCTCAAAAATAATAGAGAACGGAGAAAGTTTATGTTATAAATATACAGATATACTCTTTATAATTATTATATTGAATTAGAAATCTCGTTTTTACATATTTACCTAAGCTTTAAAGAAGATTATGTCAAAGTTTGATTATTAAAATTATCGATTATTATTTATAATGTAATATGCATTAGAAACCTAAAAATTTTAGATAGAAAATTGTAATTTCCAAAATTTCACGTATCAATCAAAATTTCCAATTGTCATTCGTTCTTCATTCACAAATTTTTCATTTCTTCAGAAGAAATTAAATAGAGTATATAAAAAATTATTATTAGGAGTAAAATGCAACATAAATTAATTAAGCTATATAGAAAGAATTTAGAAACGGCACGTGAAGATAATAAAAGTCAATTATCTTCCTCCATGTGCAAGTTTCCAAAATTTCCACGTCTGCCAAAATCATCAATCGTCACTCTTCCTTTATTAAGAAATCCTTTGCTGCAACATGTGTAACATAATTGCAACAGAGCTTGGCTTCGAGCATATTATTTCGGGAAACAACGCTTTCCGTTGACGCAGAATCCTTGTCCAGCATGGTCCGCGATAAATTCTCGTCCCATTCTATATATTATCCCAGCTCGTCCCGGAAATTTACGAGCGGCCGCACGCGGCCTGAATTTTTGTCACGCGTTCTCTCGACGTTTACGCGTGAATCGCAAATCACCGTGATTTGAACAATCACTGTTGAAGACGATCCGCGAATTTTCCACCAAACACTAGAATATGCGAGATAATTTACCTTTATAAAGTGTTTATAGAATAGTGCGAGGCGAAGATGAATGTGTCAGCTTTCAGAAACTCGTTTGGTATAGTGAATGCGAATTAACGCCTGTTTCATAATGGGATGTGTGTATTGTTAAGCGTGTTGTAGTTGAAGTACGATATTGTGAAACATGATAATAACTAGACGATATTAGAACTTCTGTGGTAAGGTATGAGGATAATCTGGTTGTTTCAGTTTATTAGTAAATGGAAATAGATGCAGCGTGAATGATGTTATAAGTATGTTTCATTGCGAATGAAATACATGTTTACTGTATACATTAGGAATATAGGGTGTTTCATTTAGTATGGTTACAGAAACATTTCTTTTGTTATGAAAGTATCGTTGAAGAGAAGGTTGAAGTTTCTAAGCGAATGAATGTTCGCCTTTTAGGTTAGGGAACATACAGGATGTTTCATTTATTGAGGCTACAAAAATGTCGCCTTAGTAATCTCGGAGAAATTCTGGAGGAAAAAGTTGTAGATTCCGAATGGAAGGTTGAGCACATCTTTGGTTAGGTCCGTGTATAGCGTGTTTCATTTATGATGGTTAAAAAAGTATTTTTTTCATTTTTGACGATATAAATTTTGGATGATAGATCTTGAAGAAAATGATGTTTTGATTATTGTACGTTTTATCTTGGATAGAATTATTGTACAGAGATATATGTATAGGATATTCCATTTATCATGGACATTTATGACTATCTTTGTTATTCTTTATCTTGATTATTCTACACTTTATCCTGGAAAAAATTATTCCACATAGATACAGGGTATTTCATTTATCGTGGGCATCCATAAACATATTCCACAGAGATACAGGGTATTCCATTTATTGAGAACGTACATAAATATCTTCCTTATCTTTCCCAACACGGAGAAACTTCATAACACAAAAATAACTATCGACAACCTTGTTCCATAACTAGCTATCATTTTCATAATCTTACAGAATTACTTTCACATTATGGATTCAAAAGTGCCAACTCAATCCCGGAACATCTTTATCTCTAAATCCTGCATACCTAACCTATAAGTACCCGAGAATATCGCGTATGAAATCATCATTTACCCTTTGAAAACTCGAAGATTGCCATCTCACAGAACCGACAATTTCAAAACGAGCGCGCGAGCCTCTCTCTAAGCTCTGATCATCTCTCATCTCGAAACGATTTCATCGACTCCTGGAATCGTGATCATCGTATCGACGCTATCTAACCCTAATTTACGTTCGATCGATACCCACGCGAGATCGAATCTCTTTCGAACGGAACGATATCGTCGATTATGTGAAAAATAGACCGTAAGCGGCACCCTCACGATCATCAATAACCATCACTTCAGTAATTTACGATTAATCATTGGGTATTTGCCACTGACACTCTCGTTTAACGTCTGCTTAATTATCTCTCCATATCTTTACGCGACAAGTGCCATTATCGAGTCTCATCATGAATTATTCATGGAAATTCTTTTTAGAGGTTAGGAGGGGAGAGTGGCCGATTTTTCACCTCGAGTTATTAATTTTGCGCAAAAGTCGTCTTTTAGAATTCCGAAGTAATGGTATTTTGGCCTTTGAAAAGTTTAATGAAGTTGTTTCGTAGAGATTCTCCGTTTTAGGAAAGTGGAAAAGTTTCTGAAAAATGATGTGAAACTGGACGAGTGTACCACCTTCTGTAACCTTTCGTTAACCTTACAATTAATATAGGTAGACATTTATATATATATTTTCTTTAACAATCAAGTTTTATAGGGTTGTAACACAAACGTGTGCAATACAAAGATTGAAGTAATATCTTTGAGAAATGGAACTTAATCCTAACCTATCTCAAACATGAATTCCGCAACTCTGTTCTTTGTATTATCTAACCTAATCTTAAGCCAAATGTGAGCTCATTGTTTTTCAAATATTTGTTAACGTAGACATATACTACGTGTATTTTCTAGAAATAAAAGAAAGTCCATTCTGTATCCTGTTTTTTATACGAATCCCCATAAATTAGCTCTAATCAAATTTCCTACCTTAAATACGTAAATTGATTTCACGATCGCATTAATTAATCTGAAATTTTAAATGCTTCTATGAGATAACCAAATATACTTTGTATCTTCGAGAAGCCTTCTCTGATCTTCATATATTCCAAGCGAGACGATAGAATCACACGTATCTCGAGGAGCTTAAGTTCTCGATGGTAACAGGTTATCTGGTTTTGTCTCAAATGGAATTACTTAAATACTACTGCTAGGAAAATGAGATTCGCCATCTTTCGAAGTGGCATCTGTGCGGTGTAATTCAATCGTTTCGCTCGTGATCGTAGGAATAATTAACGTAGCAAACGTAGATTGCCGCCGCGCGGTTTCACTGCAAACGTACATTTATTTCTGCTTACGGTTGCGAGAGTAATTAGTTTCGCGTCCCGTTTCGGTTATAATCGTAAGCGTAATTAGTGGAAATTACGATCGTCTGTGTGATTAATACGGGCCCGGACAGCGGCTATCACAGATGGCGTTCGCAACATTTTGCTTATGATCGTTGCTTGCTACGTAATTAGTGCAACTCGGTACCATGGTCTTGCTTCTGATCGTGGAAATAAATTATTTATAGCGGCAGTAGTAGGTTTAGGGTCGTCATTACCAGTGATGAGATTAGTAAGGGAGGTCTGTTATAAATGTTCTCGGTTGAGTATATATATATTGTATTTTGCGAAGAAGCGCATGGTTGTGAAAATGAATATCAAACTGATTTAAAAAATGAATTATGGGAAAATAATCGTTTCTTATTGATTATAATATACGTTGTATCTTACACGTACTACTTACGAACTTGATCAATTTACAATTAGTATTACGTACACATTACAGGTGTTGCAAGTGTTTGTTCGTAATAAGTTTCGGGGTTGCAAAATTGAATATTTAATTGGTTTTTAAATATATATATATAAATATATAAATACATATATACATATATATATATTATGCATATAGGCCGTAAAATATCTTGTACATTGTAAAACGGGTCTAACCAATTAGGATTATACACTATGTTATACGTGTTGTAACTATGTGTTTAATATATGTACTTGAAATTCGAACGAGGTAAAACTTGTTTATCTGATTATATTTTATGAAGTTGTTTCAACGTAAGAAAAGTGGTGGAATGCATTAAGACGTAAAATACTGAAATCATTAAAACTGATCGAATCATTTTGTCACATGAAAACAAGTTGCAAAAGAAGGATACAGGTTTCTCCATTTGCAGCCTGGTTTTCGAGAAAATCGAGTTTAAAAGTTTGGGCTCGATAAATCTTGACGCGTTGCTTTATGCATTTAGCTTTTCCTGATTATTTTTTCAAACCAGACCTGATTATCTTCATTTACAAGCTTAAGCGTCATCTTAACTCCCAAACACCCTGATATAATCAAAACCCAGCGTCAAGTATCCTCCATTTATCTACTTTATACATTTTTCAAAACGAAACTTGATCACTTTTGCTTATAATTTATTGTCCATTGACCTGGCCATTAAACACCTGAGTACATAATGTACTAGACGCTTAGGGCGATAGAAGTATGTCAAAAGGAAGAGTATGATGTAGAGTAGCCTTGGAATATACTTTCAAAGGGTTCCCCAGGTATCGATGCACGCCCTGAACCAGGTGGCTGCTTTTAACATCAACCTAAATTCTCTCAAACACCGTAATTAAAATTCACCAACTGGTATTATCAACTAGTATCATTAAACGCTTAACTAATTCTTCAAAACCGAGATTGCCCACCTTTGCTTGTAATTAGACGATGTTTACGCGCTTTTTAGAAATTTAAAATCCCAAAAATCTAAAAATATAAAAATATATACAAGGTTTAAAGTGGATAGATTTCTATTTCGATTCCACTTCTTTAATTATGTTCATATATGCATATGTAAATATACATATATATAACTCCTTGCAATATATCACTCACCTAATCACTAAACACCTGAGCCATAAGAAATTCCAAGATTTTCCAAGTATCGATACCCGGCGGCAGCAGATAGCCTACCTTTCAAATTACCTCGTTATAATTAAAGTCGACCGATCGGCATCCTTCGTTTGTCTACTTCGCTGATTCTTCAAAACCAAACTTGCCCGCTATCGCTTATAATTTATAGTCTACTAACCTAACGGCTAAAACACCCGAGCATATAACGTACGAGGCACTTAAGGCGATAAGAGTATAGGAAAAATCAGAAGAAAGGAGCAGTATGATATAGAATATCCTCGGAATATTCTTTAAAAGGGTGAGCCGTGTATCGATGCACGCCCCGAAGCAGATGTTGGCTTTAATATCAGCCGGGCTCGCGCAACGTCGTAATGGGCCTTTACGGCGGCAAGGAGCGCCGTTTCGCGGTGTAAATTGCACGTTGCATCGATTTACGAGGCGAACAGTAATTTCCACCGTCCTCTCCGCTTTGAACGTAGCTCGCTTAAATACTCGCGAGTATGCGATACGCGTAGCAATAACGCGCGATGAATACGCGAGAACCAGCCGGTTCCGGTGTGTTCTAACCAACGCGCTAGAAAATCGTCCCGCCGCGCGGAACCACGCTTATACATGGAGGATCGAAGCGCCTGCGGCAGCAGGAATCACGCGCGAATCGCAAACGTTAATGGCACGTGCGGAATTCCTAGCCATTGTTATTTTATGTCTCATAAGTGCCTGCATCTTGTGGATGTCGTTAATAAAAAGGTAGAGGGTAGAATGTTCATGCAAATTCATATTTTTTCCAAGAACAATTAAGGAAATGAAATCTAATATCTGCGATCTAGATGATTGTATCTCGCCTGTTGAATATTTACAAGCTCTATAATTTAGGCGTACTCTATATTTTTATGCGCGTTCTCTGGATTTCTGCATCTGTTACACGTATTTCCCGTATTAGGCGAGTTTCCCATTATCCGAAATAGGCCCGGTCCACGTCGCTTCGCATGATCCAGGTTCTACCGTAGATACACAGTGAAAGTATAAAAAGCGAGCGCATACGCTTTACAAGAACGACGTTTCGACCTACCTGTACAGACTTAACTTATGTTCTTTTTGCCATTAATTTATATCCCAACGTACTTGGCATCCTTTCCTTCAGTTTTCAATTTATCCAACATAGGCGTAAGAATTTTTTAAACGAATCTCGCGCATCCACCACCTTTGGTCCTCGTTAACGTTAGAAAATAACAAGTTAGCTAAATTCAGAGCAACGTTGAAAAATAGAAATTCGTAACAGGTTTAAATTATGTTTAAGTATCGATTCTTCGCGCATCGAGGTTAACTTATCAATGATTGTAACGCGATGACCGATGACCAAAGAGTGATGACCGATGATGTAGCGTAGATCAAGTATACTAAAGCACATGACCTCTCTATCTTTTCATCGAGCATTTCACAGTGATTTCACGGATAAAACTTGACGCTATGATGATTAATCCCATACCGAGGCTTTTCTCCCAGAACGTACGCCTTCGTCGGCTGATGATTTTCCCGGATAGGAATTACCCGCTTCGCGTATTATCTTCCATCTTCATGCCGGTAATCACGCGGTTGATTACTCGATTCTGAGCGATCTTCGAAAACAGCCACCGTACGTTAGTCTGGTCTTGAAATCGGTAATCACACGTTTCATTGTGAAGCTTCCTTCTCTGTCCGTGTCGCGTAAATCGTTCACGCCGGTTACAAGGGTGGCACCGTTGCAAAGCACTGTGAAAGCGTCTTGATCTATGACGCTGGAAACAATTAGGGGATCGGATATCTGCAGCATCTTTCGGCTAATTGGATTAAATGAAGGGATCGAAGTAATGGACTGATGGGTGTAATGATGGATTCGCGGTTGCTGATGGACGAAACACCGTTTCTGTGTGGCGTTTAAGTGTTAGACGTTTACCGATTAGGGTGTAGCGTTGTAATTAAACTGAGAGAAGGAGGAACGAAGGAGGCAGAAGAAAAGAAATGGATGAGAAAAAAGAGCAAAATAGACTGGCGTTCTGTTTGGAACCTATTTGTAGACTCGTTACAAGGGTTTCCATAATAGCTTCCTGTTGTAGATGCTGAAATGGTGAAGTTCAGATCGGATGATGTATTTGAAAAGCGTTTTACCTGAAAGGATTACCCCTGTGATGGAAGTTTTGCTGCCATTTAAGCTGTATTATACGGCTACCTCTCATGTAATTAGTACTCGTAATAGGTAAACGTTTATAAGCAATTTTTGAAGATTTAATCTAATTGTTCAATAATTATTTAATGTATATTTCTTTAAAGCACCTAAAGAAACGAGATCTTTATAATCCTAGGTGTATGGATTTTGATTTTAACTGTAAACACTCGTAGAGTCCTTAAAGTCCTAGATATCCTAGAAACGTTCTGAATCCTCGATATTCATAAAATCTATAGACTCGTCAGGATTGGGCTAATAATCCAGAAATTACGATCCGAGTCCCATAGGCGAACACTTGTGTGCCAATGAAATTCTTGCGGTGTAGCACGCAATAAAATCCGCCATAAAATTATCCTTGAAACCACAAGAGCTGCCATAAAATTATTTCGATATGTATGTGTGGTTACCATTACGTCGCCACAATCCTTTTGCTACGTGATACAATTTTCATTGAACAAAAACCTGCCTCATATTATTACCTCAACAAAACTGCGCTATCTTCACGTTCACATCATTTTCGTCAAATGACTCGAAATAACCATGGAAAAAGATTGAGCCAGGTCAGGAATCAGTGTACTATAGTCCGAGAACGAAGTCATTTGAATGGAAATGAAGCACGCTTTCGGTTGTTTGCTTGTGGTAGCAAAGATGCCTGAAATCATTACCTAGCATGATTCTGGAATATCGTCTTGTTGATGCTACTCGACCGCGAGCGAATTCTTCGTCTCCACTCGTTGAAGTCTCCATTTGGTTGTTCGAGCGCGTATTCTAGTTTGCGGGCAATATAATTTCCCTTTGGCGTCGTAGACCAGTCATTGTATATTCATTCTCGGTAAAATGATAGATCGTGGTGGTATTCCGAGGTTCGAGGCAGTCTTATGCTAACGAATTGGAATTTTTTGAAAATGCCGCGTCGTATGGGCAAATGAATTTTTATGTAATACCTTGAATTAAAATGAAAATGTTCTTCGTGTAATTTGCCCGTGGCGTTTTTATGTCGTGGCTGCGTATACTTTGTGGAGAAAATGATAGATCATGATGGTATTCTGAAGTTTCAAGCAGTTTGATCTACTGCAATTTCCCGCGGTTAAAAAAATGTCTATTTAAAATAAAAGTATTTTCTATGGAATTTGCCCTTGGCAGTATTTTGCTATCATTGTGTATCCTTCCGCGAGAAGATTTTAAATTACGGTAAATCCTGAGATTCGATATGCATAATTTCACGATAATGAATCTGCTACTTGGGCTTGTAAACTTGAACGTATTATGATTTCTTATTGAAATATAGCAAGTGTAACATTGAAATCACAACGTTACGGCTGAAACTGTTCCAGTTCTTAACCAGTGATAGCGAAACAAATTGTACAATGATCAACATTAACCAATAATCGCAAGCCAACTTTCAACATCCACTATCTCTGAACTTATCTTCAGTAAAATTTTACTAGTGCCTGATTACATGAATTTCTATCAACGAATAAAATCCATCTATTTGACAATTTCGATCCTGTTATACTAATCCTGTTATACTAACCGCTTGGTTCTCGATAAATTCAGATCAACGAAGCCCTACCATAGCCTAATGCAAAACCAAACCAAACCAAAAGTCCTGAAAACCTTCTCTTCCACTCGATAACACTCGCAACATGTAGCCAAACAACTATCCGCATCGTCAGACGTGCTCGGACGCTCGCTCCTGTCATTTAACTTACGTGCTCACATTTCAATCCGTATAACAAGTCGACTAGAACGCCTCCAACTACACCTGGAGGGTTACTCGGTCACGGAAACGATCGAGGGATGACGGAGTTCGATCCTTGGTCGGGTTTTAGCTGTGTGTATCCGCTAGCGGAAAGAAGAGAAGCGTAGTCAGCCCGCGGCCCTATTACTTATGCAGTCTACGTTAGTCCCGGCTTGCATTGCTGCACGACTGCTTGCTTACCCTTCGTAACGTGTACTTTATTCTTTCCAGATGCGGCCGAGCCGATAGCTACTGGCGATTCGCTCGTTTAACAGCGTAACGGCGAGCCGGCAGGAGTCAGGGCCGGTGACTGGCATCGCGCGAAGAGAGACGGATAGAGAGCACCGGGACACGAGGGAGCAGAGAGGCACAGGTAAAAACGTGACTGGGTCCCTACGAGGGTGCTAGAAGGTGAGTACAGTCGCTAGGAAGAATATAGAAAACGAGAACTTGCCTCGTCGCTCCTTTTTCCCCCCTCCCCTCCCCCTCTTTTTCTTCATTTTAGAACGAAACTTGTTTTACTTTGTCTCACTGTTTCATTCTTCGTTAGTCTTTTTTCATTGGCTTGGATGAGTAACTTTTTGCTTTCTTTCCACCTCAGTACATCTTCGTTGGCTTGGATGAAGGATTCGTATGGCTGCCCATTCAGCGAGCTCGTTGATCCTGATATTGTTAATTTAGCGCGTCTTTCACATTTGAATGGCGTTGATTGGGAAATTCTTTGAAAACAAGGAAGTATTTGATAAGTTAAGTAGAGTTTTTGCCTCCTTTGTTCCTTGGTACTTGTTCGTTAGCTTGGATGAAAGATCGATCTGCCTGCTCATTGAACCAGCTTGACGATCTTGATATTGTTAATTTAACGCGTCTTTCAGATTTCCCCTTAATTGGAAAATTCTTTGGAGAGAAGGAAATATTTGATAGGTTTCGTAGCTTTTGCTGTCTTTGTTCCTCGGACCTTCTTCGTTGGCCTGGATGAAGAATCGATCTGCCTACCCATTGAGTGAGCTTGATGATCTTGATATTGTTAATTTACCGCGTCCTTCAGAGTTTCCTTTAATCGGTAAATTCTTTGGAAAAAAGGAAGTGTTTGATAGGTTTAGTAGCCTTTGCTGTCTTTGCTCCTCGGTCCTTCTTCGTTCGCCTGGATGAAAGATTGGTCTGGCTGCCCATTGAGTGTAGCTTGACGATCTTGATATGGCTACTATGGTATGTCTTTTAGATTTAATGGGCTCGATTAGAAAATTCTGTAGAATGGAAAGCAGGGAATATTTGTTTGTTAGCTTTTTGATTCTCAGACGAGAACTTAATAAAAGAAAGGGGCTCATTATACTAATGTTATAATTTACTTTCAATTAAGAAAGAAACAATATTGCTATGTAACTCTGTGCTATCTCTTTAAATTCCTATCTTTTACGTATTGAGATGATCTTTTTTTTTTATCTTTTTTTATCTTTTTTATGGTTAAAAAGAAGTTTGAGATTTTAATGCCCCACCAACATAATTATTGATTATAAATGAGTTGAAAAAGGAGGACTGTGTACTTAATGTTTTCATCAGAGCTTGTAATTAGATTTTTAATACTTAATTTTTTCCACGTTTACTGGATGACCTTGATTCCAAAGAAGGAACCTGATATCTTGGTTTACTCTAATTGTAAACTAGTTTAGATTATACATATTGAAAATTGTGCTTGTTAATGCTGTACCGTTCGCTCGCAAAATTCTTCGCTGTACAATGTTATTAACTGAAGAACAGGCCATATAATGGGTTTAATAGCTTTAGTAATTATTGTTTCAGTATCTTTTTTTTACACATAGAAATTTTATATGGAAATTGTAATAATTTATTAAACCAGTTATTCCCGATACTTTACATTTTTTCTTTCCAAGCGTGTTTTTCTTAAATTTTTGTCTATGTGATATTATTTTATCTGATTTTTATGCATTCGTACAATGCAATATGAATAAAATTCCAAATATTCCAAATTTCTTTTTATTAACATTTAATGGCTTGATTCTATTTTGCAAAATTAGGCACTATGTATTTTCATCTATTAAATAGGCTCTTACGTTTTATTATATCATTTGCGAAGAATAATATTTCATCCTAACAAATTGTTTCTTACAATATATATCAACATTATGTCGTTGAATACATTCAAAGTTTCTACCAATCTCGAAAAACACAACAATTCATTTTATTTCACACCTCTGCTGTCATACATATTAAGAATTAAATTAAAAAATAAATTTTTCCCATCACTTCCTTTAGTACACGATATTTCGTAATTAAACGAACAAGAAGATGGAACGATTACATTTAGAATGATGAATGATACCGATCCATGGCTGAAGTATTGTACATGCAGAGGAACAAATTACTTATCAAGAATCGAATTAATGTATCGCGTAGATTTATTGTCTGTCTGATTAAGATTACCGGATGAGGAGTGTATTGCTTCAAAGAACATATCGTCATAGAATATTTATCGTGGATTTCAAGTTGGAGTTTCTACTGATTGCAAATTTCACGCTGAACATCTGTTCGGAAATTAGGAAAGTGTCGTTCGAGTCTTAAGTTCAGAATTAATCTCTGTATTGTACATTGTTGGAAAGCTATTTCTAAACTCATTTCTTACATACAGGCGAATAACGATTCTTCCATTGAAGAAAATTATTTAGTTTATTATTAAGTATTCCTTAAGACATAGATTTTCTTCTCTGTACTATAGATAATTTATTATAGGTTGAAACAATTCTATTATTTTTCTATTAAAATCTAGAAAACGCGCTTGTCTTTTTTAAAGGCAACAGTTTCTAGCAGATAATTATACTCGTTAGGGAAAATCATTTTTATCGCTTCGTTAACGTGTCACAGTGATCGCCTCTCGTGCGTTTTACATAACATTTAAATGGAGGTAATAATAAAAAATAAGTTAACGACTCCTGGAGAACCGTGTCGTTGGATGTAATTTTCCAAAAAAAAATTCAGTGCGATCCTGAACGAGTTAAACGATCCACAAAATTGTGTAACGTGTCGTATACTACACAGTTCGTATCTGATCGTATAGATCGTAAGAACTCGATCCCCTAATTATTCCGAGCGTTGTACAACATGACCCTAATTGGAAGCTTAATAGCGACGCCGATCAGGTGAAAAATCTTGTCCTTTTTTTCCTTTCCTCGTTTTCTTCCACGTATTAATACGAGCAATTTTAACGGGAAGTCCTCTGCAATAAGTAATATTCGAAATTCGAACACAGTCCAAGTATAATTTTGTTAGTGAAATTTTACAAGTGGAATTACAAATTATCGATAGGAATACATTATCTTGAGAACAGCAACAAGTCTGATAACGAAAGAAACGGATTTTTATGAATAATTGTTACAAGTTACAAGGTATGTGCCTATATCATTTGACAAATAAAATTCAATAACACAAGTATGCATTGAATAAAAATACAATAAAATAAGATATACTAAAATCGTGAATGAGAGGTTTATAGATACATTGTGAATTGTTATTTATCTTCATATTTTTGTTAACATAACTGAAGCAATAAAATTGAATATTTTTTACATTTTTCTACTTTTTAGATTTTCACGACATACACTTTGCAACTTGCCAATCCATTGGTCCCATTAATTGTCCATCAAATTATTGTGGAAGAGGACTCTGGTGTATACAGTAAAAGAAGAACGTTATTAATTCTGAAGTCAGTGAAAATTGTAAAACTTTTCTTTCTTACTTTGTAAAACTTTTCTTCTTGTAAAGAAATTTCTGTCTGAAGAATTTCCAATCAAAATTTCTACAATCCTGTATCACATTTTTAGCTGTATAATGATATTACATGCCTACGCTGTGGTTAGATTATATAACAGGATATTTCAAGGCAAGGTTCGTCGGTAGTACGTGGTTAGCAGGCATAAGATCGAAGTAATTGAGTTATTTCTGAATTTTAATTAGAGACGAATGTAGAAGCGCGTGTTGATTACTGATATAACGATATAAATGGAACATTACGTTCATTTAGTTGCATATAAATGCAGATGTTAAGTCATTCCTAGTTTCTTAGACGTGTTACGAAAATATATGTCATTTCCTTACATATATTTATGTATTGTAGTTATTGTTGAAAGTATGATTTCCTCTCTAAGTTGGTTTAAATTATCGAGAAAAATTCCATAGGGCAACAGTAAATGATACGAGCGAATTTATGAGTATGTATGTGGATATTAATAGCATGAGTATCTATAAACCTCTAAAATAATTTCATACCTAATTTATCACAAATTAACAGAGTTGAAACTCCTTCAGTGTAATTACGGTAACTGTGCGTTTTATTAGAAATTTCATACAGTCGTAAACTGGAGCGATAATTACTACGTGGATTGAATAAAAATCACCATTGTCTGTAATTATTTCATTCACTGAAAATTACGCGAGATCATAAAGGGCGAGGGCATTCGTGTCTTACTTTCATTCATTTTTTTTTTTAGCAATACTATAATTATTTTAGAGACATAAAATACAATCATTATAAAGGTAATTACAAGCCTCCCTATAAGTTAATTATAATTTCAATATAATGATCAATTAATTGATATAATTAATATTTAGCGTACTATTTTTCATGAATTAATTATACATGATTTTTATTCAACCTATTTCGTTATAGTAAATTTACCTTTGTATAAAATTTCCGATAAAATACTATAATTAGTAAATCTTCTATAATTCTAAATACAATTATGGCATATCTTTCTTCTTAATTAGGTTTCATATGTGAATCATAGCGAACGTCATCCTCTTCAGATTTATTTCTACCCCAATAGTAATGCAATTTATTTAGTTTTCGATTTCACAGGCCACAAAATGCACTCGGCTTACACATTTCCAACTCCCACTCATCGCAGTACGATTCTTAGATCATTTACCACATACGATAACCCACACCCACTCACATTCCCATCCCAAACACATACCACGTTATATCTAATACTAAAAATTAAACATATACGTATATCTTTATTTCTCTTATACTATCTATTATACTACTACTATTATTATACTGTCGTATAATGTACTATATACTATATACTATGTACTATCCTATACTTAACTTATATGTTACCTGTTACATATCTACCTGTGACTTACGATTAGTTGGTTACTTATACCATCCTTACGCTTTTCCTGCAAACCTCTTAATCTCACCTCTTTATGTCACCTTCTGCCATATAATCCTCTCTTAGTAGCATCTGAGCTATAGCAGTGCTTATGAGACTTTTAAGGCGTCTACATCGAAACTAGGTAAAATACGTGTACGGTTTGCTCATTCGCCTTTTCCGATCAGTAACAATTTCCCTCCTCCACATTTCCGCATCTTACCCTTGCGATTAGCTATTTCTACTTTACTCTTTCTATTTTAGTCCTACTCTGTTTCCACTATAGCGCTACGAATAAAGCGGAGAACTTCCTGTATCTTTCAAACGTTAGCCATTCTATAACAGACCAAGCAACTCGTATTCGTGACTTTGTTAGTAGCCAACGATCGTTTTGATCACCCTATAAAAATTAAAGTTCATAATCGACTGTGAACCGCGAGGAGGTAGTTAAACTCGATCGTGAAAACGAACGCGCGAAATGCTTCCTTCCGGTTTGAAGAGGGATGCATCTTGCTCGTCCTGACACCACCAAAGCTTCGATTTGATTTAAAGATCTCGTGAAATGCCGGACGAGCCGAGCTTCATGGCGATATATCTCCAGCCGCGTCCTCAATGACGTTCTTTTCATGCGATCGGACAAGATTCTTGAATTAACGCTTTCAACGCGCAGGTCATATTTTAATGGTCGTTTGATAGCCACTGATGGTATTAATAGGTGTACTTTACGAAAGTATGTAATATTATGCGATATTATGTATTAATAGGTACAATTTTATTGTTACGATTTATCAGATATTAGTTCGTACCTTTAATGATCTAAATATTTCTAATTCTCATTATGGAAAGTCAATAACAGGTAATGAAAAATTAGCAAAGAATTTTCAAAGCTCGTTTGAATCGGTTTATGGTATTAATAGGCGAATTTCATTGGAACACATTATATTGCTTCTGCTACGATTTATTCTAGTTATTAAACATTAATTGGTTGAATGTTTATCAGTGCATATTTTGTCAAGTTGAAAAAAATGGCGAGCAAGTAATTATTTCGAGTAAGTATTTCACTGTACAGGAGGTTACATTACAAGGCTCGTTTGATAACTACTGATGGTATTAATAGGTGTATTTTATGAGAACGTGTAATATTATGTATTAGTATTAATAGGTACAATTATATTATTACGATTTAGTAGCTATTAACTCATGTATTTAATGGTCTATTTGGTTTTAATTCTCGTTACTGAAAGTCATTAACAGCTAATGAAAAATCAATAAATAATTTTCGAAGCCCGTTTGATATTGTTTTATGATATTAATAAAAGACACCAATACACGATATCGGTAATATCACAATTATATTGCTACAATTTATTAAACAGTAAACATCAGTCGAATATATAACAGTTTATACATTTTCAATTTTTACCTTCGATACTGCAGGGGAAATTAATTTTCATCCCCTTGCTATATTAATATAATTTAAAATGAAAGCTAAACTCTGGAACTTCAGATCATAGATAAGCAAATGGAAAGAAAATAAGTGTAAAGCGTGCAACTTTGAAGCATACGCGTAACTGGAAAATTGTAACAGATATTCCAAATGACAATAAATAATACATACATAAATACATATATACATACATACATTATTCCAGAATTACTAAAGCAAGGGAATATTCCAGAATTTCGAAACGTCCAAACAGACTACATGATGAATTGCCATCCAGAAGATTGAAAAACGTCGAATGGACCACGTGTGTTGGTGATAGCGTCAATGAATATGTAAAGGAGTAGAAAAAGAGGATGCGGGGAATTTAAAACGCGGTTCATTATTCCCCATCCGAGCTTATCTGATGCAGTGAGTTCCGCTAAATGCCGGTTCCGATTACATTTATTGAAATAATCGATCGGCCAACGTATTATGCTAATGCCAGCGAGACCTTAACAGTTAAGGCTTAACTGTTACACTGTTTGCGTCGACATAAATCGATGCACCGCCGTGAGCACCGCCGTGTAATTTGTCCGCGCCTATGCGGTTGCGCTTCCTCGCCAACCATTCGAGATCAGGTTTGAATCGTTCCCAACTTGAATCTCACGAAAAGTGATTTCTTTTTTGCTCCTTGTAACTTGCCTTTTTTCCCACTTTGTTCTTTTAGTTGCAGGCTGTACGCAAGATCTTGCAGGTGGCTGGATTTTGAGTAATGGTATTATAAGTGGAATTATATCTCTTGGAGGATCCTTTGAAGTTAGGTTACAGTGTATATATCGAGCGTTACACTGTCAGGTAGATGTAGGTAGCGAGGATCTACTCGTTTGCGCGTTTATTGCAACATTCTAATAAATTTGGCTTTATTTACCGGTTTCCGTTACGTGGGTTTGTCTTATATGTAGCTCATGTAGATTTGTAGTAAAATAAGTGGCAAACATGTGCCAACTGTTGCCGACTATCTCGAATGTCTTACAAACACAAATGATGCCATACGTTGTCCCTTTACTGCTCAATGATTGAAGATTCAAATCGCTAAGAACCGCGTCATAAATGCGAGAAACAGCAGACGTAGAACAGACTCCAGTCGTTTAGCTCCGAGTCTAAGGAATTTATGTCGAACACTCCCAATTTTGCAACTACGCGATTTCCAGTAAGACTATCGGATAATACAGTGATATTCTAAAATGGGCCTGGTCAGTGGACAGTACAATATTAGGAGTGTGTTAGTGTTACTATGAAAGAACGTTTATAGCCTATGTGTAGGTCCTAGTGATTTAAAGCCACGAGATACAATATGATTGTGTGTGTGTATATATATATTGTATTATTATATTATATATTAATATTTGTATATATACAATTATCATATATATATTAATTAATTATTATACATATAAATATGTTGTATATATTGTACACATATATTATATGTTATATTCTATACATTATATATACATACATATAGACACAATATAATTATGTGCAAAATATATGCAAAATAAGAATATACAAATATATGTAAAACAATGTACAAGATAATTTCCAATTCACTGTCGCTCGAGTAATGTACCTGCGCAATAACCACAATAGCACAAAGACCGTTGACACTTTCTGCACGTGGCACACAATGGACGAAACGAAACGAAACGGTGAAAATAAACGGAGGGAACCGCGATCTTCCGGCAAATCTCGAGGAGTCGAGCGTTCGAAGAGAGGAAGAAAAGAAGGAAAGAAGAGAAAAAGAAAGACGCGTCGTGGGGGCCAAGATGGGAAAATAAATAGCATGTATCGCGAGAGGGCGGATGTCGATGGGGTCGAAAGTGGGCGGATATAACCATAGAGCATGTGGCGTGCGCGCATCAGATCACCATAAAGATCGAGATTTATCGCGATCGGTGCTGCCTCGATCTCGATACGCTATAAATTATCGTCTGGGCATCCGCGTTCGGTGCTTTTGAAAATTCGTTTCTTTCGCAACGTGCTTTCTTCTTCTACACTTTTAACTTTCGATCTCATTACATCAACGTGTGATCAGTTCATTATTCAGCTTCAACATTATCAGCTATTCGAAGCTGCAACGAGAATGGGATCGAAGATGTTTATTTGTGATTGTTTTTATAAAAAGAAACAGCATCAAACTGCCTATACAGTTGCTAGCATTACAGCATCTATATATTAATTAACTAGATCCAAATATAGTATGTTTTAATATTATTATTACTATTATACTATAATATAGTATGCCTTCAGAAGGATACACAAATTTGATGTTACTGGAGGGCAATATAGAAGCTGATAAGAAAATGCATCGCTTGTAAAGGATATATGCTCTCTGTAGTTACCGCGCTACTAATTACGCTTTATTTACGATCCTACGATTTACAATCGTCGAATCAATAAAATCGTAATTAACGAAAGATAGAAGAACTACTTTACATCGAACTATGTCCTTTATTTATCTTGGCGCAGATAAACCATATCACACATATCATCTTTATCACACAGGGCATACGTACCATAAATGCATATTATTCAAGAAGCACGCGAAATGAAAAAAATTGTGAAATCTTCATTAAATTTCCAAATATGTAAGGGAGGAGAAATTATAAATTCCTCGCTATAAGCAATCTACTCAAGCTCGCTTAATGAAACATAAAATTTAATTGGAACTTTTTTGCAGCCATACAGTTTGCTAAACCGTCATTCGGGTTTCACGTGGCCTCTGAATGGCCGATAAAACGGCGCCATTTTACCATAGGGGGTAAGCATTGGAGGCCGGCTCGTGTCGCATCGAGAACGATTACCCTGTTATCGTAATTTTCGACGGTCCGGGGCCGTCTTGGGAAATAAGAAGCCGTGAACGGTGAACGAAGGAGGTTCAGGGCACATTAGAATGATTAAGGCGGGGCTTTGACTATCGTTGACACGCGTGTAAAACCGGTTATCTGCGCCCACGACGCATTATTTCGCTCTCAACGCCGGTGTTTCGCGATAACGAACCGACCCCATCTTCCAGCGTTCCGACAGGGAATTAAATCGACCAGGAAAGAAGGATAAAGAGAGCGAACGAGAGTGCAGGCACTGGAGAAGAGGAAAGATTGTCGTAAAGCGTTCAATCAAACGACTCGGGATAAATCGTAAAGCGTCCCGCTCGCGGTAGCGGCATACTGATTAAATATAAGTTTTTACGAGCGAAGATGGCAGAGGTATCCGATCGAGTATGGTCGTTTAGGGATGGGACAGAGAGAATTATTCTTAGGAGAAGTGTAGAGTATGGAATGTCACGTTATGTTTCTCTTTCTTCTTTCCGTCCTTTGTCACGCGAAGCTTCCTCTCTTTTTTTCTTTTTTGTAAACCGAAGCTTCTTTCTTGGATTGACGAGTCCTTTTTTTTAGACTAGGTAGATGATAGTTTGTAGTAGGAAGGATATTTTTAGAGTTTTAATTAATTTAATAGAGGCACGTATTGGATGCGATCGTTTAGGGCTGATTTTAATGCTATTGAATTATTGTTGTTATCCGTGTACGTCCGTTGTCTGCCTTGGTTTTAATTAATTTCTCGCTTTTAATTTATTTGGAAAGAATACTCTTACGGTTTTTATTGATTTGCCAGAGTTATGTATCGGTTTATAATTCTTTAGAAGCCACTCGTATTGCTATTCGTATATTACTCTTCATTTCCTCTAGATTTTAATTAATTCCACGCTTCTAATTAATTTGAAAAAAATGCTTTGGAAATTTTAATTGATTTAGAGGTATGTGATTAAATATGGTTTAAAGATGACTTTAATGGTATTCAATATAAATTTGCGTTGCGTCAGTAATACTCTTAAGAGTGAAAACTATTCAGTAATAGCAAGCATCTCAACCATCTGTTGCTCTATTAGCATCCGTTGCAACTTCGAAAAACTACTATCTGTCTCCAATGACTGTTCCTAACTACCAGGAGCCGTCGTCCAATGATCCTCAACCTGTTTCTTCCTGTCCGTTTCAATCACTTATTGAAGCATTTATTCTCGGTGGAAAAACGACACACTTTAATCCAACTGCTGTCACCGAGTACCAAAGTATCGCAAGCACTGGAATTCACTATGGCCTAACATTCCCAACTCATTTCATCGCGTATTCCAACCACCGACCGCTTTATTAACATTTATTTCCAGCTCGGTACTTAACGTCAAACACGACGCAGCCTGCGTCAGCATCGCAATAAATACTAGTTCTAGCTCGCAGATAAGCTTGCATTACGCTAGGGGGTTTTCCAGAGGCAGCGACGTAAAGCCCCGTTTACACTTGTTAAATGGAAATGTTGCGTTTGATCCACCTGGAAATGAAATTTTCTATTCACCCAATACTTTTGAATCGTCAGTCTCTTTATCCTTTTTCTACCGCTCTTCCCTTGTTCTGTTATCGTGTTCCAACGTCTCATAATTTCGGTGAACTTAGGAAATGTAACTTGAAATTCTTCGATCCAACGAGCCATCCACGTTCACGTATTTCCATAAGACTCGTTTAGACTCTAACCCTTTCAAGATCAAGTGCTTTCTTTACTGCGGTAAAAAGCTTTTGTTTACAAATTACTGACAGTAGAGGCACATTTTTATCCGATATTTTTCTAAACGAGATACGATACGATTGTTGGAAAAACGAACGCGCGGTGCGACGTAATCGGGCGATGTGATCGTTTCGACGTTAAAAATCGAGCGAGCCAGACGTTGCACGTGCAATCCTGTTTTTGCTTTTCTCGTACTTTCTCTATCTTTGATTTATTTTCTTTTTGTTTTGAATCGCGCAATAAAGACTGCGATTCTTGCTGACTCTCAAGACCTGCGTCCTATCGCATGCAACTCTTCTTCGCGTATTTTAACCAACCGGTAACTTTCCTTAAGTGGACGAATCCATGAACCTGTATAACGACTTTTCTTATCGATACGATAGTAATTGCATAAAAATAACAGTAACGAAGCAACAACATTAAAATTCTAACTAATTTCACCAAAAACAAATATATATCTATGTTTATCATTTCGTTGTTTAATAACCGGTTAAAGTATAACGTTGTATGCTACAAATAAAAGAAACTGGCACAAATGTAATTTGAAATTTAGTTCGGCATAGAATCACGATGGAATTGAACGGAATCGGCTTGGCTCTCCACCATCCATATCCACGAAGATCCGCCAGGTGTGAACGGGGCTTAACACGTTGCACCGCTAGTAATTCAGCATTTATTTTCCGACGCGTCGGCGAGGATAGTTAAATCATCGCAGGACGCTCGCATCGATCACCGGCCGGCTTGTTACCGACTCACCGTGAAACTGTTTGTATCTGTCTATCTCCGACCATAAAGAATCTTATCCTTTCGTCCATCTGGCATCGCCTATTCTCCACCCTCGGCTACCGCGGCCAACGTTTCTTAGTCGCTTAAATACCGCCATTCCCCCTAAAACACCTGACCCATCCGCGAGTTCCCGCTGCGCCTTTATGCGTTTCATGGGGATTCCCGTGAACGTAAAGGAGATACTCGCAATTGGGTACTCGTTTCTTATTGTTACGGACTTGTACTCGTGTAGAGTTTATCGTGGCGAAGAGATAAGACGGCACGACGCTGATTAATCTTTTCCTAGAGTTCTGGCAAGCGGAGGAAACGCGAGGGAGCGACGCGTTCGTTTCGTTGGATTTCGTGTTTAGCCCCGACTTGTACTTACGACGTTGTAGCTACGGACTTGTACATTTCGCTCCTCCAATTTCTATGCTTCGATCTCTGAGTTTCTATATTTTGCTCTTCAATTTCAATGTAATGCACAGCCAGACGTGCCATCTCTACGTCATCTAAAACGCAACGTCTCTCTGTCTGTCTGTTTGCCTCTTTGTTACCTTGTAGCTCGGGAACCGTTGAGCCGATTTTCGTGCGGTTTTCTTTAATACGTAGCTACGTATTTGGTCCGCTTCTAGGCTGTGTTTCGGTGAAGATTAGTTTTTACGGTGACAAACGTGCAGCAAGCCGGAAAAAAGTGAAGACTTATAGAAAACTGAATGCCCTGCGAGAACTCTGAGACATACGTCGAAACTGTTTATGAAAGATATGCAGATCTTTGATAGTTAGGTAGATTAGAATATTCAATATTAAATTAGGCGATGCAAGTTACGATTTAATTACGAATTAGGATGAAGCACGGTATACAAATTGCTCGACAAGTTTGAGGAGATATAACAATAGATGGGTGGCATTGTTGGTATTTAAGGCAATGCGGTTAAGTCAGACAAGGTACCCAAGCGATGTACTCTGAGACTGTGCATACAGAAGATAGACATTCATTTTGAAATACTCGATTATTTCAGCACAGTGTTCACATTTAAAACCATTGAACACTCTGTGAGCAAACAGGATGCCGTGAGCTATTCTCCTACATACCAGTGACGTAAGACCAAGAGTAAACATTATGGCTCGATAATCATTGCATGTAAAAGGCACGATAACTGTACGTGAACACCTGTGCCAAACCCTTCCAAACTATGCAACGTGGTTGCTGAAGTATGGTGTTCAGATTATGGATCCACGTTGCAATATTGGTCTAACTATGATAGAGTACGATAGAGGAATCTCAAAGTGTTCCTATGTTAGAAGAGCTGGACAATTCTCAAAATGGGATTCAATGTGAATATACCTACAAAATATAATATTTTTGACAGAAAGGAATTTCTAATGTTTTAAGAAGATGTTTAACATTGACCTTACCAAAGGCCCGGTCAAAATTTCATTTGAAACTATGTAAATTCCCATATTAACAAAAATTGAGAAATTGATTAATCATGGCGTGATCATTTCATGACATATTTTAGCATTGGCAGGCTGAGGGATAATTAAATAAAAATGGAACGCTCTATAGTAGTCGATCGTGTAATTACTAGGATTATACGAAAGATTGCAGGCTTGAGATTTCATCATAAATTCGATTGTGTAAAAGATTGAGAACGATTGAAATTAGATAGAAATGATGACTAGATAGAAATGTTATGGTGCTTGATACGCGACTTTTTAACCCCCTTGACGTATAAATGAAATAGGACTCGATGCGCGCTAAAAATACCATTTGATATGGTTCGACGTAAAAGTATGTACTGTTCGTGGCGTCTCAGGCACGTCAACGTTGAAAACAACGAATACGAATGAAACGTTTGCCAGACGTGTTTGCATGTTGGGAGGTTAATCGATTAAAGAAATGTTAAATCGAGAGGAGGATGATTGACGTGGTAGTCGATGGTTTGACGATGGTGTATGATTGTATGGAAGATTGGAAAATTGTAGTAATTGATCTTCAATCAATTCAAAATTGATGTTCGCGAATTAGTTTACTTTTCTCTTTGGAGAAGAATGATTTGCTGGATGATTTATATAAGATGGTCAATTACTTAATTGTACTACACGATGGTATGAAATCTTGAAAGCAAGTGAAACTAAATAGAAATAGCTTCATAATGGTTGATCGTATCGTTTGAGGTGTAAGAACGATTGATGTTAATGGTTGGTTGGTAGATTAGAAAGGAATTAAATTGAGAAGCCATATAATCCACGTGGTTTGGATTGCTTCGACGGTTAAGATTGACGTATGATTGTTTCAGAGATTAGAAAGCAACGAAGCTGTATAAAAATAGTACTATGGCCGTCGATTATAGCGTTTAATGATACTACGGACTGATACAATGGTTTCGATGCCTACTGATTTTAAGGATTGCGAAAGATCTAAATCGAAGAGAAATGTAATCAGTGTGTTTGATTATTGGCTTTGAACAGATAGAATGATGATAATGTACAACCATGTGTGTTAGGAAGAAGTATCCGATGGTTGATCTATGATCAAGCGATCTATGATCATCGATAGAAAATTGAAAGCAAGTTAATTCACTCTAACAACAAAATAATTTAAAGAATATACCGAGGGATTATTAATAAACGAACGAACAATCGAAATGTAACAATGTTATATATCAAGCATTGTGTTACCCCCTTTACATTGCGAATAGAATTTAAATACAATACCATGAAATAGATTATCGAATTGTATTCCGTGAAGCAGTTTATCAAGCTATCTATGATCAGTTGGAATTTTTCCCCGTTTTCACGGTGGTTAAGTACATCGGTACATACGGTAACTTATTTTCAACGATAATTAATCGCGCAGGGTTGCTGTTCGAACGAAAGAAGGGAGGTTTCGCTATTTTTCTTTATTATTTTCCATTTATGCTCTACCTATAGTATAATATCTTGTTTTCTTTTTCTTATGTATTCTATTCGCTACTTTAAAACAATACAAACTTAAAAAGTAAGGAAACTCGTACTCTCTATCTGATATTAGTTAGCTGGATTATTATACGTGTTGGTTTATCGAAGAGATACATTTATTTTATTATAGTGATAAAATTGTAATAGCGTATATTAAAATCACTTTAAATATAAGTACAGAGACAGTGTATGCCAGTCGTTATCATCGCTCGCTCAATGCTACTGTTCAACTCTACGCTCGCTATTCAACTGTATGACTCGCTATAATGAACGTCCTAAAGAGCACGTTCGTCTATTTGTATCAACCGGTGTTATTATCGTACAAAAAGTCTAAATGTAACTCTGGTTGATGATTACAAATAACGGCGATAATGTTTTGTCCGGAGTTCGTTTACCTTCGAACCTAGCCAACCAAAACAACGTTGACACTCCAAGGCACAACAATATGAGTCTCTCCCGACTCTGTTGACTCATATACCACTACAGTAGAATATCATCCAGTTTTGGAATATTTCCTTCTCTGTTGTTATTGTTCTCTAATATGTCTCCTTTATTCTCTAACTATAAGATCACATTCTATCTATTATAAATATTATTTACTTCATATTTTATTATCATCTCCCTATTTCTCTCCTTATTAAACACATCCTTATGAAACATAGCATTCCCTATGTTAACATCACGTATTTCTTATAGAGAATATTTTTTATTTTGTCGCTATAATATTTCCATAACTTTCCTTGTTTAATTTCCACCTAAAACTAGTACATTCCCATTATTATGAATATTACCCACTTTCTGTTTTATTATTATATCCTTATTTACCTCCTTGTTAAATATTCTACCTACCCTTAAATTGTATTACGATATTATTTATTTCCTTACGAGGAAATTCTCTGTTTTATCGCTACATATATATTACATATATTTTCTTCGCAATTCCCATCTAAAACTTTGCATCCTCGTTATTACAAACATTATCCACTTTCTATTTTATTATATCATCTCCCTGTTTCTCCCCCCTTGTTAAATATTCTACCTACCCTTAAATTGTATTACGATATTATTTATTTCCTTGCGAGGAAATTCTCTGTTTTATCGCTACATATATCTTACATATATTTTCGTAATATTTTTTGCTCGTAATTCCCATCTTAAAATTTACATGCCTGTTATTATAAACATTATCTTATCATCTACTTTATCTTATCATCTTACCATTTTCCCTCTTATTAAACATTTCGATAGAGCGTTTCCCCGGGAAAATCTCGCCCTTGATCGCCGTGTAAAACGCGAATCGGCGGGTGCGCGTGCGCAATACGAGTCGCCGCGCACGTGCATAAATTGCGCTCGTAAAAATGTACGCGGCGGCACTTCCGGCAGCGAGACCGATCGCATCCGGAAGCAGCTGTGCCGCGATGTATTACGTATACTTGCTATAGAAATTACGAAGCGCGTATCACGTCACGGAGCCGTTCCTTTCACGGCGAAACTACGCGATTGTGAACGGGCCTTCAACGACCGGTGGTGGCCGATGCGCGCGATTAACGGTACCGTCGTCTATGTCTACAATTAATCATCGTAAATATCGCTTTGACGCACGCTAATAGAATTAGTTAATTGACAGTCGACCACGCAATTAATTCGATCGATCTTCCGTGACTTCTGATAGTTGGTTTCTAGTACTTGCGGTTTCTTACGGCGGACTTTGATTGTGTGAAGCTCCTTAACGTTCCGTCAGAGCAATTAAAAGCGATGGATGGATTTTAGAAAGACAATGAAGATTTTATGAGCAAACAGTTGGATATTAGACTATTGCAAATTTCAAATTTTGTTTTAACGTGGTCGCTTAATGTTATCTGGCGAGTTTCTGTCTACCTTACAATTGTGATTATTTTCTTAATTTGTAAGAATATGTTAAATTTATTGCTAGAAAAAGTTGAAACACAGGGATATTTAATTAGCGAAATGGTAGATCATATTCGGCTAAATTCAGGTAAAACTCAGCTTGGAAATATAGCGTTTAATTTATATCCGCTGCTGGCGAATTCCCACACGTGGTACCAATTAAATTTTAATGATTCGATCTTCTTTTACATAAATAATAACAAATAGCTGGCTTCTTCTCTCGATGAAGATTTTACTATTGGTTTCTACCATAATTAATCACCCACTAATACTATATTTTGCAATACTAAATTTTGTATTAGAAAGTCCAAAGATTGAATATTTGAAATTCTGTTACTCTGATAAATCTCATATGCTTCTGGTATTTAAAAACAGTTCGCATTCCTCTTAGGAAATTTTTACCTTTATCGTACGCTGGAAGCGAAACGCTATGAAAACTGACTTGGGTCGAGTTAACAGAGTAATTTATTACGTTCTGTTATCGTTTTTCGAAACTTCGAAACAAGATGAATGATGTTGAACAGCATCCATTGTCGGTCACGATCTTTCGCGATTTAATTTCGATTTGTCACTTTTTGATTTAGATCGCGAAAACGATTAAGCTTCTCTTTTTCTAATGGATTAAACATTCGTTTCGTTAACGAGCAACAGTTTGTCAGGAGGTATAAAAATGTTTGATTAAAAAATTCTTTTTCATTTCATTTTCCCATTCGTAATAAGCGTAATAAGCCGAGATAAGCTTATAGCAGCCGTGCTAGACATAACGAACTGCACTTTTTGTTCTGCCTATTTTAAGATGAATTTGCATATTCTGTCGGCAGTTTGTAACATAGTTGGATTCATTAGCCAGGCTTACGCAGCAGAACTCGGGTTAGGTTAGTTACGAGAGCTATAACAGCATCTGATATTCATAAAATCTTCTGTTAGTAGGAAGTTGTTAGTATGAAGTAACATACAGCTACAGAGCATCGTTATAAATACTATTTTATTCGTTTATACCAAATCTTGTCACGTTTAAACGTAGAACGTTATGAAAATTCTTGGTGAATATGTCTCGAATAAAAATATGTCCCGATGTAATGTAAAATTGTTTAGATAGCTATGAAAGGAATTAAGGAAGCGAGAAACTTCGCTATCTCCAAGTTTACTTCCACGTTGTTGTTTTTCAGTATGTTTAAATAATTTTATTCGCTCAGTTTCTCCTTCGATAAAATTTCGAAAGTTTCATAAATCCAGATGTTTATTCGACTTGCTAAATTTCCAAGGTCTCTAACATTCTAAATTCCTCAATCTTGATATTAATGTTCACCATCGAATTGTTCGCACCACCTTCCTAAGATATTTCGGATCCTTGACTTTCTAAATTTTTAGACGGAAACATATCAATATTTGCGTATCGAGATACTTCGAAATATCAAACCTTCGGAATCTCTGAATTAAAAAGAGAAATATAAAAGCTATGCGAAGGTATAAGTTGTTCAATTTTCAATGCCAAACTTTTCAAGTTTCCAAATTTCCCGACTCTCGATATTTCTCTCCTAAGAAGCTTACTCGTCCGCGAATATAAGTTACCATTCCAAAATGAAACTTCTAAAATTGTCCAACTTTTCAGCTTCCTAAGCTCGAAACGAAAAGATTTCGATAAACGTAAATTGCTAAAGTGGCGATAGTAAATTTTCAAAATTTATTTTCCAACTCTCTACGTTTCCGAAAAGCGACAAACACGAAGTTACCTATCGGTAAACGTCTCGATCGTCGTAACGAAGCTTATCGATCGATGTGAAAATGTCCAAACGACGGATGTAAAGGAGTTTTAAAGAAACTACGCTGACCAAAGAATAATGTGACGTTCCCATGAGAACTAGAAAATGAACGGCCACGGTCGACCTGGTGCAGCTTCTTGTTGCAGTTGCCAAACAGGGTTAATCGCAGCGGTTAATTGTCGTTCATGGTGACGAATACGAAACGATCGTCGATGGCCGATGCACGCGTTTGGAATCGATCGGAGAATGACGAACGAGTAACAGTAATTTTGATGCGCGCAAAATATCCGCAGATACAGTTATCTACCAGCCGTTTTCTATGGCTAACTGGCCGTAGATCATCGACAACGATAATTGCAACGTGGAAGACGAATACGTGAGGTGAATTTGATTCGAGCCGCGAATTTCGTGTTAGGCTAACGTTAACGATCATCGAATCCAATTAGGAAGTTGTAATTAAAAGCTACAGGTATTCTTTCGACGGTAGAATCGATTAAAGGAAGGTACAATGTTTGTATAAAAATGTGGAAGGCAAGTTGATATCGAGTCGTGAAATGTACGATGCTGTACCAGGCTATTAACGTAATTATGTAAATTGTACGTTGATCAAATT
Organism: Bombus terrestris; assembly: GCF_910591885.1. Lineage (NCBI taxonomy): Eukaryota > Metazoa > Arthropoda > Insecta > Hymenoptera > Apidae > Bombus > Bombus terrestris. The sequence continues at coordinate 5,668,759 of NC_063283.1, read as the reverse complement.
TGCTGATATCGTTGGCGGACAAAGTAAGGAGATATTAATTAATTTTATTAAATTCCATGGTTGGCAGGATGAAAATTCGATTGACCTAAGAATAAGCTTGTACTTGGTACGGATTTGCTATGTAAAATTGAATGGACGGTTTGTTTTCGATTTGTTTTTTATTACTTTAATTTGTGAAAATTTTAATCCAGTCCGTTTAATTAACGATAGATGTAAGAGTATTGGTTATTTATTCGTAAAAAGATCGCTGAGCAGGTAGTAATTTATTCCTAGGAAAGGAAATCATAGTTGTTATTATGTATGCAGCAGCAGCAACAGGTGTCTTCAACGCTGATTGATTTACGTACCTGCAAAGTAATATCCATCAGACGAGAGGTAACGTCAAATAGAATATGATTCTTCAGGAACAAATGTATAAAGACTAAGTCGATTTATTACTGCCTTTTTATTATTCCAAGAAATTCTAACGCGTGTACAAAATGTAACTACGTGTAGAACATTCGTTAGTCATCCTTGAAAGAATTTCGTATCTGTCAGATCTACGTTCGTGATTAAATTACTTCATACTTGAAAGAGTTACTCGAGTTAGTTCATACTCGCGAGAGTTGCTTCACGCGAATAAGAATCCCATAATTCGAAGAAATATTCGCTGTAAGATACATTCGATGTGTTAGCATCTTGGAAAAGCGATACGATTTTGGCAGCGCTACCCGGTAGTGGCCAATGAAAAGCCAAGATTACGCGGGAGTGTCCGCAATGACAGTATTATAGTTATTGCCTAGTACGAACGCTGATGACGGCATTATCCTGATTGCCATTTAACATAATGACTGTCACTCTATCATCCAACGACGCGTACGTACTTTCTGGAGGTTGACGACCCTTGACCCCATAGATCACCACCACCCGTGCACGAGTGTTTCCTGAAACGAAGAAACAATTGGCCGTGTCTGATTGTCGCCTCTATCGGAAGTCTCTCTTACTTCGCGAGCACGAGTCGAGAACAATCGTTTCATGAATCTGCAAAATTGAAGTAGCCAGATATCGCGATGTTTCAATGATTCTATTTGCCTTCCTGCCTACATTTTCTTTTTTTTTTTTTTTTTTTGACTAATTCCAGATGGATTTATTTAATCCTTGAAGACCTATTTATTCGATATACCAAAGTCTCAGATGCTAGAAACGCAGTTACGCTTTTGTATTGACAATTGATGTAATAACAATTGATAAGTGATAATTGAAGAAGGTTACAGATAATGGGACATTCAAACATGGAGGACTGGGATTATTTTTCGTACGAATTTAGGGACTAACACAAATTGTCAGGATTACGTTTTGACTGTAAAGGTTGACGCCTTAACCCCTTAACCTACAACTACGGGCATAGCCTACGGGCTACGTACGTACGTACTACGGTACGTACCACACAAGTCGTGCGAATGGCTCGAAGGCTGCGCGAGCTTGTTTACGTTTTCGGCCGAAAATTCTCGAACGTAAATCGTAGGTTAAGGGGTTAAATTCGGTCGAGCTTTGCGATTCATCGCGAGGTTTTCGCTCAATCAGCGGTACATTGGTTGGACTGACGATTTTGGTCGTAGTGGATGGTGCAGTATTGTTAGAGATTTACGAGTGCGACCAGTTAGACACGTTTTAGGGTTGGGGACTGAAAACAGTGTCAAGTGTCGTTGAAAATCGAATTTAGGGTGAGCAACACAATGATGGTGGTGTGAATAATAGGATTGGATGCTAGAGATTCGCAAATAGATCGCGGGACAATGTTAAAATTAGTCGCCGTGGAGATGACCTGCAGGGTCAGACAGAGGGTAGCATAGTCGATCCAGCATCTGAGTAACTAACTGTGTAACACGTCGACTGGCACGCGAATTTTCTATATTTCAATTCAATTTTCATTTTTGCAAAATGTTACATCGTATTACGATAGTTCACTTTTTCGAGAATGTCGCCTAACAAGAGAAGATCGTCGAAGAGAAGATTCGTCAAACTTTCAGGATATACGTGTACTGTGTAATTTCTTGAAAATCCGGCTGTTTTTCAATTTTGCGTTATATCTCGCCATAGAAGTGATCAGAGTTATGGCGCAAAATTGGAAAGCAGGCGGATTTTCAGAACTCAGTTTCACCCTCTTGGGGTTAATTTAAGCACAAAAAATATTGTACGATATATATATACCTATATATCCCCTGGCTCGTTTATTTGTACCTTTTTTAAATTTCTCGTTATATCCCGTAATTCTATGTGGATGTTAATGGATGTTAATACCAAGAGGTGAGGCGATAATGCAGATAAGAAGAAACAAGACCAATGACACTATGTAAAATGCAGATCGGAGGGCGGTCGAATGTCTCTAAACGATATTATAAACCAAGTACATTCCATGGGATGTTTCTTCCATGGCGCGTTCATACCCTGGCAACTGCAATTGCAATAAACGTCTATCTATATTGTAGTATCTTAGTATATTGTAGTATCTTAGACTACTATGATTAGTTTATTTACAATAAATGGATTAAACAGGAAATGATGGTTGTTTAACGTGAACTAATCACAGTAACGTATTATAATTAAGACAACTAGATAATTAATTCGCAACTCTCGTCACCACGGATTCAACTGCCTCGACAACGCCAGCAACGCTATCTCGATAACGCAATTCACAGTCTTTGGCTTCTCAACTAACACTGCTGTTAATTCGTTTATGTCCCTTAGCAACCCCTTGTCTTTTGTCTTAGCCTCGTATCTTTTGTCTTAGCCCCACCACGCACATGCCGAGCAACCGCTTGTTTATAATTCGCACGACATCCCCGAGGTCCCTCGTCCACGATACTACAATATATTCTCCATATATCCTCAAAATCCCATAATTTGTAGAATTTGCGGCTTGAGAATCCCCTGTAAGTCATCATCGCATTATGAAGAAAGTTTATTGCTATATGAAATTGATCTTATTTTGATCATTCTAAGAAAAATAAAATAAAATATGAGTCACTGGTGACCACCATGACAGTCAACGTCTCGACCAGCAATCTCCAAATGCTTTCATCTTCTCCTCGTCCCTAAAACACCATATAAACCTGGCAGAAAAAAGACCACAACAAAGTATATATATATGTACATATAAAAGCAGACAAGAATACCAGGAACTGACCAACGTAGGGTCGGCCGACGAAAGATTAGTATATCTGGCGTGATATAGTAGCGGCGGTAACGAGCGAAAATTCTCGGTGCTCGCGTGTGTGCTCGCGAGCGCAAATTGGACGATAGGCCTGGTGCACTCGAGATAAATAAACGCCATAGGGGGTTAGGAGGCCGCATGCGGGTATGGTGGAAGTTAGTCGTGGCCGGCAATCGAATAAATTTGCAGAAGCCTCGATCTTTCTTCGCCTGGTACCCGGCCCTCCTTCTATTCGACCGTAGAAAAGAGGTACTCGTTATAACGGTTGGATACTCGCCTTCAGTCGCGATCTATGATTAGGCCTTAACCCCTTTGCTAACCACCGCTATATACATCTCATTTTCGAGAATTCCTGTAAACGTCCATTTATACTCCTTCCTCCGTCTACTTTCCTCCCTTTTCTTTCTTTCTTTCCCTTTTTCTTTTGTTCAAAAGTGCTTTGATCAGTTCTCGGATCATAAGCTTAATCAGTGTTAGGGTGTCCTCAAAATAATATTGTCGATATTCTATGGTTTTCGACGATGATGTGCTTTGTTAATAAATATTGGTAATCATGTTACGAGGGGTGATTCTACGTGAAAAATAAGTGGGAAATAGGGAATAATATTTTTTCATACGACGCGTGGTTTTTGGGAAAATCGAGTTTGAAGATTTGTTTAGTACAGTTTGATGTGAAAAAGCACCAGCTAGATATGAGTAAACAATCAACAGAAGATTATCATATAACAGGAGTGAATAAGTCAAGAGCGTACAATACAGTATTTTCGTTGAAGGCCTCATTTTCGAGAAAATAATGCGTTGGACCTGTTTGATCGAATACGAACTGACGTCTGACGTGTACGCGTATGCGCACATTTTCAAATTCGTTTTTCTCGAAAACGAAACATCTTATGAAAAAATCTCGTTTTACATTTTCGACTTATTTTTTAGTGTAGTTTAAATCTCTATCGATTGTTTACTCTTGCGCGGTTTCAAATTAGCCAAATTTAAATGTACTCGTCAAATCTTGCAAGTCGATCTTCTTGAAGACAAAACCTGAGGTGAAAAAATGTATGAAATTTTCTTCTTATTTTTTCACGTACAATCGATGCCTATCCGACTATACTAAGACTATCGTCCCACCCAGTATATTGATAATCTTACAAGTTTTATTGATATTATATAGTATAAGACACCATAAGAGATACGTATCATATAAAGTTAATCTGGTCATCTCCTTTCTCTGTTTCTCGATGTTTGAAGCTTCTTCCATTTTTTTATGGGATATTTGTTTTTCTTTTGATATATTATTTTCTTTCTTCTTTTTTTTTTCTTTTTGGTTGTTACTTCTTTCAATTCGTTCGAAATTCTTCCTTCGAATATTTTAAGAAAAGCCCTTTGCATCGAACGTAACAGTTGGTTTAATATTGCGCATTGGGCGTTGCACATGTGAGAAGCATCTGTAGTTTCCTCGTACCTTCCTCGTTTATGTTTCATGTTATTCTAAAAGATTCCATAATTTCGATGGGAAAAAGCTTAAACTTCACCGTTTTGACGTTCCCATGTCGTTCTCTGTAATTGCAAAAGGCAAACAGATGTTGCTTTCTCTCTAGTCACTTTAATGTGAATCATTCTTTATTTGTAGATCGTGAAATATGTTTTATAAAAACGTATTTTCCGCTACATTCTATCAACTGGAAGACAAATTGGTCAAACAGTGATTCATTTCTAACCCAGTAAACTGACTTCTCTACTACGCTCAAACGAGTAACTTGAAAAGTAGCATGTCTCAAAAAGAATAACTCATTACCAAAGCTAATGCAATTCGACTTCCAATTCGACGAATCCATTACATTTCCCATTGCATTAAACACCATTTCCGACCAAAATCTCCCGGAAAAAGTAACTTGACCGATCGCCAATAAGCTTGCTCTCGAAAATTAGAATATTTGAAAAAGAGCAACGCAACAATTAGGTTGTTCGAAAAGCGTCTTTCTTTCGCAAAGGTATTTTTTACAACAGTGCATCTTCGTACAAACGTCAAACCAAATCTGTGAAATGTCGCGGTGTTTGTCTCAACAGAACAAAATGGATCGTACGTAATTCGACAAAATAATATAAAACAAAAAACATTGTGTGTCTATTATTTCCTAAAACGAAAGAAACTTTTCGGACGACCTAATAAATCGCTGCTAAAGCTAATCCCATTCAATTCCTAACTCGATGAACCCACTATACTCTGTCTATTAAATTCAGTTTGATTGGTAAAACCAATTTTTCCCTCGAAACCTCTAACTCATCACCGGTAAGTTCATTTCTCTACCCCACTGAAGTGACTCGAAAACTAGCGCATCTCGAAAAGACCAATTCAACCAGATCGCTACCATAGTCAATCCGATGAATCCAATGAATACCTTGCATTGTATTCTATTAAAATTCTGCTTCATTGGAACACCAATCTCCGCCAAACACGTATAATTCGTTGCTAAAGCGATAACTCACGTGGTCCGTAAGTTTATCCGTCCACGGCGTTGAAGTAACTCGAACACGAGCATATTTGAAAAAGAACAGTTGGACCGGATCGATGGTAAAGCTAATCGAATTCAATTTCCACCTGGACAATGCCACTTTTTCTGTCGTCGTTCACAACGAACGTCAGAAAAATCCATTTCTTCCGAAGACCAACAAGTTCATTGATTCTCGGCAATTGGCCATAATCAAACTCGTTAAACTTTTTCAAAGTGTATAGTAGTACCCTCGGCTAGATGCCGTTCAGTCCCTCGAGAGATCGTTAAAACGTGGTCGGACGTACGTACGCTTGTGTGCGTGTGTCGCGAGTAGCCTACAGGCGTGGCGTCGCGCATCGAAAAAGATGAGAAGGCTAATAAAGGCTTAGAAATAGATGGTCAGCCTTCGGCGATCGAGCGGATTTACGACGCCTCGTGTATCATTATCATATTCCACGTAGCTAGTCGCGAGATCGCGTCGCGTAATAGAAGGTATCGTGCGATTCGCCGATAATTCATACGGCGATCGTAATGCTCGTCCAGCGGCGCTATTTCATCCGATTAATTATTTATTCAATCGTATAGTCGATATCGCCTGATGAATTGAATGTTACCTCCTTTTCAAATGAGCAACTGTCACTCGTGAGAAATAATTCGCTGTTATCGCGGAGAATTCTGTTTCGGCAGGAGGAGCGTGGATATACCTGCACTGCAATTTTATATCGAGATTTTCCGATTTTTTGGTCAGACGTTAGATAGACATGACAAATGGAAGAGGAGGCGGACAAGAAAAATGATCATAGGGGAAGCGTATAAAGAAGACTTCAGAGGTGATCGTACTCAGTGCACGAAGACAGTATAAATAATAGTGTTAATATCGTGCACGATAATATCTATGAAGCGACTGTGAATAATAGGCTTGGTACCAGAGATGATAATGCTCGCCGGACGACCATGAATGATAGGGTTAATGTTACAAATGGTTATATCTACGAAGTGTTATAAACAACGTTATTAATGATACAAATGGCACATATCTAGGAAATGTTGGCTTTGAAGTGATTAAAATTTGGTTTGAACAGTACTTTCTTATCTGTTTCATGGAATATTTTATTATGGAATAAGAAGAGCATGTTTTGTTATGGAACAGATAATTAAATACTAAGTTGGGGCAAGTATCGTTGCCAATTGGTCAATGAAGAAAATGGAAATTTAATTCGTGAAAATCGACTGAGAATTTATAATTTATGCTATTAACTCAGTTACAAAATTTCATTTCTCCCATCATTGTACTCAGACATCAGAAAACTACTGTTCATTAAGATCAAGGAAATTTTAATATACTTTTATTTCTGTATTGTAATACGTACACCTATAAAGTATCTACGTATACACTTTTCCATTTATTTATAACAATACATTATATTTCAAGGATAAGGATATTCGAGAGTGTAAGAAAAAATGTACATACACGCGTTTGTAAAATGACGCCAGATGGAAGGTTCCTGCGGTTGGTTACTTCTGGTTTCGTATTGCAACGCGTGGATATTTTCGGAGCCTGTGCTCCTTGTCGTCGCACGAGACCGAAAGAAAGGGGTTGTGAAAGGGGAAGAGTCTAATTTGTACCTTCCAACATAGAGAGGGCCCGGGAAAACGGCGGCTCTCTTTCATAAATAAAAAAAAAAAATCCCATCTAGAGATTGAAACTTTATTTTTAACTTTAAGTATCTCACAGTTATTAAGGAGTACATAATTCAACAGCTTTATACCTCGTATAATGGCCAACCTTTAATAATCCTGTTTACTTTTTCCTATTTTTAGCGTAGCTCTAACATTATTAACACTATTAACTCTAAACGCTTTAGTATTTCATAGTTACACTATTTTATTGTATATTCAACGTTATATTAAGGCACCGTATTGCATTATAATTTGTACACTTTTCCTTTCTATACAATTCCCTGCAATGTCCTTGATTTTAATACGCTTTAATACAGAAAAACGTACAGTCTGTTTAAATAACAACATCGTATTGAAAAATGGACAGGGTAAGAATTTGTAAACTGTGAACTGTGAACTGTGAAGAATGTATAAACAGCAGACATATTTCGATCTACAACTGGAGTTATCAATAATTGTATTATCAGAGCTGTCAATAAAATAGCAGCTAAATTCCATTCTTT